>NC_068314.1:7533036-8139286 GCF_025860055.1 Xyrauchen texanus
AAGAGGTTTACTACTACAGTTAGGTTTGTTTGTTTGTTATTTTGGCCTTGCCCTCTCCTGAAGCCATTGCTTCCCTTTTCTTGTTTGCTAATAATACCTTGTCCTTATTTCTGTAAATATAATAAAGACCTTAACAGTAATTTGTTTGATTGTGGTGCTGTGGCAGGGCTCAGACTAATGCTCTTTAAACTTGTAGTCTGTGTTGCGTCCATTTATACCCCAAGACTTATTTTGGGACGTAACAGAAGTGTGGCTTCAGATTCAAAATACTTTTGGGGCTACTGTATACAGTATAAAAGCACTTTTACAAATCTAATGATAAAGATGCAGAATGACACAACAGACACACAAATAGAGAAGAAAATACTTTCATCTAAACGAGGAAGGCGGTTCTAAAGACCTTGAGCTATAAAGCCCAGTTATACTGAAAGAGAAACTAGACAATCCAAGGGAAGTGGTGAAAACAAAAGAAAAGGCTTTTGAGAAAACACTTCAAGACTTGTAGTAACTCCACTGAGCATTTCACAAGGGCTATGAAATGTTTCAAACAAACGAAATCAGTGAAAAGCTTTATAGAACTTGAAACAAAGAATAAGAAAATTGGATCTTTTCAATACAGATCGCATTAATAGCCATCGCCTCCTACTTGAGTCTACAACACCTCATTGCATGAGCTTTCATCAAATTTAAAGCTCAAATCCTCTTTGGCTTTAAAACAGCAGCCTTGGAACCTTTTTTGTAAAACTGTGCAGGCCATGAACCAAATACAGATAGCAGTTCATGGGGATCTTGTGTTTGTAAAGGAACTGTCACACTTACCGTCACTGACGTTGGGTTTGCAGTCAATGTTTTTGTGGGCTCTTTTGCCTCCATCTTGGCTGGTAGGTGTGTGTGACCGAGGTTGATCTTTACTGGGAGATCTTACCTGAGGAACACAAAAACTAGAGTTTCAAAGTCATGCTCACTAGACACATGACATCATCGGTTTTATGGCAAACTAATGCTCTTGTTGCCAAACAAATAATTCTTAATCAGTATTTATCTTTTTTTATGTGTTCAATATTTGTCATTGATGTTTTCACTTTTTCATCCTTAAAAGAATATATATTTACTTGATATTATAACTAGTTTTTGGAGAATGCTTCTTAATTCAACCTCATTAGCAATTTTTTTGTTTTTTGTTTAAAGAATAAACAGTAGTTTATTATGTTAGATTCATGCTTAAAAGAAGAAAAAGGGTCATTCTGTCAACTCAACCAGAGGTCCCTGGCTGAAAAAAATGTACAGGATAAAGAAACTTAAATGACATGGATTAATCTTTACGATTTGTAGACGGGTCAAAATTATCATTTTCGCCTAAACAAATAAACCTCATAGGACGGAGCCCAACATGTCAACACAATGGAAATAATTAAACATTTCTGTGAGTCCAGTGGGACAATCACATATACTATAAACTATACCCATTTATGCACAGAAATGTAAAATATCAACTGTTCCGAATGTCTGTATAAATTAGGGGAATCCCAGAGTTTTATGCAAGAGGAAAGTCCCCTCTACTGCATCGCAATTTTTTCATTACTCTAGAGAGTTTATAGAGTTATAGAGTAAAGAGTAAACCCCATACAATGCATGTAATCCGGAACGCTGTTTTCTCGCAATAAGCCTCTTTCTGGTGTCCATGTAAATGTAGTCATTGTTTTATGTGAATAATAAATAGGTCGATTTCTAGTTTCAACATTATTTGTACTTCAGACCCTTGATTTGTTGGACAAAAAAAAATAAATACATACATAACAAGACACACATTTTGTTTAACCATTGGAAACGTCTAAAATTGAACAATTTTTTAATGGAGCCACTTTTAGGACTCCATAACTCTGGGATGTAATCATATAGGGCCTTACAAATGAAGATAAAAAATAGAAAGTTAGGTTTGCTCTAAACCAGAATCTAAAAGCAAAACAAGATATCTTTAATACTTCTGGAGTTAAAAAATAAAAATAAAAAACTCCCAAAAACTTTTTTTTAACTCCATTGACATGCTGTATAAATGGAACAAGGGGTGCTGAATTCAACTTATTTTAGTAATAGACCTACCTATCTCAGTGTAAAATTAAACTAATAACATTGCCACTGTTCTAATGTTATTTTATGCCCATCTCTACAAATTAATTTGTTACTTAGTAAATATTGAACCATGGCATTTAATATTTTGGCTTTCATCATCACTTTATTTGTATATTTCATAAAAAGTATGAAACAAAAATCTATAATTTCAGTAAGTTTCTGAAATGTGACTAATTTGACAAGGAATCACCAAAAAGAAATTTGCTAATGTAGTAAGAAAAATTCACAGAATTCCTAAGAAAAGTCTAAATATTCAAATGCAATTTTGCTTTTTAAGTTAATTTATCTTGTTTAAGGTTGATTGGATAATATTACTGGAAAACAAGATAAATATACTGAAATGTTACTGTGAAATGGGGTGAATACAATCTATAATTTTCATGATTATTACACAAATATGAGATGTTACTGTATATCCTGAGAAACCTTTTGAAATACAATGAGTTCATTATACAAAAAAAAATAGAATAAAAAATGTTGAGAACTCTAAGACATTGTCACAATAAAAAATTTCCTCAATTATAAAGAAACTATACATATCAAAAAACTCGTACATTTTTTTTTTTTTAAATTCATAAACAAAGTTGCAGAGAGATTTGGCCATACCAAAGGAGATTGGGAGTTGGGTGCTGACTTCTCAGGGTCATCTCTCTCCGAGGACAGGCGAGCTGACCAATCACAAATTGGAGAAGACTGCTGGGATTCCCTGTTGATGGCTCTACCTCCCAGTTCGTCATCTTCAAGCTTGATACCGACACCCACCATGGTCACATTGCCCTTGGCATAGGGATACAGAGCAGGTGGACTGGGCTCACACATTCTACAAAACCAAAGAAAGTCAGCGATTCAGAAAATTCAAGTCAACATGAAATCAAAATCAAACATTTTTTTTTATAAATTCTTCAACGCCAGAATTCAACATGCTTTGGCAAATAGAAGTCGAACTGCATTTCTGAAAAGGGTATTCCACTCTTGTACGGCTACTGTCTGGGTGTAAATAGAGACCCAGGAAAACAGCTGACTGCTTTGCATAAGGAACAGAAGGGTTTTTGTGGGGTCCAGACAGGCCACCCTATTCAAACTCTTTCACCAAAGCCACTTCTTCAAAGTCTCCTGGTCTCCGGAGTTGGCCAATGTGGGGAGGATATATGCATGTTTTTATGTGTGTGTGTGTGTGTGTGTGTGTGTGTGTGTGTGTGTGTGTGTGTGTGTGTGTGTGTGTGTGTTAGAGTTGCTCGAATCTGTCAACACACTGGCAGAAAACAGATGCAAAACTAGTGAGGCCATCAAGTATCTCGCGGTCTCAAGTAGCATGCCAAACCCTTCTGCAATGAAGGACAACATGGAGAAGAAAGATGGATGGAAAGAAAATAAAGAGAAGGCGATTTCAAAATTAGCCAAGGTCTATTATAAAGTTGGGGGAGGGAAATTATTCTGATATTTTACCTCACGATACTCTCTCGATATTCTAACACCAAGAATCATTATTTTTGACTATTTTCGAATGACTATTTCTTTAAAAAAAAAAAAAGAGAGAGAGAGAGAGAGAGAGAGAGAGAGAGAGATTTCCCACCAATCAGAGCAAGTTTTTGAGAAGAAATAACATTCAGCAGCTTTCGGTCAACAACCACTCAATTATATTAGTTGTAAATGTAAACTTAGAATAGATAATTGTTTTTTAAGTTTTTTTTTCCTTTGCTCAATGATTAAGTAAAACAGAAAGTGCGGCACTTGTTGCGAAGCCAATCAAGATAAAAACAAGTGAGTAAATTATCACAATAAAGACTATCGCCGTTTTAAAATCAAACACTACTGAAAAAAGAATCGCAAAATTAATCAAATTGCAACCCAGATTTTATATTGTATAAAATACTAAATGTGAATAAAAATGTATAATATAAATCGAACATAGTTAGGATAGCAAATTAAATAAGCTTATCAACAGTAAAAAATAAAGAGAAAACACTTTCCATATCTTTTGCTATTGATCTCAAAATTAGGTAGATACCAACATGGAAAGGTTACGTGATGTGCCCCCAACCATCAAAAACAAGACTGTTGATTGAATGCATTAATTTAGTGTGACTATTTATATTTAAAAAAATACACGTTCAAACAAATTAACAACAAATCATTCTCCCTGAACCATACGTAATGAAACAATAAACAGTACATATTTTCCTACTATCGGACAATTTAAGCTTGAAGTACATGTAACTTTGTGTTTTTGTGAGACGCATCAGCAGGGGGCAGTCAGCATGCCTCAACATACCTCACAAGCTGCGCAGCCACAGAATGAGAGCTAGGACATGTTTTTAACAGTTGGAGAAACGAATCGGTTACCTAACGTAACCTCGGTTCTCTCTAGATGAGGGAACGAGTATTGCGTAAGCTAGCTTACGCTACGGGAAAGATTAATCTTTTCTGAGATATTGAAGCCAAAAAATTATCCTTAATTTTGTATCATTTGTCAACGCAGTGCAGCAACTGCAGACCTTGAGCGGGCTAGCTAGCGAGCTCATTGGTTGCTCTGCGGCAACTGCTGCAGCCTATAGATCGAACTTGGGCGTAACTCGCGCCCAATGAGAGGCGTCCCGCGCTACTGCATCAAAGCCCGCCAAAATGGGCGTGGCTAGAGTGCATATAAGCGTAGTTCGTAGGCTGGAACCCTGGTTTTCATTGAATGAAGCTGAAAGTCGCCGTGGCGCGAAGCACGGCCGGCTACGCAATACTCGCTCCCTCATCTAGAGAGAACCGAGGTTACGCTAGGTAACCGATTCGTTCTCTTACGAGAGGTTCTCTCAGATATGCGTAAGCTAGCTTACGCTACGGAACCCATTGTCAACGCCGCGCGCCAAGCATCCACTGCATGAGCCCCGGGGTGGGGGACACGGGGAGCCCTTGTGAGTGGGGAAATAATATTTGGCCGGCAAGAGTGCGGGCCAGTGTGTGTGTAATACATAAGCACATAGTGGGAAGGGAACGACAGAGCGGCGGTGCCGGTCTGTGTGGAATGAGTCCCATCAGTGCAGCTCACCAGGGGAGCTGTAGCGTATTAAACCGCTAGTAGTTTTGCCTGCAGGGCGGGCACTTCCAGATTGTAAAATCTGACAAAGGTGGAGGGGGAATCCCAACCCGCTGCCACACATATGTTGTGAATGGAAATCCCGCTGGACCATGCCCACGATGAGGCCATGCCTCTAGTGGAGTGAGCCCTAATGCCCAACGGGCATGGCAGGTCTTTTGACGCGTATGCGGCAGCAATAGCGTCCACTATCCATCTAGACAGTGTCTGTTTCGAGGCGGCGAGACCTTTGGTGCGCCCTCAGAAAGAAACGAAAAGCTGCTCAGAGCGTCTGAAAGAGGCGGAGCGCGCAGTATACAATTTCAGTGCTCTGACTGGGCAAAGGAGATTGGCGTCGCGTTCGCTATCGGATGCTGGCAGCGCCGATAGGAAAATGACCTGTGCTCTGAAAGGAGTACCGATCACCTTGGGAACATAGCCGTGTCTAGGCTTTAAAATGACCTTGGAGTCACTTGGTCCAAACTCAAGACACGCAGCGCTGACAGACAGCGCGTGAAGGTCTCCCACACGTTTGACTGATGACAGGGCAGTCAAAAAAACGGTTTTGAGTGAAAGGTATTTCAAATCCACGGATTGAAGCGGTTCGAAAGGGGGGGCTTTTATAGTTTCGAGAACTATAGAAAGATCCCAGATAGGAACCGATGGGGGGCGCGGGGGGTTCATTCTTCTAGCTCCCTTGAGGAAGCGGATGACCAGCTGTTTTTTTCCCAGTGACTGACCGTACAGGGGTTCAGCGAACGCAGCGACGGCCGCCACATACACTTTGAGCGTGGATGAGGATCTGCCCTTATCCAGCAGCTCTTGTAAAAAGCCGAGCAGCGACGACACCCCACATGTCCGTGGGTCCAGGTCTCTGTCGGTGCACTATTTTGAAAACACAGACCATTTTGACGCATAGAGTCTTCTCGTGGAAGGGGCTCTAGCGTGTATGATGGTGTTTATTACCCCTTCTGGCAGAGCGACGGTAGTCGCTGATCACCCACGCGTGCAGCGCCCAGCTCTGGGTGGGGATGCCAGATCGCGCCGCGATCTTGAGAGAGGAGATCTGCTCTCACTGGAATGGGCCACGGCGCTGTCAGTGACAGCTGCGTAAGCTCCGGGAACCATGTCTGATTCTCCCAACGCTGGGCTATAAGGAGCACCGAGTGACGCGCTTCCTGATCCTCTGCATTACCTGTGGCAATAGCGAGACGGGAGGGAAGGCGTAAAGCGGGCGGTTGGGCCAGTCCTGGGCCAGCTGCCCTCACTTTCGAGAAAAATATTGGGCAGTGAGAGTTCTCTTCTGACGCAAAGAGGTATATCTCTGCTCTGCCGAATATGCGCCATAACTTCTGGACTGTTTGAGCGTGCAGGACCATTCCCCTGGAGGAATATTGTCTCTGGACAGTCTGTCTGGGCTGTCGCTCAGGTGGCCTGGCACGCAGCGCCGCCTCAGCGAGCGCAGGTGGCACTGGGACCAACTCAGTATGCGCTTGGCCAGATGGAAGAGGTTCCTGGATCTGACACCGCCCTGACGGTTTAGGTAGGATACCACAGATCTGTTGTCCGAACGACCAGGACGCGGTGACCCTGAATGACCGGAGAAAGCGCACGCGCCGCACTCGACCGCTATCATTTCCAGACAATTTATGTGAAGGAGCTTTTCCTGAACTGACCATAGGCCAAAAACCGAGAGCCCTCACAGACCGCGCTCCAACCCGTGTTGGACGCTGTCTGTCGAGATGACTTTTCGGGCGAGATACAGCTCCCATCGCCACTCCCCGCTGATACCATTCGCCACTGTCCAGGGCTGCAGAGCTGAAATACAGGTCTGAGTCACCTTGATCGGCTGGCGCCTGTGGCCCAAGCCCGGCGAGACGCTGGTGTTTAGCCAATGCTGAAGCGGGCGATGCGCAGTAAACCCAGCTGAAGTACTGCTGCGGCTGAGGCCATGTAACCTAGCATTCTCTGAAATTTTTTCAGAGGCGTGAGGCTGTTCATCTGAAAGGACGCAGCTAGTCGCTGAACACGGCGCCGCTGTGTAGATAAGCGAGCCGCCATTGCCACGGAGTCTAGTTCTATTCCAAGGAAGGAAATTGCCTGACTGGGCTGTAGTGAGCTCTTGGTCCAATTGACTGCAAGACCCAAACTGTTCAGATGGCTGAGGAGAACTGTTCTGTGAGACAGAAGCTCCGTGATGTGACTGTGCCATAATCAGCCAGTCGCCCAAATAGTTCAGAATTCGCAAGCCCTGACTCGCAGGGGTGCGAGCGCCACATCCATGCACTTCGTGGAAAGTACGGGTGCTAAAGACAGGCCGAACGGAAGGACGGTGTATTGATAAACCTGGCCGCCGGGCTAATCTCAAGAATGGCCTGTGACGGGATTTATCTGAATCTGAAAGTAGGCATCTTTCAGATCGAGAGAGATAAACCAGTCCCCTGGCGCGTATGCGCGAGGAGTTTCCTGATTGTAAGCATTTTGAACGGTCTTTTGCAAGCACCTTGTTCAAACCCCTGAGATCTAATATTGGTCTGAGGCCGCCGCCTTTCTTAGGAACAAGAAAATAACGGCTGTAAAACCCCGACTCAGCTCAGCTGAAGGCAGCACTTTCTATGGCCCTTTTGCACAGAAGGTTTGTTATTTCTGAACGAAGCATGCAGGCTGCTTCCGTGTTCACAATAGTTTCGAGTCGCGCTTTGAATCGGGAGGGCGGCGATCGAACTGTAGCAAATAGCCCTGTTTTATTGTGCTTAACACCCATTTGGATATCCCTGGGATAGCTTCCCACGCTTTGAAGCGTAACGCTAGAGGGTGAATGGCCAAATCGCTCTGATTGCCGCGACACAGCCGCTGAACAGAATGTGTGAGCCGCTTACTGTGCTTATGCATGACTGCTCGCAGACAGCAGGGACAGGCTGTTCAGTGAGTGACTTCCGATTGAGGTGAATGGGGAAAGAGTCACATCTGTTAAGTGATGCGCGAGCATAGTCACGGGCACGGGACTTACATACAGAGAAGTGTTTGCTGGCTGTGTGACAGAGCGGGCAGAGAATGGGCGCGCGCACGTATTCGTGAGCGCGTTTATTGACTCCAACACTCGAGCGGGTTGTGTCCGCTTTATGTGAGTGGGCTCTGATCGGGACATGGGAAGTGTAATGCTTGTGTGTAGAGGTGAACACTGGATTGTGGGCACATTTTCTACACATAAGGCATGTTTGCTCTTTACAAGATTTCTTTGGGTCGCCGTGAAAACAGCGTTTGAGTGCAGGCAAGCGGGCAGTATCACCGGCTTGTTGGCTGCTGAATCCACCACTGTAGTAGCCTGAAAGAGGGGACTGACAGGGGCTAAGCTTTGACGGTGGTCCGCCGCGGCGGACTGAGCCGTCGTTTTTTCAACAAGGCTAGGAGGACTTCGGTTGCTCAGGTTTCAGCGCAACCTTAGACCGAGGCCCACGGGGGGGCGGCGGTCTGCAGCGGCTGTCTGAGCGCGATCGAGGGCGGCCGCCCTGTCGACGCTGAGAAGTCTGACTTTGTTGAGCTGGGCGCTGTGAAGAGGCTCGTGCAGGAGGCTGGTCACGTGGGCGGCCTGCAGAGGAGCTAGCGTGACGCAGCAGGAAGAGGTTCATGGCTTGGGTGGCTTTCTGGACTTCTGAAAAGCGGTCAACAATGCCACTCACCGCGGAGCCGAAGAGACCGGTCGGAGAGAGCGGTGCGTTGAGGAACGAGGAGCGCTCTGCTTCTCCCATGTCTGCTAGCGTTAGCCACAGATGTCTCTCGGTCACAGTCAGCGAGGCCATGCACTTCCCTAGAGCTTGGGCTGCAGCTTTGGTGGCGCGAAGAGCGAGGTCCGTCGCGCTTCTTAGATCTGTAACAGCCTCTGGGTGCCTGCCTTTCTCATCCCACTCCCGAAGAAGGTCCGCTTGGAGGATCTGTAAGATGGCCATGGAGTGCAGAGCAGATGCGGCTTGGCCGGCGGCGGAATAGGCGTGGCAAACATAGGCGGAAGTCGCTCTGCAGGCCTTAGACGGGAGCACTGGCTTAGACCGCCATCTCGCGGAGGGCGGGCAAAGGTGTGCTGCTACCGAATCCTCGACCGGGGGGATGGAGGAGTAGCCCTTGAGTGCGGAGTTCCGGCAGGAAGGGAGCGGCCCGGGCCACGGGTGTTGCGCGGCGACGGCTCTGAAGAAACCAGAGCCCGAGGCGGTCAACAGCCTGTGTGAGGAGGCGTGTTAGTTCCCCTTCGACTCCGGCGCGGGTCCTGCTGGATTCCTGGGCCGAGGAGGAGGCGTGGGAGCCTGACCACTCCTCGCTGTCCGAAGCCATGATGGAACAGCCCATATCCTCCGCCTCGTCCTCCGAGATGGCAGCAGTGCGGCCGCTGGGCGGCAACTGCGCGTCCCGGGGGGGCGGGGAGGGTGAGAGCGATGCTCGAGGGAGAGGCTCCGGCGAGGCAGTCGCTTCTATCACCGGTTCTGGCAGCCTTTGGGAGCCAGAACCTGCGCGGCGGAACGGAAGGCGGCGCGGCGGCTTCGGTTCTGAGCGCTTCGAGTCGAGCCCACAGGGTCTGCAGTTGCTGCACTGCGTTGACAAATGATACAAAATTAAGGATAATTTTTTGGCTTCAATATCTCAGAAAAGATTAATCTTTCCCGTAGCGTAAGCTAGCTTACGCAATACGAGAGAACCTCTCGTAAGAGAACCAAAACAGAATACATCTAGATACATAAAAGCATTTTTTATATTGAATTACCATTGTTATGAGGCCTTACTCAGCAAATACTGAGATATGCAATTAACTGTGATTAATTAGATTAATTACATTTTATGTAATTTTGTAATCAACTGACAGCCTTTTAAATAGTATGACACAGACTCTTTAATACAGATTCACTTTCAAAAACATTGTTAGTGTCAACAGACAATGTATTTTGTGCAGTGAATTATAAGCTGTTGAGAGCATGAAACAGTTAACCTGTTGATACGCACCCCCTATTTGAGCACAAGCCATGAAAATGACATACCTGAACTTAAATGGTTGTATTTACTGGACCCTTTGGAGTATGGACACAGTTGTAGTATCTTTTGAAAGAAGACACTTGGCTTTATTTCCCAAGTTTCCGAATTAATATATGTTGTTATTTTTTAAAGTTAGAGAAGCTGAAGTTTTTAGTAAATGGAAATATTTTATGCTGAACATGTTTTTATAAATCTAAAAAAGCATACTTAAAGTGCCAAGACAACCCAGAAATATAACGTTCTCAAAGCCACAAGTCTAAAAAAGTTATGTTTCAAATTTGAAGGTGATCTAACAAAAAATGAGTTTCCTGAAAGATTTTTTCTCTGTAAAATCGCTGAAAGCATACAGAGTAAAATGAAGGCTCCGCCTTTCAAGATGACACAAAATCTGCCTGCACTGCTTGGCTATTATGAATAAAACTACAAAACACATTTAAAAAAAAAAAAAAAAAAAAAAAGACTTGAGACAGGCTCGTTTTGTTTATGAGACTCTTATATACACAAGATCATACACAGTTTTACAACATGAATGCTGCTCAGATTGCATTGACGAAAGAAAATTCTTTCAGGCGAGATCTCATGTAAACAATGGAGAATATATCAATATTTCTCAGATTGATCACTTTTATGGACAAAAAGTGCTATTGGATGTTTTACAATGAATGCTTGTCATGGACAATTGGACAAATAACTAAATTGTTGTTTCTGGAGCATTGCAATCTTGAAACAGAGATCGGATATCAATGTTGAACCCTTAGACCTTTGTAAAGATATAATGTGTTAATATTCATTACCATTTATACACGGTAAATTATATATTAAATGTAAGCAGAGTGACGTTACTACCGCGTGCAGGGGGGATTGCATATCAACAGGTTAATTGTGATATTATTACCTAGTTTAATTTCAAGTTTAGTTTTTTTTACGATTAATGATGGGTAACCATGTAGTCCAGTGTAAAATCTGGGACCGGAAGTCAAACCAGTTGTGAACCACTGCGCTAGTCTATCAAAAACTCTTTGCCTCCTTTGCTCTTCACAACAAAAGAAAACTAGACAACTTAAAGAAAACAAACACAATGGAAAATGTATCTCTTTCTCCCTCTATGTGTGTGTCTGTGTGTTTATATACTGTATATAATGCCTACTGTTACGGAGAATGAACAAAGGAAGTTTAAACAATGACCATGACATGGACAAAAGCAATAGGCTGCAGGAAACCCAGCAGGGTAACAATAAAAACGGAATGTGCCGATGCTCCATAGCAGAGTAAAAGAAAAAAAAGTACACTTACTGGGCCCATTCCAGTTCCTCCAGTACTTTTTTTTATACAAAAGCAGCCTGTACGTTTACATAAAGGCATGAGGAAAAGGTCTAACTCTTGGCTCAAACGTCGTTTTCTGTTAAGCTGAGCAACAGAATTGTACTTGCTTGCATTGTTTGGAAAAAGAAAACAGAATTCAAGAGTACAGGGAAGTCATTCTGTTCTTGTCTGCAGGAAAATGGCCAAGCCGTGGTAGGTTTGGGTGAAGGGCTTAGGTTTTGTTCATAATATTTGAACTGTATCAACACTGAAGCAAATAAAATCTTATACTAACTAAATTTGCTGGATTAGGATTTGGTCGCTCAACCATGGAGGTGACACAAACTGAAATTCAAGCAAGGTGGTTTGGATTTGGGATGGTTCATGATGGTCGACTAGTCGCAAATCTTACTAATCAACTAGACAGGTGTTGGGCTAGTTTTAGTTTTGGTATTTTTAGTAGTGGTACTTTAATTAGCATGCTAACAGAATGCTCCGCTTTAGAGGTTAGCATTTGCGCAATAAGCAATTGTGTATTTATATTCACCCCCCATTAAAACACCACTGTTAAAGCATTTCATTTCAGACGGACGTGTTTGGCCGTTGCATTATGTATCATGCCATTTCTGAGCTTCCCACCACGAGAGTGGTGTGTGGTTTAAGACTGTGTGTGTTTATGAGCACTCTAAGTAGGCTACAGTCTTTTGACCTCTAGCCCATCCGGATGTGCACTATGACTGCTTTGCGACACTGTACATATGATGACATTTAGCGTCACGTGCACTCTGCGTGAGATGTACCAGCACACAAAAAATATAGCATACTATTGCATTTATTATACAGGACAAAAGACAGATTAGTTGACTAGTCGCTCTGGCAACCAAGAAAATAGTACATTTAAAAAAATATGTCGTTTTGCACATCAGTAATTTAGTGTGGTCTAACGTTTCCTTTTTATCAGTATACTAATTGAACGGCAAATGTTGTTAAGGTCTTCCCGAAACAAATTTATCAACCCGGGGCAAGACCCCCCCCCTCCTTTCCCAGGGAAGCAAGTATATTCTAGAAAGATCCCTCTATCTTAGCGACCATCATAGGTCCATTATAAATAAACATTTGTGAGGAATCTCTGCTATTAAGTTCCTATTGTGACGTGGCTAAAGATATTTCTGTTCCCAGCAGATGAGGAGCGCTGATCCACAAACCAGGTGCAGGAAGTGAGAACTTGTCAGTTCATTCCAAGTGCACTTGTAGTTCTGGACATATTCTGGCTATTTGCTCGGGGGGCTTTGACTGTCAAAAAACAGCAAACCCTGAACTCTAAATGGATTTGTGAAGATTAATGCTGAAGCTAAGCTTCTCCATGCTCATCCAACACATGCGTTCAAGAATGCTATGTCGTAAAACAACAGTTGGTTGGGTAAATCCTTAACCAGCAAAGCTGAGTAAGGAGATCTTTCAAGAATTTGCAGAATTCTTATGTACTACTGTGTTATCCAACATCATTTTAAATTCCCTGATATTTTCATGTTTTCCATGACTGTGGAATCCAGTAAAAGAAGCAATGCTAACTTGACTGCCTTTTTCAGTAGTGTTATAGTAGCTCTTAGCAGTAGTACTTTTTCCAACAAGTAGTTGTGTAGCGGGACATAATGTTAAATTGTTATTTTTTGTTGTATTGTCTTGAATGCGCATATTTACAACCGAGCCAACTGAGGCAATAATAAAATCGGGTTGCCATCTCAAATTGGGTATTGGAAACCCAGATTCATTGTATACATTTTTTTCATTCAGATGGTTCAATTAAATTAATGATTAAAAAGTCAGAGTCCATTCAGAGTCCCTGCAATGCATTTGAGAGTCCCTGCACTTGAATTGTGACCAGAAGTTTGAATCTCCCAAATCACATAAAGCCATCATAAAAATAAGCTATAAGACTCCAGTGGTTAAATCCATATCTTCAGATGCGATGTGATAGATGTGGGTGAGAAACGGACAAATATTTAAGTCCTTTTTTTTTTTTTAATCTCCACATTTGACCAGTTCCAACCAGTAGGTGGCGACATGCACAAATAATGCAATCGCCAAAAACCAAAAGAAGAATGTAAAAGTGAAAGTGGATGATAATTTGTTTCTCACCCACATCTAAAATGATCACTTCAGAAGATATGGATTTAATCACTGGAGTCGTATGGGTTACTTTTATGCTGGCTTTGTGATAATTGGAGATTCAAAGTTCTGGCCACCACTCTGTCGCATTGTGAGGACCTACAGAGCTGAGATGTTCTTCTAAAGATCTTTATGTTCTGCAGAAGAAAGGAAGTCATACACATCTGGGGTGGCATGAGAGTGAGTAAATGATGAAAGAATTTACATTTTGGGGTAAACTATCCCTTTAAGTAAATTTCTTGTGTGCGACAATGAACAAGGAGGAAATACAGACATTTTGAATTTGTTGAGCGGAAAACCAAAAACTTTTAGAAAGTAACTTAAAAGTAAAGTTATTAGTACTGGTAATGTGAATACATTTGGATGAAGTAATCTGATTAAATAATAGATAAGTAATTTATAGTTTGTTGTGGATTATTATTTTGAGTAATTTACCAAACACTGATAAAAACATAAAATAATACTTTTCTAAAATGATGCAATATTATTAGTGTGCACTATTATAAAGATTCACTTTTAAACTAAAACAATCAAAACTCACAACAATAAAACATTCACCCATCAGCTTTGTCTCTCTTTTATAAGACACCTGAGCTTGTTTGTTCTTCACAAGTTCTAACAGTTCTGTGGGCCATAATAGAGAGACCTTCTTTGCCAAAGAACTAATGGAAAATTTGTTTATAAAAGACATCAAAATGTGACGTTTAAATAAAGTAATTTGCACTCTTTGTATGCTAGAATTTAAATACTACAGAAGTTCAGTGTGAAATATCTCCAACATAGTTTTTACATAACTATGAAAAGTTATGACTTACAGGTACACCTGGTTGGTAATCACTGTATTAGACAGACAAACAAGCATCAAGTGTTCGCAAGTATTGCGTGCAACTGAACAAATAAAATGCAAAAAAGAAAGACTGATTTCTGAATAGCATTTTAAAGTACAAAAGACAAAAACTCATTTCATATTGTCTATTCCTAGTTCATGAAGACAAAAGACAGTACTGATGGTATTGTTGTTAATACCCTTTAATCTTGGCTTAGGGCAAAATGTGCATGTGTCATATCTCAGCAATTGTGATAACAATTATTACTGTGAGTTCTTGTGTTATCAAATGCAAAACAAGCCAACAGTACAACAGATGATAACAAACACAGTCTTTTCTAGGGAGAAGTCGCCTATAGGTTGCTCTTACCTGTCGTTCAGAAGTGGACCCATAAGATACTGAAAACACTGACTTTTGTGGTCTTAGATAACATCAGCCTGGAGGTTCTTTGCTTTTGAGCTAAAACACCTCTGAAATCAAACACTTCCCACGGTCACGGGCGCATGAGACAAAAGCACAAGTTGCCTTGCAAGTTGTAACGTGTCGAGTTGGCCTTGCATTCTGTCCCGCGCACCTCTGATGCAAATACGAGTTTTCTTTCTAGTCTCTAACTCTTCCATATGATAGTATTGAAGTGGCAAATTTCCACATTGTGACAAGTCAAGCTTCCAAACACTGTCAAAAAGCAAAAACAAAACTTTCAGGAGTGCCAAAAACAAGCCTGTGCGTGCACAGATGTTACGGTCCAAAATCTAGGCAATGGTTAAACGAAAAGAACACAGTCTAAACTTGTAGTAGAAGCCTCTTTTTTTCTATTTTTAACAACCACAAACAGCATTTTCCAATTAGGCACTTTGTAATTAGACATTTTAAAAACACCTGTCTCGTAAACCAGCACCTGACATTGGAGTAGGTTCACTCGCTGAAGGTAGGTTCCCCTCAAGAAAGGTGAACAATTTTGGATCTTCGGCTGAAAGCAAAAACGTTTAGAAGCTTAGAGCCCATGAGCATGCGATGCAAAGTCAAATCAGCTGTTGGAACCCAGCAACAAGGACTTCCAAACCCACCTGCCAGTAATTGCACTCTTAAAACGCTACGGCCTTGACCTACACAGGCCGCCTACAAACCTCAAGAGCATCTGGCCGGTTCTCATCATCTCCGGGTAGTATTGTGGAATCCGCTGCACTTGCCAGTGTGGGAGACTTGGGAAGCAACTCATGTTGTTATATGGACAACAGTGGACACCCCCTTTGTAAAAATGGCCAGTGACCTCCCAGGAATGGAGGAGTCTCTCTCTCTCTCTCTTTCTGTTTTGGCTGGCATCTCTCTATGCCGGATGCAACAAGCTGTGGTCACAAATGTATGCCCTATAGTGAAGGTAAACAGTATCATTTGCATGCCGCTTGCCTAGTTGTAACTTTCCGCAGAGTATTTTGAACAGATATGAATTTGATAACATTGTAAGAGAGAAATAGGTAATGGGTATCCAGGAATAAATCTAAAACACATGAAAATCTGGCTGCATGTAC
This sequence comes from Xyrauchen texanus, assembly GCF_025860055.1. Classification (NCBI taxonomy): domain Eukaryota; kingdom Metazoa; phylum Chordata; class Actinopteri; order Cypriniformes; family Catostomidae; genus Xyrauchen; species Xyrauchen texanus. The sequence goes on from NC_068314.1 coordinate 7,549,077, forward strand.
GCACAACTTTTTGATAACGTTTTGATTGGGCTGCCGATGAAATTGACTTTTGGTTGCACAAGAAAAAAACGCTGCAAACCGAAAAAGATAAATATCTACAAATGTAAACAAAGATTTGATAAGTTCAAACATAGATGGCAAACAAAACTGTTTTCACTAGACGGTTTCGCTTTAAAAAAATAAAATAATTATTTTAATTTTGATGTTCTCTCACACCTTTAATTATATAGGATGTATGTTATGCAATGCATTTAACAAACATTTCCGTGCAAGCTTAACAACCTATAAAAAAATAAAAAAAACACCTTAAAACTACTTGCTCACTAATTAAAGAAAACAAATCCATTGAATAGGAGCATTTGTTTTGGCCATATACGTCATTCCGAGGCATAAATATTACGATCCTTATCAGATCGAGTAATTTGAACTGTTGCATTATTAAAATTAGTTTTTAACAAATTAAACACTATAGTATGTATGAGAGTCTAAAAACAACTGTCGATGCCGTTTTCCGGCTCGGCTTTTGTAGACTATAGTCAAAACAACTTGCCCCAGAGATACAATACCGGCACTAACACGACAGACAAGGAAATTATTTTTTTTTATAAAGTTTATAAAGTTCTATTGATGGCTGAGGTTTGCGTAGTAACAGCTCTTCTTTGATGGACTTTCCTTATTGGCACCAGGGACAGCCCCTGATATTCCCCACATAAAACTCACTGGTCTTTGGTGTTTTGAATGCAGGAAAGAAAAAAAACACAATGCAAATCAACAGGGTTTGCACATAGAAAACACAAGCACACAGACGCGAGGATTCACGACCAAAGATGTGCCATTGTTTTAAACCATACACATGTGTTTGATTTGAATAAAGACATGGGTAAAGTTAGCAATTCACAACACTTTGAAATCTTCCTGGAATTTAGGAAAACAACGGATAACTATCATTTACATAAAAAAGGGATCAAAAGTCTGATCCATTTATGAAAATGCTTACATTTTGCATGTTTTCCTTTTTTTATTTCAACACAAATTATATCATCAGCAGAAACAAATTATATGAAAAGTTAAAAGAAAAATAACGTGAATTTCTTGCTATTTGGTATGTGCCCCTTTTGCTTTAATGACAGCATGCACACGAGCAGGCATGGACTCCACATGTTTGTGGAAAACCTGATGATCCAAGTTATCCAAGATGATTTGAAAATGTTCCAAGTAAAATATTGGATCCATTCCAAAACATTCCTTCTATGGCAGCATCCTAGCTGAAATCAAGCCTCATTAAATACCAATATGGAACGTTCTTCATAAACAGCAACATTCAGATTGTGCTCCTCATGCGCAGTGCACAAGAGGCTTGATTCACAACTGATTTCAATCCAGTGACGCAAGAGGAACGACGCGATACTACAATGAGCATAAATGTACATAGTACACACACATTTGGGCTAAAATAGTCAGCTTTCGATCATTTAAATAAAATAATTATTTATACTTTTTACTATCGGATGGATTCTAAGTATATTTATAAACATAATTTATCTTGCTTCGTCTGCCATCTTGAATTTGTTTTACCACTGAGCTCATCACGGGGCATTCTGGCATTGCCAAGCAGGGAAAGGATACTTACGATGTTACTTTAGAATTTGGCAAGAATTAGATATTTAAGGAGGCAGCATGATTAAGATACCTACCTTTTAAAACAGCCTTGGCACTGGGAGTGTGCCTATAATACCTTGAATTGCAGCCTCCAGAGGCAGCTCACTAGGTTTTGGAAATCAACCTTCAAATGATTTATATATATAGTTGTCTCCACATATTAAGCTGGGATGGTCTAATTTGTTTTAACATAAAAAAAAAAGTCAGACTGATGAATTCGGCGACAGTAGGTCAAAAGTTCTGCTGCTGAAATCGGTCTGTGCTTACCGAAATTGATATCACTGCCCCCAGTGGCCGAAGCTGGAAGTGTTGTTGAGTCCGGATGGAATCTCCACAGAGTGACACCAAATGCAAGTTGAATTTTTTTTATTGCAAATAATGTAGTCAACTGAGCGTGTCTTTCGGTCTTAAGAGTGCAGTTCAGTTTTTACTAGTGTTAATCACCATTGTAAATTCCGGCAAACAGCTAACCTGTTTCATAGCAGGGTTTATTTTGAGTAACTGATCGCAAACAGATCCTGAACCAATCGGCTGTTGAGGTGAAGGATCTTCATAGTCACTCCCCCTGTATTTCTCTCTCCAAATAAAAGTGTGCTTCACAGAGAATGAATAAATACACTGTCTGTATGTGTGTATATATATATATATATATATATATATATATATATAATGTTTAAAAAGTAGACACCTAAAGATGCACTACATGTAACTTTGTGCTCTCTAGCATCATCTGTTTTTGAAATTTAAAATTGCAAGCAATTTGCAGAAGAACACTTTACATCAGTCATGTTTTGGCACTGCTCTTCTGGCAGATGAATCTGATTTGAGCTTACCTGAACATCGCCTTTGTGTTATCATGAGCCAGAGTCAAATGTGCTATTTTTATGTTGATATTATTATGTTAAATTATTAAAGATTTCTAAATGAAAAATTACTTTGTTGAAGATAAACAACACTCTGGTTTACATATTTTGAATGAATGAACTTTACACGTATAGCGCTTTTCTGAAAGATTGGCTATTTTTAAAAATACATTTCTGTCAAAAGACAAACTATGGCTAAAAAGAAATTAACCCTGGTACAGCCTCAGTTTATGAAGCTAACTGTAATAACACTAAACTAAAAACATAAAACGACAATTCAATAATGATGGGGATAAAATAGACTTCATTTAACATGAAAATAATACGTTTATATATGTTATATATAATAATGACAAGAAGTCAGTTTCAGAAGTCATGCATTTAGTAAACATGCATAGTAACTTCACAGCGCAACGTAGATATATCGCGATCGGTAAACACGCGGGTAATGTTCGATTCATTAAAGTATGAACACCCTAATAGACAACATACCGTCTCCAAGCATTATAGCAGGTAAACAACTACACCAAACGGATAGCAGATAAACAATCCATCCAGACTGCAGCACTGAACAGCGTCCTCGGCTGGCACACGAGAGAGCCGTTCCCTCTTTCCTGTGTGTGTGGACATGACGTAATGACGCAAGGAGGAATGCCAAAAGCCAGAGATTTCATCCCAAATCCGACCCAACAGCTCAAAATACAAATAATTTTTTATACGTGTAATGTAACAAGTCAGTTTCAGCAGTCATACATTTATGCGCAGTAACTTCACAGCAAGGACATTCAGGGTAAGGACATTGTTTTGAACACTGGTTGTTTATGTACTTAATCAATAATGGCAATCTTTTCATTTTTAAGCAAAAAAATCTTACATAGAGCAGCTTTAATATGTGATAAAATCCTGAAAAAAAATGTTTTAATTTGATTTTGAACCCTACATTATTCATGTGCATTCAGACTTTTGTACCCCACTGTATTTCACAAAAACCGGCACAATAAGTCAAAACATACGTCACTGGCTACCAAAATATATCCCCCTCTACAAAAGCAGCTGAAAAGATCAGAAATTTGGGCTCATGTTCTTTTAAGACTTTCTAAATAAGACGTATAATGGTATGATGGTACGACTATGCTGTCGACACAAAAGAGGGTGAAAGCAGAAAGAAAGGAGAGTGGGCCGCGCAGTTTTTTTCTTCCTTGTGCTTTTGAGAAACGCAGGTTAAAAAGCAGCCTCTTTCATTGTAGCTTTCTGGGCCTAAAACAGTCTGGTTATTGTGGCGCCAAGTGAAAGGCTAGTGTGGCATTTATCTGAGAGACAAGAGGAGGGGGCAATGAAAAGAGGCACAGCACAAAACGCACTTCGAATAAAGAAATATAACAAGAGAGAGGGAATAAAAGATGTTAGTGAAGGGCCCCCTTTGCAAAAAAAAAAAAAAAAAAACTGCACAAAAACCCCCACCACCCCCTTCAGGCAAAGAAAACAAAGGCGATAGACATTAAAATGTGCTATTTTCTAAGCCTGGCACACTTTTATGACCAATCTCGATTCAGATGGACCATTTTCATTTTGTTATATAAGCTTTACAATGTGTGTCCAGGCAGTAATTTGTGTGTGTGTGTGTGTGTGTGTGTGTGTGTGTGTGTGTGTGTGTGTGTGTGTGTGTGTCTGTTGCATTAGACATTGTTATCCGAAGGTCCAGATCATAACATCAGAGACTTTAGAAGGTCTTGCTAGCACATCCTTGAACCGCCAAGTCCTTCAATGAGTAGGGATCTTTGAAACGAGTTAGGGGTCTTTGAGAAGAGGCTGTTTCTATGTGGGGTTGTCATGGAAACCAGACCAGGCCGTATTGTGCTATGATGAAGACAACAGGTAATTTTAAGCAACTGCAGGTCCAAGTATTGAGGCCAAAGTGAAGATCCGCTGGGAAACAGCAGGCATGGAGAAAAAAAAAACAAAAACGAATTGATGCTCTAAACCCATTTCAAAAATGCAACCAAAAGACTAAGGAACATTCAGAGAAACCCTGATGTGAAACAGGTGCTCCATGTAGAAAGACATTTAAAGGTGTAGTTCACTCAAAAATGTATATAGTCATCATTATGTTTGTATTTTCTTCTGTTTTACTAGAACATGTTTTACTGAAGGTCAAAGTAGCCACATAATGCAAATGAATATGGACAGTGGCTTTCAAGATCCACAAATGATCAAAAATAAGCCCAAAAGTAGTCCATATGACTTATGAGCTATTATACTTGAGATATACAGTATATATATATATATATATATATATATATATACACACACACACACACACACACACACACAACACTTAGTTCCGGTCCTCGAATCTGATTGGACGAGAGACATTCCATGAGTACTGAAGACTCAGTAAATCATCACTCGGACACTTTACTGCATGTATCACACCGCTTGTGTTTATGATGTTCTAAACTAAAGTGTAAGAGCAGTGCACATGTGTTAAGAGCTAGATGTGTCTCTTTACATTTATTTTTGTGACATTACAGATTTTAGGTGGTAGCAAAAGACCTTTTTTGTGTGTAATATAAGCCAGTTAGGTGACGTGATGTGAAGTCAGTCAGCGTCAGTCAGTGTTTCTATTCATAAGCAGAGCACTACGTGATCGCTCGGTTTATGACTACACTTGGGCTGCTCTATTATGGCAAAAATCATAATCACGATTATTTTTGTCAATATTGAGATCACGATTATTAACACAATTACTCTTTGACTTAGAAAACATCATGCATTTATTGAACATTTAAAAAAATTAAACATCTTTTTAACAGTGGATTTCCCTGACTTTGAAATGTAAACTGCACTGGGTAAGGGAGGAGGCTATTATCATATGATCATTATTTTAAGTTACGTATGGTAGTCAAATAAAGGAAAGCCTCAATCGCCACCATTAACATCAGGGGTGCTCAAACTCCTATGGAATGAGGTATACTTTTCATCATGTTATTGCAGCAAGATCTACCATCATCACAATACCAAAATTTCAGTAGTCGGTGAAATTTTACGTTTTTTAATACCAGCTTCAAATCCACAACAAAAAAATAACACTAATTATGGAAGACATACTTAAGTATTTATTCAAGATTAGTAAACAGTCAGTAATAAAATAACAATTAAAAAATTGTTAACAGCTATAAAAGTTTTTAACATCAGTAGGCTATCAAGTATTCAAGTAAACATTCCGAATGGAATGCAACATAAATCTACTACTGGTCTTCACTGTATGATTATCATATATTAATACATTTTAAAGCTACTAAAGTTACCCAGTCAAGAGCAGTGAGTGTTTTCTCGATTCTTGTTATGGATGTTTAATTATTATAATGGTACACTAGACAACAGCAGGTTTATTAGCTTACAAGTCTGACATTTTAATAAAAATCCACTTTTTACGTTCACTTTAGTTTACATGAATACCTCAAGATACCATTCAGGCATGCATTAGCATGAGCATTTTCGAATCATACACGCATTTTGAGCATACACATACAAACAAAGATCCCCCATTTAGCCTTAACAGACTGTAGGGGCAAGTGCTGTTAGCGAGCACCTATGAAGGCCAGAACGGTACACGAGGGGGTGGGTGGCCAGTGGCGATGTTTTACACACTGCACCAGGTACTCATTTTAGGCTGAGTCGACCTAGGGGAGGCCCAGGACCGATTCAGATAATAGTCGCTGGTGTTGGCCGGGAATCCAACTCGGGTCGCCAGGTTCGTAGCGCAGCGCACTAACCGCTACACTACCGCTCCACACTAAGAATATGTAAGTTCACAAATATAGCTGGATATTTTTCCATTATAGACATTTTAATTAGTCTGCTTGTTCGGTCGAGTAAGTAAACTCTCTTTCACATGCCCCTTTCAAAATCCACTTGTCCCGGACAAGCAGACAAGCGTTGCTTGAATGTTGATGTTGAACCCTGATTAAATAATGTATTCAGCATTCTCAGATAACATTTATTTCTTCTGCAGTACAGCTCCTAAAGTAAATTTACATTGTTTTAAAGGAGTTTTAAATATTATTTTGAAAAACAAGCCAAAAAAGTCTGATCAAATACATATTGTGTTCCAGTGTATAATGGGCTAAGACTACACTCTCTCACCTTTATGTTCACTTCGATCCATCGTTAAATCATAAAAGCATCTGAGCGTCCCCGCGCCAGAGTGTGCATCAGCCAGGAGAAGATTCAGTCTCTTCCCTGGTCACTCCACGCAACTCATAGAAAAGGCATTGAACGCAGAGAAAAATGCCAGTTTCTGAGTTTATTTTCATAACCCAAGTCTTTATTAATTGAACTTTAATTAAGGTTGTTTAAAAGATATAATGCCGGGTGTTTCATTGCAAAAAGGAATGCAGCACAATCATTTTATCTCGATTATCTTGTTTTCATAATCATCGGAAGCCAAAATCGTAACTGAAAATAACATTTGACTAATCGGCCAGCCTTAGATTACTCTACTAAAGTTAGGAATTAGCTTTAAATGGCTTTAAACTAACAACTTCAACATCACAGCTGAGAGACAAAACAGACTGATTAATTACACAAACTCAAGGAGCCTACCACTTACCGGAGTTTCCACATTGGAGAGGACATACTGTTCAAAATGGCAGAGGACATTGTGGTTTCTATGGTGAATGACTCTGCAAATGCACTGGCTACCGCAAAATAGGGAGGAATACCCCTGACTGGATGGCTATTTTTCCACAGAGAAATAGGATGCATTTGACCAAAATTGCATTATCTTCATATAGCTGACTAATTCGGATGGCAATTATTTGACATGGGGACGTGAGGCATTTACAGGTGGTAGTCAGTGATTTTATTGCCGTCCGAATCCGAAATGTCTGTGTTTTTCCCCCCACCTCCCTTGAGAAAATTCCCAGCCAAATTACCAGCTGTTTTTTTTGACAAACACAAATTTTGTGTGGTAATTTAATTACCATCCGAATCCAAATCTCTGAGAATCCTTTTTGACTAAAAAGATGCCGAGTTAATGTCGATCTTATTTAAAAGGTTTAATTTCCACCTCCACTTTTAAACACTGACAGATAAGCAGTGTTTTGCAGCACGGTTCCCTCATGCTTTCAAAAGTTTTCTTTGCCAATGATGAATATATTCTTCTCGAGTCATGTTTTGTATTTGTTTTTATTTTACCTGCATGAAATTTATATATTTAGCTGATGCTTGTCCACCAAGTACTATAAAGGGTCCCTCTGGTACATTCAGGGGAAGGGTCTGATAGGTGGAACCAGTTCTGCCCTACAGCCCAGTTTAGAAGCACTTCTTTGAACTCCCAGGGTGTTTTTACAGAATTCGAGGTGGAAAGATTCAATTGAACTTATTTCCCAGGATTCATAATTTAGTTTATATTTGGGTCCCATGATTTCAATGTCATATAGAAGGATGGGTTTGATGACACTGTCAAATATTTTCAACCACAGTTTGATCAAGGGGGGTCCAATTTGAATAATATTTTCTTACAATGTAAAATGCCCTACGAATATTGTCTGTTAGGTCCTTTACAGCAATGTCAAATTGTCCAGAAGCTGAGATTGTCAGACCCAATAACTGTAACTGGTAACATGGCTAAGAATTTCTCCCCCAAATGTAAAAACATATTCTTTGTCTTTAAAACTATTTTTCTTTTGAAAAATTATTACTTTAGACTTTCACATAATCCCTCTTCAGTAGGTGAGAGCAGCAGTATGTCATCTGCGTATAGAAGACGTTTGATTTCTCTGTCCTCAAGATTGAGTCCATGGCTAGAAGAGTTTTGAAGCATTGTGGCCAATTCATTTATGTAACTATTAAATAAAGTTGGGCTTAGGCTGCAGCCTTGATGAACTCCCTTATTCTGACTGAAATATTCAGTTATTTTATTGTTTATTTTAATGCAGCATTTGTTGTCTTTGTACATGTCCTTAATTAAATCATAAACCTTTCCTCCTATTCCACTCCGAATCATTTTTAGAAAGAGTCTGTTATGCCAAACTGAATCAAAGGCTTTCTTTAAATCAATGAAGAAGCCAAATATTTGTCCTTGTTTTGTTTGGTGGACATGTGTGCCGTGTGTAGATGTGATCAGTTGTTCTCCATTTTGGCATGAATCCAATTTGACAGTTGTTTCAAGTCTTTTGTTCTTGGAGATAGTGGACTAATCGTCATTCATTATACAGCAGAATAGTTTGCCATGGTTGCTGCTCACTGAAATGCCCCTGTAGATGTTTGGGTTAAATGTGTCACCTTGTTTGAAGACTGGGGTGATTTGATTGTCTTTCCAGTTCTCAGGAAAGTGTCCTGATTTTAAGAGCAAATTAAATCATTTAAAAATGGCCTCATACAGTTTTGGGCTGCCATGTTTCAACATCTCATTGAAAATGCCATCTGGGCCAGAAGATTTTATATTTTTGAGGGATTTGTTTTTTTCACAGAGTTCCTTTAGTGATATGGGGTGTCCAAATGATTTAATTGAGCCTTTATTGTGTATTCTAGTTGATGTAGTTGGCAGGTCATATTTGTTTGGGTGGGGTTTAGTTCACTTTGTGCATTAAGGTTTCCAAAATGTTCTGTCCAGATGTTTGGATCACAGATGGGAATTTATTCTTCTTTTTTGGACTTATTTAAATTGTTCCATAATTCCCAGAATACATTTTGATCAACTGGTTCCTCAATCTTGTTGAGCTTCGTTGTCATATGTTCAGCTCTTTTCCTTTTTAGCAGAGACTTTTTAAGAGTTTGTTGATAGGTGGCACATGTTGCTTAGTTTGAGGGGTCTCTGTTTTTTATTTGATAACAATCATAGTTCTTTCTTGACATTTAACATTCTTAACTTTTTAAGAATTAATTAACTTTTTTTTACTATTGTTCATTTAGATTTTTTCAATGATTTGCTGGCAATTGTGAAAAAGATTTGATTTAATTGTTTTGTTGCCATATTGATGCTTTTCTCATCTTCTCCAAATCATGTTCTCAACCAGAGTGCTGTGGAGAACAGCTTCATACTGGGCTGGACTATCTTTTCTCCAGAAGAATCTAGTTTCGAACTACAGTTTAGACTTTTGATCTGAAGATGGTAGAAGACTAGCTGACTTCAGACTAATGACAATGTCCAACAGCGGTCTGAGAAAGGTAGCTGTGGCATCACTGTGAAGTAATTTATCTTGTTTTGGTCTAGATCTACTGTGCTGCTGCCTAGATAAGAGCAGTAGGTAAATCGGCCCACAGAATCACTTTTTGTTCTGTTCTTAACTATTTAGAGACCCAGGCTTTTACAGAGCTGCAGAATTTGCTTTCCATTTTTGTTTATTGTGTCACCTTAGCTCAGACTTGGTTTAGTAGGTAACGTTTGTTTAGATGTCTATTTGTATTATTAATAGGGCTGTCAATCGATTAAAATTTGTAATCAAATTAATTACATGGTGTCCCTATTAATTAAGTGTGATAAATCGCATATACAAATATTTACTGAGAAAGCCCCTCGTATAACAATAATTCAATATACAATGATGAAATAATTATCTTTAAATATTTAAATAATGAGATTTATTATGGGGGCTTGTTTAAGGATTTAACACCTGCGTCAGATATGCTTGAGTAGCGTCTCGGGTGCGTTGCGTCATAAATATAAAAATATTAGGTCACTGTGTCAAGTTAAATATAGTTTAATACAAATCTTGAGATCCCTTAGTTCGCATTTGCGCTCCTTCAAGTGTTTTGAACGCAAGAATGTAACGCATGTTTGTGTTGTTCTGCCTACTGAAGTGTTTTCTTCACTGTATAAACTGCGTGTTGCTCATACAGCTGAAGTTTCACTTACTGCCCTCTGGAGTAAGCTTGCATTTCTCAGGAATCTTCCTTATTACGGTCCGGAGGCATTGCGATTAATTGCGTGTTTTTTTTTTTAACATGTTATTTTTTGTGAAATTAAATCGCACTGAATTAACGTTTTAAATCGACACCCCTAATTATTTTATCACCAAATTAGGGCTGCACAATTAATCAAAATAAAATCGAAACCGCGACATGACCTTGTGCGATTATTAAATTGCAAAGGGCTGCGATTTAAATAAATAAATAGTCTGCTCCCTTCTAAGATTATTTGCGCTGCTCAGTCGAGTCTATATTAAATTAGCGCATTGTTACAGTGTTTTCAGAGCGGTTCTGTCCTCCACAACTCACTCTCATGCTTAGAGTAACAGAAGTGCTCTGAGTTCGGTTTGCTTACGCGCGTTAAATGCTTTATTTACACTAAACTTGCGCGTCCTGCGTTAAGCGTTATTTTTATTATTATCTGTGGTAGCGGCATCTCAGTCTCCGCAAGGCACAGGTATCATAATAATATCGCAGAATAAAAGATGGGGTACAATTCAAACATCTTTATTAAATGATTGTTGAGCAAACAGCATTAACGGTAGCACCTGTAGAGTCCAGAAACATCTCTTCATTCTCCTATCATTGTTTACCTCACGAGAGAGTGTGTCACCCTTATTACACTCCCCGCGGAAACAAGTGAAAGCGGAACTAATATTACCAACATCCAACAAAATGAAAAGGAAGGAACATATGTATAATACATTTATATGAAATCGAGTTACTATAATATAATGCATTGCTAAATTAAATATATAAAAAAACATGAATACAAATTATTAAATTAAATAGTGACAAACTAACCAAAAATGTCACTTTAAATTGAATTACACCAATGGGTTATCAGTTCAACTTCAGTTGGACATTAAGCCTCATTCTTTAGTACCATCTTATATACAGTAAAGAATAGTTTGTATAAGCCTACTAGTTTTTAAGGCCTAGAATAAAGCGTAACAATTATATTTTGTGTATACTGAATTATTCAATCAACCAACATTATTTTTGACAGCAAAAACTAGGCAACAACTATGGTTTTACCAACAGGGAAATTTAGTTAACAGTGACATTGAGCAGAAAGCTTACATGTAACCAGTTTTGATAGAGCTGCTGATAAAAAGTTAAATGATCAGCATCGATTGATGAGATGAAAAGAAAATTGGAGATCGGTGTCAGATGTTAAAATCACACAGGTAAGTATCCTCATCTGTACAAATTAGTTCCTTTTTCATTTTAATCTAAATATGTGTTCTCCCCTTTTTAACAGGCTGAATGTAATGGAAAAGTTGCCCTTTAACCCAAACAATAAATCCTCCTGAATCTCATCCATTTTTAATGTGTGGGTGTTTCACTGATGGTATCCGTAATTCTCTGTAATTTGAATGAGTGTAAGTTTGACTATAATGGACTCCATGTCTCAAGTAATATTATGATATCTGAACTATATACAATATTTACAAAATCAAGGTTCCCTGAATGTTGTAGTTTGTGATTTTTAGTGATGACAATTTTTACCAGAAATAAGAATGTATGATTCCTGACCCAATCATGTAATGTAATACACTGAACTAAATGAAGTACCTTAGAATATCAACTGCATAACAAAAAGAGAAGATATAGTAAAATAAATAATAATGAATACGCTTAAATTAAGCTCTTGCTAATCAACTAATAGTTTTTCACAGAAGCGATCTGGCCGAGGTCGCTTGTGTCTGCAATACCTCTTCCTGTCACAACAGCAGCATAACTGTCTGCCGGCATGCTGTCTCACCCTTTCCTCAGAGTCAGGGGTTGTGTTCTCAGAGCATATCAGTGTTACATCCTTGATTGTTTTAGCAAATATTCTCATGCCCTCTTGATGAATTTGGAGACAGTCATATAGATGCTCATGAGTGATGCGTTGATGATTCTCTCTCTCACTCACTCACTCACTCACTCACACATTGGTGCGGCTATCCTTATTGAGAACTTTCCATAGACATAATCACTTTTATACTGTACGAACTATAGATTCTATCCCCTAACCCTAATAGTATGATTATCTGCGGCCGAATCACAGCTGTGCTGATGTAGGGCCATATCACACTCTTGCTCATGTGATATTGCTTAAATATATTATACACACACACATGCTCAGTGACAACTTTATTAGGAACACCTGTACACCAAATTCATGCAATTACATAATCAGCCAATCCTGTGGATGCAGTTCAACGCATTCAATCATGCAGATTTTGTAGAACCTGATGTGGTCTTCTACTGTTGTAGCCCATCCAGCTCATGGTTCAACATGTTGCTCATTCTGAGATTTATTCTGCTCACTACAATTGTACGGAGTGGTTATCTGATTTACCATAGACTTTGTCAGCTCGAACCAGTCTGGCCATTCTCTGTTGACTTATCTCATCAACAAGGTGTTTCGTCCGCAGAACTGCCGCTCACTAGATGTTTTTTGTTTTTGGCTCAATTCTGAGTAAACTCTTGAGACTGTTGTGCCTGACAATCCCAGGACATCAGCAGTTGCAGAAATACTCAAACCAGCCCGTCATGGCACCAACAATCAAAATCACTGAGATCACATTTTTCACATTCTGATGGTTGATGTGAACATTGACTGAAGCTCCTGATCCATTTCTGCATGATTTTATGCACTGCTGCCACATGATTGGCTGATTAGATAAACTGCATGAATAAGTAGGTGAACAGGTGTTCCTAATAATGTGCTCAGTTAGTGTATAGTGTATAATATATATATATATATATATATATATATATATATATATATATATATATATATATATAATTTTAATAAATAAACTAAACTAGAGTATAATAGCTCAAGTCATTTGGTCTGGTATTCTCAGATGGAACTGATATCCAGGCTTCATCACTTAACATGAGGAACCAGACAGGAAAAGATGATGAAACTTTCAACTTTCAGGACATCCTGAGACCCAGCGCCTCCCTCCACCCCACCCAACCGGCCACTTTAACGGTGCGGGACTGAGCACGTGGGCTTCGGCTGTCAAAAACAGGATACACACTCACCACACGGCTGAGAACAACAGTTAATAGAGCAACAAGGGTAGGAAAAGTAAGCATGATAGTGGAAGAGAAGAAGGATATGATGGAATTCTAGAAAAGGAATTGCAGGGATTTTGTGAGAGAAAATTTAAGGATAATTACTGTAAGCAGGAAGTGGAGTTCAACCTCCTGGATTTGGGCAATGTTTCAAGGAGACCAACTTTGCTCATGATTGTGCCAAGTTTCAGAGAACTTTTCTCTGCTGTTGATTTAGGAAGAAAAAAAGTAGGAACTTATCAGCTGGGCTTCATAATACATTACAGTTCAGCTAAAATAAAAATTCTGTCATTATTTACCCACCCTAATGCAATTTCAAATCTGTATGCCATTTATGTTCCCACAGAACACAAAAGAAGATTTTTTTGACAAATTTTCACACACCTCAGTTCCATACATTGACAGTCCATAGACACCACTTCTGTCAAGCTTACCAAAAACACCATAAAAGTCATCCATATGACTTTACAATAGCTTTGAATGAGGGAATTGACTGACATTTAAGTCATTATTCACTAGGGATGGGCATCCTAAGGAATTTAATAATATAGTTCAGATTTCTCTTAATGATTCTGGTTCCTCAACAGTTCCTTATAGCAATTTTTAGATAAATATTTGAAAATAACAAATGCATATATATATATATATATATATATATATATATATATATATATATCTCTCACACACACACACACACACACACACACACACACACACACACACACACACACACACACACATATATTTTATTCATTGATTTGTATAAATATACTAGGGCTGTCAATCGATTAAAATATTTAAATCGAATTAATTACACGGTGTCCTGATTAATTAATCATGATAAATCGCATAAAATATTTGCTGAGAAAGCCCCTCATATAACAATAACTCAATATATAATGATTATACATATTTATATCAATATATAATTATACATAGTTATCTTTAAATAAAAATAAAAGATAGATAGATAGATAGATAGATAGATAGATAGATAGATAGATAGATAGATAGATAGATAGATAGATAGATAGATAGATAGATAGATAGATAGATAGATAGATAGATAGATAGATAGATAGATAGATAGATAGATAGATAGATAGATAGATAGATAGATAGATAGATAGATAGATAGATAGATAGATAAAATGCTTTACATTCCTGTAGCAGAAGAGTTAATCATTGATAAGACAAAGTGGATTTAGAATACGATGTATTGTTTACTACCATATTATTGATAATAAGTCAATCATTGTCATACAGTTCACAGCAATCCATTACACAAGTGAATTTGTCAATCAGTTGGAGATTTATTATAAGGGCTAATTTAAGGGCCCGTCAATGTACACCTACATCAGACGTCTCTGTTTAGGTCACTGTGTCAAGTTAAATATTGTTTAATACTCAATATTAAAACACATCTTGATATCCCGTAGATCGCATTGGTGTTCCTTCGAGTGTTTTGAACGCAAGAACGTAACGCATGTTTGTGTTGTTATGCCTACTGAAGTGTTTTCTTCACTGTATAAACTGCACATTGCTCATACAGCTGAAATGTAACTTACTGCCCTCTGGAGTAAACAGGTGGTACTACAAGCTTGCATTTCTCAGGAATCTTATTATGGTCCGTGGGCATGCGATTAATTGCGTAAATTTTTTTAACGTGTTATTTTTTGTAAAATTAAAATCGCACTGAATGCGTTAAATTGACAGCCCTAAAATATACCTTTAATTACTACAAAACTCATACTGTGAATCATCTAGTAATTACTAAGGAATAATAAGGAATATTCCAGGTTTAATACAAGTTAAGCTCAATTGACAGCATTTGTGGCATAATGTTGATTACCACAAAAAAAAAAATATTTGACTCGTCCCTCCTTTTCTTAAAAAAAAAAAAAATAGCAAAAATGTATAATACAGTGAGGCACTTATAAAGGAAGTTATTCGGGGAATTTTTGGGAGAGTTTAAATGTAGACTTAAAATTTTATAAGAGCACTTACGTTAATTGTAAGTGTAATAACTTGTGTAATTTGAGCTGTGAAGTTGTTCAAATCAGCGTTTTTACAATACGCTACTACGTCACAATGGCAACAAAGTTGTAAAATTGAATATAACTTCACACAGTCACACTTTTGTCACAATAAAACCATGTTAACATGCATATTGTTTACATCTTGAGTTATATATTTACCAACTGGTTGGACTGACATCACGGTGAAATCAGAAATAGTATGTGCTTACTGCAATTCGAAACACTGCCCCAAGTGGCCAAAGCATTAAGTGTTGTAGGGCGTATGGGCACGTGTAGGCTCCATTTTCCAGGTGAAAAATGTCCATGGAGGGGTGCCAAAAGTGAGCTGTGAAGCTAATTGTTTTCGGTTTGTAATACATGTTTGTAATACAGAGAACTCATGAAGCAGCGATTAAAAAGTGTCTTTGCTAACAAATGTCGAGCTTGCTTTTTAAAAGCCACATTAATATGCAATATCTCACTTTCTGATAAGATCTCACAGATGCTCCTCAAAGTTCTTACACAAATAGAGGCGAGAAGACACACACACACACACATCCACACAGATGTACACCCACACATATACACATGCCTACACACACACACACACACACACACACACACACACCATTACTCCATAGCCCAGCTCAATTTTGCTGCGATGGTTCAAAATCACAATTTAGTCAAGTTTAACCTCAAGCTATCAGTGTATTTAGTGAAGTTTCAGTGTTACTTTTCTCATTTGAGAGATATTCAATAAATTGTTCTTATAACTGAGTTCCATGTGCACATATATATATATTAGACAATTTAGACAATATTTTTAAAGATGTTCCCCATCACCAAACTCGTTTTACAAGTTTCCATGGAAAAGATCGCACAGAAAATTATTTTCCTTACATTTTAGCTTTAGTTTTAAAATTCAAAACAAAACTGCAAAAATTGCAGTTTTGGTTTGAATTTCGAGAAGTGATATTTGTAACTCTCATATGCAAGTTGACAACAAATTGATGACCTGTTGACGAAGACACTGCGTGCTTTCACTACATTAAATCATTTGCTTTTCCTGTAAGTTCTAAATGATACATTTGAGTAATTCTATGTTACTGTTAGGAATGACTCAATCGGGGGGGGGGGCATTAGCGTAAAGTGGTTATAACGGCCCTAAACAATGTCTGTCTAGGAATGAAGTAATAGTAGCAATGGTACAATTTCACAAGTTATTAACAATTCCAAAAGTGTTTTTATCAAAAGGTTTAATTTGTACCTATTTTTAATCAAACAAAAACACAAAAAAAAATTTTGGTCACCATGCGAACCTCAAAATAACTGTCATTCAAAGTGCAATCTGGGAGCAGCTTGTTTGTGTGTGAATTAATATATAACTGCGCTGTTTTCTCAGTGGAGGCCAGTGCAGTTCATGCAAATAACTGCAGGATTCTTTCCTGGTTACATTCATTATGTGTGAAAGCACCTTTACAAACTTAAAAATGACAGTTGTGAATTATTCAACTGTGAGAGAGAACACATACAGTAATGGAATATTCAGCATGATATTTGTGTTTTTCACGAGACAAAACAAACAAATAAAGCCCACACAAATCCATTACCAATTTTCACTAACGTCATCCAGATAAATGTAAATTATTAAACACAACTATTACATTCAGTGTGTCTGTATATATTTACTTGACTGAATTTATTTCTCATTATGTTAAATTTTGAACTGAAAACTTAAAACAAAAATAAATTGTGAATATGTATAAATGTACGCATTTACAAAACTTGCATTTGGTTTATTTATTTATATTAGTTGGACTGGATAGACAAGGAAAGGCAGCCAACACGAGCTGTGAGAGCAGTAAACTAGACTACTGGCTACTTTGAAGAAGCTCAAAAATACGATAGTTTTGAATTATTAACAATTTCGATTTTTAACAAAAAAAAATGTATCTTTGCATTTCGATAAAAGGCTTTTGAAGGCTTTACTGCGGTTCTAAAAGGTGGAAAATATATAGAATGAGAAAGTGTGTTTAAACTTCAGTCTGGTGGTGCATATACAGATTTATTAAATATATTGGCAGATTAATGCAGGAATTAAAACTTTAACCAAAACAAAAAGAGAAGAAATGTACTGATGCAACCTGACAATAAAAACTAAAGATTTGGCGTTACATTATTTCTAAACTACCAAAGCCAAATACATACACACACACACACATATATATATATATATGTGTATGTATGTATGTATGTATGTATATATATATATATAAAAAGACCTATAATATATCAAATAAATATGTTGTCTGGAATTTGCCAGAAAAGAGTCCTGACTTTTCTTCTTGATTCTAGAACCTACAATCCAGAGGCATGAGAACCTTGCTATTATTTTTAAAATACTTTTATAAGTTCATATATGATTGATTTACCTTTTTGTCTCCATTTAATTTCCATTTCATTCATCATAATTCTTCCCCCAATTAAAGAAAATTACACATTCTGGGTATTAAATCCGCCCTACAATTTGCTCCTAAAACTTTTGTGTAAAGCCCTTTGTTCAAACTCACACCCGAACCAACACATTCAGTCCAAATCAAAGTCATGTTCAAGCCTGCAAACCTTTCACCTTTTGCCCATCACACTTAAATAAACCTGACAACAACAACAAAAAAAAATCAAATACTTAATAAATTCTAAAGCCCAGCAAATGCAAAAGGAATTAAACCTGTTTGGCAGTTACACATGGGAACTCAAAGAGATGAGTTATTGTTCAACACTCTAGTGCAGACTTCAGATTTACAGCTTTAAGTTTGAAAAGCATCACAATATATAAAAAGACTAAGCAGTAATATATACAACAAATAAGATGTATAAATAAATGTATAAATAGGTAAAATAAGTAGAGGGATTTTGGTAAAAGCCAAATGCACTCTTTTCCCCAAAAGTATATAAGAATACTAATACTAAATATTAAGAATACTGTTAGTTTTAAAAAATATTGCTTGTTATGCAAATATATTACCATGCTAGAAAAGCACAAAAAAATGTAAAAGCACAATGCAAGATTAAAACAATGCTGCTTAACACTAAACACACAACGTAAATTGGCTCGACAAAAAGCAAGTCTTACCTAAAGTAGATGTGTAGACCGTTATGATGAAAGACAGAAGTTATGCTAGTTTTGTTGGGTGACTGTCAAGATTGTCTGTGCTGAAACTTTTCTCTATTCTAATGTTTTAATGGAGGCTTGTCTAATTTCCGCTGTGGGTCTGGGCTCATTTCATCTCATGGTGGAGAGAGAGGGTAGGTGGAACAGGTATGTTTTTGGGAACATGTAGGCGAAGTCTAAATGGCATTTTCCAGTTGACACTCCTCTCACGTGCGGAAATCGCTTTTACCATTTAGGACAAGATAAAGCGCCGATAAGTATTATTTATAAGTTTGGCTACATTCTCAAGTGTTAAATGTGTAAACAAGTCTTACATGTTGTTGCAGACCTCAGTTTGAATGCCAAGTTTTTGCCAATGTTTTTACAAACAGAAAACAAATGTTTGTAAATAGAAAGCAAATAATTTCAGACAAGTCTGAAAATGTGCTTTGTTCTCAAGTGTTAAACATTTAAGAACATAAAAAAAACATTGTTATGTTCTCCAAAAAAAACCTAAACAGATAAACAAAAAGACCAAAGATGTTTATCAAGTAAAACTTGCACAATGCTCTTGTATAACTTTTTACTATTTTAACTCTTTACAAACAATAATCAAAAGGTGTTTTAGAAGGTTTAAGAAGTTCGTAAACAAATAAGATAACAAGCTTTTAGGGATTATTTATAAAAGTTACCCAACATTAAACATTTAAGATACATCAACAAACACATTTACAAGATTTTGCACTGCATATTACTGTTTACAAACAATAATCAAAAGGTGTTTTAGAAGTTTTTAGATCTTTACAAAAATAAAAATAAATACACTTTACAGACAAATATTCATTCCATATGTTCGTTTGACATTGCCTCAGATACAACCTCAGATACAAGCAGCAAAACAGAAAGTACTCAGTGAGGTGTGCTCAAATCACAAAGATGATTTGATGGACAGCAGCAATGATCAAACACATTTATCTCAGTGAGCTTCTCTGGCCTACTATGTTTGATTTCATTGATGTTGTGGCAAGCCCTGAAAAACTCACTTAACAACCTATTGTTCACTCACTCTCATCAAACCTCAGCTCAATAGGACACATGCAACAATGCAGTCCCGAACAGAGGAGGTCAGAGTTTGAATAACAGAAAGAATAGACATTTGTTCACTCGCCTGCCCTAGCTAAACTCTCTACCTATGGGAAATAATGTCACGAGGTTGTGCGTCCATCAAACACCGAGCTGTAGAGCTTATCTGCACATTTGGCAAACTTTTCTATTCTATGATTTATTCTCCAGAACTTGAGAGCTTGACAACTCATATTTGAACCTGGCTTTTCTACAAAGACATTAAGCTCAGCACTGACAAATGCAGTATTGTAAGATGACAGGTTACAATGAAAACTGCAAAACGATGACCCTTTCTATACAAATTCCAAGTGCAAGCTATTTCTTTGAAAAAGAAGAAGCCAATGGACTTGAAATCTACTAAACAATATGTTTTCAGTAGGTCTGCTATTCAAAATCATGTAACAGAAAAATCAGCCTTGAATGAATGAATGTTACATTTATATAGCACTTTTCTGACACTACACTCAAAGTGCAGTGAACAGGGGACTCTCCTCAAACACCACCAGTGTGCAGCATCCACCTGGATGATGTGACGGCAGCCATAGTGCGCCAGTACCCTCACCACACACCAGCTATTGGTGAAGAGGAGAGAAGAGAGTTATAGAGCCAATTAATAAGCCCATGATTGAGACGAGCCAATGGGGGAATTTGGCCAGGACACTGGGGATATACCCCTACTCTTTATGAGAAGTGCCCTGGAAGTCAGGACCTCGGTTTAACATCTCATCTGCCTTTTTACAGTACAGTGTCCCCATCACTATGCTGGGGAATTAGGACTCACACGGACTGCAGGAATTAGGGAGGCCTTGCTGGCCTCCCTAATTCCTCTTCCATTACTGTCAGAAACAAAAAGCGTTAGACTGATTTATCAGCTGATATTCGGCCATTTACTGTGTTCAGCAGATAAACTTGTTCACTTGGCCGATTAACAGAAGTGTTTGTTCCCCTTTGAGTCCATTCCAAAATACTGAAAGCAGGTAAAAAAAAAAAAATATATACATATATATATATATATATATATATATACATATATATATATATATATATATTTTCAAGTAAAAATTGTGTAAAAAAAAAAAAAGAGCTACGATTAACGTACAAAAGTGAGTGATATTTATAGGTGTTAAGGGTCTTTCACATGACTCACGTTAGCGAGTCTACAAATTAAATCTACAAATTAGAAAACAAATGTCATTACCCAATTAGCGCTCTTGCCACCTGTGACCTCATACAGCATACCTACGTGACTGCTCTAGATATCGGTACAGGTCAGGGCCATAACCACCATACATTAGCTGTTAAGGGGGGCAATATTCAATATTCAAATAGTGATTTATCAATGTTGGTTTTTCAACATCAGATTATTTTTTTATCCCCTTTTCTCCCAGTTTGTAATGCCCAATTCCCACTACTTAGTTGGTCATCGTGATGATGTGGTTACTCACCTCAATCCAGGTGGTGGAGGACAAATCTCAGTTGCCTCCGTTTCTGAGACTGTCAATCTGCACATCTTATCACATGGCTTGTTGTGCATGACACCGCAGAAACTCCACATGTGGAGACTCATGCTACTCTCCGCGATCCACGCACAACTTACAACATGCCCCATTAAGAGCGAGAACCATTAATTGTGACCACAAGGAGGTTACCCCATGTGACTCTACCTTCCCTAGCAACCTAGCCAATTTGGTTGCTTAGGAGACCTGGCTGGAGTTACTCAGCACACCCTGGATTCAAACTCGTGACTCCAGGGGTGGTAGAGTCAATACTCGCTGAGCTATCCAGGCCCCTCAACTGTAGATTCTTAAACATTAAAGGAATATTCAAGGTTCAACACAAGTTAAGCTCAATTGATTGCATTTGTAGTATAATACTGATTGCAACAAACATGATTTTAGTGTGGAAAAAAAAATCACTTACTAACCTTTTGTTAGGGTTACCTTGTCTGGTTTTACCGTTGCCCCTTTGGTTTCCATTTTTGTCCCTTTTGTTTTCCGTAGTTTTCACTTTTGTCCCTTGTTTAGCTCCACTGTCTCACTAGTCTATTGTTTAAAAGAACTACACTTCCCAGTATCCACCTGTCATCATCACTGCCATTTTGTTCATTGTGCTCACCTGTGTATCATTTGTAATCATCCTGTCCTTGTGTATTTATATCCTGGGTTTTGGTTCAGTCCTTGTCTTTCGTTGAACGTTGTTAGCCCGGTGTGTTTTCCCTGCCCATATTCTCAGTGTTGTGTTTATTTCCCCATTGAGGGTTTTCCTAACACCTTTTCTGTGTAAAGTTATAGCCAAATTTACAACTTTGTTGCCATGACAAAGTAATGTCAACAAACCCTAAAATGACTGTACAAATTACAATTTCAACAACTTTTAACAGAAGAGTGAATGCAAGTGCTTTTATAAAATTATAAGCTTCACATTTCTGCCTTTAAACCCTCCCAAAATTGGCCCCATTCACTTTCATTGTAAGTGTCTCAAGGTAATGTTGATTTTTGCTACGAGTCAATTTATTTTTGTGGTAATCAACATTATGCCACAAATGCTGTCGACTGAGCTTAACTTGTATTGAACCCAGAGCATTCCTCTAACATTTACTACCTCCCGGTCTTAAATATTTTGTTCCATCCTTGGTATCGTCCATTGGCAATCCCAAATTGACCACTAAAAAAGAGCAACTAAAGTTCATACAAAACTTTGCAAAGACAAGATGTATAGACTCACTGACAGCTTGAGAGATCATTCATTGGTTTCCCTTCTCCAAACAGGTTGATTTTGATCTCTCGAACGGTGTTTTAAGAACCCAAACACACAAAGAAGGACAAGAATGGAGGTGAAATGGAGTTGGATGTAAAGAAGATTAAAAGGCTGAGCATAAACACAAGAAATAAGGAAAAAGCAAAAGGTCGGAGAGTCTCTCCTGACAGGCAGCTTTGTGCACAGTAAGCCACTATGAAGCCAAACACTTGCAGCCACTTCGCCAACTTCCCTTTGATATGCCCGGCCAAAAAAGAGGTGCACAGTTCAGGTTCATGGGAGTTATTGGCGGGATACAAGCATATACACTCCCTACACTGACAACCACATAGACAGGACAATAAGATGTCTACTTTTTACAACCTTATTATTAAAGTTGAACACCTATACACACGATTGCGCCAAGCAGTTGGTTTGCCCTGAGGATCCCTGCTTTCTGGTTATTCCAGAAGGCTGATTTTGTTCAACAGAGGGATCAGCAGAGTTAATCTCACACAGAGAAATTTGTCAAACCTGTCAGTTGCCTGAATAGCAAGTGTCCACATTTGAAAAACGTGTTCAAACTCAGTAAACACACAGTAAAGGACAATGAAATTAAACACAAATGGCTGCAATGAATGCAAATCTTAATATCTAAGCCATCTTTCACTTTTAAAGTGAGATATAGATGTCTTTAATTTGGTCTAAAAGGCTCTAAAATTAGTGTCTTTACATTAGAGGGAGTTTTTGATATTTTTAAAACATTTTGGAAAGTACTTGGTGATTTTTACATGCAATTTTATGCATTAAACATTCCTTGTCATATCAGGTTTATCTTGCAGTACTCAGCACACTTTCGTAATTGGACGAGAACTGTCAAAACAAGCAAGGAAAGAAAAGCATCAATGCAAATACATTTAATTATGTCCTCGAAAATTTGCCAGTGTGAGCCCACCTCCAGATCATGAGTAAGAAATATTTTTATTTGAATAGTTTGAATAGGAAAAGCATGTCAAAGTTCATGTCAAATCCCCCAGGAACTTTTCCGAAATAAAATAAGACAACAATAAACTCCTTAAAATTATAGTGAAATATTTCAACGCCTTTCAAGGACTCAGCACATTC
This sequence comes from Xyrauchen texanus, assembly GCF_025860055.1. Classification (NCBI taxonomy): domain Eukaryota; kingdom Metazoa; phylum Chordata; class Actinopteri; order Cypriniformes; family Catostomidae; genus Xyrauchen; species Xyrauchen texanus. The sequence goes on from NC_068314.1 coordinate 7,572,746, forward strand.
ATTTCAACTCATTTTAATAACAACATAAGTGCGCGCGTTGAAAGCTGCTTGTCATCATTTCCTACCAGCCATATGCGCACACATGCTGCCTTAACAACACACGTCACAGAACAGTCTCGTGAAGAAAAACTAATTGTTTTGATGCAGAAGATATTACTCAAATGGAGTTTGTTTTACTCCTAGGGTTTATAAAACCGAGGAATTTTGCTTACAAGGGGTTTCCCGATGCGTAAAAGGCACGCCAAGGTGTACATGTAAAATGACCGTGGATAAATACACCGCTTTTAACATTCTGCAATTATAATGCCATTCTGTTATATAGCTCTCTTCAAACAGACACAAACACTTCCATTGTGCCAAAGCTCCGTGCGTAAAGTTTCAAACAAAGCACCACCTGAGCACTTACCAACTCCTAAACTCTGCGCTTCTCCAAACTTTATTCCTTCGCTCCTTCCGTCGTCGTTTGGCACCACTGAAGCGAAACACCGCATGCAAAATGTGGTTTTCCCTAATGTCAATGAATAATGAGCATCTGTCTCTCAATGGCATACAGCAGAACTTGAGACTTTAATCGCACAGCTGATGAACTGTATGCGCTCCTGATCCAGCCTCCCTTCGCTCCAGAATGACTTTCTGCTGGTGTTCAGTTTCCAACATTCTCAGTCCCGCTGCTTGTCATTCACCTCCCTCTTAAAGGGAAAGCTCGTCTATTTCTCTGGGTTTCCCATGGCAGAAGGAAAAATGCTGAGACTCCTTGGAAAGGGAGATGCCTCATCTGTTGTTGTTTGAAGTTCAGCATTAAAGATGGCTGACTTATTTTATCCTTTAGTTTACATTGCTTTATTGCACACAGTTAGGGAAAAAATGATTTAAAGATTTTTTTTTTTTATGTTTTAGAAAATAATCACAACTACAGGCACTTTTATACGTTTCTTTATGCATGCCTGATGAAGGTTGTGTGACCGAAACGCTGCAAATAAATTCTTGATTGTGTTCTACAAGCTATATGGTAGAGTGTGGGATTTCTTTATTTTTTATTTTTTTTGTCTTGATAATACTTTTCCTAAAAGTTAGGATTAGAATTAGAATTTCTGTCCGCTCCTCACACAAAGCTAGTGTATGACTTTAGAAGACTTGGAATATAGCATATATGGAGGGTTTTTTGAGCTTGACAGCCCATAATCCTTTCAGTTTCACTGTATTGAAAAGAAAAGAAAAGAATGTGGAGCCTTGATCCCGCCACAGAATATAAAAATACAAATAAAAATGGTATTTCTGACTTTACATCTCAGAATTCTAAATTTATTTCTTGCATTTCTAACAAATAAAGTCACAATTGCAAGATTTCAACTCACAATTGTGACTTTATATCCCACAATTGCAACTTAATTTCTTGGAATTGCAACTTTACAGTATATCTCGCTATTGTGATATTTCGTTTATTGGAATTGTGAGTTCATATCTCAATATTGATTGTTTATATCTCGCAGTTGTGACTTTATTTCTTGCAATTACAAGAAAAACTGTGACGATTGTGATGATATATAAAGCCACAATAGTGAGTCATAAAGACACAATTCCAAGGAACAAAGTTGCAGTTGCAAGATTTAAACTCACATTTGCGACTTGCTTTCTAGGAATTGCAACTTTATATTTAGCAATTGTAAATTTTTATCTTGCAAGAAAATGTTTTGTGATTGTGAGACATAAAGTTACAACAGCAAGATAGAAAATTCACAATTACAAGAAATACATTTTCACTTACAAGATTTAAACTCAATCGCAACTTTATATCCTGCAATTGCAACTTTTTGTCTTGGAATCGCAACTTTATATCTCACAATTACAAGTTTTATTACAGTGATTGAATAATTACTGGTTTATTCATATATTTTATCATTCTTAAAAAAAAAAAAAAAAGAAACATGCTCATGTGTTATGACAAAACAATTGAACAGTAAGGCATATCCTCGCTTGCCAAACACTCTAAAACCTGACATCCAGTACTTCAACAATTTGAGAGAACCGTCAATTAAGAATTTTGCAACAGCAGCGTCATTGTATTAAACTTTCCGCTAACGAGGGGCTCAACCACAGTCCCCGAACCCTTTCACCCCGCGTGTTGTTTTGCACGGGGGCCCCGTCAGCCAATCTGAAACATCTAGTTGAAGCATGTCTTTCAAAGTCTTCCAGACCTGTGTTTTTACATCTTTTTCTCTCTACCTTTCCCCCCAACACACATACAGCTAGCCACAGCCACGCAGGGGTGAAAGCTCAAAGCCAATGTGCCATTTCTAATCCCCTCTGTTCCTGCCTTTGTGTAGTGGCCCAGCAGGAAGTAGGAGCTGGGCAGACAACAATTAACAAAAGAGCTGTGAAGAATACAATTAGCCATCAATAGGAAACCACAGGCCTTTGTGCTTGTTTCCATGGAGATACTTGACTACCACTATTCCAGGATTACAGAACCGTACCCTGCCTCTCCACAACACCACCACTTCTTCACAGTTTTTCCTTTAGCGCTCTCCATCTCTTCCTTTCTTCCTCTGTCTTTTATATCCACCTCTCCTTTCTTGCCCATCCACTCTCTTTCTTTATTTCCGTGTCACTCTCTTGTCACTAAGTAACTCTGGCGGCTTTATACTCAGCTCGCACCTTTGTTCTGCTCTGAGCTTTTCAGGTCTTCTACCTTTGTGTCCCCTGCTGGGATGAGGTGAAGGTGGCAACTTTTTTCTTCAATACATGCTCCCATTTTCTTCATTTGTTCAAAGGATTATAAAGACTGTGGCTTTGTAAGGGTTGAGAAAGACCTGCATTGAAATATAACGCCCCAGTGTTCTAACCGTTCATGAAAAATAAGTCTTTATTGCTCATCTGTGCACTGTACATTTCAGCATGGACCCGGCAACCATTGTCCTGCAGTCCATAAATGCATAAAACATAAATGTAAAGATTCACATTACATTCCTGAATACAGGTGAAATTCGAAAAATTAGAATATCGTGCAAAAGTTCATTAATTTCAGTAATTCAACTTAAAAGGTGAAACTAATATATTATATAGACTCATTACAAGCAAAGTAAGATATTTCAAACCTTTATTTGATATAATTTTGATGATTATGGCTTACAGCTTATGAAAACCCCAAATTCAGAATCTCAGAAAATTAGAATATTGTGAAAAGGTTCAGTATTGTAGGCTCAAAGTGTCACACTCTAATCAGCTAAACACCTGCAAAGGGTTCCTGAGCCTTTAAATGGTCTCTCAGTCTGGTTCAGTTGAATTCACAATCATGGGGAAGACTGCTGACCTGACAGTTGTGCAGAAAACCATCATTGACACCCTCCACAAGGAGGGAAAGCCTCAAAAGGTAATTGCAAAAGAAGTTGGATGTTCTCAAAGTGCTGTATCAAAGCACATTAATAGAAAGTTAAGTGGAAGGGAAAAGTGTGGAAGAAAAAGGTGCACAAGCAGCAGGGATGACCGTAGCCTGGAGAGGATTGTCAGGAAAAGGCCATTCAAATGTGTGGGGAGCTTCACAAGGAGTGGACTGAGGCTGGAGTTACTGCATCAAGAGCCACCACACACAGACGGGTCCTGGACATGGGCTTCAAATGTCAAACGTCTTACCTGGGCTAAAGAAAAAAAGAACTGGTCTGTTGCTCAGTGGTCCAAAGTCCTCTTTTCTGATGAGAGCAAATTTTGCATCTCATTTGGAAACCAAGGTCCCAGAGTCTGGAGGAAGAATGGAGAGGCACACAATCCAAGATGCTTGAAGTCCAGTGTGAAGTTTCCACAGTCTGTGTTGGTTTGGGGAGCCATGTCATCGGCTGGTGTTGGTCCACTGTGCTTTATTAAGTCCAGAGTCAACGCAGCTGTCTACCGGGACATTTTAGAGCACTTCATGCTTCCTTCAGCAGACAAGCTTTATGGAGATGCTGACTTCATTTTCCAGCAGGACTTGGCACCTGCCCACACTGCCAAAAGTACCAAAACCTGGTTCAATGACCATGGTATTACTGTGCTTGATTGGCCAGCAAACTCGCCTGACCTGAACCCCATAGAGAATCTATGGGGCATTGCCAAGAGAAAGATGAGACATGAGACCAAACAATGCAAAAGAGCTGAAGGCCGCTATTGAAGCATCTTGGTCTTCCATAACACCTCAGCAGTGCCACAGGCTGATAGCATCCATGCCACGCCGCATCGAGGCAGTAATTAATGCAAAAGGGGCCCAAACCAAGTACTGAGTACATATGCATGATTATACTTTTCAGAGGGCCGACATTTCTGTATTTAAAATCCTTTTTTTTTATTGATTTCATGTAATATTCTAATTTTCTGAGATTCTGAATTTGGGGTTTTCATAAGCTGTAAGCCATAATCATCAAAATTATATCAAATAAAGGCTTGAAATATCTTACTTTGCTTGTAATGAGTCTATATAATATATTAGTTTCACCTTTTAAGTTGAATTACTGAAATTAATAAACTTTTGCACGATATTCAAATTTTTCGAGTTTCAGCTGTATTTTCTCTTTAATATTTAATATGTTAACCTCACTCTCACTCTTATTTCGTAAAAAAGAAATAAGGGTGTGAATCATAAAACACAAGCAATTTCTGTGTCAAACGTAAAAATATTCAAATTTGAGCCTGACAGTTTTTCTTAAGAATGGTTTTATGAACAATTTGCACAGAAATGTGTTCAGCTTGTGTTTCGTGAATAAGGCCCTTAAAGTTTAAAGACATCCAAACAGTATTGCTTCAACATAATTTTTTACATCCTAATGTTTATGTAACTTTTATGGCGCATTAACATATTGTTGAAATTACTGTAATATGCGTTAACTACTTTTAACTGTTTAGTCTGCTGCCATTTTGGTTCTTTTTACATGACATCACAACTGTCAAGTCGGAGCTTTCATTGAATTCTTTGTTTTCTTGCAATTATGAGTTCTACGAAGACGTAAACGTTATTACAAATTGAAATCTCCTAATTACGGTAATTCCAACATGACGTGAAAGCCCCATAGCTAAGGCCAAAACATACTCTACAAGAATAAGAACACTAATGCCTTTAGCTACTTGAGCTCGATTGTGGGCATTGTTGTGTTCCAGAACATGTCAGAACACAATTCATAGTGACACATGTCATTTCGTACTCTACAAAAGTACAGTACATATATATACAGATGCTTCTAGCTTCAAAATCTCGATTTTGTGTGTTTTTGCATTCCAAAACCTGTTAGACAACAATTCATAACACAAAGAAAATACACGTTGCAGTTTTAACATTACAACAAGTGATGCTATAGCGAGATTAGTGTGAACTGTCCACTTCAACTGTGAGTTTTCTTTTTCAAGCCAACTACTATCATGGCGGAGTAACAGATTAAAGAGAATATTGCTGATCAAGTAAGGAAAAGTCAATATACAGTATTTATAGCATCTAACTCGAATAATGACATAACACATTCGACACAGACTTTGAAGGTAACTCTATCGCCCCCTTGAGTACTGGAGATTTGTTACAGTCACAGCAAGAACACACATTAAGCATGTTCATTCGGATATCGCTTTGGCAATGAGTAGGCCAAGCGCTTGCATCTGCGAATGCAAGCTAGTTTCTTGCCTTGGCTGCATAGTTGGAACATAGTAAGGGTACCATTATCATGACAAGCCTTTGTGCATCGAGATATTCAAACCAAAGAACTCTACATCTTGCAGGCATTTCTGCAGAAATGGTCGAACCCATGGCATTTACAAATGCAAAGGTCTCCATAGAATGAAGATATTAATCCCATGTTTTGGAATACAACCAAAGGTTCTTTGGACCCCTTGTCTTCATTAAAATATTTCCTGCTTGTCAGGCCCATAAGAGTCACTCTGTTTTATCTGTGCTACACACTATGCCAATTAGGCGATCATTGTGACTAATAAGAATACTCTCACATTGTGGTTGCAAAAATTGGCAAACCTTTTAAAAAGAACTTTGGGAGCGGATATGCTTGTGCTCTGCCTTCCTGTTTGCTTGAGCGTTGCTGTGCTGTTGTACCCCCGCCTCCCCTATTAAAGATCTTTATCAGCACATGCAAATGCATCTCATTAAAAGCATTATTAATGAATGTGATTCATTTAATTGGTTTCCCTTTTGCAGGCTGTCACAGTGAGTCATTTGTACTCTTATATTAACAAAATATAGATATTTCGAGATATAAACATGTTTTTTAAGTGTTATTTTCACTTGTTTTCAATATGTAGGAATGATAACACTAAACTTATCAGGGTAAAATGCTGATTTTAGCTTGTAGTCCCTCCCTGCAGGTGGAAAAAATACTCACTCGCACAGTAGATCAGTGGTTTAATAAGGCAAACATCAGGAACATTTAGAACACACACTAAATTGCGTCAAAATAGCATCTGAAATCTTTTTTAATGGAATAGCTAACACACAACATGTGCTTTTTTTATCAGCATCAAGGTTTTAAGTTGAAATTTGCATGAATGTTTAAGGGGAAGTGTATTTTTTAGGTGCCCTAAAAGGATTTTTCACCCATAAATGAAAATTCTGAGATGATTGAATCATCCTCATGTTGTTAAAAACCCGTTCTTCAATGGAACACAAAATGAGATGTTGATTGAAACAGTATATAAGTATGTAAACACACACATATCATATATATAGTGAAGATTTATTGTACCATATTAAAAACTAATATTTGAATAAAACCATCAATATATATATATATCAATATATATTTGAGTAAATAAATAAATCATGAAATGTGTGAATGAATGAATAAATAAATAACATGTAAAATAAATTTTCCTATGGACGTTGATTAATTCATTGACATATACAGTATATGTATATACAGAACTTATTTCTTTATTGACACATTTATTTATTGATTTTGTATTTATTTAATGACACACTTCATTTATTAAAAAATATTTTGACATATATGTAGACACTTTAAATTAAAGGTTTATTTATTAATATGGCACACCGAGTGCTCCATTAAGTGATTAATGAACTTTGACATACTGATCAACTACGCGACCAAACCAGTTGTGCCTGTTTAATGTGGCGGCAGTGTGGAATTGTGGGAAAATGATATAACCCACCTTGAAATGATCACTTTCCTTTGCAACAGCTATTTACGCTGAAGCGCCAACCAAAACGGCATGTTTGTCTATGTATGCATTTCACAACAACCAATGTGTCCTTTTAAAAAAAAAAAAAAACTGCAAAATAAGTTGCTGAGGAAATAATACTGAGCCAGATAGTCATCCAAACCACATGGGTGGTAACAGGGGCTGACACAGAACAGAATCTATGACAGATTTCTGCCCAAAAAACATGTGTGATAAGGTCAAGCACATTATTTCTGAGAATATCGAAAGGCTGCAACCCGTTCCCATTTCTTTCCGTCCATCTCAAGCAACAAGCATGCTTTTGTGATTTTTTGTGGGAAAAGCTCACTGCAAAACATTTCTTTATGACCGCAAATGCTCTGCGAAATCGCAAGAATTGGGTCTGGACAGCCTAATTGAGGTAAAAGCAATGGCAAAATAGAGGGTGTTTTGACAACCAAAAGGTTTGAGTGGCAAGTTGGGCCTCGTTTATTTTAGACCAATTCAAAGCTTTTTGTGCTACTTGGCTTCCATAGAATACCTCTCGCCTGAACAAAATGTGTTGTGAGGCTCCAAACAAGTATATCTGATGATCCTTACTGGCTTACAGGCATTTTAACAGTGCCAGGATTCTCTTTATATGGGCAAAGGGCATCATCCTTGCTTGGATCATATCTGCCTGTTTGGATATCACGTTGTTGAATGAAAGCAAAGCACAGAATTACCTACAGCTATGCTGGAGCCAGGGGTGTTGCTACCATTGGATAAGTTAAGGGGCTAGTTTCTTCATCTGTCTGGGGGGCGTTGGTCCCGTCGTTGGGGTTAAATGCTGTGGGGGTGGCGGTTTGGCTTGGGTTTTCACCGTCGGTCCGGGTGTACCTATTAAAGACCCCCAGCAATGGCACTGGCTGAAGCACTAAAGCAAAAAAAAAACAATAATAGTATATTACAAAATAAGTATATATGTAAGAAAGGAACAACATCAAGGTGAATAAAAAGTAAAGAATTTTCTTTTTAGGTGGACTCCTCCTTTAAGATATAATCCAAACAGCATAGATTGGAGCAAGACCATGATGGCCACCAAGCTCACCAAACTGCAAAACACACACACACACACACACACACACACACACACACACACACACACACACACACACACACACAAACACACACACATGCAATGCATGTCAAATTGGTATTGCATTCAGTTCTGCCAATAGATTGCAGCTCTGGCTTTTTCCAATTCGCCATGGTTAACCCAGGTGACAAGGCACAAGTTATACCCCCCCCTCTTTCTACTTTCAGATGGCTGTCTGGTCCAAAACCACCCACATTTCTACTTTCACGACTGTGCAAAAAAAAAAACAAACAGCAGCAAGAATAAAGGGCCCGCTCACGGCAGGGGCTGGAGGGAATATTGGCAGTGCCGCACACAAAGGCGGCCCTGAAAATAGCCCCCTAGTACAATGAAACCTGCCACTCTGTCTATGAGATAATGTCTAATTGAAAACAGTGCAGCCATTGTGCCGCTGTCACCGGCCTATTGTCCAAAGCCCCCTCCACCCCCCCACCCCACCCCCTCTGCACACACTTTTTTTTCCATTGACGAGGCACGATTGTTCCCTACCATTGTGGCACCCGCACCCCTCACTCTCTCTCTGTATTGTTATAATTTCATTACTCGTTTGTTTTTTGTTCCACATCTCCTTTTGCTCCCCTGCAGGTCTTTTGTTCAGTACATTTAGGCACTTCATATTGAATTGCCAACACAGGGTGTGTGTGTGTGTGTGTGTGTGTGTGTGTGTGTGTGTGTGCAAGCGTATGTGCTTGCAAAAGTCTACCTCACTTAAAAAATCTACCATGAAAGGTGGAAAATTACAGATAAGTAAACGTAAGAAGTTTGAATTATTTGTACAGTAACAGAAAGAGCAACAAGAAATTTTATGTAAATAGTGAGCACATTATACTTTTTGAATGGTACACAATAGGGCCGTTTCTGATCATTCTGGCACCCTAGACGAGATTGCGTGGCGGTGGCCTCCTCTTTGGTGCCCAACCCAGCTGGCGGTGCCCTAGGCGGCCACCTAGTTTGCTATGCCTAGAAACATACCTGCACTGCATTGCAGAGACAACTGTAAATAATTCAATAGTTGGATGGTTTCCTTGAAAACTGTTAACACTGTGTCACTGTGGTGCAATACAAATATTTCCGAAATGCAGGATGGCAAGGGAAGAGTCATATATATTCAATACGAAAGCGATTCTGATTGGACGATTCAGAAATATTCATCAGTACAGAGCTACGTGATTAGTCTGAGAAACCTATAATCCGACCCTAAAAGCTGAATTACACTTTATGTTCCAGATTGGATCAAGCCACCTGGACATCGACTGTGTGTGTGATCATGATTTTAATATGATTATTCAAGTGTTTTATCTACTATTAATGTTTGAACTGTAATACAATTTTCATGTGGCTGATATGGCTGACACGAGTTCAATAAAATACATACTTTTTTTACTATATTCTCTAGCCTCATTTACTACAATATAGAGGTCTGCACGGGCCTTAAAATTAAACCTTAAAGCCCATGGTGCAGGTTTTTTTGGCAATTTTCTAGTTGGTAATAAACATTTAAACAGTTATCCACTGTATCTGATGTTGTAGGGTACTACAAAAAAGAAATATAATACGGAAAAGTAGGTGATATGTTAGCTTTTAGCTACAGCTTAGCGATTATTCTTATTTCTCCCACAATGCATTCCATGACGTCACATGAGGTACTCGCTGACTGTTGGACGACAGAAGAAAGCCCGCGGCCCGCCTTACAATTGAGGGAGAGTGAGACGAGGAGTAGCTAACTAGTGAAAGAGTGACAGTGACAGATTTATAAGTAGATAGATAGATAGATAGATAGATAGATAGATAGATAGATAGATAGATAGATAGATAGATAGATAGATAGATAGATAGAATAGCATAGATAGTGAGAGATAGCATAGCATAACAGATAGCTTAGAGATAGATAAAGAGTAGATCATAAATAACGTTAGTCAAAATGGTTTATTACTGTGTTTGTGGCGGGTGCAAGAACTCCAGCAAAACTGGACATAGGGTCCATTCCTTCCCCAGGGACAAAGGGATCTTCCGAAGCTGGGTGCAGTTTGTGAAGATTAGGCGGGCAGATTTTTCAGCTAGCTCTGTCACCGCCTACTCGAGAATATGCAGCGCGCATTTCAAAGAGGAGGTTTACCACTCAGGGGATGCTAAAATGGTCTCACTTGGATTAAAGAGTGAGAGGAGTGCTAAATTACTTCCTACCGCCGTGCCGTCTGTGAACGCAAACCTCTCTGCTTGCCCCGTCCCGAGGTCGAGAGACACCGTCTGCCGCAAGCGAGAAATTGCCACGGTAAGCATCATCATGCTAACGTTAATGTTTACAAGCTGCGTGTTAGCTAGCTCTGTGTGTATTTTGTATACCGTGTTCCCTTTGACACAGCCTCCACTAACTTACAAGCACGATCACTCTGACATTAGAAGAGCATATTTCGTGATTCACGAATAAAAATTAGAATAATAACAAAATTGCCCTGAAGTAAAAGTCCATATCATCATGAAAGCTTTATGGCTGTGCCATAGGTTATTGTTTCCACTGGGAAACTAACGTTAGTTGTAGCACACACGTCCCATTTTATTGATGGACTTATGAAATGACTGGGAATATTTACTTATCTTCTTAGAATTTCAAAGATGATAAGTAAATAATTCTCAGTACTTCCAAGTTGAAAATAAATGATTAAATGTTTCCATGTACTCCTGCAATGTGCTTGTACACCCAATGTGCTTGCGAATCACTGTTCTAAGTATTCATAGTATACCCACCTCTTATTTCACCACTACACCCATTTGCATTTTGCTGACCCTTTTTCATATTTGTTTTCGCAAGATGTTGACAGACGCCTCACAGCAGGAGACTGTGGACAGTGTAGACACTGTGGAGAGTGTCGATACTGGGGATCAGCCCTTGCCCTCCTCCACTTCTGACGCTGGGACACAGTGTTCTTTGAAGCCCCCCCCGATGGTCTCACGGTAAAACTTGGGTATTTTAAGGGGTAGTTATTAGATATAGTCTCTAAAACTTTGCCAGTATCTATGCAATCAGAACATTTCCATACACATTGATTAAATTAATACATAGCCTACACCAAAAAACATACCAGTTTAGATTTGCCATGATTGTCTCATGTTTGGGTATGTTTACTGCCTCTCCACAGTGTGCAGGTTAACCTGAAGCCCAAGATGGTCAGCGTGGGCACACAGACATCATTCGGCACACAAACCTCCACTCCCCTTGCTAGTCCTGAACAGACAGATGAAGATGATGATAATGCCTCTGTCATCAGTGACTTATCGTGGGTGCCCGAAGAGCCGATGCATGAGGAGGACTTGTTTGATGAGCAGCCACCTTACACGTGTGACCCCCATCACAAGTGAGATAGTTTAAAACCAACATAGACCATTTTGAATGCTCATTTTTGTGTACTGTAGCTTTGGTAGTTTGAATGCCCCCCCCCCAACAACAATTTTTTTGTTCTTGTAGTGGCATTGACAAATTCATTGTTTGCCAAGAGGAGCTGATGGGCCTTTTTGTCATCTGTCCGGCCTGTTGTGAGAGGTCAGATAGTAGCATCGTGCAGCAGGAAGGAACTTTTCTTAAGATCAAGCAGGTACGGTTTTGTTTACGCAGCAGGCCATCTGATTAGAAAATCAGAAAATCTAATTACAATCTGATAGCTCTGACTGTCTTGCCAGTTAATTTAATTTACAATGTATGTACCAGGCTGGCTTTAGTCTATTGGTTTGTGATGGCATCATATTTGAGTGTTATACTGTATTGGTCATGTGTGTTTCATTGAAAACATGAAACCTTTGACCAGTAATGTACAGTACCTAATCTATATTGAATCTTGATATACTGTTGATTACACTTTTTTTTTCTTCTTCTTTTTTTTTTTTTTACATATCTAGGTCTGTGCATCATGTGGCTACCACCGTTTCTGGCAAAACCAGCCAATGCTCCACAGGAACATGCCGACCTGCAACCTCCTGTTAAGTGGGGCCATTCATTTCACTGGATGTTTGGCCACCCAGACATTAAGAATGTTGAGTCTGTTTGGCCTGCAGTGCATCAGTGCGAGCAGTTACTTTCGCCATCAGCGCCGCTACACCATCCCTGTAATCGTTCAGGCCTGGCAAAACGATCAAGCTGAAGAATTTTAGTGACCTACGGGCAATGGATGGCGGGCTAGTTCTTGCTGGTGACTGCAGGTAAACCAGTGTGAGAGCTCATAGACCAGTTGCACATTTTGATTTTTTTATTTGTTATCATGTAGGGTGGCTTTAGTTGGCATTTGCAGATGACATGGTGGATTGTCTTTACAGACCTTGGTTATTAAAAACTTGAAACCTAATTCAAATTTGTAATTAATTCCAGGTCAGATTCTCCTGGGCACTGCGCTGAAGTATGGATCCTACTCTGTGATCGAGGACAGAGTGAACAAGGTGGTGGATGTTCAGCTTGTTCAGGTAAACCTGATGTTATTAGACAAAGAAATGAACTCTGCAATTTAGTAAACTGATTGTATATTAATATAACATATTTCCACTAGTACAACGATGCTTAGAGCTTTGTGTATTGCCTAACTAGAGTACAGTGTATCGTAATGCTTGGACCAGCAACGCGTCGGTTCATTCACGCCTCCTTCAACAACACCAGCATTTTACACTTACACTGTTATGTCATGTTGCAGAGCTCAGAGGTCCCCAACAGCTCATGGTGTGAGCTTAAGGGCTCAAGCGCAGTGTTGGCCTGCTGAGGGGAAAGGACCTGCATTTAGCAACGCTGATCACGGACCGTCATCGCCAGGTATTTACAATAAAAATGCAGTATAGAATGTAAACATCTGAATTGCACTGAAGCTGGATGTTTGTGGTTTGCTGATACACGGAGGGCCACACAGGTCAATCATCCACAAAAGTTTGTTTATTTCTCCTTAGGTTGCCAAATGGGTGAGAGAGGAGCTGAGCCCTGAAGGGACACGGCATTATTTTGATGTGTGTCACATTGCCAAAAATATGTATCCATTGTTGGAACCTTGAAGCAGTTTTTGTTAGTGCATATCAATTAATACCATTTGTTCTAAAACAGGTCTGGGGAAGGCATTGGATGCAGCTTCAAAAGAGTGTGACCAACTACAGTTGTGGAGGCCTGCTATAGTGAATCACCTCTATTGGACTGCAGCCTCAACCCCAGATGGCAACCCAGCAGTCATGGAGGCTAAATGGAAAAGTTTAGTCAACCACATCCAGGACATCCATGACCATGACACCCCTGCTTTCTCCAGTTGTGCCCATGGCCCTCTAGATGGGGATCAGCACAACAAAGAGTGGCTGGACTCATGTACAGTACACACAGCATGTGGCATTATGTACGCTCTACAGTTTTGTTGTATTTGCTGTCTGAGTGCTTTGACATGTGACCTATGATGATTAAATTATTTTTTCATTCCCTGGCAATCTCATAACATTCTGTTTACTGTTTATGTTTGCAATAATTCATATGCAGGACTATTTCATGTGTTTCTGTTAAAAAAAGAATTTTTGTCTGAATCTATCTTGTCTATTTATACGTTTTCCATCTGTGTGTCTGTCTGCCTCCCTGTCTTGGTCTTTGCAGGCTCATTGGCAGCAGTAAAGTTGGAGAACATAATCACGAGGACTGCCTTACTGAAAGATGTTCGACAGCTGTCTCCACAGCATCAGACATTCTCCCTTGAGGCTTACCACTCCCTCATCTTGCACTTCGCACCCAAGCACACAGGGTTTTCATACGTTGGGATGTATAGCAGGTCAGTGCTATCCAAGGAATAATACAGCCAATTATTATGCCTTTTATAGTAATAATAGTACCTATTATCATGCCTATTGTAGTAAAAAAAAAATCTCAAATGTGTTATTTTAGGCTTCTCTTAGCGGCGCTGCATTACAATCACAATGCCAACCGCGAGACAGCACGGAAAAGTGATGGGACGGAGAAGTACTGCGTGCGGTATCCGCGCTTCAGAAAAGGTGCCCATGTGGTGCGTCCCATCAAAGAGGCAGCCTCATACGGTAAGCAGTGTCATGAGACATCTGTGATCAGTGGCAATGATCTTTATTCAGTATTATTATTATTATATCTGCAGGTTATGCAACATCATTGATGAAGGCCCTTCAGGAAAGCTACACCCATTCACCTGCAGCTCTTCAAGAGGTTAGCGCTAATTTGTCCTCCGATGCACCCGCCCCCATCGCTAAATCCTTCCAACAAGTTCCTAAGGAGGAGGCTGTCAGCCTCTTCCTAGCCCGGCAGTCACGCTACAAGAGAACCTAAATTCACATTATTATTATTATTTTTTTCCACAGACAAGTCCAATGATTTAGTTGTAAGTATTTATTTTAGTTGTTATTTATCTTCTTTCCTTCTGTCCCTGTCATCTCATTTGGTGGTGGTTTCCTGTATTCTGCATGTTTTGTGTGTTGTTGCTTTGGTTTTACTTTGCACTAAATCATTACTTTTTTTCGTCTTTGTAAGTGGCATTAATTGTCGCTGTACCCCATTCAAGGGGTCCTGCATGCTGCATGTCTGCTCCTCTGTCTGTTATTTGCATGAAATTTGTTTTATGTAATTCAAAATAATTTACCAATCATTTTACCTGTGCCTTGTCAACCTCTGTGTGCGGTGTTGTCTGGGTTCACTGTTTGTCAGCTTGATATGCTTTTGCATGTATCACTGCATATGCATTCATGAAAGAGTGTGTGTGAGTGTGAGTGACTGTGTGTGAGTGACTGTGTGTGAGTGAGTGAGTGAGTGTGAGTGAGTGAGTGCGAGAACCATCAGTTGACCCTCAGGTAAGACCACACTTTTGCAGGCAAAAGAAACTATGTGCAAAGGTTTCAGGTCTAGCCCTTCATCAGTGGGCTTTTTTTATATAGATTTGTTTACTTGCAACCTGTGTCTTTGTTCAGTAATCCTTGTCCTTGTTCAGTAAATGTTTAGTAACCCTTACAAACAATGCCAATAAACTGTTTTTTCTTATTAAAATTCATGTGTTCTGTGTACTTTATAACATTTTAAGGGCAATTGGGCGATCACAACAGAATAAACAATTATTTTTATTCATTCTCATCCAAACGAGGCCATTGAAAGCCCTGATAGGTTTGGTCACCACTTTGGAAGTTTTGTCTAATGGTTGAAACCACACAAGAGGGTAGAGGCTTCCTTATACTCCTCCCTAAAACTCCATAAGCCCAGCGTATAGCCTGCCTGTACGCAGTGTACGGTATTGCCTAGGAATAAGTAGGAAAGATTCTTAAGTTTTAAACTCTGTAAGTAGGTTGGAAACGTCATTTGAAGCCTGTCTCTTATGCATGTTTGTGCATGCAACACATCTCCTGTCACCTATTGCTGTTGTTCAAAGGACTCAGTGTAAAAACATTGGTAAAGTAAACATAAACCATGAACATACTTGTGCGTGCTGGCTTGAAGGGGACCATGATCCTGTCTGAAGTGTGAATATGCTATTTGTAGCACAAACGGATTCAGGCAGCATGCCTCAAATCCAGGATGCTGCGTTAGGCACGTTACATCTGCTGGCCGCGGGGTGAGATCCTCGACCAGCGACCAAAACGCGCTCACCTCCCTACAACACAAGCTCTCCACCACAGTTTCCATGGGACGACACCTGCCAAACACAGCGACACAGACGCTTACTACTCACTCACTCCCTCTCCCGGTAAGCCTGATGGTGTCAATGACAATTAGTCACGACGAAAACTAGTTGGCACTATCAACAATAATCACACTGACGACGCCTACTCGGCGTCGGCTACGGCGAAACAACATTTTCACCGGAGAAAGAGGTAAAAGCTTAGAAATAAAGCATAAAAGTTATTGTATGCACTGCTGTTCATAGACTACTAGCTCCAGCTGTCATTGCTGCGTTTCTAAATGATAGCAACTCACCAGGACACTACACCAACTCTCCATTCATTCTCCTCTGACCATGCATTTATTTGTCTTTGACGGCCATCTGCTCTCGGTATTTCCTCATTCAGCCCTCTCACGTCTAAACGGTTCGAAATTGTATGGCTGTGGGCCATCATAAATGTTAACTGTGGGTCTTGCCACCTCTTCCTCATCCCAGTTAGACGCCATAGTAGTCAGTGCTAGTCTGCTAGAATTAGTTAAAGTAGCTGAGAACGGCTGAGGCTACATTCCACCGCGTCTACCTCATGTGACGTCATCGCCGAATCGCGTAAAAAATAACCGCTTCTAACCAAAAACTACAAAAACTGGACTTTAACACCATTTTGGAGACATTTCTAACTTTATATACATATCTTGACTGCTTTATCTACCCATTAATCGACAGTGGTGTTTAACCTGCACCATGGGCTTTAACCCGACCCATACCCGAGACCTTGTGGCCCTACCCGGCCTGAACAACACTCTCAGATTTTAAGCTCAAATCCGACCCAAACCCAAAATTGCTCAGTATCTAATTTCTTATTCTAGCAAGTACTGAAGCAATAGTCTATATTTATGTAAGCATATAGGCAACATTCGTAACAGCACTGAAACAATAAACATATGCAGTTTTAACAAGGCATGGCAGCCCTTATTAGACTAGAGCAGAAGGGGGAAAAAGCATTGCCCTACCGTTTATTTGCTGAAATTTCACCTGGTGCAGAACAATCTGGAATAATATGAAACAATGCAACAGTCCCTTCTATGCAGCCTGAACTTGTTTAGAATGTTAAATCTTTGTGACAACTGCGCTAAAAACAAGATGAAGGGCAAAGAATGAAACAAAGTGCAGGTGTCTCAACGTGCGCTTTATGACATTTTATTTTTAACTTGACATGGTATTTAAAATATGCCGGTTCTGAACGAGACGCTGAAGAAAAAGCGAAACATGGTGCAAATGTCAAAGAGATTCATCCAGCATGTGTTTAAACAATAGGAAAACAGAACAGACACGCGCAAAAACACATTCAGTGTGAATGGCCCCTAACTCGTCCGTTCGCAGCACCTTTCAGCGAGTGACAGCGCGAGTGCGAAACAAGTTCGGTAATCCTGTTTATATTTTCATTAATTACAAACCCGAAAAACTGACCTGGACCTGGCCAGAAACCCGTCGGGTGTATGGGTACTGTCGGGCCCTGGTGGGGTTGCAGACCTCTACCATGTCTATGCAATGCACACAATAACACAGTAAACTAAAAACATAAAACGAGGATTAAAAAATGATGGGGATGAAATATACTTTATAAAACGTAAAAATAGCATTTTTAAATATGCAATATAACAATTAAAGAAGTCCATTTCAGAAGTCATACAAACAGTATTGAACATAACTTTACCAGACAACGTAGATACATCGCGATCGGTTAACACACGAGTAATGTTAGATTCATAAAAGCATGACAAGCATTATAAGCTTCAACAACCCTACCAGAAAACATATCCAAACATAATAGCAGGTACACAACTTTGCCAAATGTATAACAGATAAACATACATTTAGACTGCAATGATGCTGTCCTGAACTGTGTGAGTGTTACTGAAGTGAGTTGAACAGTACAGTTTGTTTCTCCAGCCAGAACATGAGACAGCTGGTACTTCTTTCCTGTGTGTGCGGACATGACATAATGATCCAAAGATGAACGTCATAAGCCAGCGATTACGTGCCAAATTGAAGCCGACAGTTAAAAATACGAATATTTTTTTATAGGCTAACCGTAGTGAATAAGGTTAAGGTGAGGACATGGTTTTGAACACTGATTTCAAGGCTTATTTACAACAGAAGAACGAATGTCACGCGAGAGTTCGACCATTTCAAACAGCATCAGAGCCCTAGACAGAAGCACCGACTTAAGGTTAAAAACATTTATCAATATTGATCAAATTATCAATTGATTTGCTTCCAAAAACTTTCATTGATCGACTGGAGTTGTTTGGATTACTTTTATGCTGCCTAAATGTGACTTTTGGACCGTCAAAATGCTGGCACCCGTTATTTACATTATAAGCACCTGACAAAGCTCTATCTTCTTCTAAAAATTAATTTAGGACATGTGGACGGAATTAACATTTTTAAATGTATCTGGATTTATGTAGGTGTAGGCAAATTATACCCAATGCTGTTTTGACCGCGAACAAAAACAAAACATGTTCGACACAAGAGCACTGTGACTGCTTTGTGATACATTTTTAAGAACAGTTAATAGTAGGCATATGTGCCAATAATGCACAGATGAGGACTGTCCGCATGTCGAGAAAATCTGGGCCGTACGCGAACAATTCGCGTAGACCGCTGATGACGAAATTTGCGTCAGGCATACTGTGCGTGTACCGATAAGCAACACAGACAACCGATGTATACTTTGTCCTTAACCCTACCCCTAAACCTTACCATAACCAACCAGGTGGGAAGGGTTGTGTGGCGCCATGCGAGGGTCGGACATGGTAACGACGGTCTCTGCGCACTGATCATTTTCAGTACTTTTTGTGTCATAAAGTATTGAGATTCTACACACCCTGTTCAATAACTGTTCTATGAAGACAATATGCCAAAGAAATCAAAATCCTCAAGCTCTGGAGACATTAAAAGGTACTCAGTTTGGACGGTGCAGCGGGAGAGATTCAGCGTCAACTGTCAGGCATGTCGTAGCTGACTTGGAGGATCTTGCTGTAATACGTCATTCGATCACTTCCATGGAAACGAAATTCACTGAGTTGGTTACAAGAATGTTGGACATCAAGAACCAGATCAATTATCTGGAGTCTTCAGAGAGGGAATTAGCTGCTAACCCGCTAGCGACGAAGACAGATTTGTAATGCGTTTGGGAAAAATTGGAAGATTTAGAGAATCATAGCTGGCGAAACAACGTCCGAATTGTTGAAATTCATGAGGACGAAGAAGGCAGAGATATGGTGAAATTCCTAGCTCTTCCCAAGTCTGCTCGACAAAACAGGCCAAAAGATGGAAATCGAGCTAGCTCTCAGAGTTCCGGCTTGGAGATCCGTTGAGGGAGACAGCCCCGATCAATTCTGGCCAAATTTTTGAGATCATCTGATAAAGATCCTGTGTTACGCGAGACAAGGATTAAAGGAATGCTTTCTTGGAAGAACCACAGCATTTTCTTTTTCACAGACTTTGCGAATTAGACGAGAGAAACGTGATCGATTCAAGGAATGCAAGAAACTCTTACATCAACAGAAGGCAGCTTTGCACAGATGTTCCCGGCCAAATTGAGAATAGATACTAAGGATGACTTCAAAATATTTACATGCCCACAGCAAGCAATTTCCTTCAAAAAGTCAATGGAATGAATAAGTTATTATGTGATACTGTCTATACAGCCAAGTGGATCTGACTCACTGAACATTCACTTGTTCGTCCAGTGAACTGAGCACCTTCTTTGTTCCTTCAGAACAGTTTGTGGATGAATCTGCACGTTGCTTTTGTTCTGTGGAATATTTCTTGCAAAACATTGGAGTGATTTGGGCATTTTTTTTGCACTCATGAAACAGCCGAGTGGACCTGATTCACTGAACATTCACTTGACTGTTCGAGGAAATTGGGCACCTTTTTTGTTTCTTTTTGTGCTGATTCCGCCTAGTGGCTGGAGCTTGTTTTGTGGAATAACACACCATCGGGACAGTTGTGTAAGAATTTACACGCCTATTGGCTGGAATTTCTTTGTAGATTATTTTCTGTTGTGAAATTCTGTCTCACAAAATTTGTATAGAAGCACCGGACTTGAGCAATCCAATGGCAAAGTTGTCGCAGGGGTTCTGGTAGGTGTACATGGACTGTTTGAGTTTAGAGGTATGGCGCTTTTGTGCGTGGGGTTAATGCACATGTTTTTCTTTTTTCTGTTTGTTTGGTTCTGGGGGAAGTTCAGGGTTTGATTGCACTTAAGGCGGTTCTTAAAGGTTGGATCATAAAATATGCCTCATTCATCAAAAAGTCTAAAGCATGAGAACTCGTGGAGCTGGAAGGGAATATTAAAAGTGCAGAGGCAGAGCTGAAGCACTGAATGTTGTCTGATGGCCTCAGAGAATTGACCCAATTGAAATACAGATATAGTACTATTTTGTCACGAAAGGTAGAGTTTTGGCTATTCAGGGCAAGACAGTCATACTTTGAGTCGGGGGACAAAGCAGGGAAGCTTTTGGCTAGATATATAAAGCAGAGAGGGTATATATTCTACCATTCCCTCAGTGAAATCTGTTGGTGGTGAAATTTTTACCTCGGCCATTGATATTAATAATGCTTATATAGAATTCCATCTTGATCTTTATAGTTCCACATCTTTGTCTACTGATGACTGAGCAAAATGATAACTGATAACTTTGTGGAACCATTAGAACTCCCTAAACTGATGACTGAGCAAAATAATTCTCTTGATTCTGAGATAAACTTGGAGGAGCTTGGTGAGTTAATTAAAGCCTTGCCTATGGGCAAGGCTCCATAGCCAGATGGCTTAGCCGCTGAATTTTTTAGACCTTATGCTACAGAATTGGCTCCACTTTTGCTAGTTTATTCAGAATCATTAAAGAGTGAAAAGCTTCCTCCAACCACGACACAAGCCCAGATCAGTCTGATACTTAAAAAGGACAAAGATCAAAGCGAGTGTAATTTCCCTGATCCAGCTAGACGTTAAAATATTGTTAAAAAACTTCTGGCTAACCGATTAAGTAAAGTTATGACATCTCTTATACATATAGATCAGGTGGGATTTATTCAGGGCCACAGCTTTTCTGATAACATTAGGCATTTCATCAATATCATGTTGTCAGTGGCAAATGATCAGACGCCAGTCACAGGCTCCGTATCTCACAAAACAAAAGACAACAGTGAACATGACAGAATAAAAGAAACTACAAAAGGACTACAAAAACCAAAACAGGAAACAGGAACTAAACTAATCTTCAAAATAACAGTACAAAACCAAAAGACAACAGTGAACGTGACAGAATCCCCCCTCAAAAGGACCGGATTCCAGACGGTTCTAAGAAACAAGAAAATAGAAAAAATAAACAAATTTTCAAGGAGAGAGGGGCTAGAAAAGGGGGAAAACAGACAGACAAAAGGGGGCACAAGGGGCACAGGGACAGTCCAAGGAGGCACAAGGGGCAATCAGGCAGTCCATAGGGGCATAATGGGCAATTAGGCAGTCCACAGGGGCACAGGGGGCAATTAGGCAGTCCACAGGGGCACAAAGGGCGGGCAGGCAGACCAGGGAGGCCGAAAAGGCGGGCAGGCAGTCTATGGGGGTGTGAGGTGAGGCCAGGGTCAGGTGGCCTGGGGGGCATCCATCGGGTAGGGACAGGTTTAGGAGGTCAGGGAGGTGGTCACAAGGTAAGGACCGGTATAGGGGGCCTGGGAGGAGGAGTGGCCACTGGAGAAGTTGGCAGAGCCAAGGAGGACTTCTGAGGCGGAGCAGTCGAAGACTTGGGTGGCGGCGCTGTGGAAGGCGTAGGCGGTGAAGGCACGGAAGGCGGAGCTGAGGGAGCCACTGGATGCGGAGCCGAGGGAGGCTCAGGAGGTGGAGCCGAGGGAGGTTCAGGAGGCGGAGCCGAGAGAGGCTCAGGAGACTCCGGAGGCAGAGCCATGGTTGGCAGAGCTGTGGGAGGCTCAGGGGGTTGAGCCGAGGGAGACTCAGGAGGCAGAACTGAGGGAGGCTCAGGAGGCAGGGCCGAGGGAGGCGGAACCATGGAAAACTCTGGAGGCGCAGGGGGCGGAGCCATGAGAGGCTCAAGAGGCAGAGCAGAGGGAGGCTCAGGAGGCGAAGCCGAGGAAGGTGGCGCCATAGGAGGCTCTAGAGGCGGAGCCCTGGAGGCGGCGCCGTAGGATTCTTTAGAGGAAGGCTCTGGGGGTGGAGCCGTAGGAGGCTCAGGAGGCAGAGCCGTAGGAGGCTCGGGAGGCAGAGCCGTAGGAGGCTTTAGAGTCTCTGGGAGCAGAGCCGTAAGAGGCTCGGGAGGCGGAGCCGTAGGAGGCTCTGGAATCTCTGGGTGAAGAGCCGTAGGAGGCTTGGGAGGCGGAGCCATGAGAGGCTTGGGAGGCGAAGCCGTAGGAGGTTCGGGAGTTTCTGGGAGAAGAGCCGTAGGAGGCTCGGGAGGCGGAGCCGTAGGAGGCTTTAGAGTCTCTGGGAGCAGAGCCGTAAGAGGCTCGGGAGGCGGAGCCGTAGGAGGCCCTGGAATCTCTGGGTGAAGAGCCGTAGGAGGCTCGGGAGGCGGAGCCGTGAGAGGCTTGGGAGGCGGAGCCATAGGAGGCTCGGGAGGCGGAGCCATAGGAGGCTTTAGAGTCTCTGGGAGCAGAGCCATAAGAGGCTCGGGAGGCGGAGCTGTAGGAGGCTCTGGAATCTCTGGGTGAAGAGCCGTAGGAGGCTCGGGAGGCAGAGCCGTAGGAGGTTTGGGAGTTTCTGGGAGAAGAGCCGTAGGAGGCTCGGGAGGCGGAGCTGTAGGAGGCTCGGGAGGCTCAGGATGCTCGGGAGGCGGAGCCCTAGGAGACTTGAGAGGCTCGAGAGGCGGAGCCCTGGAAGGCTCTGGAGGCTCGAGAGGAGGAGCCCTGGAAGATTTGAGAGGCGGAGCCCTGGGAGGCTCGAGAGACCTGAGAGGCGGAGCCCCGGGAGGCTCGAGAGACCTGAGAGGCGGAGCCCTGGGAGGCTCGAGAGGAGGAGCCCTGGGAGACTCGGGAGGAGGAGCCCTGGGAGGCTCGAGAGACCTGAGAGGCGGAGCCCTGGAAGGCTCTGGAGGCTCGAGAGGAGGAGCCCTGGAAGACTCGAGAGGCGGAGCCCTGGGAGGCTCGAGAGGCGCGGCTCTGGAAGGCTTGAGAGGCGGAGCCCTGGGAGGCTCGAGAGGAGGAGCCCTGGGAGGCTCGGGAGACTTGAGAGGCGGAGCCCTGGGAGGCTCGAGAGGAGGAGCCCTGGAAGACTCGAGGGACTTGAGAGGCGGAGCCCTGGGAGGCTCAGGAGGCGAAGCCCTAGAAGGCTCGAGGGGCGCTGGCTCTGGGATGGTCATGGCTACTGGCGCTGGCTCAGGGACGGTCATGGCTACTGGCGCTGGCTCAGGGACGGTCATGGCTACTGGCGCTGGCTCAGGGACGGTCGAGGCTACAGGCGCTGGCTCAGGGACGGTCGAGGCTACAGGCGCTGGCTCAGGGACGGTCGAGGCTACAGGCGCTGGCTCAGGGACGGTCGAGGCTACAGGCGCTGGCTCAGGGACGGTCGAGGCTACAGGCGCTGGCTCAGGGACGGTCGAGGCTACAGGCGCTGGCTCGCTGACCGGGGCTGACGAGGGCTCAGGCTCGCTGACCGTGGCTGACGAGGGCGCAAGCTCGCTCACCGTGGCTGACGAGGGCGCAGGCTCACTCACAGTGACCGGCGTGGGCTCTGGCTCGCAGACCGAGGCAGGCATGTCTTCTCCTCCTCCTCCTCCTCCTCCGGGCAGACGAAGTGGACCATACAGGCTCATTGACGGCGACAGGCATGGGGGTTGGCTCGCTGACAGGTGGGGCAGGCATGATGGGAAGAGCCATGGGCGAGTGGAAGGTCACCACTGTGGCAGGTGAGGTTGGGTCCTCCTCTGCCACGCCCACAGTGAGTGGCGAGCTGCTGACCAGCAAAGTCTCTTCCACAAAATCGCGGAGCTTCCAGCCGCGCGTCGCCGGTGGCAACAGCTCCTTGAGCGAATCGGTCAAATTAGCCCGGAAGAACACCACCAGGGAGGAGTCTGGGAAGTCGGTAGCCCACGCTAGGACCAGGAAGTCTCTAATGTGGTCCTCCACCGGGCGGCTTCCTTGCCTCAGGTTCAGGAGGCGGCAGCTTGCCTGAAGAACCGCTGGATCCATTGTGGTCGTTCGTTCTGTAACGCTTGTGTGGAAGGAGGAGAAGGCAGACGGGAGGTGTGGATCCAGTCGCGGCTTTATTAATGAACAAATAATAACTGTACAAACACGGGAAAAATAAAAGGTCCACAATGGGAAAAGGAAACTAAAACAAGGGGAGACCTCGAGCGAACAAGATTCAGGAGCAGAAAACATGAACAAACAGCAACATTCAAACAACGATCAACCAGGACTGAACAAAGAACCAGGGTTTAAATACAAGAGGAACAAACAAGGGAATGAGGGACACCTGGGGGAAGCAATCAGGGAAGGAGAAGCAATCAGGGGAACACCAATCATAAAAAGAAACTACAGAGGACTACAAAGACCAAACAGGAAACAGGAACTAAACTAAACTTCAAAATGACAGCACAAAACAAAAGACAACAGTGAACATGACAGAATAAAAGAAACTACAAAAACCAAAACAGGAACTAAACTAAACTTCAACATAAAAACACAAAACAAAAGACAACAGTGAACATGACAGAATAAAAGAAACTACAAAAGGACTACAAAAAACCAAAACAGGAAACAGGAACTAAACTAAACTTCAAAATAACAGTACAAAACCAAAAGACAACAGTGAACGTGACAAACCATTAGCAGCCATTAGGATTTTCCAGGGGTGATTGTGGTAGTTATGGCACAAAAGTTTTTGCTTTACGCAGATTATATTTTATTATTCGTCTCCGACCCCACTACATATATGCCTTGCCTCCACAGAATTATGAATTCCTTTTCTAAGTTCCTTTTCTCAGGATACAGAGTGACAGCATACTCATGATACCCAATATCGGCTTTTTATTTGGGCATTTTATTCCCAGCAAATTTGTATGATTTAGTTAGAGTTAATTTTGACCCCTAAATAAAAAAAGTTTTCAAGTGATGTGGGCGGGTGGGCTTCATTACATTTATCTATGATTGGGAAGGTTAATGTTACTAAAATGAATTGAATTCCAATTAACTACCTGTTACAATCACTCCCTGTAGATGTCCCCCTCTCTTATTTCAAGCAATTTGACAGCATAGCGAAGTCCTTCATTTTGAATGGAAAGCGTCCTAGATTACATTTTAACAGTGGCGGGCCATGCATTTAAAGTCTATTCCTCCCGTGTGATTCACGCCATTAAGAAAACACAGTTTCACAATGAATAAGACACCCTATTTATTTGGGCATCATATATTATGTTGCAGATAACCAGTAATACCAATTGACATTTTAAAAACACATCCACACACGAAAGCCAGAACTTCAAACAACACTTAATACTCAAGCCTAGAGTCATTTTAACTCTAGCATGACTGTTTTGTGAAATGAACTTCTCCCGAACAAACATTCAAAAATCATAATTTTTCATATGAATCTACCAAGGAGGTCTATAATACCTTGAAAAATCTATCTAATAATATTTGTGATATAAATGTTGCTTGCAATACATTTCGTTTTGTCATTGTACACGGTTATGCTGCATTTCATTCAAGTAGGATGTGGGATATTCCTACTTGATATTTCCAACAATAAATGCATTCTATTCCCCGATATTCAGAACTGCAATGCTCCAGTTAGCTTAGCAGATGTTTGACTCTCATTATAGATGTCTCTTAGCAACCCAATTTATAAACAATGCAGCAGCTCTAGCATTTGTGCTACAGGTGTACGATTATCATTATTTTTATAACTGGCCATGTTTTATACACCTATTTCTGCAGGTGTTTGTTAAACAAGCTTTAATATTGTGTAATGTGGAAACAAACAATTTTATCTATATGACACATTTATTTAAATGTTGCCTCAAGCATATTGCTGAACCCTAAGTCTACTTTCTGCTGGTCAGAGTGGATTGTGAGGGGGGTTTCTACACTCGGTGACATATATGAGAGTGGTTTTGAGATCTTTTGAAAATCTCAGTTCCCCTTCTGTCGCTCTCTCCATGTTGTGTCAGAGAAGAGACACTAGGGGTCTCTCTTGAGCGCCGATATATACCTCTGATCTATGAAAAAAGGCCAATGAGAAGTTGGCAGCCGGTATTTGCATATCCCGCCCCCGGACATACGGGTATTTAAGCGGGGCAAATACGGGAGTTCATTCAGAAAATTTCTTCGGAGCCGATGGTTGTGTCTGCAATTGCTGCGAGTTACACACCAGTTCCTGGATTCCTCTGCTGCATGCTGTTGGATCTTACGGCGCATAACAGCGGCTTTCTCCTGTTTGCATGGCTGTGCATTGCTGCCCCTGGGCGCTTCGACAGCCCAGAATAAAGAACTCTCACAAGTTTTTTCCTAAAAGAGTGATTTTATTTAAGAGTAATTTCCTCTAAAAGAGCAAAACACAGCGGCGTTGAACGTCCTTTTTAAGGACGCGTCTTTATAAAGATGCCTTTCCGCCCCTGTGTTGTTCCTGGATGCGGTAGAGTGCTCTCCGCTTCAGACGGCCACAGGCGTTGTCTCGTGTGTCTTGGTAGCAATCACACCGAGGCTGCGTTTGTGGATGATTCATGTTCTCACTGCGAGAACATGACCATGACATCGTTGCGGTCGCGGCTCGCTTACAACCGTAAGCAAGCCACTCCAGCCGCCCCCCGCATTGCTCCTTCTTCCCACGGGATTGAGGACGATGCGGTTGGCGATGGAGGCTATTTGGGGATGGATAATCTGAATGACTCTTCCCCTGCCATCCTATGTTTCCAAAATATGCAGCCCAACCTGTGGACTCAGGAAAATGAACTTCCTTGGGGAACTTGTTTGATCAAGAGAAGACTGAGCAGCGAGGTGGTCGGGGGGAGTTTTTGGAAAATCTTTTTTTTTTTTTTTTTTAAATATGTTTAATTAAGTAATTCAGCTTTAAGTAGCCTACTATAAAATTATAAAAAGTAAGAAATAGTCGATAAAAACTATGTATTGAACCTTTTATCATATTGCTGTTGCTGCTGTATGTACAATTGTTTTATCCAATATTACACTAAGTACTGTATGTTGTCTGTATATTGAATGCTTGAAAAATGACAGAAGTATCACATTGTTGTCTGGCTTGTTTAGTGCCAACAATGTGTGATCTCCTTCTTGTTATCTCTTTTGCTTTCCTATAGCTGTTGAAAAGAATCTACAGAAAAGTGTGTTGCAAACTATACCCATTCACCAGCAGTCTCTTGATACCCTCTATCAAGACTGATCATCTGATGATGCTGATGCAAAGAAACATCCGGAGCTTGTTTGTTATTCCTTTGCACAAAGTCCAGCCTGATTTGGGCTCTTTTTGGGAACTCTCAGGGTCTGGATCTTTGCCCAACGTTGCCACGTCCATTTCTGCCAAAGTGATTCACAATGAAAAATGCTGCGAATGTTTCCTTGGGTACAAAAGAGAAACAAAAGCCCTTATCAGAGCTGCATATTATTGTATGTGTTAAAAGAAAAATGGAGGTATTATGTATTACGACCAGACTGTTAAAACAAGATAAGCAACATGTTCACGGGTCACTGCCTGTGCGCGCTCAGAGAATGCTTTGGTGGAGTGTCACCTTTGTATAAACATTGTTTGGAGACCTTGTGCTTTCATTTTTGCATCTATAGTGGGAAATGTATTTGTCAACCCAGTGCTAAAGTCACCATAAACAAAATATAGGGGCCACTATGCTAGTTGTAAAGTGTAGAAGTTGTCACAAGGGCTATATCTCAGTAACTTTAAGGTTTGGAGGCAAAACAGCTGCAGTCACACGACACTTAGCCCTCCATTCACTTCCATTCAAACGCATTTGAATGTGGGAAACCGGAAATGCACGCTCATTACACTAGGTACCAAAGTTCAAGCTTGGTGAACTTTGACCTGCAAATTCATATTATCAATAGAAGATCGAAACGTCACACAGTGAACTTTTGACTCCATATCTCAAAGTTGCATGTTTTTATTGTTGAAGGAAAGTGTGTAGTTGAAATATTTTAACATTTTAAATATTACATTTGTTACTTTTGAATTACAAATGATTAAAAACAGAATACATTGAGTGTGACATCATTTCCTGTTCATTGCAGTGTCCTAAATATATTTTTGTATGCTGAAAGGCTATGTGACCGCTGCATGCTTTCAATTACAATATTGTCACATTTTTGTAATAGCTGTTGTATAAACACAATAAAAGCACACTGGCATGCATTAATGAAGGCAAGGCTAATCTATGAAGGTATACTTTAAGTGAAAGGTTCTCAGGACAAGGGTAATTTTCATACATTTCAGGTCAGGGCAGGTTGTAGCAAGAGACAGTTTTGCTTTTTTTAGTTTTATGAAATGTTTTGTACTTCATAATTGTATCACCATTTAATGTGTTGCTGAAAGGCCATTATACAGCATATAAAGGCAATTTAATTGTGATAACAAGTTTCCATTGTGATAACTTACCACAAACAGTGCCTGCTATTGGGGCATGTTGTCACAAAAGTTCAACATGTATATTAATGGTATATTTTTCCCTGGGCAATAAAAGTGGAAATGTTCATAGATTTTTCTGTAGCCAAAACTTATTCACTGAAGTAAAAAGTGTGACAACTAGCCCCAGTCTCTAAACGGCTCAGAATATAGATCCAGCAAATCATTGAGCATGTTTACATGTAGAGAAATATGCGCATTATTATCAGTTTATTTAAAAAAAATATATACAAGAATTTTCATTTACATGAGGTTTGATATAATCTGATTATTCTCTGCTTTTGGCAAATCGTAAACAGGTATGCCCACAATAGTTGCGCACTTTGGATAAGCTACTAAGAATAGCACTGTTTTCATGCAATGCAAAATCGGGGTAATGGGCAAAAAGTGCGTGAATGTTGTATGTCTGTTTACATTTTGTAGTCAAAAGCAGAGAATAAAAGATAATACGCAAATGTAAACATGCATTTATTATCCGCCCCTGCCTATTCCCTTCAAAGACATAACCCTCCACAGTGAGAGCTATGGAAGGCTGAAAAGTGTGGGGTACAAATATAAAGTTTTATAAAGAAATTACCTTTTTGGTCCTGGGTAGCTCAGCGAGTAAAGATGCTAACTACCACCCCTGGAGTTCGCAAGTTCGAATCGCAGGGCATGCTGAGTGACTCCAGCTAGGTCTACTAAGCAATCAAATTGTCCCAGTTGCTAGGGAGGGTAAAGTCACATGGAGGGCTGAAAACTGTGGTCATGGTCACTATAATGTGGTTCGTTCTTGGTGGTGCGTATGGTGAGTTGTGCGTGAATGCCACGGTGGATGGCGTGAAGCCTCCACACAAGCTATGTCTCTGCGGTAATGCCCTCAACAAGCCACATAATAAGATGTATGGGTTGACGGTCTCAGACGCAGAGGCAACTGAGATTCGTCCTTCATCACCCGGATTGAGGTGAGTTACTACGCCACCATGAGGACATAGAGTGGATTGGGAATTGGGCATTCCAAATTGGGGAGAAAAGAAAAAAAAGAAAATAAATTAACTTTTAAGTCATTTTTATTGGAAATTCAGTTTAAAGCGATCTTGCAGCATGGCTACTATGATTCTTGCACACTTTGGAGTCTGATTTATCCTATTATGAATGCATGGACAGATGGTGAATGCCAGAAATATAAATTTTAGGGCGAATCAGTAGTGTGTAAACTTTTCACACCTGTGACACTGTTAGGCATACCTCGTCTTGTTTCACCGTTGCCCCTTTGTTTACCATTTTTGTCACTTTTGTAATTCCGTAGTTTTCACTTTTGTCCCTTTTGTAGCTCCACAGTCTCCCTGTTAGCGTTCATGTTCTCATTCATTGTTTTCACCTGCCCTCGTTTATTTGCCATTGGTTTCTGTTTATCCCCTTGTTATCCTGTTTGAGTTCTGTTTGTTCATTGGCCCCTTTGTCCTATGTCCATGTTTTTAAACCCTGTCTGTTTGTTCAGTCGCTGTCTATCGTTGAATGTTGTTAGCCTGGTATGTGTTCTCTGCCCGTTTTCTCAGTCTTGTGTTTATTTCCCCATTGAGGGTTGTTCTTTGTGTTTATTCATTTATCTGTTCCAATAAAGTAAGCTTGCATTTAGACCCGCTCTCCTCGTCTGCCTTCGCTGCCTCCGTTCGTAACAGACACATTGATGGGCCTCTAATTACTATTCTTTTGTCCATTGACTAATCCTCCTATCTGTCTGCCAAATATCACAACACCAACACTTACAAAAATTCACTGCAAAAAAAAAGAGTTCACTGCAAATTTTCTTCAAACTTACCGCAAATTTGCCACAGATAGTTTTCATATGAAAATGAGCTTTGCTGCAAACTGTCCATTGTTGCCAGAGGTTCACCACTACAGGTGAAGGGCTGCAAACTTCTGGCAAACATTTGTGGCAAATCACAAGCTCATTTGCTCATTGGCAAGTTTGTGGCTAGTTTTTTTGTCAGGGAATCTTTGCTGTAGCAATGTCTTTCTTTAATAAACAAAAGTATATAAAAAATTTTTCATGATTTTACGTGGACTATTTTCACACATTCCCTCATAAAATACAATAAAAGAGGATAACAGATTCATACTATGGCCAAGGATAGCATGCTAGCATTAGCGCTATAAATGCAGGATGTAAACATTACAAATTACAAATGATCTATTGCAAAAACCTTACTTTGAATTATCATTGAGTTGTTTTAACAGATTCTTTTATTGATCTCATTTGAATTCCATTCACAGAATGAGGCAGAAATCATCTAGTTTACGGATGTAACCTCCATTCCCTGATGGAGGGAACGAGACGTTGCGTCAAAGAAGCAACACTGGGGTCTCTCTTGAGTGCCGAATATACCTCTGATCTATGAAAAAGGCCAATGAGAAGTTGGCAGACAGAGTTTGCATGTCCCTCCCCCGGAGATACGGGTATAAAGGCGGGGAAATGCGTCTGTTTCATTCAGGATTTGTCTGAGGAGCCGGAAATGGCTCAGCGAAGTGGCCAGGAGGACACAATGTCTCATTCCCTCCATCACTTTCCCGCGTTCCCTCCACCACTCGCATAGAGTCAACGGCTGGGGCCCTTACACACATCGGGGAAGGGGGTCTTACCCAGTTTCCTATTCTTACAGGGGGAAAAGGCCTGGGAGCCTTCCGGGTCCTCGAGGGGGTCTGTGAGACGGGGGGCGTGCGCTTCCTGTGGGGCGCTTGACGCGGGGGCTGAGAGCTGGGCCCAGGTTGAGGCAGAGCTGCACGTCTCAGGAGGACGCCCTCGGCGAGCAGATGAAGCTTGGCCCGTGGCGGCAGGTCTGCGGCGGGGCATGATGTGTGAGATGGCCTCCGTCTGCTTTTTCACTGCGGAGAACTGCTGGGTGAAGTCCTCAACGGTGTCGCCGAAGAGGCCGAACTGGGAGACAGGGGCATCGAGAAAGCGTGTCTTGTCTGTCTCGTGTATCTCAACCAAGTTAAGCCACAGATGACGTTCCTGAACGACAAGTGTGGCCATCGCCTGCCCGAATGACTGCGCTGTGCCCTTCGTGGCCCTGAGGGCAAGGTCGGTTGCTGAGCGCAGTTCCTGCAGCACGTCGGGATCAGGACTACCCTCGTGCGGATCTTTGAGTGCCTTGGCCTGGTGGACTTGCAGGAGGGCCATGGCATGCAGGGCGGAAGCGGCCTGTCTGGTGGCGTTGTAGGCTTTGGCAGCCAATGACGACATCGTCCTACAGGCCTTGGAGGGGAGCACAGGGCGACCCCGCCATGTGGCGGCGTTCTCGGGGCATAGGTGGATCGCATCCACCCTATCCACCTGGGGAATCGCCGTGTACCGGTGGGCCGCTCCGGCGTCGAGTGTAGTGAGAGTGGATGAGCGAGGGGCTTTGTGACGAGTGGAGAGGGGTGCTCTCCATGCAGTCGTCAGCTCATCATGCACCTCCAGGAAGAAAGGGACCGGGGGTGGGGGCGTGGATGTGAGCGGCACGCAGACCCCAAGAACCAATCATCCAGCCGTGACGGCTGTGGGGAGGACGTAGGGTTCCAGTCCAGCCCCAAGCTGGCAGCGGCCTGGGCAAGCATGTCGGACATCTGGGCGTCGGCCTCAGCCTGGGCGTTCAACACCGCTGTGTATTGGTCTTTTAGAGAAAATCACTCTTTTAACAAAACACTCTTTTAAGTTTTGCGCTGTCGAAGAGCCCAGGAGCAAACTGCACTGCCGAGCAGAGAAGGAGAAAGCCACTGAAGTGTGCCGTAGATCCAACAGCAGATCGATCAGAGGTAGAGGAACAGGTGTGTGACTCGCAGCTCGCTGCATACACGATACAACGTCGAAGTGAGCGACAGATGGGGAACATGATTTTTATTGACTAAGCAGCCAAAAGCATGAAAGGTACAGATGAATAACTGTTTAAATACAGACAAAAAAATAGAGGAAAATATACAAAAACTATACCTTTTCTTAATTGTCTATTTATTCCCAACATCTTATAATTAAGCTTTACAGAGTGATTATAACAATGAAAGAGAAGAAAAGCAGAGCTTGTATAGTTGGAACATTCCAGGAGAATATTTAGTCGTCCTCACCAAAATCGACACATAAAGAAGTTATTCATGTTGAGCCTGTTGTGTGGGTCCTGCTGTAGCTGACTTATTCAACGTGCTATTGTGACGAAAAACTGGAAAACTTCTATGTCACTTCCTCAGCTGACGTCCTTTCTTCATGGATTCGTACAGTATTTGGACAGAGAGATGAAGAGTGAATCTTGACAAAACAAAAACTGCGGTTGTTCAATTATAATTGCCTATGTAAGCATGCTCTGTGAAAACAAAAATGAAGTGACATCCTTTTGCTAAGGAATTACAAAAGTGAAGCTCAAATAATTTACAAAGAATTAGCTTATGAGGACATTTGAAAGGTTAGCAGTTCATTTTAGAGCTAAATACTACTGTTTCTACATTTAGTTTTTCATCCTCAGTTCATAACAATGAAAACAAACAGGTCATCAATCTTTCTAAGCAGAAAAGCCAGCCAGACTAATTGCACAAAACATTTTTAGATCCATGCCATTTAATTTAAAAGAATCTCCTGTTTGGATACACAGACACTGCCCTTCCAGTATATGAAAACAAAACCAGATTTGAACTAGATTTTCGGGGGTTATAAATACAGATCCAGTTGATGGTGTGGACGCTGAGGGCAATGCAAGGATACTGGGTGAACCTGGCCTGTTGGAGCCGAGGTAGCAGACAGGTCAGGTCTGGTCGGGGGAGGAAGAACAAAGTACACACTCTCAACAATCGCACCCGCAGGAAGAGGAAAGGCCCCCGGGAGCACCCGGAAAGCAATCTGACCTGGGCAGCATTTCCAGCAGCTAAACCCAGCAAGGGTTGGCCTGGCTGCAAAGATTTTGGTTGGTTTCCCAAAGCCTGGTCATGGCAAAAAGGGTTTGTCTCTTCGGCCTATGCCTGGAGTAAGTTGCATCTTGCTGACGGATGGGATTTGCAGAATACAATGGAACTGGTTGGTATTAAGCATGGAAGTGTCCATGGAAGTTTATAAGCAGAGGTGGAAAGAAATGATTTAAACTGCTCTTGTTACAGTAACTAGATTATTGTAAAGCATTACTGGGAGGATGTCCAGCAAGATCAATAAATAAACTTTTTTTTTGGGTTAAAAATGCAGCAGCCAGAGTGCTAACAAGAATCAAGAAATATGATCATATTAGCCCCATTTTATCATTGTTACATTGGCTACCTGTTAAATTCCGTATTCATTTTAAAATTCTGTTAACTACGTACAAAGCTTTGAATGGTGTAGCTCCACAGTACTTAAGTGACTACCACGTTATATTCCATCACGTTCATTACGATCGCAAAATTCTGGCCTGTTAATAGTTCCTAGAATATCAAAATCCACAAAAGGAAGTAGATCCTTTTCATATTTGGCTCCTAAACTATGGAATAGTCTCCCTAACACTGTTCGAGATGCTGACACACTCCCTCAGTTTAAGTCTAGACTAAAGACTCATCTATTTAGCCAGGCATACACCTAATTTATCCTCCAACCCACAATTAGGCTGCTTTAGTTTAGTCTGCCGGAACCAGAAACCAGAAACTTTGATCATGATTTATAACTCTGCAATAAATTTAATGGCACCTATTCGTATATTATTTTATTCCACACACGCATAACAGAACGATAGACCAAACTATGGATCCAGCGGTTCAGCAAGCGAACTACCAGCTGCTCTGCCTAAAGCAAGAGGACCGACCGATGGAGGACCACATCCGCAACTTCCTTGACCTGGCGAATGTCTCGGACTTCCCGGACTCTACCCTGGTGGTCTTCTTCAGGGGCAATTTGAATAATTCGATCAAGGAGCGGTTGCCACCGGCGACGCGCGACTGGACGCTCCGTCATTTCATGGAGGCGACTTTACTGGTCTGCGACTCGCCGTTCACCGTGGGCGTTGCTGGGGAGGACCCTACCTCTCCATCCACGGTGGTGACTCTCCAGTCGTCCTCAGCCCTCCCTGTCACGCCAGCCCCACCGGTCAGTGAGCATGAGCCAGTGCGGTCAACTTCGTCCGCCCGGAGGAGGAAGAGAAGACGGGCTTCCGCTTCCCAGCCCACGCCTGTGGGGCGCTTGACGCGGGGGCTGAGAGCTGGGCCCAGGTTGAGGCAGAGCTGCACGTCTCAGGAGGACGCCCTCGGCGAGCAGATGAAGCTTGGCCCGTGGCGGCAGGTCTGCGGCGGGGCATGATGTGTGAGATGGCCTCCGTCTGCTTTTTCACTGCGGAGAACTGCTGGGTGAAGTCCTCAACGGTGTCGCCGAAGAGGCCGAACTGGGAGACAGGGGCATCGAGAAAGCGTGTCTTGTCTGTCTCGTGTATCTCAACCAAGTTAAGCCACAGATGACGTTCCTGAACGACAAGTGTGGCCATCGCCTGCCCGAATGACTGCGCTGTGCCCTTCGTGGCCCTGAGGGCAAGGTCGGTTGCTGAGCGCAGTTCCTGCAGCACGTCGGGATCAGGACTACCCTCGTGCGGATCTTTGAGTGCCTTGGCCTGGTGGACTTGCAGGAGGGCCATGGCATGCAGGGCGGAAGCGGCCTGTCTGGTGGCGTTGTAGGCTTTGGCAGCCAATGACGACATCGTCCTACAGGCCTTGGAGGGGAGCACAGGGTGACCCCGCCATGTGGCGGCGTTCTCGGGGCATAGGTGGATCGCATCCACCCTATCCACCTGGGGAATCGCCGTGTACCGGTGGGCAGCCCGGCGTCGAGTGTAGTGAGAGTGGATGAGCGAGGGGCTTTGTGACGATTGGAGAGGGGTGCTCTCCATGCAGTCGTCAGCTCATCATGCACCTCCAGGAAGAAAGGGACCGGGGGTGGGGGCGTGGATGTGAGCGGCACGCAGACCCCAAGAACCAATCATCCAGCCGTGACGGCTGTGGGGAGGACGTAGGGTTCCAGTCCAGCCCCAAGCTGGCAGCGGCCTGGGCAAGCATGTCGGACATCTGGGCATCGGCCTCAGCCTGGGCGTTCAACACCGCTGTGTATTGGTCTTTTAGAGGAAAATACTCTTTTAGAGAAAATCACTCTTTTAACAAAACACTCTTTTAAGTTTTGCGCTGTTGAAGAGCCCAGGAGCAAACTGCACTGCCGAGCAGAGAAGGAGAAAGCCACTGAAGTGTGCCGTAGATCCAACAGCAGATCGATCAGAGGTAGAGGAACAGGTGTGTGACTCGCAGCTCGCTGCATACACGATACAACGTCGAAGTGAGCGACAGATGGAGAACATGATTTTTATTGACTAAGCAGCCAAAAGCATGAAAGGTACAGATGAATAACTGTTTAAATACAGACAAAAAAATAGAGGAAAATATACAAAAACTATACCTTTTCTTAATTGTCTATTTATTCCCAACATCTTATAATTAAGCTTTACAGAGTGATTATAACAATGAAAGAGAAGAAAAGCAGAGCTTGTAAAGTTGGAACATTCCAGGAGAATATTTAGTCGTCCTCACCAAAATCGACACATAAAGAAGTTATTCATGTTGAGCCTGTTGTGTGGGTCCTGCTGTAGCTGACTTATTCAACGTGCTATTGTGACGAAAAACTGGAAAACTTCTATGTCACTTCCTCAGCTGATGTCCTTTCTTCATGGATTCGTACAGTATTTGGACAGAGAGATGAAGAGTGAATCTTGACAAAACAAAAACTGCGGTTGTTCAATTATAATTGCCTATGTAAGCATGCTCTGTGAAAACAAAAATGAAGTGACATCCTTTTGCTAAGGAATTACAAAAGTGAAGCTCAAATAATTTACAAAGAATTAGCTTATGAGGACATTTGAAAGGTTAGCAGTTCATTTTAGAGCTAAATACTACTGTTTCTACATTTAGTTTTTCATCCTCAGTTCATAACAATGAAAACAAACAGGTCATCAATCATTC
This sequence comes from Xyrauchen texanus, assembly GCF_025860055.1. Taxonomy (NCBI): domain Eukaryota; kingdom Metazoa; phylum Chordata; class Actinopteri; order Cypriniformes; family Catostomidae; genus Xyrauchen; species Xyrauchen texanus. Next base: position 7,609,266 of record NC_068314.1, read on the forward strand.
TAAGCAGAAAAGCCAGCCAGACAAATTGCACAAAACATTTTTAGATCCATGCCATTTAATTTAAAAGAATCTCCTGTTTGGATACACAGACACTGCCCTTCCAGTATATGAAAACAAAACCAGATTTGAACTAGATTTTCGGGGGTTATAAATACAGATCCAGTTGGTGGTGTGGACGTTGAGGGCAATGCAAGGATACTGGGTGAACCTGGCCTGTTGGAGCCGAGGTAGCAGACAGGTCAGGTCTGGTCGGGGGAGGAAGAACAAAGTACACACTCTCAACAATCGCACCCGCAGGAAGAGGAAAGGCCCCGGGAGCACCGGAAAGCAATCTGACCTGGGCAGCATTTCCAGCAGCTAAACCCAGCAAGGGTTGGCCTGGCTGCAAAGATTTTGGTTGGTTTCCCAAAGCCTGGTCATGGCAAAAAGGGTTTGTCTCTTCGGCCTATGCCTGGAGTAAGTTGCATCTTGCTGACGGATGGGATTTGCAGAATACAATGGAACTGGTTGGTATTAAGCATGGAAGTGTCCATGGAAGTTTATAAGCAGAGGTAGAAAGAAATGATTTAAACTGCTCTTGTTACAGTAACTAGATTATTGTAAAGCATTACTGGGAGGATGTCCAGCAAGATCAATAAATAAACTTTTTTTTTGGGTTAAAAATGCAGCAGCCAGAGTGCTAACAAGAATCAAGAAATATGATCATATTAGCCCCATTTTATCATTGTTACATTGGCTACCTGTTAAATTCCGTATTCATTTTAAAATTCTGTTAACTACGTACAAAGCTTTGAATGGTGTAGCTCCACAGTACTTAAGTGACTACCACGTTATATTCCATCACGTTCATTACGATCGCAAAATTCTGGCCTGTTAATAGTTCCTAGAATAACAAAATCCACAAAAGGAAGTAGATCCTTTTCATATTTGGCTCCTAAACTATGGAATAGTCTCCCTAACACTGTTCGAGATGCTGACACACTCCCTCAGTTTAAGTCTAGACTAAAGACTCATCTATTTAGCCAGGCATACACCTAATTTATCCTCCAACCCACAATTAGGCTGCTTTAGTTTAGTCTGCCGGAACCAGAAACCAAAAACTTTGATCATGATTTATAACTTTGCAATAAATTTAATGGCACCTATTCGTATATTATTTTATTCCACACACGCATAACAGAACGATAGACCAAACTATGGATCCAGCGGTTCAGCAAGCGAACTACCAGCTGCTCAGCCTAAAGCAAGAGGACCGACCGATGGAGGACCACATCCGCGACTTCCTTGACCTGGCGAATGTCTCGGACTTCCCGGACTCTACCCTGGTGGTCTTCTTCAGGGGCAATTTGAATAATTCGATCAAGGAGCGGTTGCCACCGGCGACGCGCGACTGGACGCTCCGTCATTTCATGGAGGCAACTTTACTGGTCTGCGACTCGCCGTTCACCGTGGGCGTTGCTGGGGAGGACCCTACCTCTCCATCCACGGTGGTGACTCTCCAGTCATCCTCAGCCCTCCCTGTCACGCCAGCCCCACCGGTCAGTGAGCATGAGCCAGTGCGGTCAACTTCGTCCGCCCGGAGGAGGAAGAGAAGACGGGCTTCCGCTTCCCAGCCCACGCCTGCTCCGGTCTGCGAGCCAGAGCCCACGCCTGCCCCAGCCTGCGAGCCTGAGCCCACGCCTGCCCCGGCCTGCGAGCCTGAGCCCACGCCTGCCCCGGTCAGCGAGCCAGAGCCCACGTCAGCCACGGTCAGCGAGCCTGACGCCACGCTAACCACGCACAGCGTTCCAGCGTTGCCAGTCTCATCCGTCCGGAGGAAGAGGAGAAGGGGAAAGTCCTCTGCCCTCCAGCCTCCGCCTCCCGCAGCTCCGTTCCCAGAACCCACGTGGCTCTGCCCTCAGTGTCCAGCGGACCCAAGCTCATACATACCACGGCTAACCAGCCAGCGCCAGTAGCCTCGACCGTCCCTGAGCCAGCGCCTGTATTTAAACCCGTGTCTGTTTATTTAAACCCCGCTGTTTTCCCTTTCCTTTGTCTATCGGTGACGTGTCATGTTCTTTGCCGATGTACCCTGTTATTCCTGTCTTCCACTTGTGTTTGTCCGAGATATCTTACCCTTCGTGGATGTTTTACCCAACTTGTGTTCTGGACTTTTCCTTTGTTCCTGTGTTTGTATAATTATTATTTGTTTGTTAATAAAGCCTTGTTTGGATCCGCACCCCCCGTCTGCCTTCTCCTGCTTCCCACACACGCATAACAGTTGTGATATTTTTATCAACATCAAGGTTTAAGTTGACATTTGCATGAATGTTTAAAGGGAAGTATATTTTTTTAGGTGCCCTAAAGGGATTTTACCCCCAAATGAAAATTCTGTGATGATTTAATCATCTTCATGTTGTTAAAAAACCCGTTCTTCAATGGAACAAAAAATTTGATGTTGATTGGAACAGTAAAATAGAGAAATACATTTTTTTTGCGAAACTATCCCTTTGACTAATTATTTGTCATGATCCTATCACTCTGTCAGTCTGGGTTTTTATCTGACAGGACTGTCGCATCATCTTCCCATGTCTGTCTTCTGTTTCATCTGTCTTGTGTGAGCGCACGGTTTCGGTTGAATTCCCTGCCGTGAGCGCTTCGATCTGTCTTGTTTCATGTCCGGAGCATGGTGTCTGGATCCTGACTTCCTGTCTGGTTCGGTTTCGGTCTGTCGGGATCTGTCTCATGCTCCTTGTTCTGTCTGTTTTTGCCGTGGGTGCATCACGCTTATGTCACTCTCGCACAGGTGTCCTGAATTGTTTTTGCCATCTGTAGTGTGCATCGTGTGGCGCTTGCTTCGTGATGTATGCTCGGGTTTTGTTTAGTGTGAGAATGCGTGGCATCGCTTTGTTGGGTGGTACTACACATTCTCTCATGTTGTTTGTCAGTGGCATTGGCGTATATTACCTTATTGTCTTGGCGATGTGGGCTCATGCCATTCGGGTGTTTTGCTGTATTGTGAGAGCACGTGGCTTTGGTTTTGTTTCTGTATTACCATGTGTCTCTCTTTCTTTCGTTATACCAAGGCTCCTTGTTGACCATTATTAGTTTATTAGTCACACCTGCCCTGTCTTGTTAACCTATTGATTTCTCTCCCTATTTAAGTCTCCTTGTGTGTGCTGTCCAGTGCCAGTTCGTCTTGTGTTTGTTCCAGTCGGTCATCTGTGTTGGTTGGTCTAGTTTGTCAGTCGGTTTATTCCCCATCCCTACCTGGTCCAGTTGGTCCTGTCTCCAGTTTCCCCTGCCCCAGCCTGGATTATTTACTCTGTGATTTTCCCCTTTGAGGTAGTTCATGTTTATAGTTTTTACTCTGCGCTTAAGTCCTAAGCCTCACTGTTATCGCTGCAAAATCATGACAGTTATTAAAGGGAAAGCTACATACAGTATACAGCATATGTATGTATGTATATAAAGAAATTGTTTCTTTTTTACACACAAAAAGCTGTATTTTTAGATTAATTCCCTCATTTAAAGTAGGCCCTTGGCTTCGCATTTAATAGATGTGTGATATGCAAGATGTTTCCTTTGTTAATGCCATCAACTGTAAGTTTCTTAAAGTTGAATGCTAGATATTTAGGATATGTTTTCACATTTATTATGTCAGCATTTATAATAAATATTACATGATAATTACATGTTAATACACATAATATTGTATCTGATGGTGTTGACACATAATGAGTAATAGGCAATGAAAAACACTTTTTGGGGGGAGAAAATGGAGGTTGCACCAAAACATAATAAAATATAAGACTTTATTGTCACACTACCATGTACACAAGTGCAACAGTAGGTGAAAGTCTTATGTGCAGTTCCGAGCAACATAGCAGTCATGACAGTGACGAGACATATACCAATTACAATAAACAACATATTTACCCAACACAATTTACATATCAATTGTACACATACTTACACAACACAATAATAATATACAATGTACAGTAAACAATACACACAATATAGAATACACATACAATAAAATAAGAAAATGAAGAGTATATAAAAAATAAATACATATACAGTAGTAATTATGACAGTCCAGTGTGTGATATAAGATTTATAAAGTGCAGTGCTGATTATCGATCGTGAGAGATCAAGTGTTCAAAAGTCTGATTGCATGGGTGAAGAAGCTGTCATGTATTCGGCTGGTGCGGGTCCTGATGCTACGAGACCACCTGCCTGATAATAGCAGTGAGAGCAGCCCATGACGAGGGTGGTATTATTGTCCTCGAAATGAGCATAAACTGTATTAAGCTCATCCGGGAGAGAGGCATCGGTGTTCTAGGCAGAGTTTTTATTCCCTTTGTAGTCCGGGATGATGTTAATTCTCTGCCACATACTTCTAGAGTCAGTGGTGTTGAACTGTCCATCAATTTTGTGCCTGTACTGGCGTTTGGCTGCTCTGATAAGAGTTACGGAGATCATAACTGGCTTGTTTATGCTCCTCCGCGTTGCCAGAATTGCCGGAGGTCTGCGCAAACATCGCTGTTAACCCATGGTTTCTGGTTGGGGTAGATCCGTATTGTTTTGGTCGGAAAAACAACGTCCTCTATGCACTTCCTGATGAAACGCGTTATGCTATCAGCGTAAACCTCGATGTCATCATCAGAGGCAGTCCGGAACATCTCCCAGTCTGCGTGATCAAAACAGTCTTGTAGCATAGAGTCTGATTGGTCCGACCAGCACTGGATCGTTCTGAGGGTGGGTGCTTCCTATTTCAGTTTCTGCCTGTAAGCAGGCAGAAGCAGAACGGAAGAGTGGTCTGATTTGCCAAATGGTGGGGGAGGTATTTGTGGCCATCCCGGAAAGGAGAATAACAATCGTCCAAAACCCAGTCCCCTCGTTTGTTGAAGCTGATGTGTTGGTGGTATTTTGGTGTGATTGTTTTAAAATTGGCTTTGTTAAAGTCCCCGGTAACAATGAACGTGGCCTCAGGGTGTGAAGTTTCCTGCTCACTTATGCTCCCATATAGTTCCTTGAGTGCCCGGTCTGTGTCGGCTTGTGGGGGGGGTGTACACAGTAATGACCGCTGTGAATTCCCTCGGTAGCCAGAATGGTCAACACAGAAGTAGGAGATATTCCAGATCAGGAGAGCAGAAAGACTTGATGAAATGTACATTCCTCTGATCACACCACGATTTGTTGATCATAAAACATACACCACCACCTCTGCTTTTACCTGAGAGGTCTTTCACTCTGTCCGTCAGTGCACGGAGAAGCCTGCGGGTTTGATGGCCGAGTCTGGAATCTCCGCAGACATCCAGGTTTCTGTAAGGCAGATAACGCAGCAATCCCTCGTCTCTCGTTGGAAAGAGATCCACGCTCCAGCTCGCAGAGCTTGTTGTCCAGACACTGAACATTTGCCAGTAGTATACTGGGTAGAGGGGGTCGATTTGGGTGACGTCTTTGATGATTACGCCAGCTCTTTTTCCTTCTGCGTTTCCACGGCCGGGCAGCCCAGACAAAGGGCTCCACTGCCGTGTTTGTAAACAGCATTGAGGAATTTGAAGTCCGGTTTTCGGGGTGTAATTGTTTTGTCCCAGTATACTCAAATGTTCTACTTTGATGTCCCAAAGAATACATCATAATATCATAGAAACATTGCAGGAAATGCTTACTTGAATCCTTTTCATTGCATCTGTGTATTGAAAGACAGCAAATCACCCCAATTGAACCAATTTGATTTTGGATATGCCACCTTTGAGGTCCACAGCAAAGACTAAAGATACACACCAAATGAAAAGCACAAAAAAAAAACATTTACTGATATATTCACAAGGGAAATTACTTTTATGCAACATTACTGTGGTTGAAAGCCACAGTGAACGAGTAAAAGCATGCGGTCGCAGTTATGAAGTGAGCACTAAAGTGACTGGAGTCAGCAACTGACTTCCTCCCGATGAGCTTCACAGCTGCATCTGGTTCTCCGGCTCTGTGTGCAGACATGCGATGCTCTTACTAGTGATTTAGATAACGCTTCCTCCAAAGGTTGGCACTGAGTTCCTATCTAGATTATTCACCAACCACTACCCCCAACTTCAAAGGGAGAGCTCTCCTGCTCTCTGGCAAACCCGTGAGCTCTGCTGACTTGATGCTGTTTTCATATTTCCAGATTTTTATCATACTTCCCCTTGAGGAAGACAACCAGTATTGAAATCTAATGGTTAAGCTTAAAATAAGTTGCATTTTTAAGACAAAGACAAAAAGGGGGGTTTTTAAACGTGAATTTGAAACTAATAGGCTAACACAAACTCCACACATGAACTTAATTTCTCTCATTTTCAGTTAAAGAACAACGCTGGTGTGGTGCCCCTGTAATTTCAATTTAATACTTCATGTAGACTGAATCAAGCAAACCCAACAAAATATATAATGTCAAAATAATGTAAAATAAAACCTTTTAGTGATATTCTAGCTAGTGACAAAAAATGTTTGCATGTTAAAAACATGCTGGTGGACACTTGGTCACTACAAAATGGTTACCACAGCAATTGCTCAACGGATAAAGCAATATGTAGAATACTTGAAGTGTACAGGTCCTCAACCCAGGCTCAAGCTCCACTCTTCCCTATGATGGTATCCCCAAAACTAGAGCATAACAGAAATTCTTCTAAATCTCAACATAACTAAACATTAAACACTAACAAGTCTCTGCCTTTACATTCACCTTGCACAAATACACACTGTTCATGCTGGGAACTAGAAATCCTCTTCCCAGTTTCAGTTAACCAACAAAAAATATGCATGTTTTCCAAATGCAAATGGATGAAGATAAGACACTTTTTAGTTGAATCAACTCAGTTAATATAAGTTCCATTGGTTCCTTAAATTTTTTAACAATATGAACATGGGAGGATTGTGTAAAACTGATGATAGTGTTTAAGGGGTGATGTCAGAAATGTATATACACTTTGGCTGTTATTAAAACAAATTTTTAACCATGCCACAGATTACACAAATTAGCAAACCATAGTTTTGGCAAGTCTTTTAGGACATCTACTTTGTGCATGATATGAGAAATGTTTCCAACATTTGTTTATGGACAGATTGTTTCACTTTTAATTGACTATATACATTTCCGGTTAACTGTGCCTATAAGCAGATTGGAAAATTCCATAAAATGAAGTCAAGCCTTTAGGCAATTAGCTTCTGATAGGCTAATCGGGTCAATTGGAGGTGTACATGTGGATGGGCTACCTTCAAACTCAGTGTCTCTTTGCTTGACATCATAGGAAACTCAAAAGATATCAGCCAAGGCCTTAGAAAAAAATGTGAACCTTGACAAGTCTGGTTCATACTTTGGAGCAATTTCCAAATGCCTGAAGGTACCATGTTCATCTGTTCAAAAAATAGTATGCAAGTATAAACACCATGGGACCACGCAGCCATCATACCGCTCAGGAAGGAGATGCATTCTGTCTCCTAGACATGAACTTAGTGTGGTGCAAATCAATCCCAGAACAACAGCAAATGACCTTGTGAAGATGCTGGAGGAACCAGGTACACAAGTACAGTGAGGAAAATAAGTATTTGAACACCCTGCTATTTTGCAAGTTCTCCCACTTAGAAATCATGGAGGGGTCTGAAATTGTCATCGTAGGTGCATGTCCACTGTGAGAGACATAATCTAAAAAAAAAATCCAGAAATCACAATATATGATTTTTTAAATATTTATTTGTATGATACAGCTGCAAATAAGTATTTGAACACCTGTCTATCAGCTAGAATTCTGACCCTCAAAGACCTGTTAGTCTGCCTTTAAAATGTCCACCTCCACTCCATTTATTATCCTAAATTAGATGCACCTGTTTGAGGTCGTTAGCTGCATAAAGACACCTGTCCACCCCATACAATCAGTAAGAATCCAACTACTAACATGGCCAAGACCAAAGAGCTGTCCAAAGACACTAGAGACAAAATTGTACACCTCCACAAGGCTGGAAAGGGCTACGGGAAATTGCCAAGCAGCTTGGTGAAAAAAGGTCCACTGTTGGAGCAATCATTAGAAAATGGAAGAAGCTAAACATGACTGTCAATCTCCCTCGGACTGGGGCTCCATGCAAGATCTCACCTCGTGGGGTCTCAATGATCCTAAGAAAGGTGAGAAATCAGCCCGAACTACACGGAAGGAGCTGGTCAATGACCTGAAAAGAGCTGGGACCACCGTTTCCAAGGTTACTGTTGGTAATACACTAAGACATCATGGTTTGAAATCATGCATGGCACGGAAGGTTCCCCTGCTTAAACCAGCACATGTCAAGGCCCGTCTTAAGTTTGCCAATGACCATTTGGATGATCCAGAGGAGTCATGGGAGAAAGTCATGTGGTCAGATGAGACCAAAATAGAACTTTTTGGTCATAATTCCACTAACCGTGTTTGGAGGAAGAAGAATGATGAGTACCATCCCAAGAACACCATCCCTACTGTGAAGCATGGGGGTGGTAGCATCATGCTTTGGGGGTGTTTTTCTGCACATGGGACAGGGCTGACTGCAATGTATTAAGGAGAGGATGACCGGGGCCATGTATTGCGAGATTTTGGTGAACAACCTCCTTCCCTCAGTTAGAGCATTGAAGATGGGTCGAGGCTGGGTCTTCCAACATGACAATGACCGAAGCACACAGCCAGGATAACCAAGGAGTGGCTCTGTAAGAAGCATATCAAGGTTCTGGCGTGGCCTAGCCAGCCTCCAGACCTAAACCCAATAGAGAATCTTTGGAGGGAGCTCAAACTCCGTGTTTCTCAGCGACAGCCCAGAAACCTGACTGATCTAGAGAAGATCTGTGTGGAGGAGTGGGCCAAAATCCCTCCTGCAGTGTGTGCAAACCTGGTGAAAAACTACAGGAAACGTTTGACCTCTGTAATTGCAAACAAAGGCTACTGTACCAAATATTAACATTGATTTTCTCAGGTGTTCAAATACTTATTTGCAGCTGTATCATACAAATAAATAGTTAAAAAAAATCATACATTGTGATTTCTGGATTTTTTTTTTTAGATTATGTCTCTCACAGTGGACATGCACCTACGATGACAATTTCAGACCCCTCCATGATTTCTAAGTGGGAGAACTTGCAAAATAGCAGGGTGTTCAAATAATTATTTTCCTCACTGTATCTATATCAACTGTAAAACGAGTACTATATCTACATAACCTGAAAGAAGGAAGAAGCCACTGCTCCAAAACCACCATAAAAAAAGACAGACTACAGTTTACAAGTGCACATGCACATGCAGGACAAAGATCTTATTTTTTTTTAGAGAAATGTCCTCTGGTCTGATTAAACAAAAATGTAACTGTTTGACTATAATGACCATTGTTATATTTGGAGACAAAGGGTGAGCTTGCAAGCTGAAGAACACTATCACAACCCTAAGGGAGGCAGCATCATGTTTTGGGGGTGCTTTGCTGCAGGAGTTACTGGCACTTCACAAAATAGATGACACCATGAGGAAGGAAAATGATGTGGATATATTGAAGCAAATCTCAAGACATCAACCAGGAAGTTAAAGCTCGGTCACAAATGGGTCTTCCAAATGGACAATGACAACAAGCATTCCTCCAATGTTGTGGCAAAATGGCTTAAGGACAAAAAAGTGAAGGTATTGGAGTGGCTATCACAAAGTCTTGACCTCAATCCGATAGAAAATGTATGTGCAGAACTGAAAAAGCGTGTGCGATCAAGGAGGCCTACAAACCTGACTCAAGGGGTTTCAGACCTGTAGACCATTTACTTTGTTCCGAAACGGGGACCAAATTGTTACAATGTTGGATTTTCTTCTTGGTTCGGTTCGCTTTCACCAAGGCAACATTTGCGGAATAAACGGAACAAAACTGTCAATAAAAGTCTCATGTGAGCATGTTTGTTCGCTGTTCCAGGATTAAGCTCATCCATTGATATAGCCTACCGTTTAAATGTATACGCCTGTAAAAAAAAAAATTCAACCTTTACAAATTTTTGAGCGTCGCCAGTTAGAGGTTGTGCTCCAAATATAAATGATCTGTCACGCGGACGGTTGTAAAGTTCCCGTCATTGTTATTTTTATCCGTCGTTAGTTGCTTTTGCATGATTTCTCCATTGAATCGTGTCTGTTCTCACAGATCTCTCTCTCCCTCACGTGCACACACACAGCAGAGTAAAAAAAAAACAAAAAAAAACTTTTCAAGTCAAGTTGCTAACGCCGTCCTAACCGTGTTCTGCCGCTATCCTAATGAGAGAAACGATCATACTAAAATTACCTCAGTCAGGAATAATACAACAGCTCCCATTTGAAACGACCAGTTATATCTAACATAGTTGCCAAAAGGCTATATCCACGTTTTGATGACTAATTACAGAGAAGTGCTGATCTACAGATGTCTTCTGGAGGAATGGGCGAAAATACCAACAACTTATTGTGAGAAGCTTATGGAAGGCTACCAAAAACTTAAGACACAAGTTAAACAATTTAATGGAAATGGTACCAAATGTAAACTTCTGACCCGCTGGGAATGTGATGAAAGAAATACAAGCTGAAATAAATCATTCCCTCTACTATTACTGTTAAAACAGTGATCCTAACTGACCTAAGCCAGGGAATGTTTTCTACGATTAAATGTCAGGAATTGTGAAAAACTGAGTTTAAATGTATTTGGCTAAGGTGTATGTAAACATCTGACTTCAACTGTATATAACTTTTTATTATCGTAATAATGCTGTTAACTACCAGATGTTTCAACCTCTCTTAAGTGAATAAACATTATTTGTACAAATGTATCGCATAGTTCGTATAATGCATACATACATTTATATTAAGGAAACATGGGCTTGGACATTATTGATAATGTAAAATAACAGTGTTTGTATTTTCCTAACCTTAAATAATAATAATAAAAAAAAAAAGTAGTTTACTTCGATGAAAAAGGTGCAAAAGATGCCCTTTAGACAGATTAAAAAAATAAATAAATCTTAGACACATCCCCCAAAACAATTGTCCACTATGAACAGTAATACACAAACTAATGTACTGCCCTCTTGTGGTTCTACAATTAACTGCAGACAGGTTTCAATTTGGGATTTTTTTACATGAGTAAACAACAAATCTGATTCAATTCAATTTTATATATTAAATATTTTAGGCCACAATTATATTTCTAGTCAAGGAGCAGTCATGTTTCACTTAACTAAACTTTGACCTGATAAAGATTAGCAAGTTGTCACAAGAGCATATCCACATTTCAAGTTGCTTTGATAAAGTATTTTCAAAGAGAAATGTAATTGAACATAGCCAAACCTCAGCATAACTTCAGAATGCTGCACTTTCAACATTAAGCCCAGGTTCCTTCTTGAACAGTAAGAACAATAGTCAGACATAGTGAAAAAAAAAACTTTAATTTTGTGGCATTTAGAAAAAGACAAAAGGTTTCCACATTTATAACCATAGGTCAATAACCAAATATTGATGAAAAAAATCCTAAAGAACAAGCAGATGATCAGTTGGACACACTCTGCAGCAACGTGATGTTGTCTCCTTTCAACATAATCCGTCCTATTTGAAAGAATAATATGTTATAGTTGGTATCATTTTTCACTTCAACTAATTTTATTTCTCAGAAGCCAATAACTCATCCCCATCATGAAGTTCACACTTACCCAGGGGTTTCCTGTTCTTGGTCTTCATATGAACTTCTTCTGCGTCATCCAAAACCAAGTTCATATACTCATCGAATCCCTTGATTAGAAAAAGAAAATGTAAGCTAAATTGCTAGAAATTGGCACCTACACATTAGAGAAAGCTCTGACTGAGCATTTAATGGAAAGGAATGTGTAAGATCAATTTGGAAACACTTTACAATACGGGTCCATTAATCAACATGAATTTAAAGTAAACAATACTTTTTACAGCATTTGTAACCATGGTCAAGGTCAAAAACTAATTAATTTTTGTGCATACGTTTACATTAGTTAATGCACTATGAACTAACGTGAGCGGACATTGAACAATGTTATTTTTATTTACTAACATAAAATATTAATAAATGCTGTAAAAAAATATATTGATCATGATACCCAATGCATTAATAATGTTAACTAATGGAATATATTATAAAGTGTTACCATCAATTTTGTGGGCATAACAGGCAGGTGTAACAACTGTTTTTTTACATATTTGTCAAGCACTGTATTGGAGAGAGGAGGGATTAGATCATACTTTACAGCACTTAAAAAACAGCTAAAATCAATACACAGATTGTTAAAAGCACTGCAACAGTCTCAAGTTTAAAACTCGCCTAGAAATTACATCAATTCATCCTTCAGCCTCTTATCTGCTGTTGTTGAAGACATAAGTAAAATCGAATGGTTTTACTAAAATACACATAATCAATGGCAAGAGCGAGCAGAAGAGAATAGCTGGAAAACACAGAACAAGATTGCCTTGTAGACTATGCATATTTCATTATGCATATAAGAGCATGTTAACCTTTTTATTAATTAAGATTTAGCAAGAATATGGAGATGGGTTGAAGAATGGTGTGGATTTACAGTCAATGAATGGATTCATCATTCATAATGAAAATGAATAACTGATGATTGGAATCATTTCACAAACATCTATGAGGCCCCTGGACAGGTTGAAATCAAGTGTATATTGTGAATTGGATTACTGAAAGCACAACTGGACGCCTATGGTGCTGTGAAAAAATAATTTGCCCCTTCCAGAGATCTTCTATTTTTGTGTATTTTTCATACTAAATTGTTTTAGATCAGGGATTCTCAATAGGGGTGTTCAAAGGATGTAAGGGGGCGCTGAGAGCAAATTAGTTAGGTTTCAAATGGGGAGCGTTTTTTTCAGTCATAATCAAATCTATCATCAAGTTCCTCTTTGCGTTAAAACGTTTATCTAGACATGAAGTATATCAGTTGGTTCTCAAGTATACGGGTTGGTATAAATTTGTACCGTGGTTCATCTTATTTTGAAGTCTAGCGACACATCTGAAGTATCTGGTATAGAAGCATCAAATACACAGGCGGAGGCACAACCTCGGCTAATGCAACTGTATGGCTCTGTAGATGGATACGACTCAATGGAAAGAGCAGCTCTTCAACTCGCAGCTCTGCTTGAGTCAGTGAGAAGCATGACACAAGAAGTGGAAACCATTTGCAGAATTCTACATCACCATACTTGAAATTACTATAGTAACACTAACAGTACTTTAGGCAAAAATTGTTTGATAATAAATATTATTATAAATACACTACTAAATTTGTCATAGGCTACAATAGAGTGAGGGAATATAATTTGTTACAAATTAAAAATATTCATATTTAGTATTTATTGTTTTTACATCTGTTTAGAGTATGTCTACTGTTTATAATTACACAAATGCCATAGTTTGTTTTATAGAAATCATGTTACATCTAACAAGATCCATGCGTTTACTATGGTCTTGTTACAAATATCACTGTTAAAACTATAAAAATTAAGTAATTAAAATGTTAAAAAATGTAAATGTAAAATATTTTAACAATATTAATTTTATTATTAGTTTCTGTCTTCGCAATATCATTTTATAGGCCCCATATATAGCACTCCATCTCCTTTAATTCAAGAAACGCAAGGTTTGGTCTCACACTCATGACATGTAATCCTATTGAATTTATTAACAACATTTTTAAATTATGCAAATAACACAAATATTTAACTTGGTGTTGTATGTTTTTCTTTTTGGTTCAACAGAAGTCTCCACTTGGGTAAGGAAATGAAATAGGGGGCATTCATCAAAAAAAAATTGAGAACCACTGTTTTAGATCTTCAAACGAGACATAACACAAAACAAAGGCAACCTGAGTAAACACAAAATAGTTTTTAAATGTATTTTTTTTTTTATATAAGCAAAGTTATCTGACACCTATATCACCAATGTAACCTGCCCTCTTAAAATTAATAGCTGGTTTTGCCACATTTAGCAGCAACAACGAACATCAACCGCTTTAGATAACTGGAGATAAGTCTTTCACAATGCTGTGATGTAATTTTGGCCTAATGTTCTTTGCAGAACTGCTTTAGTTCAGCATTGGAGGGTTGAGTATAAACTGCCCGTTTAATGTCAAGCCACTGCATCTCAATTTTGTTCAAAACAGGACTTTGACTAGGTCACTCAAACTTATTTTTCCTCCCCAATTTGAAATGCCTAATTCCCAATGTGCTCAAAGTCCTCTGGGTGGCATAGTGACTCACCTCAATCTGGGTGGCGGAGGACGAATCCAGAATATCAAGTGGCTTGTTGAGCGCTTTACCGTGGAAACGAAGTGCATGTGGAGGCCCACACTATTCTCTGCGGCATCCACACACAACTTATCACTTGGCCCACTGAGAGCGAGACCCACACATTATAGCGACCACAAGGAGGTTACCCCATGTGACTCTACCCTCCATAGCAACCAGGCCAATTTGGTTGCCTAGGAGACCTGGCTGGAGTCACTCAGCACACCCTGGATGCAAACTCGTGACTCTAGGGGTGGTAGTTATGGTTGCAATAGTATGAGATTTTCACGGTATGATAACATCTCAGAAAATATCACGGTATTACACAACTACTATTATCAGTTACGATGACCCTTAAAAGTTTTTTTTTTTGGTTGAACAAATGCTTTATTATAGTTGAAACATGGAAGTATGTGTTAAAAAAAGGCTCTCTTTTGAAAATAAAGAATAAATAAGAAGGCTAACAAAATTATAATAATAACCTGAATTATAAACATGATTAAAAATGTATTGTAACTATAACATGTTATATAACTAAAGCATGTTAGTTTACATGTTAGCATAACATGTTAAATTAACTACTAAATGAAAAACAATGTCCTCTTGATTATTAATAATTAACATATACTGTAGGTACGTGACAGTGCAGCCAGACTGGTTCACTGGTTCAGACTGGTTTGCTTCAGGACCCAGTTTTTACATCAGAAATCAAGTGACGACCTTTAATAGTAAAAACCAAACCTGTATTTAATGTATCCTGGGTCACATTCCCTTTTATGTTGCAGTTTTGTTCATGGTTTTCAAGTACAAGCACATGCATCAAGAGACATTATTTTTGTTGTTGACGTCAACAACCAAAGCAACAGGATGTTTCATTAAATCTGCCTCAGCAGTCCTAAATAGGCCATCAATTGGGCAGCCTCAAAAATATATTTAATGGGAGAACCATGGAATTGTTCTTTCCCTTCTGCCATGACCCACCAGTTGAGAAACACTGCTGTAACTCACACACATACTCACTTATGTCAGGACCATAGATATTATATAGAGACTAGATGCCCTATTGGCCGCTGCGCACTGAGAAATACGGCTGCCATCTTAAACCGGTTGTACTCCTAGTTTCGTTGAGAGGCAGCAGTTAAGATACCAGAGCAAGATGTGGAGCATTTTCCTGTTCTAATCGGCGGACCATTGCAAATAGGGCCAGGGGGATTACTTTTCACAAGTAAGTTTTAACATTACCATACTATTGGTTGTATTTTGTGAATAGAATATTACCAGATAATTGAGGAGCAAGGACCTTTGATATTACTGTACTGAAATCGTAGCCAGCTAACGTTAGCTAGGTGTGTGTGTGAGAGAGTGAGAGTATGAGAGAGAGAGAGAGAGAGAGAGAGAGAGTGAGTGTGTGTGAGAGAGAGAGAGAGAGAGAGAGAGAGAGAGAGAGTGTGTGTGTGTGTGAGAGAGAGAGAGACAGTGCGTTCGTGTTTGGGTGTGAGCGAGCTTGTTTGTTTGTTTGTGAGAGTGAGAGAGAGTGTGTCACAAATCATTATAAATAGTTTCTTCAACTTATTAAAATATCTTACTTTACTGCAACTGTTTCTGATTCTTTATCATATTTATAGTGTGTGATTTATAAAATACCTTATATCCTACATCACATATTTTGATTTTGGACGTCTGGTCACTTTATATCTTATATCAGAATATGATATTACTGTTAAGCCTACTATGAATATTAAAATACGCCGAACCATGTGTCCTGTATCATAGCTACATGAATGACCTTTGCAGCAAAAAAACTCAGCGTGAAAATCAGTTTGGTATTCAGTGAGGTATGATTAATTAAATGCGCAGACAGTTCATTGCACCTGCCATACAGATTACACTGAGTGGAGCGGGTGACCGGTCTAAGATGGCGGCGCCGCGGCTCGTCCGCGCCAGTAGGTAGAAGCGGTCGATAGGGCGTCTATCTATATGATGTCTATGGTCAGGACCCCTCGTCTCACATTTCTCTGACATTTTCTCCACTGCATGTGTGTGTGTGTGTGGGACAAGTTGAGGAATTGTCAAGGAGGAAAGGAGATGCGCATTCGAGATTCTCCGGTGGTTGCATTTATTTCTCAATTCCGTAGATAAGCAAATGTACATATGATAACCGGCAATTTTCACACCGTGGTATACTGTAAAACTAGTATACCCTAGTAGTAGTCAGCGTCAATGTTCGCTGAGCTACCCCCAAATCTAAATTTTGCTTCTGTTGAGCCATTCACATATTTTTTTTTTTCAGTGTGTAATGGGGCGAAGACTACCTTTCTCAACCTTTCTGTTCACTTCAATCCATCTTTAACTCTGCCAATTTTCTTTACAATAAGAAATGGCCAGTGACATTATGATTCAATAATTCGTGAGCCATCAAGTTATAATCTAGCTGCATTAAGCACACACGCTCTAGGGATGAGCATTCACGCAACAGAGTGTGCCTCAGCCGCATGCAGATTCAATCACTCACCCTTGGATCGGGACATTCGCGCAACTCATAGAAGAGGCGCTGACTGCACAGAGAAATTTGTAGTCATTTGCATGATCTGCGTCCGTATTATTTTAACGTTATAAAGAAATAATGCATTACATATAACTGCATTAAAGATGTAACGCTGGGTGTTTCCTTTGAAGATGCTCGACACGTAAGTTTTGCATCAGTGGATCAGCAGCTCTAGCTCCACTTATTCCACAACAAGTGATCATACTTTGCGATCTACATCACCTGAAGTTTGGAAAGTTTAGAGTGCATCTGGACTGTGAGCTGTGTAATTCTTCCTCTCCTCAGTCAGTGGTAAAGACACTGGCTACCACCCCTGGAGTTCGCTAGTTCAAATCCCATGGCGTGCTGAGTGACTTCAGCCAGGTCTCCTAAGTAACCAAATTGGCCCGGTTGCTAGGGAGGGTAGAGTAACATGGGGTAACCTCCTCGTGGTTATTATAATGTGGTTAGTTCTCGGTGGGGCACGTGGTGATTTTAGCGTGGATGCCGTTAATCCTCTACATGAGCTATGTCTCCGTGGCAACACGCTCAAGAAGTCACGTGATAAGATGTGCAGGTTGACGGTCTCAGATGCGGAGGCAGCTGGGATTCGTCCTCCGCCACCCAGATTGAGGCGAGTCACTACATGACCACGAGGACTTAAAAGCAATGCAAAATAAACTAAGCCCAGTCGGTAACTTATCTGCTTCAGTAAATAGCAATCATTTAAAACTGCATTTTGTGTTTACTCAGATTACCTTTGTTAGATTTAGTTTGAATATTTGAAACAATTTAGTATATGTACACAAAAACTCAGGGAAGGCTCAGGGGAAATCACTTTTTCACATCACTGTAAGCCAGATTGCATTGCAACAGAAGTTAAGATTTTCTCGTCACTTTTTCAAAACCTGCATTTTTCTTCTACATCCTCGCAACGCTCCAACCCCATTGAAAACAGTGTGTAGCCACCCTTGAAAGAATAACTCGCCCAAACATTAAAAAAAAGGTGTATGGCTTTCGTTCTTCTCAGGGCCAGCAAAGCCTTCTCTGCTGGCCTAACATATCAAATATATAAATATTTTTCATCCTTTCATTCTCAATCACCTTTTTGCTTATGTATTTTTAATCACTTTCCACTCTTAATCTACAAACAAAAAGAGAAAAAATAAAAGGTTATCTAGTCAGAATTTATTCATTGATGCTTACAAGCGAAGTGTGACAACGGTTTCACAAATCACATGCCCAAAGCAGTGCGTGAGTCTGAGCTTCACCCCTTCAGAATTTCTACAGAATCCCTCATCAGTGCAAATGAATGACCAACTAATGTCAGATTGTCAGCCAATCAGATTGATTTATTTGTTCTTGGTGGGTGTGATCTTTAGGATATGTCCCGGTCCAGGCCTTCTAGCTGGCCTTGAGTGACGCAATCATGATTTGTGACGTAATTTGTAAGTGAAGTGAGCAAGATCTTGCTGACTAGTCGACTGTCATTACTGCCGCTATCGCCATTGAGAATAATACTTATGGATATAAAAAAACAAGATGTTCTGCATGACCGTGTGATTGCTTAATTTATTAAACAGGAAAGGATGATTTTCACTTCAAGCAAATTGGTAAGTGCTTTTTGCATTGTTATAGCAACATCAGGAGTTTTCCCAAGCGTAAATTATGCTGCTTGAGTGTCAGATCAAGTTTTGAAAAGTAGTGCTGCGTTCCATTCAACTCTGAAAGTTGGATTTTACAACTTCCTACTAGGAAAAGTGCAATTGAACGCATCTTGAAGTCATTGCAGAAATTCTCATCTCAATGGTTTCGCCGAGATGCAGGGGCATGATGTCACACAAACATGTCCACACTCAGGGAGATATACATACAATAAAGTGATAAACATTCACTTTATTAAGTAATATAGATAAATGATTTCAGTTCCACATTACATGATATTAAAGCTTGTTTAACAAATGCTTGCAGAAACAGGTGTATATAACACTATTTATTTAGCTAATCTTACACCTGTAGCACAAATGCTAGATCTGCAGCATTGTTTATCAGTTGGGTTGCAAGGAGACATCTATAATGGGAGTCAAACATCTGCTAAGCTAACGGAATTGCAGTTCCGAATATTAGGGAATAGAATGCAATAATAATCCGAGATATAAAGTAGTAATATCCCACATCCAACTTGAATGGAACGTAGCATAACCGTGTACCCTGACAAAACTAAATGTATTGCAAGCAACATTTAAAGATTATTATTAGATTGATTTTTGCAGGTATTATAGATCTAGACTGGTAGATTCATATGAAAAATTATGATTTTTGAATGTCTGTTCAGGAGACGTTCATTTCACAGTCATGCCGCAGTTAAAATTAGGATTGCTTGAGCATTAAGTGTCGTTTCAAGTTCTGGTTTTCAAGTGTGGACGTGTTTTTAAAATGGTATTATTAGTTAGCTGTGACAATGTATGATGCCCAAAGAAATAGGGTGTCTTACTCGTTGCGAAACTGTTTTCTTAATGTCATGAAACACACTGAAGGCCTAGACTTTAAATGCACAGCCCGCCACTGCTTCTGCTGAACACAAAATTAAGATTTTTAGAAGAATATCTCAGCTCTGTTATGTCCATTCAATGGAAGTGAATGGTGACCAAAACTATGATGCTGCAAAAAGCACATAAAGGCAGCATAAAAGTAATCCATATGACTCCAGTGGTTTAATCCATGTCTTTTGAAGTGATCCAGATGGTTTCGGATGAAAACAGAAAAAATATAATTCCTTTTTAAAATAAATCTTGACATCAGTATTCTCATTGGCGATCATGATTTCAAGCTCGATTACACTTCCTATTACATGGCACATGTGCGGAGTACTACATGGCGCTGTAAGAAGTGTAATAGAGCTTGAAATCATGATTGCCAATGAGAATGCTGATGTCAAGATTAATAGTAAAAAAGGAGTTATATTTGGTCTGTTCTCACCCAAATCTGATTAGATCACTTTAAAAAAACATGGATATAACAGCTAGAGTTGTATAGATTCATTTTATGTTGCCTTTATGTGGTTTTTGGAGGTTCAAAAATCGGGTCACTATTCATTTGCATTGTACAGACCTACAGAGTGGAGATATTCTTCTACCAATCTTTGTTTGTATTTTGCAGAAGAAAGTAATACACATTTGGGATGTCATGATGGTGAGTAAATGATGAGAATTTGTTTCATTTTTGGATTAATTAAAACTTATTTTAGTCACATGGACTGAATGCTTGCAAGATCTTGTTCTCAAAATCACAATTGATATGTATAGTGCAATGTACTTATTTCATTTGGAAACAGTATTATACGTATTTACTGTAAATATTGTTATTAACTGCATGTCTAATCAACTTGCAGTGCTTATTGTATTGTCCCATTTACAATTGTACTCTAAATGTTTAGTGCACAATGTCACTCTAATTTTTCTCTGTACTTTGAATATGGCAACAGGACTATTTCATTCCACAGTGTACTTTATTAATTAGAATGACGATGAAGCTTGAATTAGAGATGCAGCATTTACTCACAATAATGCAGCCCTCTATCCGCATGTTGACCTGTTCATAAAGCCACACCTGGATCCGAGAACGCTGAGCGGAGAGAAAGAATGAATGTACATAGGACATCTATCAAAGGTTCATTGCAAATTATCACAGAAGGAAATAAAAATATGAACTTACATTCTGTAGATACCTAAAAATAAGGTTCTGATAATAAAGTTAAGGAATCAAAGATAAATAAACAATAAAAATTAGACGCATGTTTATCAACACTTCAACATTCAGTATATCAACACTAAACTGGTGCAAACAGTTCAAATGAAGATAAAAACGTTTAACTGAAGACAATAATATTACAATATCTTTAATAACAAAATACTGATTGAATTACTACTACAAAATCCAAATATATCAATACAATGTCGACCATAAAAACGTTCTGGAGTAAGAAAGGATACAATGGGCTGCACCATGACCTTCTGCACCTTCTGTCCTTGTCCTCTGTACGCCATTCTTCTCAATAATACTCAGATATATTAGACGCAAAGGGGTAAAATTAAATGAAAAATTTTTGCCGCGGCGACGAAACTCTCACGTTGGATACTTGTTTCAATGGCGGCGCAGTTCCGGATGTTGAATGACGCAAAAATACTGAACTACTGATTGCTTGTAGCGCCGCTTGTGGCTGGGAGAGACATTACAGTTATGGATTCACACAGATTTGTAAGACGAGAAACTTTATCAATCGACGCTGTTGCCGTTTTATTCTCACTATAAATGTTTGTTTGTGTTTATAGGACTCCTTCAAAGATTACACTTTAAACCAAGAACCATCACCCTAATTTCTAGTTTTCGCCATCATGAAGCGCACATATAAGACGGGAGCCATGGGTTCCATGGGCGAGGGGGCCATCAAATAGGTTTATGCTTATAGGGGCCCCATATGCTCAGAAATGGCCCTGACACCATTCTTTCACAAACTAATACGGTTCTCATGTTCAATACACAAACTCAACGATCCAGTCACAAAGTTTAACAGCTCACTGTGGTGGAATATTTTCATTAAATAACTGTTTGAATTTAGATTCATGAGTCATTTAGATCACTTTCATGGTGCTTTTATTTTGTAATTTTGGAACTTGACAGCTCCAGATTTAGATTTTTAAGAATGGCCAATATTAATTTTTTTTTTTTCTCCAAAATTCACATTTTGAGTTTTGTCAACAGAAGAAAGTCATAAAGGTTTGGAACGACATGAGCAAATAAATAAATAATGAGAGACTTTTTATTTTATTCCTTTTAGTCAAATCTTGATTAAATGCTTTACAGCTTTTTCTATTGATATATAAACAATACAACATACAATAAATAAATAAATAAATAAACAAAATAAAACAACAAAACAGGGTACAGCCAGGGAATACATTAAATAAATGGTTACATTGCTTTCTTATTTTTCAAGTTCAGTTTAGTTTTTAAGTATTGTTGGACTTCTGTTTTAAAGATTAAACAGTGTTTTGTTCTTCCCGTACTTCAATTTATGTATTCTGAATTTACCTAGAGAAGAAACAGATTAATCAAATAATATTCCGTATAGTGAGACACATCATAATTGAATAAACCAAACAAAACCTAATCAAAACAAAGTTTAATATAATCTTGAACAACTAATGCGTTACAGCTGTGCTTACACACTTTCTTTTGAATTAGAGCCAAAAGTTATAAGTGAGAGGGAAAAAAAACTATTACGAAATTAATACTACAAGCCTGTTTAATCACCAAATTAAGCAAAATATGGGCTTTACACGGGCGCTTCCAAAGTATGAATAGAGCAATCAAAATCCAATTTTATTTTAAACCGTTCAGTTTGATAGGTTACTAGGTTATTATAACAAACAAAATACATACATTCCAAATTACATAAAAAAATACAAGTATTCAAACTTAATTTAAATAATTTACATTAGAAAAAAAAAAAAAAAAAAGAGAAAAACACCAGGTAAAAAAGTATGAAATATACATCAAAGAACACTTACAAAAATAATTTAAAAAGGAAGCACATTTTACATTCAGAAGATCTTTGGTGTTCTTTGAAAATGAAATTGTTTGGATGTATTGCTTTATTTCTGTTTCTGAAGAAAGGAATAAATAAACAAATGAATTAATAAATAAATAAATAAGGGCTTTTGATTACTGAATTAGTGAAAATAGTAAATCCACACCATCGAGAATCCAAAAGTACAAAAGTCTCTCCAGAATCCAGCTGTGTAAAAGGACAATCCCAAAAAAAATAATTGCAGATTAATTTGGGGAATTGAAAAAAACAGCGATTTGTCTCTATGTTTATTTAAAAAAAAAATGTAAATATAATTTGGCTGGGTGATACCTAACTTGAACAACTCTTCTCTTACGTTTCGGTGTAGTGTTCATGACGTAGTGCATAACAGTTGTGACGTAATGCGCATGTTTCTGCTCGGTCAGTGTGTCAATTGTTGTTGTTTCAGAGGCGATCTGTGGTGAGTGAGTTAGCATCGGCGAAACTGCAAAATGCCGGTATTTTTTTTTTCTTCAGTAAATAAGACATTATTCTTGTTTTATTATTATAATAAAAAAAAGAGTATATATTCACAGTGAAAGACAGTGTGCTCGGAGTGGGGTTTATGGGATTTAAATATCGATCAGCCGAGTTTAATAACGTTAGCTGCTGCCAATTGTTAGCTAAGCTTAGATTGTTGTCAACTTTATTGACATTTAAATTCTCTTTGCTTTTGCTTCGGTGAGCAAATTCAACGTTACAAAGCTGTCATTTAGTAATGATATAGGAATACGTTGTTTGTTGGTAATTTAATTATAGAGCTTTACTTTTGCTACTGTGTGTGTGTGATACTGTCATTTATTTTAATATATATATATATATATATATATATATATATATATATATATATATATATATATATATATATATATATATATATATATATGTATGTATATACACACACACAAATTATCCTAGACCAGTGGTTCTCAACCTTTTTGTTTAATGAACGCACCCTACTTCAACCCCTTGCTCTCAGCGCCCCCTGGCATCATTTGATCGCCACCGTTGAGAACCCTTGACCTAGACCAGCGTTTCTCAACGGGGGCGTTTGGACAGTGTTGGGGGCGGTGTGAACGAGGCAGCAGAGAGGGGGGCGCTCAGGCACAAATGGGGGGCGTTACTCAGAGGTACTCAACAGGCGGCCTGCGCAAGAATCTTTTCAGCTCTTCTCCTTAGCCTATGTCTTCGTCTTGCTCGGATTACTGCTGCCACTTCACCAGGAGGATATGTCAGGAGAGCCGCTTCCTAAGTTACACATGCTTTTAAGAGGCGGAGAATTTTCAGCGCAAAATAGAGGCGCGCTTTCACCGGCTTTTTCTGTACATAACGCGGAATACATAATTAAGCGCATAATTAGTGCTCGGGGCTCACACTAATGACCGTAATTAATTAAAAAAAAGTGGCTGTTTTTGACGTCGTTTTTTCTTTGGTTCAGTTCAGGTGGCCGAGCTGTTGTCGTCTTTGTTCGTCATTTGAAATCAAATGACCGTTTGTAGGCGATTCATATTTGAAGCCAAGTATATATTGCCTAATTGAGTGCGTGAACGACCGCTGCTTTTTCATTGGCCATTTAGGTTAGTTACGTTATTGTTCACGTGATTGGTTCATCTTAAAAAAATTTGTGTGTGAGCCTGAATTTGTTTGAATTTCTAAATACATTTGCAATACCTTTCAAACAATCCATGCGTTTTTGCATTTTTTTTCCAAACACAATATTACTCAACTTGAGGCTTTTACATGTAGTTTAAATACAATAAGAAACTTCTGTTTCAGTTTTTTTTTTTTTTACCAAAAACTCAGGCTTCAGGTATCAGTGTTGCAATTGTTTGGCTGTAATAGTATTACTGAAGTGTTTTTTTTTTTTTTTAGGGGGGGGGAGGCGTTAAGAGGATCATGAAGAGGTCAGGGGGTCCTTTGTTCAAAAAAGGTTGAGAACCACTGACCTAGACCATTGTATTTGACCACTGAACTGTCAAAAGCTGCCTTAGCTTTTCAAAGCTCTACTTTTCCCAATGAATTGGATTGAAACAATACATTTGTAATTTTTTTTGCATTGTCAGTTTGACTCACTATTACTGCCTAGCTTGCATTTATTCACTTTTATGCTTGTTAGATTATTCTAAGAAGGCATCTCTAAATAGATATCTGAAATGTAATGTTGTTAAGATTGTCTGTATGGCTGAATATAACAAACTACAAAAGCCTCATAATCATTCCCTATTTAATTTGTGATCTACATGTACACTAGATTACTTACCTACCTGTAACACAATTTAGAATGCATTTAATGTCTATAACTTTGTTCAGAACTGAACAGGCAGAGGATGCTGCATCTACGTTGCAAGGCCAAGAATGGGACCCATCTAATGCAGGGCCTTACACACCAGTCTTGTGTTCAGGAGCTGAAAGACAAAATCGAGGAGCTGACAGGAATACCATGTGATGTACAGAAGATCATGGTGGGTTATCCCCCATCCAACCTGGATCTGCACAATGGCGAAGCCCACCTTAAAGACTATCCTATCAAATCAGGTTTGCATTTGTCACTTCAATGGATTAATTTGAAATTAGTGAGATGAATCAGTTGATATTTGGCTGAAATTTTCAGATTATTGCCATTGGTCAATAACTTTGCTTGATACGCAGATTTAAAAAGATGTAGGCATTTCCAAAATCTATCGATAGCCTTGTCAATAGATGATGCACATTTTCTGTTTCATATATCATCAGCTATTTGAGTAAATAATGCATAAAGTGTTTATTTAATCAATTTTGTCTATAGGGTTAATCCATGTCAAATCACATAAATAATGAAAGCCAAAATATTAAATGCCATGGATGAATATTTACGTTATTTTGTAGAGGGGGGTAAAAATGACAATTTTGTTCTGTGATTTTGGAGCAAATCTACTCGTCAGAAAATAACCTTAAAAAGGTTATGGCATCATTATTTTTATGCAGAGATTGGTAGGTCTTTTACTCAAACCAGTTGACTTCAGCACCCCTTTTTGTAACACAGCACTTTGCAGGGGTAGAAAGGAGGAAGGCTTAAACACTAATGAAAACTGTATTCACTCTGAACAATTACATTTACATTTATGCATTTGGCAGATGCTTTTATACAAAGCGATTTACAGTGCACTTATTACAGGGACAATTCCCCTGGAGCAACCTGGAGTTAAGTGTCTTGCTTAAGAACACAATGGTGGTGGCTGTGGGGATCGAACCAGCGACCTTCTGATTATCAGTTATGTGCTTTAGTCCACTATGCCACCACCACTCCTAATTATACTTAACTAATCTAAGCTCCTCTGGGCTTCACGTCTTTGTAAAAAGTTACTTTTTTCCTAGCTAGAACGAAATCGATTGGTTTGTCAAGTCACATTTTTACTGTCTCTGACAACTCATATTTCTCTCCCAGTGGCATTCACAACCTGGTCAAAGAATCATGTTACAATAACTACATGTTTGCGAAATGATTTTTATTTGGCCTGTTGTATGTAATGTGGTAATTTCCTGGTGGAATGAACACTAGAGGCACCAAAACAACAATTACTTTTATCCCCTTTCACTCAAATCACGAGTAAAACAGCAGATTATCAGTTCATAAACACTTATTGTTTGCTCTGTTCCTCACACAATGCTATCTTATGACAAATAAAAACACTTTTACTATAACGCACAACTAATTTGAATGTTTCCATTAAATAACAAACTATATTTACAAGCTTGTTTAAGTGTTATCAAATTGCACGGTAGCTCAACTGATATTGTTGCATATGCTATACAAAGGACCAGGGTACGTGTCCTGAAGAGCATGCTAGTCAACACGTGAGCCAAAAGTGTCATAATGCGACCACAAAATGATGTGCTTGTTTCAGAAATTGTGTTAATCATCTAACATTAGCTTTTTATGACACTATCGGTTAGGTTTAAGGTTAGGGTAGGGAGGTAGGTTTTCTTTTTTGAATATTTGACAAGTTAAATCTGACAAGTTTGGCGAAACTCTGCCTTTGACATTGTACCCGCCTCAATCCCCGGTTGGCCTTGTTTGGCCCAAGGGTAATCGGCGGGCCAAAGGCCACTGGCTGTTGGCCCAAAGAAAGCCCTGAGAAGGCACTATGAAGCCTCAGAAGTGACAGTGGGAATGCAACTGGCCCTGGCATGCACTAGCATGCCCTCATCTGGGCCAATAGTGGAAATGTGGCTTATGTTTACTTGTACAGAAGCTTTCCACAGCTAAGGTGTATAAAGCCTCGTAGGGCCTTGCTCATCATTCACTTTGTGGCAGCAAAATGGCTAAGTGGTTCTCAGTGCATGAGGCTCTTGATAACACCCTTGATCATGACACTAGACCACTTGCCCTGGTTCATTTAAAAATAAAAGTCTTGTTTTTTGTGATCTTCCCTATTAATTTTCAATGGCCAGTCATTTTTGACTGGGAACACCACAAATGTGATTTCTGATATTTTGTTTTAGAAAATAAAAGTGCTTCAGAGCAAACTTCCATGTGAAACATTATAACAAACTAGTGTGTAATTTTATACCATAGATGTTTTCTTATGGTATTTAATTTAGTCAAAATAACCCATAAAGAATGCTTTTTTCACTCAAACACTGAGGTATATGATCTCAGGTCAATGAGGTCTGTGATCAATAAGTTCCAAAAAGAAATACAAAACTTGTCAAATTTTTGGTGATAATATAGCATAATGAGAGATTTTTTAGCAATTTGAATAGGTTGCTCATTTTTGACCAGGAACACCACAAGTGTGACTTTGTGCAATTCATTACTAAATAAAAGTGTTTCAAAACAAACTTCCTGTTTAAAAATTACAGCATTCTAGTGTGATAAATAGTACAGCGTGTTTTCATGTTTTATATAATATTGCCAAATTATAAACAAATAATGCTTTTTTTTCACTCAAAAATGAGGTGCATAAGTTCAGGTCAAGGAGGCCTATGATCAGTAATACTTAAACAGAAATACAAAACTTGTGCTAATTGAAAGAAAATAAGTTGACATAAAGATATAATCCAATAGGCCGGTTATTTTTGACCAGTAATGCAGCACAACGGTTAAATGTACATTTATATCCTTTTATATTCTGGATCATAATAATTGTAGCTTTTTGTATCTTAGATATTTTTAAGGCCCTATATTGTTAAAAACCAGAGATGTGGGGCTCTCAATGTGGCTCCATTCCAAATAATTTCTTTGTGGTCCAAAACTTACATGTGGGGCACATGGTAAAAAGCTAGATTTTCTTGTCCAACAAAACACAAGTACAAATAATGTTACAACTAGAAGTGTACCTTATTGTATTTATTCACATAAAAACAGTAATGTCAGTGTCTCAACAAATCTCGATCATGCCTTGTGACTGGGAGATACATTAGGTATTTCATTCACCAGTAAAAAATTATCAAAAAGCCAGCATAAAATTTAAGCCGGGGACTTCAGGTTGAGTTGACATGGAATTACCTATATACAACCTAGCTCAGCGGTTAAGGCTCTGGGTTACTGACCGAAAGGTCGGGGGTTCAAGCCCAAGCACCGTGAAGATACCACTGTTGGGCCCTTGAGCAAGGCCCTTGACCCTATCTGCTCCAGGGGCGCATGTTTCATGGCTGACCCTGCGCTCTGACCCCAGCTTAGTTGGGATATGTAAAAACAACTGCATTTCATTGGCTGTGTACCTGTACTCTGCACAGTGACAATAAAGTTGAATCTTAATCTTAATCTTAGTTGACCACTATTTGAAATGAAAACATTCATGTGCATTTGAGTATGGACAATGTGTACTTATGATTATTGATATTTATGTTGTTTAATGTTGGCTTCCTTATGGACAGGTGATACACTGATTGTAGAAGAGGAAAAGAACAAACCCAAACCCCAAGCACAATCCACTATAACCAAAGGTCCCAGTCTCGACCTGGCCCCTGTTCTAGAACGCCGGGTCGTCCCCGCAGACAACTCTTGTTTGTTTACCAGTGTAAATTTCGTAATGGAAGGGGGTGTGTATGACCCAGCCTGCTCCTCTGAAATGCGAGGACTCATTGTGCAAATTGTAGCCAGTGACCCCACTGGGTACTCAGAGGCTGTACTTGGCAAGACCAATGAGGACTACTGTGCCTGGATCCATAGTGATGACACCTGGGGGGGCGCCATCGAGGTCTCTATACTCTCAAAGTTCTACTAGTGTGAGATTTGTGTTGTTGACACTCAAACCGTACGTGTCGACCGATTTGGTGAGGATGCTTGTTATACCAAACGGGTGCTGCTAATTTACGATGGCATCCATTATGACCCCCTCCAAAAGGTGGTGCCTAATTCAGATGTTCCACCTCAGACTGTGTTCTCCAGCATGGATGATATCATTCTGGCACAGGCACTAGAACTGGCAGACGAGGCACGGAGGAAACGACAGTACACAGATGTAAACCATTTTGCGCTACGCTGCATGGTGTGCCAGACTGGTCTTGTGGGGCAGAAGGAAGCAAGGGAGCATGCCAAGGAGACCGGACACACCAATTTTGGGGAGGTGTGAAACTGTTCGCTTTGTTGTTCAAATCACCCCACCTTTACTGCGCCACTGCCACGCCACTTGACATGGTACCCTCTCCTTCACTGCTGCCTGTTCCGGATCAGTACAGTCCTCTACCTCACATTGTTTAGCGGCTTCTGGAGACTTTTTGTGTAGAGTTCCCCAAGAATCCAGTATTATTTGAAGTAGTGTTTAATTAATTTGTTGCCTGATCCACTGATTTAAAACGTAGTACTGTTTGTTATAATAAATAAAAGTATTATCTCATGTTAAAGGAATTGATCACCGAATAATGAAAATTCTGTTCACCAAAAAATGAAAAACGAATCATGGTCATTAATCTTTTTACAAATGGACTTCAAAGTGGTTCATATTGTGGCAAGAAATGTCCAAAATGCTGTTAAAGAAATGCCTTTCATTATCTCTAATAATCTTGGCATTGTTTTATTTAAATTACCTATGTTATTAAGGTCATATCGCACAGCTAATGAACAGTGTTATGGCACTACATAAAGTCTTAAATTCACTGAAAGTCACATAGATCAAATGTTGGAGATGTGTCCATTTCTGAATTCATGATGCGGTTTTACTCACACATTCACTTTCTGAAAGCGTGGATTTGACATTGACGTAGATAATAATGGTGCTGACTATAGAATCTCACTGAACTGCTTAGTGAATATTTAGATTTTTTTCTTTGACGGGCACTTCAAGATTGTTTTATTCAAAAGTGTTTACTCTGTCAAGTGGCTATGAAATATTGTAAGGAAGAGTGATATTTGTAACTTTTATTTTGAATTTTAAGTGGAAAAATGTGGCATATTAAACTTTTTTTCCTGCTGAGTGTGCAAAGTATGGGGCGGTATGGAAGTTTTAGGAACACATTGAGCATAGCAAAGTGTGTATTAGTGTGTGGATGAACTTTAGAGAGAAGAAAAATTGTAATACTGATGATATATTCATATAATTGGGTATTTACAGTCAGGTACTGTCCACAGATGTTTACTGGTTTGCAGCAGATTCTCTCTCTCTCGCTCTCTCTCTGGGAATTCTGGGAGTTTGTGCATGCGAGAGTGGTAGTGGTGAGGCGGTAAAGACTGAGTGAAGTTATTTTGCACCTTTTTCCCCCCCTTTCCTTTTTTTTTTCTGCATGGTTTGGTAAGTGTTTATTTTTCATTGTTGTTGTTAAGGCGAGTGTTTGTGCGGAGGGATGGCGTCTCAGGTTGAGGCGTTGTCCTTACGCAATGGCTTCAGGTGTGTGCCTCCTGATGGGGTAATGGTGGAAGATGTGCTCATTGCGACAGGGGAAGCGGTAGGCCACGAAAATATTTCTTCTGCTTCTCGAATGAATAAAGCTGTTGTGGTTTTTTGAAAGCGGAGAATCTTGTCAATCAGATAATTGAAAATGGCCTGATTATTAATGATGATTTAGTGCAAGTCACTCCACTCTATGCGGCTTCTTCCAAGATCACGATTTCAAATGTTCCGCCGTTCATAGCTAATGAAGTGTTGGAGCGTGAACTTGTTCGCTTTGGAAAAGTTGTTAGTCCGTTTAAAACGATCTCTCTGGGGTGTAAACACCCGGCATTGAAACATGTGATGTCATTCAGGAGAAATGTCAATATGGTTTTGGTTTCTCCGGAGAGAACGCTGGATATATCTTTTCGCGTTAAACATGAAGAGAAAACATATATGGTTTACGCAACAACCGGCAATATGAAGTGCTTTGAGTGCGGTGATGTTGGGCATAAACGACATGCGTGCCCACATAAAGAACGCGAAGTTGAACGAGTGCTTACCCAAGGAGTTCAGGGTGAGATTGAGGGTCCTCCTGAGGTAAGAGTTTCAGAAATCAGTGTTATTACTCCCGAGAATACTCAAACACATAGTGAAGTGAGAACAACAGAGACCGTTTCTGATCCTAGTAACATTGCGATTGTTAATATGAACGGAGAAAATGCTGAAACACTGAATGTTGAAAATGTCTTGCTTTCTGCACCAAGTACGCAGTGGTATTCAGGCTAGGTTTTGTAGTTCAAAGCCTGATGAGGAGAGAGAGCAGATAAAGTTGAGCTGCAGTAAGGAAGGTAATAAGAGTGGCATGAATGAAACTTTGTCAGAGGAGAATGTATCTTTACATGACATTGATTTATGTTCACAGGGAGATTCTATGTGTAGTAGTGAGATGGACTCCCAAGAGCTCTCACAAGATGATTTATCATTGTATACGTTAGAGGAGATCAATGCTTTTTTGGATGACACTTTTGGAAAGCAAGTTAATGTGATACATTTTTTTCCAGATATCGAGAAGTTTGAGAAGTCTGTTTCAGTACATCAAAAGAACGTGAATCTTGAGATCTTAAGTGAAAAGAAAAGGTTTCGTTTGAAGAAACATCTAACGGCAATTAGAAAGTATAGAAACGTGGAGAAAAAGAGAACGTCAAAAGTTTTGTTTTAAATAACCATCTCATGCATCACATGGTGACTCTTTTTGTAATACTGCTTTCTTCTTCTTCTTTTTTCCTTTCCCTCCTAAACCTACATATGGAAGTTTTAAGAGTAGGTTCCCTTAATATAAATGGGGGTAGGGATATGTACAAACGTGCATTAGTATCTGAAATAATAGAGCAGAAAAAGTTGCATGTTATTTATCTTCAAGAAACACATAGTGATGTAGGAAATGAAGTTGAGTGGGGTTTGTGGTGGAAAGGGCAGTATAAATTAAGCCATAAAACAAATTTGAGTGCAGGAGTGGCAATCCTTTTTCTCCTGATTTAAGAGTCGCTGTTTTGAGTACAGAGGAATCAATGAATGGCCGTCTTCTTGTTGTTAAAGCTGACATTGATGGCGATATTTATTATTTCATCAATGTGTATGCACCAAATGTTGGGTTTGAAAGACTAATGTTTTTTGGTGTATTAAACAATGTTTTTAAAAAATGCTTTAATGATGGAAATGTTATAGTTGGGGAGATTGGAATTGTACAGAGAACTTTTCAGTTGATCGAAACACTGAAGAACCCCATATTCAATCTTCATCATCTTTATCAAGGTTAATAAGGGCAGCTGATCTTTTGGATATATGGAGGGTTAAACATCCTGACGTGAGGCAATATACATGGGTCAAGGTGAATAACAACAGAGTTACTGCTGCTCGTTTGGATAGAATTTATGTATCCAAACAGTTGAGCAGTCAAATTATTGATTGTTCTATCACACCAATGGGTTTTACAGACCATAAATTGGTTTCGATTGTAATATGTAAATCTCAGAGCTCAAATAAGTCCTCTTTTTGGCATTTTAATATTAGACTGCTTCAAGACAAAGCATTTTGCAGGTATTTTGAAATATTTTGGCAACAGTGGAAAATGAAAAAAGTAGTTTTGAAAATCTAAGACAGTGGTGGGACATAGGAAAAGTGAATATAAAGATGTTCTGTTTGCAATATACTGCCAATTCCACTAATGTGTTAAGAGAAACGATTGAGTCTGTTGAAAATGAGATATCATCTATAGAAGCAGAATTATCTAATAGATATGATCCTAGTCTAAGCAGTAAGTTACAGAGGAAAAAACTGGAGTTGGGATATTTTTTAAATGATAGAGTAAAAGGGGCCTTGGTAAGGTCTCGTTTCATTTCTGTTGTAGATATGGATGCCCCAAGTGCATATTTTTTTAATTTGGAGCGTAAATTGGCAAAGCATAAACAGATGGCCTGTTTACGTCTTCCTGATGGAAGGATGACGTATGATAAAAAAGATATGCGTCGTCACGCAGTGGCTTTTTATTCAAACCTTTATACTGCTGAACATTGTGATGCGAGCTGTTCTGCGCAACTGTTTCAAGATCTTCCTCAAATAGACTCTGACTCAAAGACTGCTTTGGACACAGACATATCCTATCAAGAAATAACTGCTGCCTTGGGCCAACTCAACTCCGGAAAATCTCCAGGCATTGACGGCTTGCAACCTGAATTTTATAAACACTTTTGGCATTGTATTGGACAGGATCTTTTTGAAATCTTTTGTGTATGTAATAAGGATGGCTTTTTACCTGTGTCTTGTCAACGGGCTGTTTTGTCATTGTTGCCTAAAAAGGGGGATTTGTCTCTTTTGAAGAATTGGAGACCAGTCGCCCTTTTGACCACTGACTACAAGATATTATCCAAATGCCTTGCAAATAGACTTAAAAAGTACCTTCATTTAATTGTACATAGTGATCAAACCTATTGTGTTCCAGAAAGGACAATATCAGATAATTTGTTTTTGATACGGGATGTTTTGGACATTTGTAGAGTTTTTAAAATAGAAATTGGTTTAATTTCCCTGGACCAAGAAAAAGCGTTTGACCGCGTTGATCAGAATTATCTCTTCAATGTTTTGAATGTTTTTGGTTTTGGGGAAGGTTTTATAAAATGGGTGAAATTGTTATATGCTGGGGCTTCTTGTATTGTCAAGGTGGGAGGGGGTTTGAGCCGTCCCATTTCTGTAACAAGGGGCATAAGACAGGGGTGCCCTTTATCAGGACAGCTATATAGTATAGCAATCGAACCTTTACTTTGTAAATTACGAGAAAAAATGTCTGGGTTACATATACCTGCTATTCTTAAAACTTCAAGAACGGTTCTAAGTGCTTATGCTGATGATATTACTGTATTTGTTAAAAATACACAAGATGTCAAGGTTTTGTCTAATGCACTTCATGTTTATGAGAAGGCTTCAACAGCCAAGGTGAACTGGGATAAAAGTGAAGCTCTCTGGGCAGGTCAAGGTATCTTAGAGAACCTCCCACATTTGCCTAGAGACCTCAAATGGAAACTAGAAGGTTTTAAGATATTGGGTATTTTTTCGGTTCTAATGAGTTTCAAAAATTAAATTGGGAGGGTGTAGAGGAGAAGGTATGCACACGATTGTCTAGGTGGAAATGGTTGCTACCCCAGTTATCCTACAGGGGAAGAGTTTTGGTGGCCAATAACTTGGTGGCATCCACTTTGTGGCATAAATTTAATGTACTGCAACCACCAGCAGGTCTAGTTCAAACAATTCAAAGGCACTTAGTGAACTTTTTCTGGTCCGGATACCATTGGGTCCGATCTGCTGTACTGTATCTGCCTATACCGGAAGGGGGACAGGGTCTGGTGGACCTTAAGGCAAGATTAATGACTTTTCGATTAAAAACGGCTCAAAGACTGTTATACAACAGCAATTTTGCTTGGATGGACATTGCAATAGCTCTTTTGAGGAGGGCAGGTGGAATGGGACTTGACAAACATTTATTTCTTATGGATTTACAAGAATCTGAGCTTGTAGATCTTACTCCATATTATAAATCAATGCTGGAAGCTTGGAAAGTTTTTACTGTGTCAAGATCACCTGATTTGCCAGCCGGTCTTTGGCTGTTGGAAGAACCCTTGTTTTTTAACCCTCTTCTTTCCTCAAGACTTTTATCATCTGCATGCTTACGCTCACGGTTGCTGGTTGCTGGATATACTGAGTTGGGCCATGTATTGAGTAGCAGTGTGGAAGCTATATGCCAAAGGACTGAAGTGAAATCCACAAGAATGATACAGCAGTTTGTTGCAGAAGTACGTGGGGCGTTAGGAGAAGAGTACAGAGACTTTCTGGATAACACAATGATGATGTTTGAGTGGATAGAAGGGCATGATTATGTTTTTCCTTCACTCATCGTTAGCTGCTGTGGAGAATTGGGAAGAGGATGATCACTGTGTGTTGACATTCAAAATCCCAGTTTTGGATTGTTTTGAGTCAACAGGGAAGAAGGCTTTGTACTTGACTTGTTCAAAAGTGTCTAATGCCAGATTTTTGACTGGCGTTTCTTCTACAAAATGGATGGATTTTCTTGGACTTGACTCTTCCCTAAAGGCTGCTGGCGTGCTCTGTACAAATGTCCAATAAATAAGCGGACAGGTGATCTCCAGTGGAGAATTGTACATGGAGCAGTAGCTACGAACAGACATGTGGCGCATCTTAATCCTAGCGTTGGGTTGAGTTGTCCTTTTTGTCTAGAGGTAGAATCAGTGTCTCATTTATTTGTGCAGTGCCCACGGTTAGGGGATATTTTTTCCCTTTTAAGCATTTGGTTTTCATCTTTGGGTGAGGTTTTTTCCTTTCAGTTGTTTGTTTATGGTCCTAGGTATTCCGTTCTAAGGAAAAGGACTTTGGTTTTAATTAACTTTTTATCAGGCACTGCAAAATTAGTAATCTGGAAAACCAGGAAAAATAAACTTCTAGGACAGAATGCAATAAGCATTGTTCCTATGTTTTTGGGGCTTGTAGCAGCTAGATTAAAAGTAGAGTTTCATGTATTATAAATTGGTGGACTGTTTACCAAAGTTTGTAGAAATCTGGTGTGTTAATGAGGTATTGTGCACTTTATGTGAGAGAAATGACTTGGTGTTGAGTTTTTAAATTTATGAGTGAATGTGTGTATATATATGTATATATAAAAAAAAAAAAAATTGAATTATACATGTCAAAAATTGAAAAAATGTGTTTTGGATGAAGTATGAATAACTTAACCAAACTGTTATAATAAAGGTGTATTAAAATTCAAAAATTCTCTCTCTCTCTCTCTCTCTCTCTCTCTCTCTCTCTCTCTCTCTCTCTCAAGATATGGTCCAAAGGACTGTTGTTTTTATTTTTGCATCGATTTTTCTAAATTGCTGTGATCCGTGTTGTAATCACACAAAGGTATTGAGTGAGAAACTGCATGCACAGCATTCACTGCTACAAAGTCACTGGCTATTGTGGGTTAATGATAAATAAACTTGAATTGAGACATATTCTTGTGTGGTTGCCAAGTTAACAGTGAAGTGTTTGGCCCTATTCATGGCAAGCATCACTAATTATTATTGCTCATACTTAAAGCGTGGTCACATTTACCTTTCCACCGCTAAATTGCGTGGGCAAAGAATGCGTGGACAGATGTTAGGCATGTGAAACTTTTAGAAAAATTCTAAAGTTCAACATATAGGGGGGAAAAACAAAAATAAAAAGGGTCTCCCTCCACTGCCTCACACAAGGAGACCTCCAAATGAGACAAATAACTGCCCCACTTTCTGCCATAAATCAAAAGGTTCCCCAGCCGTATGGAAGTCATCTCCACGAAAGCTGCCACTTTACCCTCAAAATGAGGGTGCATCAGATGACTTCCATCCCCTATGTATTAGCTGTCTGCCAATCATCACTCTGGTTAGGACCAAGCTTTTCATGTATTTATCTCCTATATTCAGGACCCCTCCATCATCCAAAATACACAGTCTGGGGCAAAATGAAAACTGAGTGTCCAGTATGTCACACACAAAACACTGGATCCTCAACCAAAATTCCTGAATCTTAATACAACCCACAAAAAAACATGGGTTGTGTCACCGTTTTCTGACTGGCATCACCAGCAGGTGGGTGAGTTTTAAGACCAAGCCTATACAATCTAGAGGGGGTCCAGTAGAACCGATGCAAAATCTTAAATTGCATCAGACAGATCCTTGCACCTCTAAATGCAGACCTGATGCTTTTTAGGATCCTAGCCCACTCTCCCTCCTCCAATACAAATTTTAAATCTTTCTTCTATAATCTCTTGAGAGAAGACGAAGCTCCATCCCCCATGACTCTGAATTAACAGGGATTAATACACAGAAGCTTCATGACCTTTCCCATAAGCAGTAATCACCATTTCCAGAGTAATTGCCATTGTAGGGGGGGTGTACACCACTCCCAAAAACAGTACAGAGCAGGTGGCGTAGCTGTAAAAACCTTAAGAACTTGGATCTAGGAATCTTAAAATGTTGAACCAAATTATCAAAAGATCACAGTACTCCTCTCTCATATAGGTCACTGAGTGTAGTAATCCACTCTGACTAGAACAGAAAGGTAGAAAGGTATATGTAATTTAGAGTTCAGCCATATGCTTGAGCCAACATTTAAATAAATGTCAGAATTAAACACTCTGGACACTTAAGGCCAAACCATGTGCAAGTGCGAAATAATGGGGTGTGACTTAACTTCTCCGGTTAGTTTGATCGAAAGGCTTTGCAATGGTGAAATGGGGCCAATAAATTCTTGTTCAATAAGAAACCAGGGAGGGGCCCTCTCAGGTGGAAGCAACCAATGAGCCAAATGTCTAAGACTGAACACATAATAATAAAACTAAATCTTGGGTAGGCCTAGCCCACCCTTGTCAATCGGCCTATGTATCTTATTGAAATGTAAACTGGGACACTTTCCATTCCAAATAAAGGACTAAAGGGAGAGACTGTAGCAAGTGGTTACATTTTGGGATACAGTACATTTTAATAACATTAACCTTCCCAATCATAGATAAACGTAATGAAGCCCACCTGCCCACATTGCTCAAAAACCTTTTAATTAAAGTGTCCAAATTAAATCATGCCAAATCATGCCCAAATACTTAATGACCTGATTGGGCCAGTGAAATGTGCCCTGATGAAAAGCCATTACTGGGTAGTATGCTGTCAGTGCCAAAGCTTCGGATATAGACCAATTAACTCTGTATCCTGAAAATTTAGAAAAGGAATGGATAATTCTGTGGAGGCAAAGCATAGATCTAGTAGGGTCAGAGACTAAAAATAAAATTGCATCTACGTAAAGCAGAAGCTTATGTGCCACACCTCCTGCAATCACCCCTGGAAAATCATCCTCCTTTCTTATTACGGCTGCCAATGGTTCCAGGGCAAGACAGAACAACAATGGGGAAAGAAGACAACCCTGCCGAGTGCCCCTATCCAGAGTAAAATAATCTGAAATTAATTAATTTGTTTTTACCGCTGCTACGGGGTGTCTATATAGTAACTTAATCCATCCAATAAAAGTATTCCCGAACATTCTACCATATCAAATGACTTTTCGCCGTCTGATCATTCGCTACTGTCCACATGATATTGATGAAACGTCTTATGTTATCAGAAGAGCTGCGGCCCTGAATAAACCCCACCTGATCTATATGTATAGAGATGGGATGTCATAACTTTACTTAATCGGTTAGCCAGAAATTTTTTTTACAATATTTTAACGTCTAGCTGGATCAGGGAAATTGGACGGTAACTTTTATACTCACTTGGATTTTTGTCCTTTTTAAGAATCAGATTGATCCTGGCTTGTGTCATGGTTGGGGGAAGCTTTCCTCTCTTTAATGATTCTAGCAAAAGTTAGCAAAAGTGGAGCCAATTCTGTAGCATAAGATCTGAAAAATTCAGCAGCAAAACCATCTAGCCCTGGAGCCTTGCCTGTAGGTAAGGCCTTAATCACCTTGTCAAACTCTTCCATGTTTATTTCAGAATCAAGAGAATTCTTTGGCTCAGTCGACAATTTAGGGAGTTCTAACGGTTCCACAAAGTTCCTAATAACTTATTAGGAATATTAACTTTGTCCCCCATCTTGCCCTGAATAACCAAAACTCCACTTTCCGCAACAAAATAGTGTTATATCTGTATTTCAATTGGGTCAATTCTCTGAGGCCATTAGACGACATTTGGCACTTCAGCTCTGCCTCTGCACTTTAAATATTCCCTTCCAACTCCACGAGTTCTCGTGCTTTGTATTTTTTGATGAATGAGGCATACTGTATGATCTGGCCCCTAAGAACTGCCTTAAGTGCCTCCCGGGCCACACCCACAGAGGATACTGAGGACCAGTTGGTCTCCATATAAACACTGATTTCAGACTTTAACATTTGTTGAAAATCAGGATTTTGCAAAAGGGATATATTAAAGCACCAACTATATGATTTCTTTTTCTCCATAGCTGGCAACACCTCTAAACTCTCCAGGGCATGATCTGAGACTAAAATTATTCCATTTGAGCAATCAACAACAGATGAAATGAGGGATTTAGATATATAAAAGAAAATCTATTCTAGAATAAATCTAATGGACTGATGAGAAAAATGTATAGTTTCTCCCTTATATCATGAGGGGTGCCAACGGTTAACAAACTCTATGTAAGATCTTTCAAAAAGCACTGATCATATTAGCCAAAATCAGACTTTGCCCCTGAATTTCAGCTAAAACAATAATGACTCTTCCTTAATTATCCTTAGTCTGTTTGAGACTTTTGAATTGTAGATGTTTATTTATCAGTATAATGACTCCCATACTCTTACTTGAGCCAGCACTAAAGAAAACATGTCCAATTTTGCAGCTTCAGGAAAGATGAGATTCTTGAAGAAACTTTCCAGCCACTAGGCGGAACCAGCACAAAAAGAAACAAACAGGTGTCCCGGTTTCTCCGACTGTTAAGTGTATATTGAACGAGTCGAGTTGACTCAGAGGTCACATAAGAAACACACCATTATTTCCTCAGTCCATCACCTCTATAAAAGATGTTGCATGTTATAGGCATGTAGATAGTTTGCTGTCATCCTTATCACTGGCTAGGAGCAAATGTTTCATGAAAGAGTGACACTCCACAAAACAAAAAAGAAACAAAAATGGTGCCCAGCTTCCTCAGACAGCCAGAGTAAGCATAGTGAGTCAGTCCACTCACATTGGAAACATCAAATGGCTTACTCACACTGTATTTATGTATGACAGTGCTTGATTGAAACATGTGAATACTTTGTGGCCATCCTTCATTTCTGTTCTCAGTTTGGATGGAAACAAATGGGGCCTGTCTCCCTCAGCAAATCTGTGAGCTGGGACTCTGTGAGCTCATTTGATTTCCAGCTTGTGGTCTGTTATGTCACGCAGACTTGGGAAGAGCTCATCTAGGAATTTCACCATATCTCTGCCCTCTTCATGCTCAGGAATTCCAACAATTCCAACAAAAGTTTTTCTAGAAGTTTTTCAAGTTTGTTCACCAGCAGATTATCAGATAATTCCCTCTCCGATCACACCAGATAATCGACCATTTTCTCCCACCATGCTATTCAAATCGAGTCCCCGGTCTGCAGGCCCGTCCGAGGTTTCAGCTTGAGCATTAAAAGTGCCATTTTTTCACTCTCTGCCCCTGCCCTTCGGACAGTCTTTAGCTCCTCGTACATTCACAAAGTGCATTGATGTGGTTCTCGCCCCTCTGAGACTGAGCGGAATGCGCATCCTGAACTACCTTGACAATTGGCTGTTACTGCCACAATCAGAGTCTTTTTTTATGCACACAGTTTTACAGCTTCAGCCATTTTACAGTGTCCATCTCAGTTAAAACTGGAGAGTGGTATATATAAACTGCCATGGCAGAATTCAGGAGACTTCACCCTCAAACTGTATTGAGGATTTGGGAAATATCTGGCAAAGCAGAAATCAATCTATTTGCCTCAGTGGAGAATACCCACTGTACCCTCTGGTACTCGAAGTCCCATGTTGTCAGGCAGAAAGGGGTGACCACGGATGCTTCCAACACAGGTTGGGGGGCGGTGTGCAATGGACACCCAACTTTTGGCACCTGGACAGGTGCGAGGAGGGCATGGCACATCAACCGCTTAGAGCTATTGGCTATAATTCTAGCCTTAAAGGCTTTCAGTCAGAAATAGTGAGCTGTCATGTCCTGGTTTGCTCAGTCAACATGACAGTCGTGGTATATATAAACAGCCAAGGCAGAATTCATTCACCGCCACTGTCGAGAATGAAGCGTCACCCCCTCCTATGGAGCGAGCATCATCTCTCCCTGAGAGTGACATATGTCCCAGGCTGCCTGAATTACGGTGCACGTCTACTGTCATGCTAAGGGGTGATACCGGGCAAATGGAGACATCATCCTCAAACTATACTGAGGATTTGGGAAATATTCAGCAAAGCAGAAATCAATCTATTTGCCTCAGTGGAGAATGCCCACTATCCCCTCAGTTATTCGAAGTCCCAAGCCCCGCTGGGAAGGGATGCAATGGCACACAAATGGCCGGTGAAAAACAAATACGTTTCCTCCAGTATGCCTGATCCTCTCTGTCATATGCAAAGTCTGAGAGGACAAGGAAACGGTTCTATTAGTTCTAACCATGGGAAATACCACTGAGGAGGGATCTCTTCTCTCAGGCCCAAGGCACAATTTGGCATCCGCAGCCCCAGCTGTGGAAACTGCATGTGTGGCCCCTGAATGGGAGCGCACTAATCGCACCAGAACTGACGCGTTCAGTCATGAACACCATTTTACAAGCCAGAGCACGTCCACTAGACACCTCTATGCACTAAAATGGAAGGTGTTTGCTGATTGGTGTCTCTCACACAGCAAGGACCCAGTAAACTGCCCCATACATGAAATTGTAATATTTCTTCAAGAGCGATTAGACATAGGACTCACCCCGTTGTAGAGTATGAATGGAAAATCATGAACTCATTAATTCTGAATGCAATGCACACATTTTTGCGAAGGATCCTAAAACCCCCACACACTGTGACTCCCCATCTAAATCACCAGGTAGCGCCAGGAAGTCTGGGAGTTAGAATGCTTCTTGACGTTTTTACAACCCAAAGAGCCTCTCCAGAGACACTCGTGATATCGCCATCTACACACTGAAAACCTATACACACACACGTTCATACCATTTAAAACCAAGAAATGGCTTATTTTTAAGGAAATATGTTTTATTCCCATATACTTGGGTATTTCTGCTGTTATATCAAACTAGTTAAGATTGTTTAGTTGTGTAGTTAAACTCTGAGGGCTTATATAAAGAGTCTAAGAATATATATTCACTTTTAAGTGTACCAAATACAAGTTTCTTGGTATCAAATTAAACCTTACGACTCGCCCTAGCTGAATATATATATAAGGTTACATTTAAAATGTATTCTGCTATGTTTTACCATCTTTTGAGTGATTCAAACCACATCCGGACCCTGTCGTAAATTAGGCAAATGACTAGCCTTGACAAGACAAAGGGAACCACCTCGCGCCAAAACTGAGGAGCCTCATTGGGTCATTCCTCCCAAAGGAGGCGTGACCTCCCTACC
Source organism: Xyrauchen texanus (assembly GCF_025860055.1). Taxonomy (NCBI): domain Eukaryota; kingdom Metazoa; phylum Chordata; class Actinopteri; order Cypriniformes; family Catostomidae; genus Xyrauchen; species Xyrauchen texanus. Next base: position 7,651,181 of record NC_068314.1, read on the forward strand.
TTAAAAGTCAGGATCTGGTGTGGAATCATTCTCTTCTCTTCTCTCTTGCTCTTTTGTTCTCTCTTGTCCTTTGTCCTTACTTCTCTCTCTTTCTCTTCTGAACCTCTTCAGGTTTTCTTCAACTTCTCTTCAAACTCTCGTCAGACATGTCTTTTGTTTTATTTGGCGTTTATCTCAGTCTGTTTCTTGTCTTCGGACAAAGCTCAACACTCTACGTTTTTGGAGCAGTCCGATATGCTCCGGGTGAAAGGACTCTCTCTCAGTTTCAACCGTTACTCCTAAGATGCTTTGAACTTCCCGCGAGCGATCCACGCTCCGGAAGCACCAACAGAAATCCTCCAGCTCACGGACCTAACGAGGACATTCACGCACACACGCAGTCTTGTTCAGCTGACACAAAGGTCCATTTTGCAAGTATTATTCCATCTAAATTCAAATGCATTAAAGTGTGTAATTCCCTTGCTGGCTCTTAAGGTTTAACTGTTGTAACAAGTTTGCTATCCCTGTAATCTCTTTATTTTCCTTACTGTTTTACTTTGTTTGTTCTATGTTAAATGTTTGTTGTTAAATGTGTTCTACGTTTGTTAAGTTTGTGATATATCCTAGTTCCTTTTATTAAACCCAATTATACGCTTGATTGTCTGTGCTTGTTGGTCATAAAGCAAAGCCTCTTTAATGTGCGATCTAAAGCTACGAGCTGATATTATCAAAGTTAACGTGCTTTGATTAAGTAGCTTATACTAAGAATAAACCTTCTGGAGAATTGATCAAGAGTATCGAGCAAAGTGGTTTGCTGGATGAACTGATTGGTTGCGGTACGGGTTAATTCCATTAAGGTGTTCTGAAAATTAATACAGCCTGTCTGCATATGATGTATATTCCTAATTAATTATAATTTGTTGTGTTTAATTATCTATATATATCTGAAGCAGACTTTTGGGCTATATAACCCCTGTTTTGGGGCAATTTAGAATGTATTGTTACCTGGTTCAAACCGTATGAATAATCATTGATTACAATCATTAATATTAATTGTACATTCCCCAAACCTGAACCAAGAAACCCTACACCGTCAACGCTCAAAGTGTATGTGGCAACTAGATCGGCGTATCATGCACATGAAACTGGCGCATCTATAGGCAAGCATGATTTAATCATAACGTTCCTTAAAGGAGCAAGACAATAATTCAGATGAGGAAAAATCATTAAATTTGTTATGCCCTGTGCGGGTGCTACATACATACGTTGAGCATACTTGCCAGTTCAGACTGTCTGATCAGATCTTTATATGCTATGGAGGATGTGCAAAAGGGATGTCCGTCTCCAAGCAAATACTTTCTCACTGGATTGCCGATGCAATTACCCTGGCTTATGAATCGCAGGGTCAGACTTGCCCATTTGATGTTAAAGCACACTGAACTAGAGGCCTGGCCTCCTCATGGGCATGGACGAATGGTATGTCCTTACAAGACATATGTTTTGCAGCAGGATGGTCCTCGCAAAACACTTTGCAATGTTTAACTTTATGCAAATGAAGAGCGACTTTCGGGAACGACAGGCAATACGAGAGATGATGGTAGAGCTCACTTGAGCCTAATATTTTAATAATAATATTTATTGTAAAGAAACAGTGCTGTTTAGACTCTTGATACACACCACTAGCAACCTAACCGCCAGCCACTGGCGACATGCAGTATATATATATATATATATATATATATGTGACCTGTCACGGAAACCAGTGACACAAGTCGGCAGCACAACTTGTGAGCAAAATGAGAAACAAGTGTTTTTTCCAAAATTGGTGATTTCCGCTTTTTGCAGAATCTGTTAGTTGAGATCATGAAGAAGCCTCTCCATGTTTGAGATAACAGTATTGGTATATTTAAAAGCGTACATTTTGAGGTTGAAATCGGCTTGTTTTTCGGAGATTCTAGCATGCAGTAGGGGCGTGTCATTGTCTGTGTGTATTTCCGTACTGAATAGCGCCGGCGCTTTTGCCCCGCCCCACAACAGCGTGGCTACTTATTATGCAGCGCTCTAGCCGGCTCTATCTGATATCAAAATTCAATGAAGATGGACGCCGCAAAGAATGTCGCGAGACGAGCTGAACCGTGGCGTTACAACGAAAATGTTTTGAAGTACTTCTTCGACAAGCCGGATGCTTATGAACAAGCGTTCACTGATTCTGAAGACGATCTGAGCGGCGATGAAAGTGGCATGATAAGACTGAATAATATCCCTAATCTACAACTGAGCCGAAGATGAAGACGAGGAAGAATGTATCGGACTGGCGTCAGACAAGTTGGACCGTAAGATATCAGAGGCTATATCGATAGTAACATTTGATGGGGATATAGATAGAGAAATGGGGAAAATCCGTAACTTTGACTGTAAATGTTACACGAGGAGAAAAGAGAACTCTCTGCATGGGAGACAGTCTTGTAGCCAGAAGCTTTCTCCAGACATTATGTACAACATACGGCTGGATTCTTTAGCTGCTTGGAAAAGAGTGGCAGGACATGCAATTATTGGACATTTAGAGGCAAACAGACGCTACAGTGCAAACTTCGGAGATGGTTACATCCACAAAGAAGACCCCGACAAAGAGAAAGTGTGCCCGAACGACTTATTTCATTGGAGGCAACGAGATCTGCAAGAATACTTTTCTGTTTCTTATGGGGTGAGTTTCCATAAACATCAAAGTTTGTCGTTTTTTGTTCATTCTAAGAACACGTACACGTTATCTCATGTTTAGTCCATGTTTAGACCTTCCAATACCTACCTATTGTTTTTAGCTAGCTCAGGACTGTCGTTTTAATTGTAACGTTAGCTGCTAATCGTTAGCATCATATCACTTGCCAAAACCCCCATTACTATAATGAGCTTTAAGATGGTAATGTGAGCTTCTGCTATTAATTTGAATAATGCTTCAATTGCTTGAATTGACTGGTGTTAATGACTTAATTTAGGATTTTTTAATCCTTTGACTCGAACCAGGTCTAACCACTAACTGAGGTCTAAACCAGGACTAAAACAAGACTAAACCAGGAAGTACAGATACAAGCTCTAAAGTAAGTAAAAGTAAAAAGTATTCATCATAAAATTTACTTCAGTAAAGTAAAAGTACCTATAATTTGTACAATACATTTTGATATAGGTGACAAGATGCCTGTTAGCAAGACCATGATGTTAAACGTTTTTCTTATTTCCCCCTTTTTTCAGCATTGGCAGAGACACCCTGGCTGATATAGTCAAACACTATGAGGAGAATGGGGCAAGACCACGTTTGAGGAAGAAGCACTCATTGCCACGTCCACCAGCCAGGTTCATCAGCCCTGAGGATATCAACAGAGTTGTGGACTTCATAAAACACTATGCAGAAGACAATGCCATCATGCTGCCTGGCCGACAGCCTGGGCATAAGGATTGGCATGTGAAGTTGCTGCCAACTCATGTGTCCAAGGCCTCAGTGTGGCGTCTCTACGTGAAGTCTGCTAAGGAGCTTGGTATGTGTAAACATTGATTTAAAATTGAGTGCTTATAAAGTGAAATAATCGCGGAGCACTATTAGCAATTACAATACAATTAACCATAAGCAATATCTGTTTTTCAGGTGAGCGTGCAGTTTGTAAAACCAGCTTCAAAGCACTGTGGAACCGACTTCTCCCACACATCAAAAGTTGCCGGCCACGCACAGATCTCTGCTGGCAGTGCCAAAGCAATAACGAGCAGCTGATACGAAGTGCAAACCTCCCAGATGATAGAAAGTCTGAAGCAGTAAAGAAGCAACAAGATCATCTTTCCCTTGTGCAGAAAGAGAGGGCTGTGTACAACGACATGACTGCTGCCTGCAGAAAGATTTGCTCTGGCTCCAACCTGTCTTTTGGACCATCCCTACCAGCAAGCAAGAAGATTAGGATGCATTACAGTTTTGATTTTGCTCAGCAGGTAATATTTCACACACATTTACTTCACTTTACTTTATTAATGTCCCTTAAAGGGCGATTTGGTGCATGAGAATAAATAGTGCAAATGCAGAATAGCATCAATATAGTAAGTTTTATCTTTATTAGACAATTATGAATAGATGCAAATTTAATTTAATCTAATCCAAGTTCCCTCTCTCCCTCTGTCTCCTACAGTTACACTTTCCCTCAAACCCTCTCCAGCCAGGACCAATGTACTTCCTGACCCCACGGAAATGTGGCCTATTTGGTGTTTCATGTGAAGGGCTGCAGAAACAGGTGAATTACCTGATTGATGAAGGCATGTCATCTACTAAGGGAAGCAATGAAGTCATCAGCTACATGCATCATTTCTTCGGCAACTTTGGAGTTGGAGAAACAGAGGTGGATCTTCATTGTGACAACTGCAGTGGGCAGAACAAGAACAACTTCATGCTCTGGTACCTTGCCTGGCGGGTTGGACACAAGCTTCACGATAAAATTGAAATCCACTTCCTTATTGCTGGCCACACCAAGTTTTCCCCTGACTGTGGCTTTGGACTCATCAAGCAAGCCTACATGAAGACAAGAGTCAACACTTTGGCAGACATCGCTGAGGTACTTTAACTTTACTTTGCTTTAATGACTTCAGTGCTGTTTTCTGTTCTGCTTCAATGAAACATTTAACTGAAGATCTTTTTTTTCTTCCTCTCTTCTCTTTTTTGTCATCAGGTTGTGGAAAACAGCTCTCCTGTGAGTCACCTCAATATCCCACAGCTTGTTGGAACGGCAGAGGGCAAAGTTTTAGTCCAGACCTTCGACTGGCAGCAGCATCTGACTCGCCACTTCCGTAGACTCCCACAGATCAAGAGTTATCAGCACTTCAGGTAATTGAAACTTTCACATTGTGTACATACAATATAACATAGCAACAACATACACATGACAGTTTTTTATAAGAAAATACTTTGCCATGTTTAAAATGTCTTATGTGCTTTTTCTGTCACAGCTTTGAAGCCAAGAGACCAGGTGTGGTGCTTGCAAAAGTCACCGTGATGCACAACCTGTCGAATATCAGCTACTGCGCGACGGAGCAGATCTGCCCCTGTCGACGGTCTTCCTGTCCTGGCCCCACCTGGACTGAAAATTGACAGGCAGACCTATCTATATGAAAAAATCAGGCCATTCTGTGCTGACGAGGCAAGAGACATCACATGCCCAGCGCCAAGGGTCACAACACAGAAGAGTCCACAGAAGAGGATGCGAATGTAATTTCATTGGACTGTGTCACAAAGACCTTTTTTCTTGTTTACAACACCTGCAATGTCACTTTATCAACCAACCACCTGAATTTAGTTTTACATTCTTGTATGAAAAGCACTCAGTGTACATAAGAGTTGCCTATACAGTTTTATCGGTAGATGCTAAGAGACATTTATTTATTACCTGTTTGCAAACTTTTTTTTTCTTTGATGGCACATTTTCCTGACCTTTTGCTCCCCCTGTGCTTTACAGCTTTACAGGGGAGCTTTACAGGGGTATGGCTTATCTAAATGAGATGTAAATGAGCCCTATTGTCACTCCCAGCAGCAGAGAGAGGTGAGAACTGCACAATCTTTTGAGGCCGTTTCTCCCCTTTTAGCTTTTTGAGTGCCTACCTTCAAATGGCCACAACTTCTCCAAATATTGTCAGATTTCCATGTGTTACAAATCGTTGGAAAGCTTGGAGACTACACTTTCAGAATCTGTGAATAACTCAAAATGCCCCAAAACCGACTTGTGTCCCTACTTTCCGTGATCGGTCACATATATATATATATATATATATATATATATATATATATATATATACTTATGCTCCATTTTTAAGTACAGGCTCTGCATCATTTTAACATATTATAATTCCATAAATCACAATCTCCCTTCCCTGCCTAGTTCATAAGGAGTAATTCATACTTTATGGCTATAGCTCATATATTCATTATGAGTGCTCTCCTCCTGGCCATCATGAGGATCACTCACTGCAGCATACACATATCGGTCCCGAAGTTATGTTGTGTAGTGCGGCGTGATGGGATTCTGTTCCCCATATGCGTTAGTAAATGCAATGTCAAGTGGACTGAAGTTGTAAGGGAACGTCTCGGTTATGTACGTAACCTCGGTTCCCTGAGACAAAGGGAACGAGACATTGCGAACGCTAGCCGCACCACAAGACTCAGAGTTCTTGAGGCATGAGCAATGCGCTCCTTGTTCTCAGTCAGAAATATAGCGGTCAGTTCACGCTGAAACGAGCGGTCAGTTTCACGCCAAAACAGGCTGGGCTCAAACACTATAGCCAATATTAGAATATTGGCGTTATTTTAGAGAGGTTTCAAATAGGTTGTGTATGAAGGCACTCCCCGTATGCGTTAGTAAACGCAATGTCTCCTTCCCTTCATCTCAGGGAACCAAGTTTATGTACATAACCGATATGTTTTTATATGTCAATATGAGGGGCAGCATTCGGATGACGGATTAACCCTTATGCAAAATCCATGGCAATGCATTGTCCAAAAAAATCATTGTATTCATAATTTCTCACGGCCATCGATGAGATTGCTCTCTCTCGCGCACACAAACACATAGCACAAGGAGAAAGAGCACGCATCTATGGCAGTGATATACTATGGCTGTGTCTTGTTTGGAAGGATGCGTCCTCTGGAGGTCACGTCCTTTGAAGGCTGCAGTATACCGAGTGTCCTCCTTTAAAGAAGCCTCATTTAAATGATACGGCCTTCGTAGGACGAACGGAAACTGCCATCGACACGCAGCGACAAAACGACCTCATCTCATTCATTTTCAATGAAGCTTGCGATTTCCGGCAACACGACTGACGGCGACCTTTGGCGACCGGATGTGGGCGTGTCCAGCGACGCGACAAAGTTGAGAAATGTTTAAATTTATGCAAATGAAGAGCGACTTTTGGGAACGACAGGCAATACGAGAGATGATGGTAGCGCTCACTTGATCCTAATATTTTAATAATAATATTTATTGTAAAGAAACAGTGCTGTTTAGACTCTTGATACACAACACTAGCAACCTAACCGCCAGCCACTGGCGACATGCAGCAACAAAGTAGCTAGCAGTGTGACCGCAGCTTAACTATGACAGCATGCCACCACGCGAGCGCTTTGAGTGAGAAGGGAATGTATGAGGTTTAGGAGAGATATAATGATGTAAAGAGAAAAGAATATAGATTTTACAGGTGTACTTTTAGTCTAATACTTTATTTTAATTATATATTACTATAATTATACATGTTAAATACTCTGCACCCATCTACTGAGGTACTTCAATTTGGGAATTAACATTCCTTGCGTTTGAACATCATATTTACTGGAAAATTGGCATTATGTTTATTTTTTTTGACATTTCTGTTGAAGCAAAGTATTGTGGGTTATGAGTTCCCACAAGAGATAGGCCTACACCTCATACATCTCCGAATTCCCGTGAAAGGCAGTCGCTTTCGAAGGCTGCATTCGAGGTGTCCTACTCTCTTTTCTAAAACGAGACCTCGATGATGTGTGAAACCGACAAATGCGACCTCCAGAGGATGCAGATTTCCAAAGGAGACACAGCCTAAGTCTGCAGGTGTCATATAATTAGATATATTTCAAATGTTTATTTCATTTAATTGTGATGATTAAAACTGACAACTAATGAAAATCCCAAATTCAGTATCTCCGAAAATTAGAATATTACTTAAGACCAATACAAAAAAAGGATTTTTAGAAATGTTGGCCAACTGAAAAGTATGAACATGAAAAGCATGAGCATGTACAGCACTCAATACTTAGTTGGGGCTCCTTTTGCCTGAATTACTGTAGCAATGCGGCGTGGCATGGAGTCGATCAGTCTGTGGCATTGCTCGGGTGTTATGAGAGCCCAGGTTGCTCTGATAGTGGCCTTCAGCTCTTCTGCATTGTTGGGTCTGGCGTATCGCATCTTCCTCTTCACAATATCCCATAGATTTTCTATAGGGTTAAGGTCAGGTGAGTTTGCTGGCCAATTAAGAACAGGGATACCATGGTCCTTAAACCAGGTACTGGTAGCTTTGGCACTGTGTGCAGGTGCCAAGTCCTGTTGGAAAATGAAATCTGCATCTCCATAAATTTGGTCAGCAGCAGGAAGCATGAAGTGCTCTAAAACTTCCTGGTAGACTGCTGCATTGACCTTGGACCTCAGAAAACACAGTGGACCAACACCAGCAGATGACATGGCACCCCAAACCATCACTGACTGTGGAAACTTTACACTGGACTTCAAGCAACGTGGATTCTGTGCCTCTCCTCTCTTCCTCCAGACTCTGGGACCTTGATTTCCAAAGGAAATGCAAAATTTACTTTCATAAGAGAACATAACTTTGGACCACTCAGCAGCAGTCCAGTCCTTTTTGTTTTTAGCCCAGGCGAGACGCTTCTGACGCTGTGTCTTGTTCAAGAGTGGCTTGACACAAGGAATGCGACAGCTGAAACCCATGTCTTGCATATGTCTGTGCGTGGTGGTTCTTGAAGCACTGACTCCAGCTGCAGTCCACTCTTTGTGAATCTCCACCACATTTTTGAATGGGTTTTGTTTCACAATCCTCTCCAGGGTGCGGTTATCCCTATTGCTTGTACACTTTTTTCTACCACATCTTTTCCTTCCCTTCGCTTCTCTATTAATGTGCTTGGACACAGCGCTCTGTGAACAGCCAGCCTCTTTAGCAATGACCTTTTGTGTCTTGCCCTCCTTGTGCAAGGTGTCAATGGGGCTCCTTAGTTGGGGACAGCTGTCAAGTCAGCAGTCTTCCCCATGATTGTGTAGCCTACAGAACTAGACTGAGAGACCATTTAAAGGCCTTTGCAGGTGTTTTGAGTTAATTAGCTGATTAGAGTGTGGCACACGGTGCCTTCACTATTGAACCTTTTCACAATATTCTAATTTTCTGAGATACTGATTTTGGGGTTTTTCATTAGTTGTCAGTTATAATCATCAAAATTAAAAGGAATGAACACTTGAAATATATCAGTCTGTGTGGAATGAATGTATACATTATCCATGTTTCACTTTATGAATGGAATTACTGAAATAAATCAACTTTTTGATGATATTTTAATTATATGACCAGCACCTGTATATATGTATACTTATAAGTAGAGGGGCCTTCAGGGTTAAAAAGGTTGGGAACCACTGATCAGGTGCATATTTTCATAGAAATACAATACAAAAATAAACAGCGTATACAGACGCAGAATTGCTTCTATGTAGCAGTTTAAGTCATATAAAAATATTAACATTATAGAACTTTCATAAATAATCCATTAAGCATTATTCCATTATACAAAGCTTAATTGACATTTAAAACTGAAAATACATTAATGTAGTCCTGAATGTCATGAAAGTTTGATTTCATATATAAAAATGTGGACGAACTAGCTACTTATCTATTAAGAATTAAGCCTACCTACAGTATATGTTTGTTAAAGGCAAATGGAAGTATAAAGTGTAATCAATATATTATTAGTTTATTAGTGGCTTAAGGAGATCCATTAGGACTGATAGTTGGTGTTGCCTGTAAGGTTAATTTAAAATGTAAAATCTGAAAAAGAATTTATCAGAGAAAGTGTCCTTTGTCATGTAGAATTCTGTAGTAATTTTTAATGCATGCATGCTCAGTTGTGACTCGTTACCAGTTGTATCAAACTGAACTCCAACTGTTCCCCTAAATACCGCTAAGTGCATGAAAGAATACATCATGCATTTTTTGTAATTAACTATTTCAGACTTTTTTTAGAGTGCTGTGGAAAAGTAATTGTACATAAGCACATAGCCACCCTTAGAACTGAAAATATTGGTAGGTAATTTTATTCAATTTAAAGCAGAACTTGAATTGATTGAATAATTTATGGATTCAGATGCATTATTATAATTACAAGGCAACAAGGTTGGAAAACAACATTTTTAATTCACAGTTAACAGTGTATTTCTCACATTTCTGTAAGTCAAGATATATAAAATGTTCAATTATTTGTTACCATATTCCTGGAAACAGATACATATTAAAGTCCTTTTTCTACCATAAATCTAAATGGTGACTTTCACTTTAGTAAAAAAGGACTTAAATAGTGATCTGTTTCTCACCCACATCTATCATATCGCTTCCTTAAACCATTTCTATTCTGAATTTATAGAAAAGAAGTGATAAATTATGTTACTTATCGTATATTTTACTGTTGTAAAAGGTTCGAGGAATTAGGAAGCAGGAGATGACGAATCCAACGCAAAGGTAATTTTTTTAATAACACAAAACATGTTCACTTAACAGCGTAACGTCAAGATTCACATATAAACACTTAATTGTTCTGGGAATGGCAGCGGCCAACACACACGACTTGTCAGCTGGGTTCTCTCTCCCACTCTGAGGTCTGGCCCCTTTTTATTTCCCCTGTCTCTCACTGCGAACATAGAAACAGCATTTAACAGCATTTAATCTCAGGTGAAAACCCTTACTACTTCTTCTCTCCCCAGATGAATGCTTGACAACACCCTCACCTCCACATACCCCCACCTCCCGACTCAGGCCAGGGGAACTGTCCGGCCTGAAATGGCTGGAGTGCCAGATCCCAATGGGTGATCTGAGCATTGCATCCTTCATGTGGGGCATGGTCCAAACAGAGGGTGAAAAAGGGAGAGAGAAGTCAGGGGAATGCAGAAGTGGCCTGCCACAAAGTGCAGCTTTTACCTGTGTGAATGCTTGTTGGCATGGCTCCTTCCACTGGACCGGGTCTGGAGCTTCCTGGAACTTCCTTTTTAGTGAGATTAGTTAGTGGGCTGGTGATGTCCGCATAATTACGCACAAACCTTTGATTATAGTCAGCTAGCCCCAGGAACTGCCTCACCTCCTTTTTGGTCTTGGGTCTCGGGCAGGTCGCAATCGCTGCTGTTTTATCAATTTGGGGCTGCACCTGACCATAACCCAAGTGGAACCCCAGATACCGTAATTCCACCCACCCAATTGTGCACTTCTTTGAGTTTGCTGTGAGCCCTGCTCGTCGCAGCGACCTCAGAATTGCCCACATATGCTGCAGGTGCCGCTGCCAATCATTACTATAAATAATGATATTTGGGGCCTGGGTAGCTCAACGAGTAAAGACGCTGACTACCACCCCTGGAGTTGCGAGTTCGAATCCAGGGTATGCTGAGTGACTCCAGCCAGGTCTCCTAAGCAACCAAAACAGCTCGGTTGCTAGGGAGGGTAGAGTCACATCGGGTAACCTCCTCGTGGTCGTTATAATGTGGTTCTCGCTCTCGGCGGGGTGTGTGGTGAGTTGTGCGTGGATGCCCCTTACCGCGGTAACCTAGTGCATGTGGAGGCTTCATGCTATTTTACGCGGTAATGGCCTCAACAAGGCATGTGATAAGATGCGCGGATTGACAGCCTCAGACGCGGAGGCAACTAAGATTTGTCCTCCACCACCCGGAACGTCTAACACGCCATGGGGCTTACGCCCATATAACAATTATGGGGACCTCAGGACCTCTCGCACTGCAAATAACAGGGGTTCGAGCCACTTATCCCAGTTCCGAGTATTTTCGTTCACAAACTTACAAATCGTATACTTTAAGGTCTTATTATATCGTTCGACCAAGCCGTCCTTTTGGGGGTGATACACGCTTGTCTGAATCAATTTAATAACCAATAATTCATACAGCTCGCGTCATGTACATAAAAGCTGTGCCCTGGTCAGTGAAGATTTCTTTCGGAATCTCCTTTTGGGAGATAATTTAGAAGAGTGCCTTCGCAACACTAGGTGCTGAGATGATGTGCAGCGGCACTGCTTCCAGATATCGCGCTGCGAAATCCACCAGGACTAATGCAAAGCGATGCCTAGGGCCCTGAGCTGGAAGGGGGCCCCCGTTAAGGACAGCTGATTACTTTTGGATCACAGTAATGACAACATGGAACCCCCTTAAATTCTTTGATGGTACAAGACACTGCAATGACACATCCAAAACCCCCCTAAATTGGCCCCCATGCTTCGAGCTTGCTGTCAACAGTTTAGTTGTTTCAGAGTGGCAATTAAATGATGGACCATGAAGCGGATTTACCCATCTGGGTATATTAAATGGAAACGAAAGCAAAAGGAAGAGGAAAAGAAAATATGAGACAGTGGTTAAGTGAGAATCTGTTACATTGAATTAAGTTGTAATGTCAAGGGGTTTAATTTGTCCCATCACGCATCAGAAAAGTTGGTTGTCATTTGTCAGTTCAATGCTAACAACAGCAAGTTAATCAGTAGACCAGCTTACTCTGTCTAAACTAGGGTTGCTGCGGTATACCGGTTTCACGGTATTCCACAGTATGAAAATTGACAGTTATCGTACCTTGTACGTTTGCTTATCAATGGTATTGAGAAAACAAATGCAACCATACGGAGAATCTCACCTGTGCATGCACATCTCCTTTCCTCCTCGACTGCCTGTCAGACTCATCAACTTGCCCCATGTCAACTTGATCTGCTACTCTCTGGCACGTGCATGCAACAACCAGGCTTCCCTCGACGTTGGAGAGTGCAGACCTCAAAACTGATGTGACCAATTTCAATTTCTTGTTTAAAGTGTTACGGAGGAGGTCAAGTTGAACCTCTTAAACAGTAGGCAGTCCTGACATGACAAACAGCACTGAGGAGGAAAAGAGCAACACTGCTATGCACCAAAAAATTTAATCATTACACATCATCACCTTTACAGAATTGTTTCACAATTTTACATGAGTAAAAATAACTGCTATATTTTGACAAAATGTTATAGTTTCTTATGAAATAATCTAAAGGTAGAATCTATTAGAACTCATTTTGTATCAACAGTGGCAGTTTCAAGTTTTCAAGATGTGTTTCAGCTAGTATTTATTTTTTCATAAATACTATAAATTATTAATATTATTATTACTATTATTTAAGACTAGCTACACTGACCTAACCATGGTAATGAGGAGCCTTTCCTCCTGTGCAATATGTATGTTCTGTTTGAAATTGGGAAACAAACTGGATAATAATGGGATCATATAAGTAAATATGCTCTTAAATGTTTAAAAGGGGGGGAGAGAAAACTTCCGGTCTATGTTGCTCTGGTGAGAGGAGCTTTTCAGCTTTAAAGCTGATAAAAAACCTACTCGAGGTCAACCGTGTGCCAGGAGAGGCTCACAGGACTGGCACTAAGGTCAGTTTCACCAGGTCCCTTCTGCCTGGGGCCCCCATAGCCTCTAGAAATTCCCCTGCATTTAAATAGTATATAAAATATGTTGTTTAATAAGTCATGGGTCAGGAAAGTTCTTGTTTTAGCATACAGTAAGAGAAAGGATATACAGTTTTTATTAATAATAAAAACATTTAAAAAATCAAATACAAATGTATATTGCAGAAACTGTGGAGTATGTGATAAATAATAGCCTACCCCTATTAATTGACACTACTGACTTGCTAAAAACACATTGCAGAATTCCAACATTTTGAGGAGTAAAACTTCTTTAATGTGGAAAAAATTACTGAGTAGCCTACACCTTTAAAACACGGGTTTCGTCCTCTTGAAATAAATATCTGGTTTGTCGTATACATTTGTTGTAGTGATGGTACAGACAGCAACAAGTGAGACGCTAAATATCAAAGCTACAAAATTACAGCTTAACCAAGCGTCTGGTGTATGAAACGTAATGAATCCCAGTTAGGGAAACGGGATCAATGTAGTTCCAGTTGACTGGGATTAAACTAATGTTATTTTAAGACACCTTTAACAAGATTAAAGAGGATTTGGCTGTGATCCTCTTTAACGTTTTCTGTCATCGTGTATTTTTAGGAACGTGAACAGAAAAAAACAAAGTCGTTTAATTAACATACATAGTAAGATTTATATGTCAATTAATAATCATTCAACTGTAACACTAAACGATCGTTTTATTCGCCACTCTAACCGGTCTGTTCTCTGATTGGATGTTTCCGGAAAGAACGAAAATGATTGGTCAAGCTTTTCCCTTGTACAGAGACGCCACAGAGTAAATCGTCTCCGTTTGTCCACACACACCATAATCTGCGAAGCACCTGTACGCGTATGGATTGTTGAATTGTCTTCTAACTCTACTCTGCACTGGAGGTAAGCTTTTTCTTTTAAAATATGGATGGCTTTAGGTTTGCTAAAACATTGATTCATATATGAGTATTTAATAAAGTGGTGAGCAAATCATTATAGAAGGTTTATAAGCAAAGAACAGTTGTATGTTAATGCAATAAACCTTTTGGTTAAATGTGCTGAATCAACTGAAATGGGATATATATATATATATATATATATCCCATTTCTATATATATATATATATATATATATATATATATATATATATATATATATATATATATATATATATATATCAAAGGAAATAAGACATAACAAAGTAATCCTTTGTTGGATATGTAATTTTATTTAGTGCCTTATCTTACCCAGGTATTGAAAAATTTGAATTCACTTCTAGTGCAATTTGACTCTGAGCCCTTAGAGATAACACAGATCAGTTTTCTTTCTTGTGCAATACTGGTCAGGCTACTTTGTATGAGATCCATTGTGAACTTAAGCACAAATAAATTTGTAAGTTCTTTAATTGAAAATAAATATATATAGCTGATGTTATGGCCATTAATTATGATGGACATATATTCTCTCGAACTGCATAACAGATTGTTATGGCCGTTAAAAGTGTATATCAGAGTTATTGTAAAATATAAATCTGAATTACTCTATTACATTATAAAGCAAAAGGTAATTTGGTTTATTATGTCTGGGCATTTACCTTGCTGTATGTTTTTTTAAATTTTTTATTTAGACATTTAAAATCTTAAATAACTAAAACCCAGAATTTAAAATAGCATTAAACCATACTACTGCATCTGCCTTTACATTTGCATACAATCAGACAATATATTATACTGCTGAAAGACAATGTTATCATCATCCATGTCATATTCAAATGTAAGACAATGATTGTTTTTCATGACAACGGATAAAGCAAAGTGTGTTTATGGCTTACATGAATACCAAATTACCAATTTTACTGATTTAAAGGAATAGATCACCCAAAAGTGAATATTCTGTCATCCCCTACTCACCCTTAATTCGATTTTTTTTGTTGGGATTCGATTTTAAAACTGTTAAACACAATAGAAGATTATTAGAAAAAATCTCAGCTGTGTTGATCCACACAATGCAAATAAATGGAGGCCAGAACTTTGAAGCTCAAAAAAGCACATAAAGGCATCATAGAAGAAATCCATAAGACTCCATTGGTTAAATCTTTGTCTTCAGAAGCGATGTGATAGGTGTGGATAAGAAACTGATCAATATGTCATTTTAGACAATCTACACTTTCACTTTTCCTTCTATATTCTTACTCCTCTTTGTGCATATTGCCACCTACTGGGCAGGAAGGACAATTTATGGTAAAAATCTTTTCTTCTAAAAATCTTTGTTTGTGTTCAGCAGAAAAAAAGAAAGCCATAGGCCTACACATTTGGGATGGCATTAGGGTGAGTAAGTGATGAAAGAATTTTCAAATCTGGTTGAACTATTCCTTTAACATGTCCTTGCTGAACTTTATAAGGTATTTTATATGGTAAAATTAGGAATTCAGGTAAGAAGTGGCCCATTTTACCAAAATTTCCCTAATGGTTGAAAACATTTTCAAACTAGTTATAAGTACTAAATATTCAAAGTTACAACACAAAAATTGAGATAAGCTGAAATTTGTTTTGCATCTCATGAGCTGTATTTAACTGTGTTTACTCTGAATTACAGGTCAAAGCTTACTTTAGTTTAAAAGCAAACAGATGATTCACTGTCTTCCATTCATGCTAGACTTAATCCAACTATAAAAGCTTAGTGTAAATTTGCTGCAATCTCCATCACATGATCTGATCAATTAAAACACAGTACACACAGATGCAGAAATAGATGCAGCTATAATTCCTGGCCATCCTTTGCTTGTTTGGGATCAGATAGTCAATGATTGCTTGAAAATGGACCGTTTGCACTATGATTGCTTGCAAGAGGCTCAATTTGCATTGATATTTTCCTACTTGTACTTTTAGGGGAAAAAAAACGTTTCATCTACGCTGTTAGAGCACTGGCAATTTAAAGTTTGCATCATTTGCAATGCCCAAAAGAGAAGCATGGCAAGATGGCAATGCCCTTGACACGATGGGAGAAATGGACAGTACTGGCATCTGCGACAGTGTGGTCAGCTTCAGCTCATTCTTTGTGAGACATATTTTATTTTATGAAGATATTCTGTATGTAATGTGATGATGAAATACACCTGTGGGAACTGACCTCATACATCTGCAAAAAAAATCTCCTTGGGAGAAGTTGGTTTAAAGTCTAATGATATTCTGACATTTTTAGGTATGACTTGATTGTGCAAATACTTTTAGGGGCTACCATATGCATCCAGAAAAGTTGCTGAAACATGGAAAATCGAATCAATGCACATGTATATCTGCAAATGTTACTATTGATCATCTAATTGCACTCCCTCCAGTTTCACATTGACTGATGTGTTTCAGAGTGATGATAATCTGGAGTACCTGTCTGCTGAAGAGAAGGCTTGTCTCATGTTCCTAGAGGAGACCATTCAGTCACTAGATACAGAGGATGGCAGTGGACTGTCCATTGATGAGTCCGATAAATCGCCAGCTCGAGGAAATGTGGCTACTAAAGCAGCGCACCTTTCAGCGTCAATAGGACTGAACAAGCTCTCTGCTCAAGGTGTGTTGTATTTGTAAATTCTTACTGTTGCCAAAAAATTCAATAAAGTTAAAGGAATAGTTCACCCAAAAAATTAAATTCTGTCATTCTTTATTCATGCTTATGTCACTCCAAACCTGTATAAAATGAAAAATGCACAAACTCTTTACACATACACTACCAGTCAAAAGTTTAGGGTCACTTACTCATTTGAAATTTAGTAAATAGTGACTCCAGGCTTTCAAGCCCAAAGTACACTTTGGTTTTGATGATAACACTTAGCGTCTGCATACAGTTGAAAACTTACCTTTCAAAGTGTACTTAATTTGACTGCGTGCATAAACACAGGTGGTTGTCGGATGCGTGCTATGACTGCAATGAGATACTGGACCATTTCTCTTCAGGAGTTTAGACCTATGAATATGTCTTTATTCTTGTATTATTTCTTTGTTCTTCTTCCAGCACTTTGTGAAAGTAACGGCTGAAATGTGAGTGTTGCCACCTTGTGGACCACTAAATAGCGCAAACAATTCCAGCCGTATGCACATACTGCATGTTCAGAAAATGCATGGTCAAGTCCTATTCACACTGCAAATGACATTGTTGCTTGGTGTCACTGATCTCTGTTCTAAGAAGTCGCTAGTGGATGTTCCTACTGATGTCACTCTAACATTATTGGTGGACTGCACGTCTGGCCATAATAGCTTTTGAAAAGCTGATTACAGATTATAAAATGAAAAAAATGAAAATTCCGCAAGGAAGAGCGTTTTATATAACCTGCGTCAGTGCTCATTGCATCATATCAAGATCAACAATCAATTAAAAATATAAATCAAGCTCACTCAGAATGCGGACAGTATCTGACACGGTTTTCCATACATTATTATTGTATTATATCTATGCATGTTGTTACAGACAAAAGATATAGTACAGTGCCTCACAAAATTAATAACTTCTCATCCGTCTTGCCTGCATTTGTGTCCAGTTTCTCATACTCAAAGCAGATGGATGCATGGAGCTCCACTGCCTTCTCTCCCATTTGTAGTCGCCCCTGAATGTTGTTCATTATTTGCATAAAGTTAAATAAACTTAACTTTAACTCAACTTTGTCGTGTCGCTCACCATGCCCACATCTTGTTGCCAATGTCACTGTTGCTCTTGTCGCCGGAAGTCACTGTGCTCTCATTGAAAATGAAGGAGATTGTGTAACTTTGTCGCTCCATGTGTGAACGGGGCTTAAGGAAAATCTAAGAAAATGTGACGACTCATGCGCTATATTCCAAGTCATTGAAACCATTTATGGTGAAAAGCTAAAACAGTTTTTAAAAAGTTTTCTTTTGTGTGACTTAAGAAAGAAAGAAAGAAAAGGTTTGGAGTGACAATAAAAGATGCAAATAAGGACAGAACTTTTGTTTTTGGCAGTCCTCTCTGAATAAAGGTTGTAAGACACTGTTTGGTGATTTTTATTATTTTTAAGCTTAAGTAGGGTACAACTGGACTAAAGGCTCCATGGGGTAAAAGTCTCCTTTGATCTTATTTTCTCCCAAAAGACAAAATAGCTCTTAAGCAACCAAATTTTCCTAGTTGCTAGAGTCACATTGGGTTAACCTCGTGGTCACTATAATGTGGTTCTCGCTCTCGGAGGGGCGCACGGTGAGTTGTGCGTGGCTGCCGCGGAGAATGGCGTGCAGCCCCAACATGTGCTCAACAAGCCACGTGATAAGATGCACGGATTGACGGTCTCAGATGCGGAGGCAACTGACATTCATCCTCCACTACCCGGATTGAGGCGAGTCACTACGCCACCAGGAGGACTTAGAGTGCATTGAGAATTGGGCATTCCATATTGGGGAAGAAAAAAAAATATCACAGGACTTTCCTAAACACCTGTTTGACATTATAAACTGCCACATTTTCCTCTTCAATGAGATAATTGTATGTAATGTCTAAAGGTTTATTTCGAAGTAATCTGATCTGATATTTAATATTTTTTTTTAATGTTGTAAATTTATTTAGCTAATGAATATAATGGGAATTATCACATTTGTTTTGAAACAAAATACTCATTTTTGTTCAAGGTGATTATAAAAAAACTAATTCCAATAACTATCCACTAAGTGAAAGGATATTATTATGCACCCTTTTCTGAAGTGAAGTTATTTTGAGTAACTATTATCTTAATTTGTAACTCAAAAAAGCATCTTGCTGTCGCAAAAGTATTTGCATAAGTTGGCAAATTGTGCCCTATAACAATTGCCATTTTACACCAAGTAAGGGAGCCTTTTACACCAGGTGTGAGGTAAAAGGCTCCCATGCCATCTTTTTAAAAACATTTATTGTATTTAAAACAAGCTTCTGTTGTTATTTATTTTCACACAAATGTTGCTCCATCAATATTCAATTAAAAATAAATGTATTTCTTGAATCTTGAGAAACAAAAAGGTAATTTTCCTTAAGGTGTGCCTTTAGCCCCCTTGTATCCTATGCATCATTTTGTATTTGTTAAATTTGTTTTCTGTAGTAATCTAATAGATGGCATTAAGGCTGTCGATAGAGCTTTAATTGTCAACCCTATATGTTTTATTTATTTATTTTGACTTGTAGACATTCCCAAACGCCACTCTGATGGTCCATTATCATCTGGCAGCCCAGTGCGAAATGACATTCTAAACTATATGGTACCTACTCCATTTGTCCTGGCAAACCATAACTCGCAAATTCCAGTCAGACCTGGACTGGTTGCATCTTGTAAAAAGGAGCCAACCAAAGTGAAGATGGCTTCTGAATGTCGCAAACTGTGCCAGGAAGCTCCACGGCTTCCTTCAGAGGTCAGTGTAGTTGTAATACCACCTCCACATAAAATCATATGCAACAAAGATACAGTCATTGAAAATCTGAATGACCCGAGACCAGAGAAATTGCCCAGTAGAGGGCCCCTGTCTTACGAGGGTCTGGTCTACCTGCGTAAGAGTGCATCAATGCGGAAAATCCACGCAGATGAGTCCAAAACTGGAGAGAAGGAGGTTTCTGCAAATCTTCATTTTTCAAATGTGGGAACTTCTGGATCCAAAATCCTTAGTCAAAATTCACAGACCATGGAAAGTAGAAGCTTCAAGCCCATTCCCCCTCCTGTGGCGCCTAAGCCAAAAATGAAAACTCCACAAAAAGCACCAATGAACCAGGAAGGAGCCACAACCTCCTCAAACATGCCTTCATCTGACATGTTACGAGTGGATACATTAATGAACCCAGAGAAAGTGAGACTAGAGGCTCTTTGTAAGTTGGGTCTCTTCAAAGAGGAAACATCTAATTCGAGGCGGCACATGACAACAGGACAGATCCTAACATCTCAACAATTGAAGCTTTTACAATCCCCAGCAAACTCAGTGCAAAACCAAACTACAGGTGAACATCTTTCACGTATCACAGCAAGACCTGCAGAACTGATCAACCAACCAGTGCAGAGTTGTAACCCTCTCCACCAGAGGTCCATGAGTGATCTTTGCACAGCTCCTTCACATCCACAACGTACCAGTATGATTTCAGTGGGAAAAGCTGCCACACTGGAGTGCAATGGGATGGGAGGACAAATTTGTACATCCAATCATGGATCCTCAACTTCTAGCAACACTGACTTAAATACAGTTTCTCAGAATCACCATTCTTGTTCTTCACCTCATGGACCCAAAAACCACCTCACAGACACTCAGAAAGATGACAATGAGTTCACATTTGGAAAGGCTGAAGAGTTGGGGCAAGTAGCCTCAAATACATTTTCTCAGAACCTCCAGTCATGTTCTTCTACACAAGGGACAAAGAACCATCTCAGAGACACTCAAATGGATGCTAGTATGTCAACACTCAGAAAAGCCCAGCAGTTGAAGCAAGTAACCTCATCCCATTCCAAATCGCCACATGTTCGAGTATTGAACGTGCCAGTGCACAGCATTGGAAAGGATCGGAGAGAGGCACTACGCAAACTAGGGTTGCTGAAAAATTGAGGGTTGTTGACTATCTTACACCATGTCTACACTTGATGCAATCCTTCGTGCTACGGCATGAAGCATTGTGTTAAAAGCAAATTGCTCCCATTGTAATGAAGGATTCCTTCCACACCGAATGTGACTGTCGCATCATGTATCGGTGACACTTTAAGACCAAAACATACTTTAGGCAAGTACTCGAATGCAGATGCTTCTAGTAAATACATAATCCCGCAATTCAAAACACAATGAAAGTACGCATTGGCAATACATTGGCCAAGCGCTCACATCTGCATATGTGAACTAGCGTAAAATATGTTTCTGACCCTATGGACACCCCTTTCTATTTTTGACATGCTGCATGTGCTTGGCGCTACAGCTTATAGTACATGCATATCATCTTTTGCTTCTAAGTGTCCAGAGTAGAAAGCCTCAAGCCGTTGAGATGCGACATGATGCAACATTGGTCGCAACGGGTATAGAACAGGGAGTTACAAAAGATTCTAAGTAATAAAGTAGGGCACTTTACCTTTAATTGATAATTTATGACTCTAAATAATGACTATCACCCCAATGCCTATGCCACATGCAGCTCTGAAGATTAACATGATATGTTTACTTTTCAAGTTGACTAATATACCTTGAATTTCAAACTGGCTATATAAGAAGATTAGCAATTAGTCTTAAATTAGCCTATGGTCTTGTTGTTGAAGGCCTGCTCTTAATCAATCTTTTATATGTATATCAAGCCTATTTTGCAAACCAGTTTTACACATTGTTTCAGAAAATCAATTAATCCCTTTTACACTGCAAAAATAGTTTTTAATGAGTTTTTAATTAGTCTTTTTGAGTTGTTTTCTAGTACAAATATCTCTGAAAATAAGTATTAATGTCAAGTATTAATGCAGTGTTATGTCTCCAGTACGTTTGTGATGTTTTAAAGATTTTTAGATTGGTGTACTGGAAAACAAGTGAAAAAGACGGATTAAAACATTAAGATTTTTTTTTTTTTGTGTGTGTGGTGCAAATACTTGTTGAACTCGAGGAATCCTTGTTGTCTGTACCACTGCCTTCACTTTCATAGATCAGCTATCAGTCAAACTCCTCATTTTACACACCGGTCAGTGATATCTGACACAGCACTCCATTGGATTAGCACATTGTCTTGGGTTACGCTAACAGTGTACATGTTACCTGTCCTCTCAGATTCATCTGTCATTAAAGTTCTTTATCTCGGAATGTGACCTAGTTCATGACTTACACTGAGAATGGCTCCTTCTGTTTGGATTGACCCAGTTAACAGTTGCCCTTTCACAATGATCCAAGACTAGCTTGTCTATTTGAATCACAAATTAAACAACAACAATACTAACCTTATTGCTAACCTAAGAGTTTACAATAAAGGATGGCAATGGTTAACCACAGACGTAAATCAACAACAGTAAGCATAAAATGTCATACCTGTTCTTGTTTTATTTGTTATCATTGCATGGTTGCTATGCTCCCTTTAATCAGATACCAATGTAGTGCCTGAATCATAACCATGTCTGAGGGCAGTGATTTGCATAACCAATTGTTTAAACATTTTCAGTTGGATTGCTTGTGGTTGATAGGCACACCGCATCTGATTGTATCATTGTGAAAATATAGTGCCTGAATCATTGCCAAAAAAATTAGATAATTAAAAATACATGTAGAAAGTCAAACAGGATATTAAAATTGCTCTGCTTGTTCAGCTCAACCAATAGTGTGAGTTTGGGGTGGAACTTTTTGTTGGATCATTTTATACAACTAAAGGAAGACGAATTGTGTATTAAGGAAAATAGTTTGAAACATAGGTGTAGATTTATGTTGGGATGATAGGGACATGTCCTTACCAACTTTCAGAAAATCTGAAATTTTCCAACAAGTATTTGGGCAATTGTTTTATTTTCATTTTAATGACTTAAAGTTTCTCAGTATTGTTATTCATGTGTAAATTATTGTCCAACCTCTTCTAAAGTGGTTTATAAATGGGGTTGTCACGTGGCATCTGTTATTTTTCTCTGCGCTATTCAGGTTGCACCAATCATAGTCATTTGTGATTACTGCGAATCATTTTCTGGAGATTACACCGGGAGATTTCTTTTGTATCTTAGGTTTAATTCTTGGAATTAATAGATTTTATAAGCATACTTTCCATGTACACATGTTCTCTGTCCAAGTCAAAAATCTTCATGAGTTTTACATGCAACCCAATGGAGGATTCTGCTTTTACGGGCGGTAAACACCCTCATGAGAAAAGCATATTTGAATTTGAAAATGCTATTTCAGATCATCTTAATTGTGAGTGTAAATGCATTTAAGGAAAATTACATGTCTCTCCATATTGCCGTCACATTGTCCAACAAGTTTATTGCATATCACATTTTTCTTCCATATTGTGCTGCCCTAGTGGTCAGATCTAAACCTGTTTATTCTTTTGGAAAGAGAGGCTAATGTTTAATATGGTAGGGCAGAGAAATAGGAAATGGAACTTGTTATATGAGGAAATAGTGTTATTTTGCCAATACTACTAGACTGAATTTTTTACTCTCATAATACCCCAAAATATGCATTTTAACCTTCTTGCAACATGTTCCTACCAACTTTCAAAACAAACCTGGCCTTGGTTTGAAAACAATATTTATTTTGGCAATTACGTTTGGTGGTGTAGAAATGACACATTTCAGCTTTAAATGTATTGTTTCATGTAATGTGAACTAGATTAGCCCTCACTGCTTGTAAAAAAACCAAATATATATTAATAAAAAAAAATCGAAGTATAAAGTGATAGTCCACCTGGCCTCCGTGTGATGTTGGTTTTACTTGCATTGATTGTCTGCTGAGCACAATTATTTTTTTTGGGAATTTGGAATGCCCAATTCTTAATGCGCTCTATCCTCCTGGTGGCGTAGTGACTCGCCTAAATCCGGGTGGTGGAGTTGCCTCCACGTCTGAAACCGTTAGTCGCATCTTATCACGTGGCTTGTTGAGCTTGTTACTGCAGAGACACAGGGCGTGTGGAGACTTCATGCTATTCTCCGCGGCACAACTCATCACATGCCCCACTGAGAGCGAGAACCACATCATGGTGACTTTACCCTTACTAGCAACCGGGCCAATTTGGTTGCAAAGGAGACCTGGCTGGAGTCACTCAGCACGCCCTGGATTCGAACTCGTGACTCCAGGGGTGGTAGTCAGCGTCTTTACTTGCTGAGCTACCCAGGCCCCAATAATGGATCAATGTTACATCTTGTTAAAGCCTTGATTCATTGATGCCAGACAGTGAATGTGCATTTAAGGCTGAAGTGTGTCATTACCAGTGATGGGAATAACTAACGGCATTACTTTTTCCAGTAACGAGTAATCTAATTGATTACTCTTCTCATCTTAATAACGCCGTTACCGTTACTACCAAAAAATGCTACGCGTTACTATAACTGATGAAGCTGTTTTTTTTTTTCATCAGACCAACTAGATCTCTGAGCGAGAGGCAAATACTTTTTTTACTGTTCTTCCTTGGTTAGTGGGCAGAGCACGAGACAAGGGCATAAATGCTGACGATTGGCTAAGGTAGAGTAAAATGTCATTGTAAGCCAATCACAGGTAGAGTTGGGCGGGTGTTCGAAAGCACGCATAGTAGTGATGGGCATTCGGCTCTTTTGACTCAGCTCACTGAAAAGAGCCGGCTCTTTTGGCTCACAAACGGCTCTTTAAATGACTTTGACTATAATATTTCAATTTTTATTACATAATTATTTAATTTCTATAGGCTAAATTTGTAAAAATAGAGTCGGCTCTTCAGATATGCGAGCCAGCTCCCGACGTTCACCTAAAAGAGCCGGCTCTTAGAGTCGGCTCATTCGCGAATCGCGAACGACCCATCAAAAGCTCATTCGCGAACGAGTCGATCCATCATCACTAACGCTCATTCGCGAACGACCCATCATCACTAACGGCTAACGCTCATGAATTGCGAACGACCCATCATAACGCATAGTCGGACAGGACAGGACACAGAAATGACAAGAATGGGTGGATGGATAGCTAGATAGGGTAGCTTGGATGAATGGGGAGAATAGAATGATGAATTGATGGATGGAGAGAATAGAATGATGGATGGGGAGAATAGAATGATGGATGGATAGATGAATGGATAGAATAATGAATGCATGGATGTATAGACGAATGAATGAATGTTCAGGAGCTAAAGTTGGATACAGTATGTCTAAAGTTGTGTTGCATCTTTTTACATTTGCAGTTTTGCACTAAAAAGAGTGTATTTTTTTTGTTTTATACATTTTTGGTACATTGCTTAAAGAGCATAATTTAATTTAGATTTATTTGTTGGCTGGCTGCAGCCTCTTGAAGTAAGATTGTCAATGGCCAGAGTACGAGATTTATTTTTATGGAGATGTATTTTTTATTTTTTATGTATTACCTACCTGTATATGTATATCCTTCATTTTGCTATACATTGCACTTTCCAGTTACATTGAAAGCACCTAATATTGTTACACTGTTCTACTTGAAGTACAGCATTTTTTCAGTAATTTTTGTTTGTTTTATTTGCACTACAAAGAGTGTATATATTTGTAATTTCTTTTTGGTATATTGCTTAACAAGCTTAATTTAATTTTGCCCAGTTGTGGCCTGTTGAGGGACAATAAATATCAAAAGTTCCAAAACATCTATTCTGTTATTTGCATTGATCCACTATATAAACATAATATCTACATACATGGCATTTGATTGGAGGCTAGTCTCACTTTGTCCCACAGCAATATTTTTTTTTTTTAGATGTGTGTACAATGTTTCATGTTTCTGTTAATAATGTATTGTATTAAGTGTCCATTTCATTATAATATTCAGATTTATCATAAATAATTGAACATGCACATGTATTTTAAGTTCCGTTAAAGAGGAGTAGAGGTGGGGTCACATTTGAGCATTTAAAATTTAATTTTACTTGAAAGTAACGCAATAATTACTTTCTTAAGTAACTAGTTACTTTTAAAATTGGTAACTGAGTAACTAATTTAGTTACTTTTTTGGAAGAAGTAACTAGTAACTGTAACTAATTACTTTTTAAAAGTAACTTGCCCAACACTGGTCATTACTGCACCACCGAATGGAATTCCAAAACCCCCTTTCTGTTGTTGATCAAACAAACAGATAGTTCTGCCTCCAATTCATCAACAATTCATGAAGAAACTTTAGTAGCATTAATTAAGTGCCAATGCACCTGGTGTAACGCTTTTCATCCAACTACTAGTTTATGCAGCATTGCATATTGTGTACTGATCCGTGCAGCACTGACTCGCATTGCACAGCGATCTTGACAAACCTGAAGAATTCTGAACACAGTTGCTTCGAAATACCAATAATGTTACCAAATTAATTAAAATTAATTCTTCATATGTTTCCATTGATCATAATGGTATAAATGTTGGGGGATTGAACTTACTAGTTTTGATTATTGATTAGGCCTATTTGATTCTGCCCCGCCAGAATCTATGCCCTGGTAGTAAATTATGGTTATGCTGTGCTGTGTCATAATCTAAAGGCTGTTGACAATTTACAAAAAGGACGTCCTTCAATAGCCCTTCCCACCCCAACTTCATGTTTTAGTAGAACATACTGTATGTTAAAGCTGAAATGTGTAACTTTTTCAGTGTTAAAATATGTTCTCCTATTCCATCATAACATGAAGTAAGCCATTCATGAGCACATTTTCTCTAAAACTGTAAACAGTGTGTCTCTGTGGCACTATACCATTCCTCTGTTTGTTTTAAGTGACCCGTCCAGCATGAACAAAACAATATTGACCCTCAACCAGTGGTGAGAGTTGGGGGTGGGGCTTTCTATTTGTTTGATCAACAGCAGGGGGGGGTGTATTCAGAAGGCTGTTTGAAAACCATGTTTATTTTTGCAATTCCATTAGTTGGCACAGAAATTACACACTTCTGCTTTAACGCAGGAATGGAAAACATGCTTTCACTTGCCAACAGAAACACTGATTTCTTGATACAAATATCAGCAAGAAAAAAAACTTCTCAGTGCAAAATACTAGATCAAATACAGTGCAGCACATGTGGTAGGTAGCATTAGTTTTACACAGTGCTTATGAACCATATAATGAGATAACAACCAAAATTACACTGCGTAACAATGTCACCATCACAATAAAATCCATCTTTATACATCTACTAATTAAATAAAAAGATAAATTCAGATTTTTACGATTGAAAAGTTCTCTTTAAATGCTATCTCTCATTCCTTATGTTTAAAGAGAGTCGGACATGTGTCAAAAGTCAGTTGCTCTCAGTTGAGATGAGCATCTTGCTCTTCTTTCGTTTTACTTTGCCGTTTGCAGGCAGTACTCCAAGGGATTCCAAACGGAAGGGACGCGGCATAAGAGATTCCACGGATAAAGGGGACAAACTGGATCCACTGGAGGTCTGGTGAGCCGGATCATTACCGATTGGACCAGAGTGACTCACTGTATGGGAATTAGTAACATTAATCTTTTTATATACAGTTGATACTCGAGGAGGTAGCAATAATAAAGGAATAGTTTACCCAAAAATGAAAATTATCTTGTCATTTATTTACCCTCATGCCATCCCAGATGTGTATACATTTTTTTCTTCTGCAGAACACAAATTAAGATGTTTAGAAGAATGTCTCAGATCTGTAGCTCCATACAATGCGTGGTAAGTAAATAGTGGCCAGAACTTTGAAGCTCCAAAAAACACATAAATGCAGCATAGAAGTCATCTTAATGACTCCAGACGTTAAATCCATATCTCCAGAAGCGATATAATAGGTGTGGGTAAGAAACAGGTCAATATTGAAGTATTTTTTTTTTTTTACTATAAATGCACTTTCACTTCCACATACTTTTTTTTTTTTTTTTTTTGGTGATTCACATTCTTCGTACACATTGCCCCCTACTGGGCAAGGAGGATAATTTGTAGTAAATACATTTAGTAGTTAAGGTAAAGGCCTTAAATATTAATCTGTTCCTCACCCACAGCTATCATGTCGCTTCTCTGGACATAGATTTGACCACTGGAGTTTTTCGGATTACTTTTATTCTGCCTTTGTGCTTTTTGGAGCTTCAAAATTCTGGCCACCATACACTTGCATTGTACTGACCTACAGAGCTGAAATATTCTTCTAAGAATCTTAATTTGTATTCTGCAGAAGACAGAAAGTCATACACATCTGGGATGGCATGAGGGTGAGTAAATGATGAGAGAATGTTTCATTTTTGGGTGAACTATCCCTTTAAGAATCAAGGGTGTGTAAACAATTGAACTAGACAATTTGGGCAACTTCACTTAATAATTTATCCTGTAGAATATATGTAAATAACATACATGTAGTGCTATATCTGGACACTTCCAAATAAAAAACGAAATCAGTTTTTGAAAACTAAATCCCTCTAATGAAAAACAAAAGGACATCTTGCATATTCTGCAAGGGGTTGTTTACTAATGATAAGAACTGTAGATGTGACACTAGGGAAACAAAAGAATATTAACCTGGAATAATATTCTTACTTGTGTTTTTAATAGAATCACCAGCCAACAGCTGACTTGTCCGTTTTAGCTTGAAGTAGTTAGTGGCGATATGTTCGCTATCACTGCGATTCAACATTTCCTTGTAGCGATCCTCCCTCTCTTCCTGTTTAAGAGAGATCAGCAGTGGATGTTTCTCAGTGCTTGATAAGTGTTCACACATACCGTGGAGATTGAGTGAATTTAAGCATATATAAATTATTTAAATCTCAGTATAGCACAAGAGTGGTGAAACTACACAAGTCAAAATTAATTTACGTTTCTTGTCATCTCCACCTGTTGATCTGAAGGCCTATGCTTAAATATATGAAATTAGGTTTGTAGACAAATAGAAAGGGCCAGGGCTAGTTGTCACATGGGGAAGTTTTCACAAGGGCTCTATCTCAGTAACAATAAGATTTGGAGTCAAAAGTCTTATTGTGTAAACATTGTATGTGTTTTCTTTAGCAAAGGATGTATATGTTGGTTTCAAAACCCTCTTCAATTAGAATATTTTATGTGAATTCTACTCTCCAAAGTAAACCTTTACCATCATCATGTTTTTACCGAAAGTTTTAAATGTGTTCTTAGGAAGTCATGTTGGGGCATGCTGTCGTGTTTTAAATGTCATAAATGTAAACACTTTATCATTTACTATCCTTTATGTTGGCAAAAACAGTGTCTTGGTATTTCTGTACATCACCTTTTCCACTTTTGTTGTTTCATGAATTGTTTTGTGCTGAAAAGCCTGTAATAGGCTGTTTCATGCAGGTGGAGATTTAAAGAAAGGCAGATTTTGTTTTGGTGGTTGTTATTGTGGGGTGACTGGGGCTCATTTCCCCACAAATGTTCAGGTTTCATGGCTGGTTTCATTGGGAAAACATGCTCCACTATTAGGGTAAGTTATCACAAAAAGCTATATTATTTCAAATGTTTAATAGCTTCTTTGTTTTTTGTAGCCAAGACTATAGCTATGTGATAGTTCACCCAAAAATGAAAATTCTCTCATCATTTACAATGTCAAGATTTATAGTAAAAAAGGAGTTATATTTTGGTCTGTTCTCACCCGAATCTGATTGGATCGCATTTAGAAGAAACCGCTGGAGTTGTATGGATTACTTTTATGTTGCCTTTATGTGCTTTTTTAAGCTTCAAAGTTTTGGTCACTATTCACTTGCATTTTATAGACCTACAGAGCTGAGACAGTCTTCTAAAAATCTTCGTTTGTGTTTTGCTGAAGAAAGAAAGGCATCCACATCTGGGATGGCATGAGGGTAAGTAAATGATGAGAGAATTTTCATTTTGGGCAAACAACTCCTTTAAGGTCTGTGGCTATGCAGAAACTGACACAAATTTACTCAAATAAACATACTCTGTGAAATGATTTCTAGAGTCAAAAGTGTGACAACTAATGCCTGATCTTCTCTAGAAATTGCATGAATTTTATATGTAGAAAAAACATTGAATGAGTTGGACTGATCACTAAGGACAAGTAGCCAACAAGTGCCCAGAATACATTGAACTCCTTCGTTCTGTTTAAAAAGTGTGCTGAACTATGACTGTCGAGCCCAGGTCGACTGTTTATTCACTGTTTGAATACCTCAAATGGGTCGCCCAGATCTGAAGCAGAATTCCTGTGAGCTGTAAGTCCACCGGGTGCACTTGCAACTGTAGAAGGCACTGTAGAGCAAGAAAGAGACTGATTAACATGAGCAATAAATTAAACTTGAGAAGTGATAGAGCAGTACAATGGAGTATTTTCCTTAATATTATTTAAATGGAGTTGGTATCCTAATGTACACTTCAGAAAATCATTTTTCCAATCAGTAATTTTGCCTTGTTTTACACAAAAAATATTTAAACATCTTTAAAAAAAGATAAAGCTTAGAATACGCCAAACTTGAACTTTTGTGTGCAGCTGAATGCAAAATGTCTTTGCATGAGCTTGTGTTTCTGATCTACTTCATTCTGATGTTTATGAATGGAAGTCAATGGAGTGCGAAGTGTAGTGTGACATGTCTTTACCTTAGATTTCTCTGAAAATAAGTAATTTTGCTTCTCAAGCAAATCTTTTTTAAAGGATGTTTCAATCATTTACATGAAAACCAGACAAAAATATGGATTTTTATGATCGGTATGAAATTGTTAAGTACTGTATAGACTAGAGTATAAAAAAATTAACTTATATTGTTCAAACGGAGTGGAAAAAGATAACGAAGACTTCACCTGCAGGTAAGGTAGTTTTCTGCACTATGACCTCTGGCAGTCTCCAGGTTCCTCCCTCCTCATCCCAAACTGCCTCCTTCCGCAGCCGGTCCAGGTTGCTATAGTTACAGTCCCTGCGCACCAGGGGTGCCATGCGCTCCAGAATCCCTTGGAGGAGCTGGCCTTCCCGCTCCAGACGCCGGATGGTGGCTAGATAGTCGTCTTTCTCCATTGCAAACTCTGCCTGAAGATCCCTGATCTCCAACTTCGCAGCTTTTAGCTGTCCATTAAATAAAAAGATGGACTGGTTCTACATTTTCAGCTCAATAGCAAGATAGAGCAAGTCTAGAATTCTAGTTCTACAAAAGAAAAGACTAGTTAAATAAGCTTGTTTCTAAATGTAGATCATAGATCTTGCAAAAATAATTTTCTTAATCAGTACTTTTTGTCTTGTTGTCTAGTTAAAATATCTAAACATCCTTAAATAAAACACATTTATTTGTGAAGTAATCTTTTCGAGCACAAACCCAGATACATTTTGGTTGATTTTTCAAAATCAAGATTCTTAAAATCTATCTGTTGCTTCTCAAGTAAATCTTGTTTTAAGGATGTTTAGACATTTACAACACAAATAACATGTTTTTTGCAGTGTACGTGATGCATTTTAGAATATAATCTTGTGCATCTATTGCCACACCATGGGAGAATTTGTAATTAATATTAAACAACTTACGTTTCAGACCAAAACATTGCTTATTTAGTTGAAATAATTTGAAAAGAAGACAAAGCATTAAGCATGACTCTGTCCTTATTGTACAAAAACGAATCAGTGTTTTTGATTAAATCTTGAACGTGAACGAATCGTTCTTGCTCACTTCAATTGTTTTGATTTTGAACCCTAATCGGCTGAGTCAGTGGATGTGACCGAAAATTGGAAAATGCTGCCTTCAGAGGCTGTAGGAGGAAAATAAGTTGCTTGTCAAATTATTCTGAGACTAGTTTCCTTAAAGGGTTATTTCAGCCAAAAAATGTAAAATTGACTCATCCTCTTGCCATCCCAGATGTGTATGACTTTCTTTCTACTGCAGAACTCAAATTAAGATTTTTAGAAGAATATTTCAGCTCTGTAGGTCCATACAATGCAAGTGAATGGTGGCCAGAACTTTGAAGCTCCAAAAAGCACATACATGCAGCATAAAAGCAATCCATATGACTCCAGTGGTTAAATCCATGTGTACAGAGATGATATGATAGGTGTGGATGAGAAACAGTTAAATATTTCAGTCCTTTTTTTACAATAAATCTCCACCTTATACCAGCCCGACCAGTACGTGTTAATATGCACCAAGAATGCGAATTGCAAAAAAACAAAACTAAAGAAGGTGAAAGTAAAAGTGAACATTTATAGTAAAAAAAAGGACTTATATAGTTCCTCACCCACACCTTTTATTTAGCTTCTGGAGACATAGTTTAACTACTGGATTTTATAGATTACTTTTATGCTGCTTTGATTTGCTTTTTGGAGCTTCAAAGTTCTGTACACCATTTCATTGCAATGTATGGACCTACAGAGCTGAGATATTCTTGTAAAAATCTTAATTTGCATTCTGCAGAAGGAAGAAAGTCATACACATCTTGGATGGTCTGAGGTTGAGTAGAACATGAGAATTTTCATTTTTGTGTGAGCTATCCCTTTAAGAGTTCCACTCCTTCAAAAACTAGGTTAAGCCATGAACAGCTAAGGCAGAAGGCAGCTGCCTATGTTTTCAGATGCAGCCAATGTGTGAATGACTCACTTGTCGCCACATGCTGGCCTAAAGATGTAATTGCAAAATGGGTCACTGAACAAATCAGTGAATGAAATCAAAGTAAAGGATGACTCAAAATCCCCACCACCACTATCTGGAAAGCCATGAACATAGAGAAGATCAAACAGTTGATCAGAGTGATCAAACAGTTAAGTGTCCCAATGGAGCGCCAATGTCTAATCAGTTTCGAGAACCAAAACTGTTGAATAATGCAGTATATATTGTATGTTGAGTAAAAATGAAGTACAATCTGAGTGCTGAAAGCTCACACCTTATTCTGTGTGTTCTCCAGGTGTCTGTTCTTGACGTGAACTTCCTCCTGAATGGAATCATACACGTTGAGCAGCACGCTGTCCCCCTCCTCGCTGTTCTGATTCAGAGCTTCAATCAGCTGCTTCTTCCTCTGGTCAGCTAGAGTCTTCCTCTGTCTGTGTCTCTGCTTCAGTTCTTCGTTCCTCACCTGTTCTCCTCCCACAAACTCCTGCTCCAACTGCTTCAGCCTATCAACCAATATCATATATTAGAGATAGAATGCTCATAATATTTCATTTCCAGTACCATCATAATCCTCAGTTCCCTTCAAACCACCAGTACCATTCAAACTATTACAGTGTTCCAAACGGCATAAATAATGGTCATAGTAGCATATGCCGTGGGGTTGTTCCAAACGGAATATCCAATAAAACTAGAATTCCGCTTTTTAAAGTGATTTTTAAAAATCAAGTGTAATTAACACAGACTGATGCTTCAACAGAAAAATATAATCGAACTACCTCCTCAGAGCTTACAGTAAGTAGGTCTGTCTTTAATTTTTTTTTTCTCCCAATTTGGAATGCCCAATTCCCACTAGTTCCTCGTGGTGGTGCGGTTACTCACCTCAATCCGGGTGGCGGAGGACAAGTCTCAATTGCCTCCACTTCTTAGACAGTCAGTCTGTGCATCTTTTCACGTGACTCGCTGTGCATGACACAGCAGAGACTCATGGCATGTGGAGACTCTTGCTACTCTCTGTGATCCATGCACAACTTACCACGTGCCCCATTGAGAGCAAGAACCCCTAATCGCGACCATGAGGAGGTTACCCCATCTGACTCTACCATCCTTAGCAACCGGGCCAATTTGTTTGCTTAGTAGACCTGGCTGGAAATACTCAGCACACCCTGGATTCAAACTTTTGACTCCAGGGATGGTAGTCAGCGTCTTTACATGCTGAGCTACCCAGGGCCCCTGTCATTAAATGTTTATAAGTTATAGCTAAAAATCAATTCTCCTGTGGAGAACATGAATAGGATTTTTACATCCAGAACCAGACTGTTGCGCTCTATTTGAGTCTTACCTCTCTAAAACATGCCTCTGGTCCAGTTGACCCGGTGTGGAATCCACAACTGTATCTAAAGCAGAATTCTCTCCACTGGGACTTTCTTTGACAATGGCAGAACTGTCCTACACAAACAAGGGTCAAATCATAGCATAAATATGATATATACCGTAGATAAACATAATTTAGCAAATATCTTGCAAGTATAAGATATAGCCTGTCTGCTTCACCTAACTAAGTTTAGTTTGAAGACAAATATTTTTTACCATGAATACAAGTTCAACACTGGCCTGTTGGTCTGGTGTATCTGTAACATTTTCTTTGTGTTGTTCCACATGAGATCCACCTGATTAAGGGGGAAGTACAACAAGATTTGACCAGATTAATTACATTAAGAACCTTTTGTTAGAGGGCAATGGTTGATTCTCACAATTACCTGTCAAACAAATGTCCTGGTCATATATGTATATACTGTATATAATAAATTATAATTTGCATAAATATAATGAAGCCTACATTTATGGCCATTAAGATTTTTTGCATTGTGACATCTCAGTTTATAGACACTGGACACTTTAACATCTTCGTTGCTACCCAGTCTCACCAGGGAAACACATATGTTTACATCTACATACATTTCCTGTGTATATTAAGTATTAACGTCCTCATACCCTTAATGTCCTATTGCACTTTTTCCACTTGTAATGTTTGCCCTGAATGTTTCTTTTGCACAGTTTTTCTGTACTGTTGCACTACGTGTGTTAATTTTCTGTAAACCAAAAGTATATGTATACTAAATGTATAGTACATGTACAGTTAGAAGTTAGATAGGTCTATGTGTAATATGTTTATATATGTAGCACCGTGGTCCTGTGAGGCAGGACAATTTGTTCCCTTGTATGTCTCTACATATAGCGGAATGACAATAAAGCTCACTTGACTTGATTTTCAGAACACAAAAAAGGAATTGTTCACCCAAAAAAGAAAATTCTCTCATCATTTACTCAACTCAAGCCATCCCGATGTGTATCACTTTCTTTCTTCAGTAAAACACAAGTGAAGATTTTTTAGAAGAATGTCTCAGCTCTGTAGGTCCATACAATGCAAGTGAATGGTGGCCAGAACTTTGAAGCTCCAAAAAGCACATAAATGCAGCCTACAAGTAACCATATGACTCAAGTGGTTAAATCCATATCTTCAGAAACTAATAGGTGTGGGTGAGTATCAGATCAATATTTAAGTCCTTTTTTTTTTTTTAACTACAAATCTCCACCTTTGAGCAGCCTCAACCAATGGGTGGCAAAATGCACCAAATCACCAAACAATAAAAGAAGAATGTTGAAGTGAAAGTGAAATAGGGGTTTATAGTAAAACAAAAGGATTTAAATTTTTATCTGTTTCTCACCAACAAATCTTAATTTATGTTCTGCGGAGAAAGAAAGTCATACACATCTGGAATAGCCTGAGGAAGAGTAAATGATGAGAGAATTTACATTTATGGGTGAACTTTTACTTTAAGCACATTTTACCCCTAATTCTCATCACCATAACACTTTCAGATTTTTTCTTGAACTATTCCCGTTGTCTTCAATTAAGATTTTTTTTTTTTACAAGGGCAAGAAATTAACAGTTGCTCGGGGCAAAAATGCTATTTAAAATGTGGGGGCAAAAATGCCCCTGCAATGATGAACTCTTATGTAGTTATATATAGTTATTTATATTCAATTATATCTCTAGTGACTGTATATACAGTATATTATCACATACAATATTTGTTTTTTTACGATGCCTGTCATGAAAATACAGTCATTATCTGTCACAACAATGTAAAAGAAATCTTAATTTTTTATCTTAAATCAGGCTTCTTTTTCATTATGCATTATACAATTTCTTATTCGTTATTTTAATATTGTAGAAAAATAGGCCTTTGAACATTACCAGTGTTACGGGTTCGGCTGGCTTTGGACTTTTCCAGAGAAGAGAGTCTGGTCTCGTATGATGTCCTCAAGGCAGCAATGTCTGCCTGGAGTTTGGCTTTGGACTCCTGCTCTGCATCGTACTCAGCCTGCAGCCTGGCCAATTTCTTCTCGTATTCCTAAATGCGGAAATAAAACTTTTTGGATGATTTGGAAAAGGATTTTTTAAATATCTTGAATTTGATCCAGCAAACTAGTACAAATGAATTAGATATTAATACACATGCAAGCGGGAAGTTTCTTAAAGAAATCCATTACTAAGTGTGTTTACATGCACATGAAACTGCTGATAACGATCAAAAATCAGCATTCAAGACAAAACTGCGTTTATATGAGATTTCAAATCATCAAATTATTCTCGTATTTTGACATCAAAAAGAAAACAAACATGCGCATAACACAACAGCACATTGGATTAGCCGGTAGGAATGCTGGTAAAGGTGTTTCCACGCAACGGAAAATCGTGGTAATTGGTGAAAATCTACTTGTGTCGATCGGTTTAATATGGAAGTCGGTTTCCGCCACAGTTAAATAAAAAAAGGTGATTTTGTAAGTCAATATAATGAGATACTAAGTCATTATTATGAGAAACTTTCTCATAATAATGACTTAGTATCTCATAATAATGACTTAGTATCTCGTAATAATGACTTAGTATCTCATAATAATGACTTAGTATCTCGTAATAATGACTTAGTATCTCATAATAATGAGAAACTTTCTCATAATAATGACTTAGTATCTCATAATAATGACTTAGTATCTCGTAATAATGAGAAACTTTCTCATAATAATGACTTAGTATCTCGTAATAATGAGAAACTTTCTCATAATAATGACTTACTGTGCGCATGCTAATGTGCTCAGTCAGACGAATTGTGCGTTTCAGATTGAGACGGATCACACAAATGACAACAGCACAACTCTTTTGAAAGTAAGTATAGTTTTATAGCAAGAGGTTTGCAAATAACAACAATTTAGCGCGACGTAAGTGCAGGGCAAGTGTGTTGACTCATGAATCGGTTTCACACCGCATAGCTGAGGTGTGCATTATTAAAATACATATATAATAATTTTGTTTATAATACCACAGTTGTTACACCTCAAGACATTTTCAGGTTTTAATTCCTAAAACGCTCTTGTGAGTATAACTACGTTGTTACGCCAGGGATTCAGGGGGTGAACCTCACTGTTTTTAGTTCTTCACCTAGGGTCTTGCGTACAAAGTCTCCGTTACGGATTCGAAAGCGTCACTTTAGACCTACTAACGGAGGTTTATTGGAGTAACGTGTGTGTGCGTGCATATGAGCGCTGGAAAGAAAGTGTTCAGACCTGCGTGTGTACCTGTGGGTTCGAGCTGTTATGAATCAACTGGGGATCGTTTTAACTGTGGATGTGCGCTTGCACACTGTGGTAAAGTTAGTTCTCTTACGAGAGGTTCTCTCGTATTGCGTAAGCTAGCTTACGCTACGGGAAAGATTCATCTTTTCTGAGATATTGAAGCCAAAAAATTATCCTTAATTTTTGTATCCATTGTCAACGCAGTGCGGCAGCTGCAGACCTTGAGCGGGCTAGCTAGCGAGCTCATAGGTTGCTCTGCGGCAACTGCTGCAGCCTATAGATCGAGCTTGGGCGTAACTCGCGATCCAATGAGAGGCGCCCGCGCCACTGCATCAAAGCCCGCCAAAATGGGCGTGACTAGAGTGCATATAAGCGTAGTTCGTAGGCTGGAACCCTGATTTTCATCTCTTCAGCGAAGCTCTCCGCGATCGCTGACCTGGAAGCCGCCGCCGCTCGAGGGGCATCTAGCAAGCGTGGACAGCGCTAGAAGAAGCCGGCCGCCTCAGCCACCTTCAGCCATCCTGCGAAGCTACGCCATCCGACGACGTATCCTTTTATTCAGCAAGCTAGTTCTCACTGAACTATTCACAAAAGAGTACGAAGCGTCTTTTCAAGATGCCTCGCCCACTTGCGCCTCATGTCGCGCTCTTCTCAGCACAGGAGACCGCCACATCATCTGGCGCTCTCTGCCTGGGACTGGGGCACGCAGAGCTCGCCCTCACTGAGGGCGGATGCGATTTCTGCGAGGAGCTACCGATGTCGACCCCTGCGGGCTCGACTCGGCCGTCAAAGCAGAAACCGCCACGCCTTTACCCTCAGCCGCGACAGGAAGAAGCGCCGCCACAAAGGCTGCCGGAAACTGTGGTTGAAGCGACTGCCTCGCCGAGCCTCTCCTCGAAAGCATCGCTCACCCTCCCCGCCTCGGACGCGCAGAGTTGCCGCCGAGCGGCCGCGACTGCTGCCATCTCGGATGACGAGCCGGAGGATAAGGGCCGCTGTTCCATCATGGCTTCGACAGCGAGGAGTGGACAGGCTCCCAAGCCTCCTCCTCAGCCCAGGAATCCAGCAGGACCCGCGCCGAGTCGAAGGGAGTTAACACGCCTCACACAGGCCGCCGACCGCCTCGGGCTCGAGTGGTCACCGCCCCTGAGCAGGCACCCAACAGACTCGACGGCTGCTTTCTTCAAAGCCATCGCCGCTTACACCCGCGCCCGGCCGCCCCTTCCTGCCGGAATTACATACGGAGCTTGCAAAGTCGTGGAACGCCCTTTTTCAGCCAGGACCCGCTCACACGCCTCCACCTCTCTCGCGCCGGTGGACGGCGCCACTGAGAGAGGCTACTCCTCCATCCCCCGGTCGAGGACTCGGTAGCAGCACACCTTTGTCCGCCTCCGCGAGATGGCGCTCCAAGCCTGTGCTCCCGCCTAAGGCCTGCAGAGCTGACTTCGCCTATGTTGGCCGCGCTTATTCCGCCGCCAAGCCGCGATCTGCTCTGCACTCAATGGCCGCTTTACAGATCCTACAAGCAGACCTTCTTCGGAGTGGGATGAGAAAGGCAGGCACCCAGAGGCTGTTACTGATCTACTGGCCGACAGACCTCGCCCTTCAGCTACCAAAGCTGCAGCCCAAGCTCTAGGGAAGTGCATGGCCTCGCTGACTGTGACCGAGAGACACTTATGGCTAACACTAGCCGACATGGGAGAAGCAGAGCGCTCCACGCTCCTCAACGCACCGCCTCTCCAACCGGTCTCTTCGGCTCCGCGGTGAGTGGCATTGTTGACCGCTTCTCAGAAGTCCAGAAAGCCACCCAAGCCATGAACCTCTTCCTGCCGCTGCCGCTTAGCTCCTCTGCAGGCCGCCACGTGATCAGCCTCCTGCACGAGCCTCTTCACAGCTCCAGTTCAACAATCTCAGACTTCTCAGCGCCGACAGGGCTGCCACCTCGATCAGGCTCAGACAGCCGCCGCGAGACCGCCCCGCTGGCCTCGATCTAAGGTAACGCTGAAACCCGAGCAGCCGAAGTCTTCCTAACTGTGTTGAACAAACGACGGCTCAGTCCCGCCACGGCCGGACCACTGTCAAAGCTTTGCCCCTGTCAGTCCCCTTCTCTCAGGCTACTACAGTGGTGAATTTAGCAGCCAACAAGCCGGTGACACTGCCCGCTTGCTCAGACTCAAACGCCGCTTTCACGGCGACCCAAATAAATCTTGTAAAGAGCAAACATGTCTTATGTGTAGAAAAAGTGCCCACAACCCAGTGTTCGCCCTACACACAAGCATAACACATCCCGCGCCCCTATCAGAGCACGCCTCATAAAGCGGTTACTGAACCGCCGAAGGCCAGAGTCAATGAAGGCGCTCACAAATGCGCATGGCGCTACCATTCTCTGCCCGCTCTGTCACACCGACCAGCCCTATGTGTAGAAAATGTGCCCACAATCCAGTGTTCACTTCTGCACACAAGCACTGCATGTCTCGTGTCCCCACCAGAGCACGCTCACATAAAGCGGTTACTGAACCGCCGAGCGCTAGAGTCAATAAATGCGCCCACAAATGCGCGCTACGCTCCATTCTCTGCCCGCTCTGTTACACGGCCAGCAACCATTCCTCTGTGTGTAAGTCCTGCGCTATGCTATGCGATCACGTAACAGATGTGACTCTTTCCCCATTCATTCCAATCGGAAGTCACTCACAAAACAGCCTGTTCATGCTGTCTGCGAGCAATCATGCATGAACACACTAAACGCTGCCACACATTTTGTTCAGCACTCTGTGTGCGGCAATCAGAGCGAATTGGCCATTCACCCTCTAGCTGCTACGCTTCAAAGCGTGGGAAGCTATTCCAGGGATATCCAAGTGGGTGTTAAGCACAATACAACAGGGCTATTTGCTACAGTTCGATCGCCGCCTCGCCTCAGAGCGCGCTCGAAACCACTGTGAACACGGAAGCAGCGTGCTTGCTTCGCTCAGAAATAGCAAGCCTTCTGTGCAAAAGGGCCATAGAAAAGTGCCACCCTCTCTGAGCGAAGTCGGGCTTTACAGCCGTTATTTTCTTGTTCCCAAGAAAGACGGCGGCCTCAGACCCATATTAGATCTCAGGGTTTTGAACAAGGTGCTTGCAAAAGACCGCTCAAAATGCTTACAATCAGGAAACTCCTCACGATGTGCGCCAGGGGACTGGTTTATTTCTCTCGATCTGAAAGATGCATACTTTCAGATTCAGATAAATCCCCGCCACAGGCCATTCTTGAGATTCGCTCGACGGCCAGGTTTATCAATACACCGCCCTCCGCTCGCCTGTCCTTAGCACCTCGCGACTTTCACGGCGCATGGATGCGGGCGCCGCACTCCCGGCGGAGTCAGGGTTTGCGAATTCTGAACTATTTGGACGACTGGCTGATTATGGCTCAGTCACATATGGAGCTTCTGTCTCACAGAGCAGTTCTCCTCAGCCATCTGAACAGTTTGGGTCTTGCAGTCAATTGGACCAAGAGCTCACTACAGCCCAGTCAGACCATTTCCTTCCTGGGAATAGAACTAGACTCGTGGGCAATGACGGCTCGCTTATCTACACAGCCAAGACGCCGTGTTCAGCTTGACTAGTCGCGATCTTTTCAGATGAACAGCCTCACGCCTCTGAAGAAATTCCAGAGAGTGCTAGGTTACATGGCCTCAGCCGCAGCAGTACTTCAGCTGGGTTTACTGCACATGCGCTCGCTTCAGCATTGGCTAAACACCGCGCCTCGCCGGGCTTGGGCCACAGGCCGCCAGCCCATCAAGGTGACTCAGACCTGCATATCAGCTCTGCAGCCCTGGACAGTGGCCGAATGGTATCAGCGGGAGTGACAATGGGAGCTGTATCTCGCCGAAAGTCATCTCGACAGACGCCGCCCAACACGGGTTGGGGCGCCGTCTGCGAGGGCTCTCCGGTTTTCGCCTATGGTCAGTTCAGGAAAAGCTCCTTCACATAAATTGTCTGGAAATGATAGCGGTCGAGTACGCCGCAGCGCTTTCTCCCGGTCATTCAGGGTCACCACGCCCTGGTCCGCTCGACAACAGATCTGTGGTATCCTACCTAAACCGCCAGGGCGGTGTCAGATCCAGGAACCTCTTCCATCTGACAAAACGCATACTGAGTTGGTCCCAGTGCCACCTGCGCCGCTGAGGGCGACGCGACGTGCCAGGCCACCTGAACGACGGCCCGACAGACTGTCCAGAGACAATATTCCCCAGGGAATGGTCCCTGCACGCTCAAACAGTCCAGACGCTATGGCACCTATTCGGCAGAGCAGAGATAGACCTCTTTAGCGCCCAAAGAGAACTCTCACTGCCCAATATTTTTCTCGAAAGCGAGGACGCCGCTGGCCCAGGACTGGCCCAGACGCCCGCTTACGCCTTCCCTCCCGCCTCGCTATTGCCACAGGTAATGCAGAGGATCAGGGAAACGCGCCACTCGGTGCTCCTCATAGCCCCGCTGGGGAGAATCAGACATGGTTCCCGGAGCTTACGCAGCTGTCACTGACAGCCCGTGGCCCATCCCAGTGAGAGCAGATCTCCTCTCTCAAGCTCACGGCACAATCTGGCATCCCCACCCAGAGCGCTGGGCTGCATGCGTGGGTGATCAACGACTACCCGTCGCTCTGCCAGAAGGAGTAATAAACACCATCATACACGCTAGAGCCCCTTCCACGAGAAGACTCTATGCGCCAAAATGGTCTGTGTTCTCAAAATGGTGCACCGACAGAGACCTGGACCCACGGACATGTGGGGTGTCGTCGCTGCTCAGTATTTCTACAAGAGCTGCTGGATAAGGGCAGATCCCCATCCACGCCAAAGTGTATGTGGCGGCCGCTGCGGCGTTCGCTGAACCCCTGCACGGCCAGTCATGGGGTAAAAACGAGCTGGTCATCCGCTTCCTCAGGGAGCTAGAAGGATGAACCCCCGCGCTCCATCGGTTCCTATCTGGGATCTTTCTATAGTTCTCAAACTATGAAAGCCCCCTTTCGAACCACTTCAATCCGTGGATTTGAAATACCTTTCACTCAAAACCGTTTTTCTGACTGCCCTGTCATCAGTCAAACGTGTGGGAGACCTTCACGCGCTGTCTGTCAGCGCTGCGTGTCTTGAGTTTGGACCAAGTGACTCCAAGGTCATTTTAAAGCCTAGACACGGCTATGTTCCCAAGGTGATCGGTACTCCTTTCAGAGCACAGGTCATTTCCTATCGGCGCTGCCAGCACCGGATAGCGAACGCGACGCCAATCTCCTTTGCCCGGTCAGAGCACTGAGATTGTATACTGCGCGCTCCGCTGCTTTCAGACGCCCGAGCAGCTTTTTGTTTCGCTCGAGGGCGCACCAAAGGTCTCGGCCTCGAAACAGACACTATCTAGATGGATAGTGGACGCTATTGCTGCTGCATACGCGCCAAAAGACCTGCCATGCCCGTTGGGCATTAGGGCTCACTCCACTAGAGGCATGGCATCCTCGTGGGCATGGTCCAGCGGAATTTCCATTCACGACATATGTGTGGCAGCGGGATGGACTTCCCCCTCCACCTTTGTCAGATTTTACAATATGGAAGTGCCCGCTCTGCAGGCAAAACTACTAGCGGTTTAATACGCTACAGCTCCCCTGGTGAGCTGCACTGATGGGACACATTCCACACAGACCGGCACCGGAATACATCTTGGAAAAATGAACCTAACATTTATATACTTGCACTGTTTTAAAAAGATGCCCATCCAAAAACGTAGGTTTACATTCCATGTTTAAAAAAAAGTTACTCTGGGTGCTATTGGATGTTATTTAAATAAAATACTTGATTTTAAATTTGTTATTTAGGTGATGGCTTAAATTTCATAACTGACATATGTTTGTCTACAGGATGGAAGATCTAAAGGGATTCTTGAGACAGAGGAATGTCCCTGAGGAAACAATAGAGACACTGGAACATGAAACGGTGAAACAGATACAGATTAACACAGATAATGTTCATAAAAGTTTAAAAGTATTTTGTTAGAGATTAACATTTTAGCTCCAAACTCAAATATAAGCCGCCAAATCCATTCTTGCACT
Source organism: Xyrauchen texanus (assembly GCF_025860055.1). Classification (NCBI taxonomy): domain Eukaryota; kingdom Metazoa; phylum Chordata; class Actinopteri; order Cypriniformes; family Catostomidae; genus Xyrauchen; species Xyrauchen texanus. The sequence continues at coordinate 7,694,228 of NC_068314.1, forward strand.
GACATTGGTAGTATTACAACATGTTGCACAAGTAATTGATTAATCGAGTACTCGTTCAGCTTTAAACATTCGACTAGAAAAACTTGATTTTCATTTGTGCCAGCTGTGGGCAACAATGAAACTGCTTATCTTACTAAAATCTTGCAGTTACAACTAAATGTATTGGCTGGCATTGTACACTCCTGAGCACAAAAAAAAACAGGTCAAGCCCAAAATGTCAAAACATTAAGTGAGGAATATTAGCAAGAATTAAACAAATGCTCTCCCGAGGCCTTCTGTGCCACCATTTGCTCATTAACTGTTTGGGGAAAAAGCTGGAAACGGGGAAATGCACTTGTTTTTTTACCAAATTTGGGGAAAAAAATTATATTTCTTGTTGCTTAGTATCTCAAAAATATTATCGTGAAGAAAAAACATATGTGTGAAAAACACTTTGTTGTCAAGTCACTTCATAGACTTCAATGTATTCTGCAGTGCTGATGCAAGTCATGTGAAAGATTCTTAATGTGTATAAATATCACTCACTTTTGCACATTAATCATTGTTCTTCACAATCACAAAAGTGACAGATTGTGGTTTCATAATGGCGAATTTCTCTGAAAGGTGAGCAGTTTAGATCCCTGAAATTATTATTATTTTCATGCATTTATTTATTTTGTGGAATTTGATAATTTTCCACGGCACACCTGACAATCTTTCACAGCACGTGGCACAGTGGTTGGGAAGCACTGACTTAAGCCAATTCAACTTTGAAAACATCAACATCAGACATCAAACAACATCAGCAAGATGGACAGTGCTGTTTTGTCACAGTATAAGCTTACATTAAGCAAAAAAAATAAACGGTAGAAAGGAATAAAGGTAAATCGTCCTCCACCTGCAGCCTTGATCTGTATTTGCTTTTAAGCAGGGTCAAAGCTGAAAACCCGCACTCACATAAGTAAGAGGAGGGAAGGGGATGAGGAATTTCATAGCCTTTCGAGAGAGCCTGCTGGAGATACGTCACAATATTTATTTCACAAAAATGTAACCTGAAAAATTTAATGAAATACAGAAATAAAGAAAAGAAAATCTTAAAGAAAGCCCAAATGTTAGTTTGGGATTTTTTTGAAGCATTTACCTAACTGCAACAAGAAATATAAAAAAAAAACTATTTTGAATGTCTCAATTTACATGCTCATTTAATTGCAATTAATTTAATAATTTTTTGTACAATTAATCGCACTGAATTAATGCAATTAATCGCATGCCCACGGACCATAATAAGGAAGATTCCTGAGAAATGCAAGCTTGTAGTACCACCTAGTAAGTGAAATTTCAGCTGTATGAGCAACGCACAGTTTATACAGTGAAGAAAACACTTTAGTAGGCAGAACAACATGCGTTAAGTTCTTACGTTCAAAACACTTGGAGCGCAAATGCAATCTAAGGGATCTCAAGATGTGTTTAAAGATTGAGTATTAAACTATATTTAACTTGACACAGTGACCTAAACATTTTATGTTTATGATGCAACACACCCCAGACATCTGATGTAGGTGTAAATTGAAAATTTTGTATGGTCTTATCTATGATTAACTCTTCTGCTACAGGAATGTAATGCATTTTAATTATCTGAATATTTGTTTATTTTATATATATATATATATATATATATATATATATATATATATATATATATATATATATATATTTATATTTTTTTATATTTAAAGATAACTATGTATCATTATTTCATCATTATATATTGAATTATTGTTATATGAGGGGCTTTCTCAGCAAATATTTGTAAATGCGATTAATTAATCGGACACCATGTAATTAATTCGATTAAAAATTTTAATCAATTGACAGCCCTACTTTATTTACATCATTACTGATTTGGAGTGCACACAAGTTAGTTTCGTTGTGTCTGTTATTTATATTTGTTTCAATTTGAGTTTAAGTTTACCGGTGATGAGTGGCGTATGGTCTTCAGACAAGGATGGCAGAAGCAGCATATTGTGGTGACGAAAATTAGAGTCCGGGCAGGATGAGGAATTTAAGCATTATTGGTTCCGTTTACCATTTTTTACCATTGGTTTACATACCATTTTGCTCAGATTGCATGGGGGAGGAGGAAAAACTGATATCTTTATTAATTGACTTCTTTAGTTCTATATTTATGGTATCTTTATAAAATTTGCTTTTCTTCAATTTTGATTTCATAAATGTATTTGTTGATTTGATCATGATTTAAGTAGAGTTAATTGTTAAATGTAAAGTTACTTTGTTTTCCTTCTTGTGATGTAATGGGCCCATCCTTTCCTTTATAAGCTGTTGCTTTGTTCATTACAGGGGACAGCTTTAGTTTGTTAGTTGTTTTCTATTGAATGTTGTGTTATCTTATTTTCTTTTTGTTTGTGGATTTTGTTATGTTATAAGAAATTTATGAGTTTGTAAGTCCTTTTTATTTGGGTTCAAATAAAGACCAATCTTTTCAGTTAAGAGCTTGTGTTCTTTGTTTCTGACCCTCTGTCCCTCACAGTAGGCAAGTTCACAGTAGTTTAATTCGCTTCTTATCATTCAAATTCTGTTAAAATTCACCTCTGGTGCCGTTCTAAATGCATGAATGTGAACCGAACTATTGAGCATCTACATCTGAGATGCTGTTCTTGAGTAGTGCCCAAATATTGCGCACCACTGTGAAGGCTAAGTGACATTTTTGGAAAATGTTATCAAGGTTTTACATTTGCCTATAGTAAGACTATATAAGTGAATTTCCCCATTTCCATCTTTTCCCCCCAAACAGTTAATGAGCAAATGGTGGCACAGAAGGTCTCAGGAGAGCATTTGTTTAATTCTTGCTAATATTCCTCACTTAATGTTTTGACATTTTGGGCTTGACCCGTTTTTTTGTGCTCAGGAGTGTACAATGCCAGCCAATACATTTAGTTGTAACTGCAAGATTTTAGTGAGAAAAGCAGTTTCATTGTTGCCCACAGCTGGCACAAATGAAAATCAAGTTTTTCTAGTCGAATGTTTAAAGCTGAACGAGTACTCGATTAATCAGTTACTTGTGCAACATGTTGTAATACTACCAATGTCAGTGCAAGAATGGATTTGGCGGCTTATATTTGAGTTTGGAGCTAAAATGTTAATCTCTAACAAAATACTTTTAAACTTTTATGAACATTATTTGTGTTAATCTGTATCTGTTTCACCGTTTCATGTTCCAGTGTCTCTATTGTTTCCTCAGGGACATTCCTCTGTCTCAAGAATCCCTTTAGATCTTCCATCCTGTAGACAAACATATGTCAGTTATGAAATTTAAGCCATCACCTAAATAACAAATTTAAAATCAAGTATTTTATTTAAATAACATCCAATAGCACCCAGAGTAACTTTTTTTTAAACATGGAATGTAAACCTACGTTTTTGGATGGGCATCTTTTTAAAACAGTGCAAGTATATAAATGTTAGGTTCATTTTTCCAAGATGTATTGCTTGTCACATTGTTTTATTATTTATTTACATATCAAATTGTAACAGTATACGTAAAACGTATCGGTTACCTAACGTAACCTCGGTTCTCTCTAGATGAGGGAACGAGTATTGCGTAAGCTAGCTTACGCTACGGGAAAGATTCATCTTTTCTGAGATATTGAAGCCAAAAAATTATCCTTAATTTTTGTATCCATTGTCAACGCAGTGCGGCAGCTGCAGACCTTGAGCGGGCTAGCTAGCGAGCTCATAGGTTGCTCTGCGGCAACTGCTGCAGCCTATAGACGAGCTTGGGCTAACTCGCATCCAATGAGAGGCGCCCGCGCTCACTGCAACAAAGCCCGCCAAAATGGGCGTGACTAGAGTGCATATAAGCATAGTTCGTGAGGCTGGAACCCTGGTTTTCATTGACTGAAGCTGAAAAGTCGCCGTGGCGCGAAAGCACGGCCGGCTACGCAATACTCGCTCCTCATCTAGAGAGAACCGAGGTTACGCTAGGTAACCGATACGTTCTCTTACGAGAGGTTCTCTCAGATATGTAAGCTAGCTTACGCCTACGGAACCCATTGTCAACGCCGGCGCGCCAAGCATCCACTGTATGAGCCCCAGGGAATTAAGGGGGGACCCGTGAGAGCCCTTATGAGTGGGGAAATAATATTTGGCCGGCAAGAATGCGGGTCATTGATTGTGTAATACATAAGCACATAGTGGGAAGGGAACGACAGAACAGCGGTGCCGGTCTGTGTGGAATGTGTCCCATCAGTGCAGCTCACCAGGGGAGCTGTAGCGTATTAAACCGCTAGTAGTTTTGCCTGCAGAGCGGGCACTTCCATATTGTAAAATCTGACAAAGGTGGAGGGGGAAGTCCATCCCGCTGCCACACATATGTCGTGAATGGAAATCCCGCTGGACCATGCCCACGAGGATGCCATGCCTCTAGTGGAGTGAGCCCTAATGCCCAACGGGCATGGCAGGTCTTTTGACGCATATGCAGCAGCAATAGCGTCCACTATCCATCTAGATAGTGTCTGTTTCGAGGCGGCGAGACCTTTGGTGCGCCCCGAACTAAACGAAAAGCTGCTCAGAGCGCCTGAAAGCGGCGAGCGCAGTATACAATCTCAGTGCTCTGACCGGGCAAAGGAGATTGGCGCCGCTCGCTAACGGAAAGCTGGCAGCCGATAGGGAAATGACCTGTGCTCTGAAAGGAGTACCGATCACCTTGGGAACATAGCCGTGTCTAGGCTTTAAAATGACCTTGGAGTCACTTGGTCCAAACTCAAGACACGCAGCTGACAGACAGCTTGAAGGTCTCCCACACGCTTGACTGATGACAGGGCAGTCAGAAAAACGGTTTTGAGTGAAAGGTATTTCAAATCCACGGATTGAAGTGGTTCGAAGGGGGGCTTTCATAGTTTCGAGAACTATAGAAAGATCCCAGATAGGAACCGATGGGGGCGCTGGGGTTCATCCTTCTAGCTCCCTGAGGAAGCGGATGACCAGCTCGCTTTTACCCCATGACTGGCCGTGCAGGGGTTCAGCGAACGCCGCAACGGCCGCCACATACACTTTGAGCGTGGATGGGGATCTGCCCTTATCCAGCAGCTCTTGTAGAAATACGAGCAGCTGATGACACCCCACATGTCCGCGGGTCCAGGTCTCGGTCGGTGCACCATTTTGAGAACACAGACCATTTTGACGATAGAGTCTTCTCGTGGAAGGGGCTCTAGCATGTATGATGGTGTTTATTACTCCTTCTGGCAGAGCGACGGGTAGTCGCTGATCACCCACGCATGCAGCGCCCAGCTCTGGGTGGGGATGCCAAATTGTGCCGCGAGCTTGAGAGAGGAAATCTGCTCTCACTGGGATGGGCCACGGCGCTGTCAGTGACAGCTGCGTAAGCTCCGGAACCATGTCTGATTCTCCCAACGCGGGCTATGAGGAGCACCGAGTGACGCTGCTTCCTGATCCTCTGCATTACCTGTGGCAATAGCGAGACGGGAGGGAAGGCGCAAGCGGGCGCCTGGGCCAATCCTGGGCCAGCTGCCCTCGCTTTGAGAAAAATATTGGGCAGTGAGAGTTCTCTTTGGACGCAAAGAGGTCTATCTCCGCTCTGCCGAATAGGTGCCATAACGCCTGGACTGTTTGAGCATGCAGGGACCATTCCCCTGGGGAATATTGTCTCTGGACAGTCTGTCCGGCCGCCGCTCAGGTGGCCTGGCACGCGCGTCGCCCTCAGCGAGCGCAGGTGGCACTGGGACCAACTCAGTATGCGCTTCGCTCAGATGGAAGAGGTTCCTGGATCTGACACCGCCCTGACGGTTTAGGTAGGATACCACAGATCTGTTGTCCGAACGGACCAGGACGTGGTGACCCTGAATGACCGGGAGAAAGCGCACGAGCGCGCACTCGACCGCTATCATTTCCAGACAATTTATGTGAAGGAGCTTTTCCTGAACTGACCATAGGCCGAAAACCGGAGAGCCCTCGCGAGACCGCGCTCCAACCCGTGTTGGACGCTGCCTGTCGAGATGACTTTTCAGCGAGATACAGCTCCCATTGTCACTCCCCGCTGATACCATTCGCCACTGTCCAGGGCTGCAGAGCTGAAATACAGGTCTGAGTCACCTTGATGGGCTGGCGGCCTGTGGCCCAAGCCCGGCGAGACACGCTGGTGTTTAGCCAATGCTGAAGCGGGCGATGTGCAGTAAACCCAGCTGAAGTACTGCTGCGGCTGAGGCCATGTAGCCTAGCACTCTCTGAAATTTCTTCAGAGGTGTGAGGCTGTTCATCTGAAATGACGCCGCTAGTCGCTGCACACGGCGCCGGCTGTGTAGATAAGCGAGCCGTCATTGCCACTGAGTCTAGTTCTATTCCAAGGAAGGACATTGCCTGACTGGGCTGTAGTGAGCTCTTGGTCCAATTGACTGCAAGGCCCAAACTGTTCAGATGACTGAGGAGAACTGTCCTGTGAGACAGAAGCTCTGCATGTGATTGTGCCAAAATCAGCCAATCGTCCAAATAGTTCAGAATTCACAAACCCTGACTCACGAGGGGTGCGAGCGCCAGGCCCATGCACTTCGTGGAAAGTACGGGTGCTAAGGACAGGCTGAACGGAAGGACGGTGTATTGATAAACCTGGCCGCCGGGCTGAATCTCAAGAATGGCCTGTGACGGGATTTATCTGAATCTGAAAGTATGCATTTTTCAGATCGAGAGAAATAAACCAGTCCCCTGGCGCACATGCGCGAGGAGTTTGCTGGTTGTAAGCATTTTGAACGGTCTTTTGCAAGCGCTTTGTTCAAAACCCTGAGATCTAATATTGGTCTGAGGCCGCCGTCTTTCTTGGGGACAAGAAAATAACGGCTGTAAAACCCCGACTCGCTCAGGGAGGCGGCACTCTCTATGGCCCTTTGCACAGAAGGTTTGTTATTTCTGAACGAAGCATGCACGCTGCTTCCGTGTTCAAAGTAGTTTCGAGCCGCGCTCTGAAGCAAGGAGGACGGCGATCGAACTGTAGCAAATAGCCCTGTTTTATTGTGCTTAACACCCATTCGGATATCCCTGAATATCTTCCCACGCTTTGAAGCGTAATGTTAGAGGGTGAATGGCCAAATCGCTCTGATTGCCGCACACAGCGCGCTGAACAGAATGTGTGAGCGCGCTTACTGTGCTTATGCTGGACTGCTCGCAGACAGCATGGACAGGCTGTTCTGTGAGTGACTTCCGATTGAGGTGAATGGGGAAAGAGTCACGCCTGTTAAGTGATGCGCAAGCATAGCCACGGGCACGGGACTTACATACAGAGAAGTGTTTGCTGGCCGTGTGACAGAGCGGGCAGAGAATGGGCGCGCGCACGTATTCGTGAGCGCATTTATTGACTCTAACACTCGAGTGGTTCGTAACCGCTTTTGAGTGTGCTCTGATGGGGACACGGAACGTGTAATGCTTGTGTGTAGAGCTGAACACTAGATTGTGGGCACATTTTCTACACATAAGGCTGGTCGTGTGACAGAGCGGCCAGAGAAGGGCGCGCACGGATTCGTGGGTGCGTTTATTAACCCTAACACTCGAGCGGGTCGTAACCGCTTTATGTGAGTGTGCTCTGATAGGGACACGGGACGTGTAATGCTTGTGTGTAGGGGTGAACACTGAATCGTGGGCACAATTTCTACACATAAGGCATGTTTACTCTTTACAAGATTTCTTTGGGTCGCCGTGAAAACGGCGTTTGAGTGCAGGCAAACGGGTAGTATCACCGGCTTGTTGGCTGCTGAATCCACCACTGCAGTAGCCTGAGAGAAGGGGACTGACAGGGGCTAAGCTTTGACGGTGGTCCGCCGCGGGCGGACTGAGCCGCCGCTTTCTCAACAACGCTAGGAGGACTTCGGTTGCTCAGGTTTCAGTACAATCTTAGGCCGAGGCCCGCAGGGGGCGGCTGTCTGAGCGCGATCGAGGGCGGCCGCCCTGTCGATGCTGAGAAGTCTGGCTTGTTGAGCTGGGCGCTGTGAAGAGGCTCGTGCAGGAGGCTGGTCACATGGGCGGCCTGCAGAGGAGCTAGCGTGACGAGGCAGAAAGAGATTCATGGCTTCGAGAAACGGTCAACAATGCCACTCACCGCGGAACCGAAGAGATCGGACAGAGAGAGCGGCGCGTAGTGCGTTCAGCTTCTCCCAAGTCGGCTAGTCAGATCTGAAACAGCCTCTGTCTGTAAGACGGCCATGGAATGCAGAGCAGATGCGGCTTGGCCGGCGGCGGTATAGGCGCGGCCAACACAGGCGGAAGTAGTTCTGCAGGCCTTAGACGGAGCACCAGCTTAGACCGCCATCTCGCGGAGGGCGGGCAAAGGTGCGGCGTGGAGTCTGTTGGGAGCCTGTTCAGGGGCGGTGACCACTCGAGCCCGAGGCGGTCGACAACCTGTGTGAGGAGGCGCGTAGTTCCCCTTCGACTCGGCGCGGGTCCTGCTGGATTCCTGGGCCGAGGAGGAGGCGCGTGAGCCTGACCACTCCTCGCTGTCCGAAGCCATGATGGAACAGCACTTATCCTCCGCTTCTCGTCCGAGATGGCAGCAGAGCAGCCGCCGGGCGGCAACTGCGCTGGCCCCGAGTGGGCGGGAGGGTGAAGGCGATGCTCGAGGGAGGGGCTCCGGCGAGGCAATCGCTTCTACCACTGGTTCCGCAGCCTTTGAGAGCGGCGCTTTTACTGCGCTGCTGAATGGAAGGCGCGCGGCGGCTTCGGTCCTGAGCGCCGAAGTCGAGCCCGCGAGGGTCGACATCGAAGCTCCTCGCAGAGATCGCGATCCGCCTTCAGCGAGGGGAGCTCTGCATGCCCCAGTCCCAGGCAGAGAGCGCAGATGACGTGGCGGTCTCCGGTGCTGAGAGGGGCGCGCATGAGGCGCAAGTGGAGCGAGGCATCTTTAAAAAGACGCCGTACTTTTTGTGAAGTTCATAAGAACTAGCTTGCTTTAAAAGGATACGCCGCCGGATGGCGTAGCTCGCAGGACGGCTGAAGGTGGCGAAGACGGCCGGCTTCTTCGAGCGCTGTCCACGCTTGCTTGATGCCCCTCGAACGGCGACGCCGCTTCCAGTTCAGAGATGCGAAGAGCTTCGCTGAAGAGATGAAAATCAGGGTTCCAGCCTACTGAACTACGCTTATATGCACTCTAGTCACGCCCATTTTGGCGGGCTTTGTTGCAGTGAGCGCTGGACGCCTCTCATTGGATGCGAAGTTCGCCCAAGCTCGTCTATAGGCTGCAGCAGTTGCCGCAGAGCAACCTATGAGCTCGCTAGCTAGCCCGCCAAGGTCTGCAGCCGCCGCGACTGCGTTGACAATGGATACAAAAATTAAGGATAATTTTTTGGCTTCAATATCTCAGAAAAGATTAATCTTTCCCGTAGCGTAAGCTAGCTTACGCAATACGAGAGAACCTCTCGTAAGAGAACTAACTTTACCACAGTGTGCAAGCGCACATCCACAGTTAAAACGATCCCCAGTTGATTCAAAACAGCTCGAACCCACAGGTACACATGCAGGTCTGAACACTTTCTTTCCAGCGCTCATACGCACGCACACACACGTTACTCCAATAAACCTCCGTTAGTAGGTCTAAAGTGACGCTTTCGAATCCGCAACGGAGACTTTGTACGCAAGACCCTAGGTGAAGAACTAAAAACAGTGAGGTTCACCCCCTGAATCCCTGGCGTAACAACGTAGTTATACTCACAAGAGCGTTTTAGGAATTAAAACCTGAAAATGTCTTGAGGTGTAACAACTGGTATTATAAACGAGATTATTATATATGTATTTTAATAATGCACACCTCGCTTAGTGTGTGAAACCGATTCATGAAGTCAACACACTTGCCCTGCACTCACATCGCGCTAAATTGTTGTTATTTGCAAACCTCTTGCTATAAAACTATACTTACTTTCAAAAGACTTGTGCTGTTGTCATTTGTGTGATCCGTCTCAATCTGAAACGCACAATTAGTCTGACTGAGCACATTAGCATGCGCACAGTAAGTCAATATTATGAGAAGGTTTCTCATTATTACGAGATACTAAGTCATTATTATGAGATACTAAGTCATTATTACGAGATACTAAGTCATTATTATGAGATACTAAGTCATTATTATGAGAAAGTTTCTCATTATTATGAGATACTAAGTCATTATTATGAGAAAGTTTCTCATTATTACGAGATACTAAGTCATTATTATGAGATACTAAGTCATTATTACGAGATACTAAGTCATTATTATGAGATACTAAGTCATTATTATGAGAAAGTTTCTCATTATTACGAGATACTAAGTCATTATTACGAGATACTAAGTCATTATTATGAGATACTAAGTCATTATTATGAGATACTAAGTCATTATTATGAGAAAGTTTCTCATTATTATGAGATACTAAGTCATTATTACGAGATACTAAGTCATTATTATGAGAAAGTTTCTCATAATAATGACTTAGTATCTCATTATATTGACTTACAAAATCACCTTTTTTTATTTAACTGTGGCGGAAACCGGCTTCCATAAATGAGAGCTAAGGCAGAGGTGAAGATTATTAGTGAATATCATATGGCTTCAGTAATCTTGGACTATAGTACCAAGTCATATGGACTACTTATGTGGTGCTTTTACTGGGGGAAAATTCAGTAAACATTTGCACCATTTTTTGCATGGTAATTCAGCACAAATCTTCCAGCGCATTATTCAATTATCCGCAGTCTAGTTGAAAGTAGGTGATATCGTTGCTAAAATCGTGTTGAGTGTTAAGTCATTGTCATTACTTTCCACACAAACATGTGTACGTTCTGTGTAAATGAGGCTTATTATAGATTATGCTTCTTTCACAAAACTCTGTGCTATTTGGTAGGTGCAAATAATATGACGCTATTACCGCTCAAGGAAAGCAGATGGTAAACTAATTTTGTTAAAAAGAGATGCTTGTGTACATTTTCTCATCAATCATGGCAGTAGAAATCCATTCAATAATGTTCAAATGACAAAGAAGAGCATTTAAATCTGACATATATCCAGATACTTTACAAGCAAATTTCCTTAATATTTTAAGTCTTGCTTTGAGAGAAATCTAACCAAATCTAGTTAGATAAATGCTTAAAACAAGAAGAAAACAATTGTTTGCCAATGGGGTAATCAAAATAACATTAATTCTAAAGTTTATTTTTCTTACCCCATTGGCAGATTTTTTTATTTTTATTGTTTAAGTCTAAAGTTCACTTACTTTTGTCAGATTTCTCTTAAAACAAGACATAATATCTTATGCCATTTTGATTGACAAGTAAATAAATCACTTTTTAAATCATTTTAGATAATGTTACAGGAAAACTAGACAAAAATACTTGTCTTGAAAATAATTTTTTGCAGTGTATACTTTCTTCAGCAGAACACAAAGATTTTTAGAAGAATATCTCAGCTCTGTAGGTGCTATACAATGCAAGTGAATGGTGATCAGTCCTTTGAAGCTCCAAAAGTTGCATAAAGGAAACAAAGATGTAATCCTGAAGACTCCAGTGGTAATATTCATATCTTCAGAAGCGATATAATAGGTGTGGGTGAGAAACAGATCAAAATGTAGGTACCTGTTTTACTCAAAATCTCCACTTTTACACCTGAAAGTCACATATGCTGCCTGTTTATTTTCAATTTCACATCGGAGAGTGAAAGTTAATGTGGATATTTAGAGTAAAAAAGGATTTGAATGTTGTTCTGTTTCTCAACCACTCTTATATTGCTTCTTAAGTTATGGATTTAAACACTAAAGTCATATGGATTACTTTTTTGTTTCCTTTATGTGATTTTTGGAGCTACAAAGGTCTGATCACCATTCAGTTGCATTGTATGGACCTACAGAGATATTTTTCAAAAAAATCTTCATTTTGTTTTGCAGAAGAAAGAAAGTAATTCACATCTGGGATGGCATGAGGGTGAGTAAATGATAAGAGAATTTTCATTTTTGGGTGAACTATCCCTTTAAAGAGATGATTCAGGTGTCTGGATCACAGTAGTGGAGTGGTGCTGTTCAAGCCCGGAACAGTTTGTCAGATTGCGGAGGTTTTCGCATCCTCTGTTATATACTGTAGTGCTTAGAACCAACCCACAAGATCGGAATTGCGCAGTGTAAATTTAGTTCAGCAGCAATTTTGTGGCTGTGTTTGCGTTATTGCCTGATCTGCATCACTCCTTTAGTGAATTGGGCACTAATCCAGCACAGTTCAACAGTGCTTTTCTCGCAATTCATTCTTAGTGGCCATCATAGAGGCAAAGCGCGCGCACGCCCAGAGAATCCACAGTCACTTCCAGGACAGCAGCTGACACACGGAGCATGTTGCAGGGCATCCAGGCCATCCCAACTACAGGACAACATCAGTTGCCTGTGACAAAGATGCCTCCCTTCCAGATGCACTGAATGACTTCTACACTAGGTTTGAAGCACAGAATGCCGTGGTGGCGAGGAAGACCACCCCTCCTCCCAAAGACCAGGTGCTCTGTCTTACCATGGCTGATGTGAGGAAAACTACGTAGAGTCAACCCACGGAAGGCTGCTGGACCAGACAACATTCCTGGCAGAGTGCTCAGAGGATGTGCAGACCAGCTGGCAGATGTTCTTAACGACATCTTCAACATCTCTCTGAGCAGCTCCATCGTTCCAATGTGCTTCAAGACCACCACCATCGTCCCCATGCCAAAGAAGTCTTCAGTGTCCTGCCTCAACGACTACCGACCCGACACACTCACATCCATCATCATGAAGTGCTTCAAGAGGCTTGTCATGAGGCACATTAAGACCCAGCTGCCCCCTCACTAAAACACACGTGTCCTGAGTTGCACTTTAATTATTGTCACTTTATACCTGGCTGCTACCTCAATAACTGCTATGTCCATAGAACACTAACATAGTATGTTATGTTTTCATTTGGCATTTTTAGAAACTGTCATCATTTTGCACTACTTGTGTACTACTGTCTCTCACTGTGCCTATTGTCCTGTTCATTTTTAGTAATTTATTGTACTGTCCCGTACTTTTTGCACATGTTTGCACGTGCACTTTATATAGGCATGTTATTTAGTCTGTGTAGTCTCATGTGGTTCTGTGTTTGCCCTATGTTTTTTTACGTATGTAGCACGATGGTCCTGGAGGAACGTTGTCTCGTTTCACTGTGTACTGTACTAACTGTATATGGTTGAACGACAATAAAAACCACTTGACTTGACTTAGTGAATTCCCCCTAGTTCTTGGTCCTTTTTAGAGCTTGACAGCAATGGTCATGATTAACTGTTCAAAAATCGTTAAGCAAGAATTTTTACATTTGGTTGACACTTTTCCTTTAAAAACTCATCATTTGACATTATCACTGCACGCACCTCCTTTATCTTGTCTTTCTCTTCCTTGCTCTCTGACGCATTGCTCTGGGGTCGAGAGGGAACCACTGCAAAATCTCCTGACCTTTGACCTTGCAAGAGTGCTGTTGACAAACCAGAGTTAATCATGAGCTCTTTTGCTTTTCAAATACAATACTGTGCAAAAGTCTTTGGCACATTAGATGTTTCACAAAAACACTTGTCTTAAGATGGTTATTTTATATCTTCTGCTTCAGTATGTCAATATGAAATAGCAATTTTAGATTTCCAAACATTCCTTTGATATGCCACTTTAAAACATTCATACATTTTCTGTGCGTAAGTGCACAGATTATGATGAAGATTCTATTCATTAACATAAGAAAATGGATTTCTATATTTACTGTGCATTTTGACATTGAGAATCATTGGGTTCATCCAAAAGCTGAAAATGTTTGCTTTCAGAGGCTTGTTATGGAGTTAGGATGAAAATAAGTTGCATTTCAAACTGTTCTGAGACCAGTGCAGACAGACAGCACACTGGAGATTAAGTCATTCACTATCTAGGGAGCAAGGGATGTCCTATAGATTTCAATGCAGCTAAGTAAAACTGCAGATTATCAGGCCTTAAACACTTACTTTTTGTCCTGTTCCTCACACAATGCTATCTCATGACATCTAAACACTTTTAACTATTGCACTTGTGTTGCAAAGTATCAGGGTATGAATCCTTAAGAGCATACAAGTTGACACGTGAACCAAAAGTGTCATTGGAGAACCCCAAAATGATGTGTGGTTGCTTCAGTAATTGCGTTTTTCCTCTTACACTAGTTTTTAAGACTCTATCGGTTAGGTTTAGGTTTAAGGTTAGTGTAGGTTTTGTTAATTTAAAACTCTATAGAGTATTAACCTTCAAATGCTTTCTGTATGGGATATTTTTTTTTTACTGGCTTTTACCCAGTGAACATTTCACATTGGAACTGCTGCATCATGTGTAAGGAGCCATGTAATTTCATTTAGAAAAAATGCTGCCACAATCTTCGCAATTTTCATAAAATCAGGCTTATTCTGGCATATCTTTGGGTATGTTCTATGGTTGTGAATGAAGAATATGGCTTTATCTTACAGGCAAGGTTGTCAGAGCCCAGCTTCCCAGAGATTAACGCCCGTAACTTCTTGATTTCCTCCTGATATTCACGCAGGAGGGCATCTTTAGGGTCCTCGTTGATGCGGGGCCGGTTCTGGATGCTTTTGGCGCGGTTGGCATAACGTAGAGTGCTGATGCTCTCTTCGTAATTGTTGTCGGCAGGTGAGAGGCAGGCCACCATGAGTGTCCGCGTGTTACCGCCCAGCGAGTCCTGAAGCAGACGCGTGAGCTTGGAGTCCCGGTACGGGATGTGTTTGGAGCGACCGTCCACCAGAGCTGATATGACATTGCCAAGGGCTGAAAGGGATAAGTTGATTTTGGTAGCTTCCTGTAGGCGGTCTCCAGTCGCTCCAGTTTTTGACTGCCGCTCACTTCCTGCGAGGTCAACGAGATTGAGCTTGCCAGCTCGCAGATGTTCTTCATCAGCAGCATCTAAACTCATATAAAAATTAAAGAGATATAGGGATCACTAAAAGAATATTGATTCCTGTGAGTGTGTTTTAGAACAAACCTGTGTTACAGATTTCCAGGTGAATGGTGAATATGGAGTGTGAGCGAGAGGAATCTTTGTTCATGAGTGTGTAGCCCACGGAGCGATTCTTCCAACCCTGCTCCATTATTTGCTCACATTCCCCAACGCTGTGCACCGTATGCATGGAGAGATCTCGTACATACACGCCACGTTCAGGATGCTCCTTCAACTTGATTTCACAAACACAAAGCATTGAGACATTTAGTCAATGTATCATTTAATGAGCTACATATGACTTTGTACTTCCAAAGGGGATGAACCTCCATCTTCAGTTTGCTGTCAATTCCTAAAAGGTCCCTTATTTCCTCCTTGTAAATTTCCAGGTATGAGGCTCGCACAAGAAATTTTGTGTTCTCTGCACACTATATAGAGAAGTTGAGATCAAAGAGAAGTTATAAAATTACTAAATTACAAAAACTGTGTGTGTGTGTGTGTGTGTGTGTGTGTGTGCAGTTATTTCCATTCCAATAAAATGATTGGAGCTCCTAAGTAGACAGACAGTTAGTCTATGTAATGGGATTTTACAATGAAAATAAATCTATTTAAAATCAAATGATGTGTTGATTTGTTACCTGGATTGTCTCAAAGATGTGTTCAAAAGCTCGAGGGATGATTCCCCTCTGGGCAGGAGGATCCAGAACACCTTGCATGGTAAACGACTTGCCACTTCCTGTTTGTCCATAAGCAAAAATTGTCCCATTGTAGCCCTCTGTTACACCCTGTTTGTAAAATCAAGTATTGACCTTTTCAGTTTAGTGTGTAATGCAAAATACATTTTAAAATAAGACATACATGTAACTTGTAAATGTTTGCTTTTTCATCAGAATATCTGCCAATTGCCCCCACTCATTAAATTTAATGGGTTCTATGGAATAATAATATACAGTTGGTACTTTCCAAGGCTGTAACCACATATTTAATAAGGGCAATAGATTGGGTTTAAAAAAAATAAATAAAAAAAAATAAAAACATTTTAAATTGTCTTTGGTGGCTATTGCCCTGGTACTTCGGGCCTAAGGTGGGAAAATATTGTTCTTTTAAAGTACAGCAATAACGTCTTTTTTTAATTAACTAACCAATTTACAAAATAATAATAATGCAAATACTTATTAACAACTAAATTAACTGAAATAACTATTGATAATTTGCAAGGTTGTAACCACATATTTAAATGGGGTAATAAGGCTATTTTTTTCTTTAAAACCTAAATAACATTTAATACAATATAATAATATCTTTGGCTATGGCCTTGGTACTTTAGGCCTAAGGTGGGTAGTTAAGTAGTAACATTTTCAAACAAACAAATAAATATGATAAAATACTATATAACTGTATATGTAGTATACAGTATATTATATAAATTATAATATAATATGATAAATTATTAATAATAATAATACAATAAATAAAATATGGAGGGCCAAATTACTCAAAACAAAATAATAAAATTATTATTTATATATTTAAATAAATAATTAAATACACATGAAAATGAAATTAAATCACAAATGAAATGATTAAAAACTACTAAATTGCTGTTGAGTGACGTGCTGATAGCCATAACACTTAAAATAATAAGACACATATTTATGAAGCCACGAAGCTTGTGCTTAAATGAAAAATCAACCTAAGATAATGCTAAAATGAAACTGGATGCAAACTGTATAGATATATTTTGTGATTTAATGATTTTAAAGTTTTAAAGAATATTATTTTGCATTTAATAATTGACTGATGTATTGATTTAATTAAAATGTAATAAATATTTATATTTAATAATAAATCAATTTAATAAATCCATGTCTTCAGAAGCGATAGGTGTGGGTAAGAAACAGATCAATATTTTTAACTATAAATTCTCCTCCCAGCCCAGTAGGTGGTGATATGCATGAAGAATGCAAATCGCCAAAAATAAAAGAAGTGAAAGTAAAAGTGGACATTTATAGTAAAAACATAAATATATAAACAACTTAAATATTTCTCTGTTTCCCACACCTATCATATTGCTTCTGAAGACTTGATTAAACCACCAGAGCCATATGGATTACTTTTATGCCTTTATACTTTTTTTTTCTTTTTTTCTGAGTTTCAAAGTTCTGGCCACCATTCACTTCCATTAAATGGACTAACAGAGCTGAGATATTCTTAAAAAAAAATCTTAGTCTATGTTCAGCAAAAGAAAGAAAGTCGTGTTCTTCTGGGATGGCACAAGGGTGAGTAAATAATGAGAGAATTTTCATTTTTGGTTGAACTATCTCTTTAAGGCAGTGTGGAAAAAATTTATTCATTCATTCATAATGAAAATCCCGTCCAAACATGATGATTTCTCTCATAAAAAAAAAATCAACAAAATTAAATTCAGTAGCCTACAACAAATAGGTGTAATAACATAATGTATAAATGCTTCACAATTTATATATTTAAAACATTTCCTCATAGCAGTCATTACCTCCAGTGCTGAATATTTATAGTCTAAAAAGGGCCCAACTTACAAACACATCTTGTAAATAATGAATTATAGGATGGGCTGCAGATTTAAACTGTGATGGGATTTTGTTTCAGATAAGCGACTGAGCAGGTATCAGATAACCCAGATCTATGGGTATGCACGCTGACCAACCACACGAAAAACAATGTACCTCCACCAGAGGATATGCGATTTCGTTGTACATCTGCTCAGTGGAATGGTTGATATAATAAGTCCCATCAAATGTGAATTGTTTCGGCGGCTCTTCGGTGGCTCCGGGTTTCTCAATGAAACACTGACAGCAGCTACTGTCAGTCGAGATGACCGTCTTACAGTTCAACACTTTCTCCCTTTCATTCAGCGGTCGACATCTGACGACCACCTTCACGGATTCTGATGCCATCTTAACGGATCTGCCAACCTGACTGGTTTCACTTGTTATCGGCTAAAGAAAAATTTAATGGTCTGATAATAATCCAGGCAACAACTCTTGTCATTAAAACGGAGACGCTAATAGATATTGTCATCCAGTTCTGGTTCCGTAAAGGGTCGCCAGGGTCAGGCTGCGGTCCTCCTCAAACGCAACATTGAATAAAGCAGCATGTTTATCTTGCTGTTGCGTACCACGTTACCCGGCAACGCCAAACTTCAAACGCGCCGGCTACATCAGCACAAACTGGCCCCTGTGACCTGCGCACTGTGCACTAACTACAAATGCGCACATTATTAGAAGGAACATTTTATTTGAATTCCTTCCTTTAAAGCCAAAATCTAAATACATTTTTAATATATATATAACCGATCAGCCACAACATTAGGAAGGAAATTTGTACTTTAATTCACCAAAGTGGCATTCAACTGATCACAAAGTATTGTTAGGACATTACTGATGTAAAAAAAAAAAAAACATCACCATCACAATATGAAAAAAGTCATTTTTTATCAAATCTAGACAGGCCCCATTTCCTGCAGCCACCACTCCAACACCTTATCCTTGAGAATCATGCTAATTTGGTACTAGAAAATCACTTGCCATTATATCAAACACAGTTAAATGCTATTTGGTCCATTAAAAGAAGCTTAACATTGTCTTTGTGTTTGTTTTTGAGTTGCCACAGTAAGCAATATATATATATATATATACACACATACACACACATATCTCTCTCTCTCTCTCTCTCTCTCTCTCGATAATATATATATATATATATATATATATTATAAATTGTCATGGTTACTGTTGTAACCTCTGTTCCCCGATAGAAGGAATGAGATGTTGTGTCGATTGTAGTGAAAAGAGGGGTCTCTTCTGAGAACTTGAGAAAAGGCCAATGTTAAATTAGCAGACAGAATTTGCATGTCCCGCTTTATACGGGTATAAAGGGGAGCGGGCGAGTGTCTGTCAGACAGGTTTTTGCACTGAGGAGCCGAGAATAAGGTGACGACGCATTACAGTGGTAGGGATAGTGACGTGGCAAGGGGAACATTGGGGAATTGACATCCATCGGGGAAAGGAGGTTACAACAGTAACCATGACGTTCCCCTTCTGTCACTCACTCGACGTTGTGTCAATTGTAGTGACACAAGGGGTCCCACTTCAAAAAAGCATGCACTAACCCGTGTTACGTGACTGCTGAGCCAGGTGCAAGCAAGCTGTTGCGTGCTAGAAGCAGCTGGGTTGGCTGCACATAACCCTCCCCAACGCCCCCAATAAATGGTGTCCTATACCGCTCTTAGGTTCCCAGCTCTTAGATTCCCAGTACCCTTACGGGAACAGGAGACATGACTTGGCATGGGAGCAAGCTGGCCAGCCATGGCCTTTTCTCTCTCTATGTTTCTCGTCATAGAGTTTAAAAGCAGCTTGGGCTATCTTAACGCTATAGATACGTTGGGGGAAGGCGTCCTTTTCCATTACTATTCTTTCAGGGGGAAAAGGCTCTGCGGAGACCACAACCTGCCCAGACTGGGGGAGGTAACTTGTGGCCAATACCCATGAGGATGGGGAAAAGTCACATGTGGAGATGGTGCTATTTGATCCTGCCTGACAAGGGAGGAGTTGCTACAGACACGGTGACCAGGGGACAGCAGGGACTGCTCAAGGGAGGGGGACTGTACCATGGAAATTCATCACAGGGAGTTTCCTAAAGTGGGAACTAAGCCTTTGGAGCCCAAACCCAACACGGAGCACTAGAATCACTAATTCCTCCGCTGGATTTGCCGGCCAGAGGGCTAGGGAGGAAGAACATCCAGGAAGTGAGAGCTTAATGGCTAACCTGGGAGAGATGGCGTGCTTACCAAGGGACTTGCCGTCCAATGGGTCGTGGTGGGCTGCGATAGTGGCAACATACACCTTCAAGGTGGAGGGGGACAGCCTCCCCTCCCACCTCTCCTGCAGGAATGAAAGCACTGACCGAATTGTGCATCTCTGCGGGTCTTCAGATCTGGAAGAGCACCAATTTGCGAACAGATGCCACTTGAGGGCGTAAAGCTGCCTGGGGGAGCTCTGGCTTCTTTGATCGGGTCTACGACTGCAGGTGATAGACCGCTTAAGTCTTCCACGTCCCGCCCAGTGGCCAGACATGGAGGTCCCAGAGGTCTGGTTGCGTCCAGGAGCCAGCGGCTGCGTGCCCTTTGCACACGGCACCACAACCCCATTGAGAGGCATCTGTGGTGACCATGACACGTCTGGACACCTGCTGTAGTGGAACTCCTGTCCGCAGAAAACAGAGGTCTGTCCAAGAGTTGAAAGTCTGATGGCAGGAAGGGGTGATTAACCCACGGTATGTGCCCCGGCGCTATGCCCATCTCGGGAAGACAGTCTGAAGCAATTGCTGAAGTGGTCTAAAATGCATCAACCCGAGCGGTGTGACTGCGGCCATATGCCCCAGGAGCCTCTGGAACTGTTTGAAAGGAACCGCTGTGCCTGGCTTGAAGCAAGCGAGGCACCTGAGCACTGACTGCGCACACTCAGTTGTGAGGTGCGCTGACATTGAGACTGAGCCTAACTCCAAGCCAGGAAAAGAGATGCTCTGAACCGGAGAGATTTTGCTTTTTCCCAGTTGACCTGAAGCCCCAAACGGCTGAAGTGCGTGAGCACCTGGTCCCTGTGGTCGCATAGTAACTCTCAAGTGTGTGCTAGGATAAGCCAGTCATCAAGGTAATCGAGTATGCGGATGCCCACTTCCCGTAGCGGGGCAAGGGCTGCCTATGCGACCTTGTTGAAGACGCATAGGCAGCAGAAAGCTGCTGGAATGTGCCATAGATCCAACAGCAGTGCTTATTGCCAGTAGAGGTGAGTGGAACAGTGGTGAACTCAGCTTTGCTGTTGCACAACTGCTTGGGTCCGAAGAAAAATCTGTCTGACAGACACTCGACCGCTCCCCTTTATACCTATATGTCCGGGGGCGGGACATGCAAATTCTGTCTGCCAATTTCACATTGGCCTTTTCTCAAGTTCAGAGGTATGCAAAGCTCTCAAAAGAGACCCCTTGTGTACCTACAATCGACACAACGTCGAGTGAGTGACAGAAGAGGAAACATTTATATGTTGGCACAATTATATTTATGTCTACGAAACTAATTTCAAACATTTAAGCACACGCCTTCAATTCTAAAGATTTGTAAGATCGTGAGAATCATTTCAGTCAAGTGCCCCCAAACTTTTCAAAGGCAGTGTATGTATATACTGTATATATATATATATATATATTCACAGACCTGTAGAAATGGAATGTGTCCTTGAATAAAGGGGGCACTGCCATTCCTGTCTTGTGGCATTGTCATGCTGGAGGGACATGTCAGAATGAGCCTGCAGGAAGGGTACCACATGAGGGAGGAGGATGACTTCCCTGTAACGCACAGCGTTGCGATTGCCTGCAATGACAACAAGCTCATTCCGATGATGCTGTGTCTCACCGCCCCAGACCATGACGGACCCTCCACCTACAAATCGATACCGCACCAGTATAGGCCTCTGTGTAAAGCTCACTCCTTCGATGACAAATGCAAGTCCGACCATTACCCCTGGTGAGATAAAACCGCAACTCATCAGTGAAGAGCACATTTTGCCAGTCATGTCTGGTCCAATGAAGGTGTGTTTGTGCCCATAGGCGATGTTGTTGCCGGTGATGTCTGGTAAAGGACCTGCCTTACAACAGGCTTACAAGCCCTCAGTCCAGCCTCTCTCAGCCTATTACGGACAGTCTGATCACTGATGGAGGGATTGTGCATTCGTGGTGTAACTCAAGCAGTTGTTGTTGCCATCCTGTACCTGTCCCACAGGTGTGCTATTCAGATGTACCAATCCTGTGCAGGTGTTGTAACATGTGGTCTGCCACTGCGAGGACAATCAGCTGTCCTCCCTAGGCACATCTGCAGTAGGCTACTCATGCCTCAGTGCAGCATGCCTAAGGCACGTTCATGCGGATGACTCTGGGCATCTTTCTTTTAGTTTTTTTCAGAGTCAGTAGAAAGCTGTTAGTGTCTTAACAACCGTTCCACATGTGCATGTTCATTAATTGTTTATGGTTCATTGAACAAGCATGGAAAACATTGTTTAAACCCTTTACATCAAAGATTTATAAAGTTATTTGGTGTCCTAAAAAAGGGACATTTATTTGTGTGTGTGTGTGTGTGTGTGTATATATATAAACATATGTATATAAACATACATATATATATATGTGGGTGTGTTTTATATATAATTGTAAGTGGTTAAGATGGGCAAGGAGGAGGCGAGAACCGGCTTGTCAATATAAATTATATTTAATTAAACTCAAAAACCAAAACACACAAACATAAACACACATGACGGACATGCCCGTAATTCTCTCTCTCTCGAACCATCGTCACCGGCCGCCTTTATCCCTCACGCGCCTCATCAGGCCGATTTGGGACCGGCCGCGCGATATTCCGACCTGGCCCCGCAAAAAAAATAATATTATTCAAACATAATGGTAGTATTTATTTATATAACTATAATTTAATATTCAATTTATTTTTTTATTTATTGTTGCATTATAGTAATGTTTGTTTTTTTTCTCTACATACTACAGCAATTATATTCTTTCTCTATTTTGGGGTGAAATGTTACCATGTTCTTGATAGATTTTCTTGAGAATCACAGAAATTACTATTTGTGATATTCTATTAGTTACATTTTCCTACTGTACACCACCTCAAAAGACTGAATCTTGAAAGAACAGCAGACAAACATGTTCTTAAAAAAAGTTTATGTAAAGAGGCGAGACAATTAATTTACATAGGAGTGTTTTCAAGAGAGAAAAAGTGAATTTAAGAAGTAGAAAACATTAAGGACCATCAACTGGATAGTGGAAGTTTTTAGAAATTTAGGTCATCACTGAAGTTCTCTAAACTAGTGCCAATATACAACCCCAAAAGACCAATATATACAACCCATGATGTCAATATATACACCTCCCATATTTGGTGGACATAGTCTGTGCCTCTGATAAACTTATAAGTATATATTTAAAAGCTGACATTCACATGATAAACAATCTCAATAAGTGCATATTTTTTAATTTTTTAAACTCCAGTGCTTCAGGTGAGTTAAAGTTATTGAGGTTATTATTGCAAACAGGCAAAACAGTGTTTGTAGAAAAAAAATTTGTGCAAGTGACTTTAGATCCTGGTTAGGAAGCCTTACAAATGTCAGCAGCTATTGAATCTTTAAAAAAGAAAAATAATAAAAAATGGTAATGACCACATTGGGGGAAAGACAGGATTCATACCAAACTTTAGTTTTTAAATGTGCCTTTCTTGCTGTCTTGTGTAAGTGAGCTCTTGTTCACTATTTCCTCCCAATCATAGCAGTGGTTGACACGGGTGCTGCTCAGAGAACATTCCAGCTCCTCACTGAAATTGGTGTAGTGTTCGATCAAAGCAGCGAGGCTTTCAAACTCATTGTGGCATTTCTGTATGAAGAAGATTAAACATTGTACTTCCAAAAGCAGTTATAGAGCACTAGGAAAACACTACAGTTCACTTCAAGGAATAGTTCACCCATAAATGAGTATTATGTTGTTAACTCACCTTCATGTTGCTCCAAACACATATGACTTGACTTTCTTTTGTGGAAAACACAAACTATTTTTTTTTTCTAATCTTCACACAACTTTTCACCATATAATGAAAGTGAGTAGTGCTGTCAAGCTCCAAAAAATAAAACCACTTACCAACAAAACATCAAACTCGTTGGAGATTGCATCAATTTCCTGATGTTTGACGAGACGTGCAAAAAACCAATCAGGTTAGATGTTACTGACGTAGTTGCCACATTTGATTTTACTGTTGAATACAGGAATTGATCCAGGATTTCATTTGAGAGCGAATAACAACATTGAGTCTGTTCATCACACAAAGTTTTCATATGTCTTCGAAGAGGGGGTCTTCTTCTCCCCATCTACCAGTGATGCTTGAGTCAACTTCCCTCGTCTACTACCTGCGCAGATATCAACTGCGCAGCTGGGTTGTAGGTTGCCAAGTTGAGGTATCAAATAGGTAGAAATTTGTATGATGTGTCAATTGTGTGAGTAGGATGCATTTCATACAAGATCTGGCAACTGAACAACCTTGGAATAATATATTGATGTGATTATTCATATAACTAGGTTTGGGCAATACACATTACGGGAGTTTCCCAAGAGAAATAACAAAATGGGAGGGGGGCAGGAGATGGGTGTGAAAAACGGGAGACTCCCAAGACAGGTATGTTGACAGCCCTGAGACAATGTTCAGTTTGTTTTGAGTGTAAAGATTTTTTCTCTTTTGATTTCCACGAAAGAAAGTCACGCATGATTAAAACAATATTAGAGCGAGCAAATTAAGACATCATTTTCATTTCTGGGTAACTATCCCTTTAAATCCCTTTGCTCACCTCAAGGTGGAATTTCCCCTTGGAATACTTTATAGCTTGGGTTGCCAGACCTGATGGAAAGCGAACTATAAGAGACCCACGATTGGGCTTTTTGGGATGAGGACACAGAAGGAAGGCACCAAGGACATCATCTGCCAGCAGCGAAGAGCTACAATCACTGTGATCGAAACAAAAGTGTTGAATAAAAATTAAGAACACTAAATACAAATACCAGACAAGGAGTTTGCTCTGTGAATGACCTTCCTAAATATAAACCCCTTTTTTAATGAGACAGATTTGAATTATATATCTTTACCTTCTGCAAAGACATAGCAGCCAAACAAATGACAGAATAAAATATCTATACAGGTCCTTCTCAAAAAATTAGCATATTGTGATAAAGTTCATTATTTTCCATAATGTAATGATAAAAATTAAACTTTCATATATTTTAGATTCATTGCACACCAACTGAAATATTTCAGGTCTTTTATTGTTTTAATACTGATGATTTTGGCATACAGCTCATGAAAACCCAAAATTCCTCTCTCAAAAAATTAGCATATCATGAAAAGGGTCTCTAAACGAGCTATTAACCTAATCATCTGAATCAACTAATTAACTCTAAACACCTGCAAAAGATTCCTGAGGCTTTTAAAAACTCCCAGCCTGTTTCATTACTCAAAACCGCAATCATGGGTAAGACTGCCGACCTGACTGCTGTCCAGAAGGCCATCATTGACACCCTCAAGCAAGAGGGTAAGACACAGAAAGAAATTTCTGAACAAATAGGCTGTTCCCAGAGTGCTGTATCAAGGCACCTCAGTGGGAAATCTGTGGGAAGGAAAAAGTGTGGCAAAAAACGCTGCACAAGGAGAAGAGGTGACCGGACCCTGAGGAAGATTGTGGAGAAGGACCGATTCCAGACCTTGGGGACCTCGCGGAAGCAGTGGACTGAGTCTGGAGTAGAAACATCCAGAGCCACTGTGCACAGGCACCAGAAACAGCGGCAGAAGCGCCTGACCTGGGCTACAGAGAAGCAGCACTGGACTGTTGCTCAGTGGTCCAAAGTACTTTTTCGGATGAAAGCAAATTTTGCATGTCATTCGGAAATCAAGGTGCCAGAGTCTGGAGGAAGACTGGGGAGAAGGAAATGCCAAAATGCCTGAAGTCCAGTGTCAAGTACCCACAGTCAGTGATGGTCTGGGGTGCCATGTCAGCTGCTGGTGTTGGTCCACTGTGTTTTATCAAGGGCAGGGTCAATGCAGCTAGCTATCAGGAGATTTTGGAGCACTTCATGCTTCCATCTGCTGAAAATCTTTATGGAGATGAAGATTTCATTTTTCAGCACGACCTGGCACCTGCTCACAGTGCCAAAACCACTGGTAAATGGTTTACTGACCATGGTATTACTGTGCTCAATTGGCCTGCCAACTCTCCTGACCTGAACCCCATAGAGAATCTGTGGGATATTGTGAAGAGAAAGTTGAGAGACGCAAGACCCAACACTCTGGATGAGCTTAAGGCCGCTATCGAAGCATCCTGGGCCTCCATAACACCTCAGCAGTGCCACAGGCTGATTGCCTCCATGCCACGCCGCATTGAAGCAGTCATTTCTGCAAAAGGATTCCCGACCAAGTATTGAGTGCATAACTGAACATAATTATTTGAAGGTTGACTTTTTTGTATTAAAAACACTTCTTTTATTGGTCGGATGAAATATGCTAATTTTTTGAGATAGGAATTTTGGGTTTTCATGAGCTGTATGCCAAAATCATCAGTATTAAAACAATAAAAGACCTGAAATATTTCAGTTGGTGTGCAATGAATCTAAAATATATGAAAGTTTAATTTTTATCATTACATTATGGAAAATAATGAACTTTATCACAATATGCTAATTTTTTGAGAAGGACCTGTATACTCCAAAAATTTCTTTTTTTTTTTTTTTTAAGAATTATGGATTTTAATTTCATAACAAAATGTAATCAAATTGATTGAATCAATTTTTAGTAAAAACTAAATTAAATGTAGTTAAATATCACAATTTGATGGAATTTTGTGAAACTGAAATAAGTCAATCTTAAAAATAGGCTACAGTTTTTGGTGTGTGTATATTGATTTAATAATTTAATTTTATGTTTGAAAAAAAAAAAAAATGCAAAAGTAACTTAAAAAAAAAAAAAAAGCTACAGTATATAATAATAAAGCTAATAAAAACTAATTTGGTTAAAAACCTTTTCAATGGTGTCAGTGGAATAAGGGTTCTCACACAGGAGAAGAAATATTACAATCCGATTAAATATGTTTGATAGACAGTGGGCTCTGACTTGATGCACATATGGGGGATTTTCCCCTGATAGTAAATAGTTGTGTGAGAGTCTTGAGTGGCCTATCCGACATAGTGTATACGACTTGATTGATGGTCATTAAAAGAGAAGACACTTCTGGTCCCAACAGCAGGATCCATTTCATGTAATTTGTTTGTTAAGCACTGATCCCATTCTGATTGCCTCGTGTTTTGACATACAAATGTATGATTGGTTTCAGATCTGTGGAAGGAAGTGAGCACTTTTAGTTCTGTAGATAAAGCATCTTTAGTAGCATTATCTGATTGCTCAATTCCAAAGATTCCACAGTGGCCAGGTACCCAGCAGAGGATGATGTTAAAATTTTGAGCTTCAAGGGATGACAATTTGATTAACATCTTCACAATTGTTGGGTAATCAGTTTTAATAGATTCTAGTGCTTTAAGACATGATTTTGAATCAGAAATAATAAAAAATCCAGTTGTTGTGCAGTCTCAATGAACTTCAGTGCCAACAGTAGAGCATTGGTCTCTGCAGTGAAAGTTGAGCTTTGGTCAAAAATACGTATGATGTAGTTGATTTGTTGCAAAAGCCGCAAACACATGATTTTCAGATTTCGATCTGTATAAAGTGGAATATGTAATGGGAACATTTGTCTAATATCCAGAAGTTGTTGGTGATAATCATTTGGATGAGTTTTTGACTTTTTGTTTCTTGTTAAATCCAGAAGGATTTGGGTGTTCTGAGGTCCCACGGAGAAATTTGCAAAAGTGAGTATGTTCCAAAATGTTTAAACCCACTTTTAAATTCACTAGATGAGGTTTAATGTGTAGACCAGTTGGGCGGATGCAACTTGATTTTTGTCATACATTATTGAAAGTTGAGATGAAAACACTGCTGGATAGGCCAGATTTTCTTTATTTGCGATAAGCTTGATTGCGTATCGTAAAGCCAGCTTCAGGCGTCTGTTTTCCAAAGAACGCTCATTAGACTCCACATAAAACTTTGGATCGGTGACGTTCTGAAAGCTCACAATGCCAGTCGTATACCTTGGTGGTGTATAGTATCCAAAAGTCGAATATATGATTTTCTTGGTGAGCCATAGACTATACTTCCATAGTCCAGCTTTGAGCAAATCAGTGTTCTATATAGATTTAGGAGGACTGCACCCCATTTTGTCTTAGATATAACCATTAAAATGTTCATGGCTTTAAAAGACTTTTTTAATAACTTAATATGTGGGATAAATGACAGTTTGCTGTCAAAGGTGATGCCAAGAAATTTGGTCTCTTTTACAACCTTAATGGGGACTCCATCCATATGCAACTCTGGATAATTGTGTAGACAGCAAAGTTGTCAGAAATGCATGCAAACAGTTTTTGTCTTTGCAATTTAGCATCGAACAAGACTGTAATTTATTTCTCTTCAGTTTAATTTTCTGCTAAATATTGCGCATGTACTTGCTTCTATAGCATATGCAGATGCCATCTACATATAAACTAACTGCAGTGATTATCTAAACCAATTACTTTTGTAATGCTATTTATTTTAATACTAAAATGAGTTACTGATTAAATACTTCCTTGAGGCACTCCAAGTTCTTGTCTATGTAGGTCAGACAAGGTGTTATCAACCTTGCCTCTAAAAAGTTTGATAAATATCTTTCAATAAAGACTGGTTAATGTCCTCTAAAACCCAGAGGATTCAAATCCTTTAAAATGTCATACTTCCATTTTGTGTTGTAGGTTTTCTCTAAATCAAAAAAGACTGCTACAACATGTTCTTTCTTAATAAAAGCATCACGTATATAGTTTTCCAGAGTGACGAGGTGGTCTATTGTGATTCCGGAATCCACACTGGGCATTACTTATATGATGTTTATATTCCAGTATCCAAACTAGATGATCATTGACAATCCTCTCCATTGTTTTGCTTAAGCAGCTGGTCAAGGGCGATAGTTCTTGGGATCATTATGGTCTTTCCCTGTCTTTGGAATGGGTATAAATTCTACTTCCAAGCAGGTGGAATATTTCCTGATATCCAAATGGAATAAAAATTTTTAAGAAGCATAGGTAGAGTAGTGAGAGTTAGATTCTTTATAAATTGGTAGTGGATTTTGTCAGGTCCAATGGCTGTGCCGTGGGATCTTTTTATAGCTCTTAATAGCCCTTCCATGGAAAATGGCTGGTGTGGCAGGGTGAGCAAGAGACAGACACAGTGGGTGTGGAGTCAAGGCTCAGAGAGGCATTTATTGGAAATAATAATAAACGTAAAATGTCCAATGGGGAATGGTGTTCATAATAAAGGGGGGATCTGACATCCACGCAGTCAAATGGGGCTCCGTGAAAGGACGGGGTAATGTACATAGGATGGCCCATGCACGGGCTGGGTCATTCGGCTGCTCACGCTCCACTCCAAAGTCCGCGGCGTCTAGCCCGTCGGCGGTTCCGCAAGCGTTTCACCCCCGGCGACTCATTAACGTGTCCGGGGGACTGAGGAACAGGTCCGGCAGCACACCATCTCATCCAGCTCTGAACCCTACCAGCTCTGGTCCTGGGTGTGCAAAGATGCCAGTGTGTGCACATGTGGAGATTTGAAGCCGGCTCCCTGTGAAGAGCTCTGTGTTTTAAAGACAGCGGTGATGAAGCATTTTTCCCATCAGGTGTGCTTATTAATTATGCACATCTTCTCGCTCTCCCGCCCAACTGCCGTCGTGAGCCTAGCTGAAGGGTGACCCAAAGAGGCGGGGCGACGATGACGAGCCGGAGGGGCAGATCATTCTGCCACACTGGTCATATGGTTCCATATTGTTTGAGGAAAAGTTCTTATTTTTCTTCTCTTGTTGAGCTTGGATTATTTGGAAGGCAGATTTCAATCGATGAATTCTTTTCAAATGTTTTTTAGTTAAAAGAGAAACTTGATGTTTGATAAGTTGCATTTGTGGACCACTGTTTTTGCCCTTCATCCTCCATATCAGATTCCAGACTTTATTTGATGGAGTGCTTGATGACAAGCTGGACACATTTTCCAGCTTTGCTTTTTTGCTTCATTTATTGTTCTTCTTGTTTGTGCTCTACATCTTTTTTTTCCTTCCCAATTTGGAATGCCCAATTCCCAATGCACTCTACATCCTCGTTGTGGCGTAGTGACTCGCCTCAATCCGGAGGACAAATGTCAGTTGTCTCCACATCAGAGACCATCAACCCACATAGCTTATCCCGTGGCTTGTTGAGCGCATTACCACGGACACATAGTGCATGTGAGGCTTCACGCCATCCACCGCGGCATCCACGCACAACTCACCACGCGCCCCACCGAGAGCGAACCACATTATAGCGACCACGAGGAGGTTACCCCATGTGACTCTACCCTCCCTAGCAACTGAGCCAATTTGATTGCATAGGGGACCTAGCTGGAGTCACTCAGCACACCCTGGGATTCAAACTCACGAACTCCAGGGGAGGTAGTCAGCGTCTTTACTTGCTGAGCTACCCTGGCCCCCTCTGTACTCTACACATTTTTAGTTTAATAAGATTTTTAGTAATTGGATGTCTGAAGAGGAGTCAGCTTCTATCCTCTCTTCTACAGATATTTTGCACTTATCAAATCATGGTAGCCACCTACATTTTATATTATTAGAAGTTCTAGGAATAGTGTAATTTGCTATGGATATAAGCGTTTCAGTAAAGTTCTTTGTAGCATCCGTATTTTCCTCTGGAACTCCCGTAACGGAGTATTTGAAACGGGTCCCAATATGCCATCTTCATGCACTTGTTTCTACGCCTCTTCCTTTGATGGTTAAATGAGTGGAAAGTGGTCACTTCCACAGACGTCATGCCAAACTTTCCATGAGAGGTCTAAAAATAACTCAGGCTGACAGATTGTTAGATCAATTGAGGAGTATGTTCCATGCCCTGGGTGTAGGAAGTATGTGATGCATCATTTAGAAGACATAAGTCATGGTTATCTATAACATTTTCAATCCTCTTTCCTTCAGTGCTGCAATGGTTACTACCCCCATAAAATGTTATGGCTGTTAAAATCTCCCATGTGTATAAAAGGAGAAGGGAGCTGAGCAACCAGATCATCCAGGCCCATGTGCATTAAATTCAAGTCAGGGAGGAACGTAAATAAAACAGACTGCAATTGTTTTCTGCAGGGTCAAACGCACTGCTGTTACCTGTAGATTGCTGTTAATACGGATATGACTATGAATCACATCGGTTCTGATAAAAATGGCTGTACCTCCAGGAGCCCATATATGGTTAGGTCCAAAGGTATTAAAAGCTGTACATTTTTTAAAAGAGAGGGTACAATCTGATGATAGTTGTGTCTCCTGAAGACAAATTACAAAAGGATTGATAGCTGCAGCTAAACGCTGTAACTCGGTATAATTAGCCCAAAGGCCACGACAGTTCCATTGGATGATAAAACTCTCCATTATCAGGTAGGTAAAATAGTGAAGGTTGCCCTAATTTTGCCTTTAGGAGATGGACTCCTACTATGGTGTCCACTCTCTCTCATTTCAACATCTTTAATATCTTTTTTCTTTTGAAGTTTTATCTTATGGTACTTTTGATTGTGATGAGCTTATCTTTTGTGCATTTCTTTTTGAAGTTTGATTATCATTTGTTGAATTCTGATTGGATTGGATATAATTTACAAGAGGCTTACTTTGAGTTCCTGTATTCTTGGTCCTTAGAAGTTTATTATTGTTAATAGTTTGGGGTTGGTCTCTATGCATCCAGGTGAGATCTGTCTGGCAATCCACTGTTCTCATAGGTTTTTTTGACAACAGAGGCAATCATTTTATCAATTATAAATCCTTTTCACATTTTTTATACCTCAAGTCTCGAGTTTGACAGATATTTCTTCTTTGTCTACATCATCCAACTCTCTAGTATGGATCACTCCTTTGCAGTAATTTAGCGTTGGATGAGGAGATGCCTTTATCTGTACTCCAGCGAACAAGTTGGCATGTAGAAGGTTCTTAGCAGCATTCCACAAGAATTTGACCAGGTCTTCATTTTTTTTTTTACTTCTTTCACTGTTCCTGCTATTCCTGCAATAACCTTATGCATGGCAAAAGGGGAAAGCTTAGTGACTGGCAAATCTGGTGATACAGCTTCAATGACAATACATTTTGGCCAATCATCACTTCTTGACATGGGAACACATCTCTTTTCTGAGCTACAATCTATATCCAGGTCCAAAAATCGCTTTTATGAGGTGTGTTTTGTAGCCATGTTTAAAGTTTTCAGTATCATCATCATCATCATCATCTCTACTCCCCACCCACCTTGGAGCCAAAAAAAGAGGGATGGACAGCACCGTGGATTTCCAGCAGATTATGCATCAGGTATATTGGGATGATATACTAGAGCAAAAAGAGGAACAAGTTGCTCAATTCACTTGATTGGCCCTTAGCCAACGCCTACTGGGGAGTCTGAAAAGACATCAGATTTCGAGTTATCACAGAGCTTTCCCAAGGCATGTCTTGACCAGCCGATTGATTGGATCGAGCCATTCCAACCTCTCATCTAGGTGAAGTAGGAGTGGCATGAGGGGGCATGGTCATGTGTCTTTCTGCAGGAGATGGAAAGCAGTAAGGCTCATCACCTGGGCTGTTATTACCCTCTGCTACTACCAGCTGGGGCAGGCCTTCACCCTCTGTTCCAATCACGCTCCTCTGCAGTGGCTTCCCTGCATGAAGGATACTAATGAGTGGATCACCAGTTGGTATCTGGCTCTTCAGTCTTTAAGTTCGAGATGATCCACAGACTGGGGGCGCAGATGGTTGTGGCAGACTTTCTCTCCAGAAATGAGGGGGGTAGTGCAGGCTAGATGTTGTCCCGGCCTGAGTTGGCAGTGGGGGTATGTGGCATGGTGGGGGTGTGGTCATGTGTCTGTCTGCGGGAGAGGGAAAGCAGTAAGGCCCGTCACCAGGGCTGTAATTACTCCAACACCTTTCTCTCATTATAGTGATAGCGGAGGGAGATCTGATAAGGCTCGCCAGAGTGGTGGAAGAGAGAGGCAAGGAACTGCTGCATCTCACTGCACTTCTCTCTCTCTCTCTCCTCGGCTGATTAGCCCGATTGGCCAGGCGTGCGTAGTCATGGCCCGGCCCTCCTCGTCACAAGGAGCCAAAGTACTGTGTTGAAAGAGGCAGCTGCAGCAAACCACATTCCTCAAGGACCAGGATCTCTTCCTCCACCGATATGGGTCATAACTCACGAGTCATCCCTTCTGTCACTTCTTGCAACAATACTGAGATACTAAAGACCCATTTTTCTCCAGGTCTTTATGGTGGGATGAAAAGATCGTTTTTACATCTTAGAATAGCAATGTAAAAAATTAAGTATTAATAGCTGTAAACCTAGCAAGGAAGGCTTTAAGCATTGATCTCTCTTACCCAAGGAGAAGACCCTAGCACTACGGAGGGTAGTGCCATACCCGGTAAATACAAAGTAATTGATCTATGTGATTCAGCAATCAGTTAATACCAGTGCAACACCATTACGGTTCATACTGACCTAGACAGGCCAGCCCAGCACCACACAGCTTGAGCCAGAGCTTCTTCTGTCTCAGCCAAATTGGGTTCTCGAGTCCTGCATGCTTTTGCACTTTCCTGATCCTTTTCTATTTCACACAGAAAAAGATTCTTTAGATTCCCTTAGGAATCAAGTTCTCATTCGTCTCACAAAAGATACATCGATGTTTGCTTTGGTAAAAGGGGCCATTGATTAAAATCACAATGATAAAAATTGCATCATGGTTTCTTTAATCCTCTGGGTCTCAATTAGGCCAACCATTATAACTAGACATGTGAATTACCAAATGAACTCTCTCACACACGACAGATTTCTATGAAGACTTATCCCACCTTGTGGAGCACGCAGTTTATCCTGCAGATGGCGCTGTTTGAGGGGAGTAAAAGTAAATGAGCGGTATGCTCCAGAACGCAGCTTTTTGGTCCGGATCGCCATTTTACGAACTATAGTGGGAGAGGAAGTAGGGCCCTCCTCAGGACTGCTCACACGCTCAGTGTTTGGCTCAGAGAATACCTGCAGAGGGAAACCAAGATGACCATCTTGCAGAATAGTGCAGTATTCCATTTAGTGGAACATTCTCTGGTATTTGACCCCTTAAAAAGACTACTGGAGGTTATTTACAGCTTAAGCTCTTAAACTCTTAACTGAAGAAAATAATGGACAAAAAAAACACCTGTATACTGAAAAGAACTCCAGAAAATTTTATATAAAATCATATAAATCTAAAACAGCAGTCCAAACCCCAAAATAATAATTTTTAGGCAACTATGCAGCTAAAGAAACAAACAATTTTAGGGAAGAATTTAACTAAATAGAAACTTTACATTTCTGTATTTCAACCCTCTGGACTGTTTGCCAGCTAAGCTTACAGTGCAAGTATATTTTTTTATGAAAGCATTTCACTCGTTTCCAATCATAGTTATGTTAAGCCTTAAAAGAAATGTAGCTACACTAAATAACTTGTGTACCTTTGCCCCTGGTAGGAGGCCTTGAGTCGGGGCCCTTCGGAAGGACACTAAGGCGCTAACACTAAGAGGGAAACCATGATTAAGCAGTGATGGGGTTCGAGTGGGTTTCTTCCTTGAACACTCATTCTGAGCCTCCTCTGGGTGCTTCTCCAGGAAATACAGTTGGAAACAGCGGCAAAGCAGCATATTCAGGAACTGGGCCTTGATTTGGGAAAAACAACAAAAATAATAAAAACACCCCCCAAAACAGAACAGATTCAGAAACAGAACTAAATCAAACCAAAAACTAAAACAAAAAAAGATCCAAAAAACAAAACAAACAAGAAATGTAAACAACACACCAAATTCATCACAACACTCAATTCATGGTGTGGGGGTGTATTTTTTTTTTCTTATCTGGTTTTACGTCATTTGAGATATTTTAAGCAATTTGGCAGTACACATCAGAAGAAAATAAATAACATGACACTTGAAAGTCTAAATATTACTACTGGGAAAAACATAAATACACAATCTTAATTCTAGAACTGACATGCAAAATATTACATATGCAATTTTAAATGATGCTTTGTTAGTCAAGCAATTAAAAAAACACTGCTAAGAGTTTGTGGAGGATGGGTTTTTTCATGTTGAGACTTACAGCTCGGGCATGTCTGGCTCTAAAGAGGTGGCAGTAGAGCTGCACATCAGAACCTCCAGGATTATGAGAGACAAAGGCAAACTGGGCATCAGACGGACGGATGGTGGACAGCGAGACTCGACACATGGCATGTGCCATGAGGAGCGTCTGAGGAGATACCAGACACAAGTTCAACCTTATGACTTACAAAGCAGAGAGGATGTTCAGAAGAACATTCAGAGAAGAAATCAAATGCAGAGACAGCATTTGATCTTACCGTTTCATCTTCATCGTAAACTTTGACTCCTTTGACAGAGAATTTTAATAAAACTGCACGCTTGCTTCTGCAATTCTGCAATTATAGATGATCAAAATTAATCTACATGACTAGTCAAACGTTTGGACTCACATACTCATTCTGAATTATGACCATTGTTCACATTTTAAAATAATAATAAAGTCATCAAAACTATGAAATAACACAAATCAAAGTAGGGGAATTATTCAGTAACCAAGAATGTTAAACAAAATATTTTATATTTTACTTTCTTCAAAGTAGCCACCCTTGGCTTAGATTACAGTTCACATATGTCAAAAGGTTTGTTTTTAAAATAAGTTAATAATAAATTGTGCCGGTGTATTACTTTAATAGCAAGCATTTGGTTTTAGAAGAATAATTGAGCTCTGTAGGTCCATACTATGCAAGTGAATAGAGACCAAAACTTTGAAGCTCCACAAAGCACAAAAAAGGCAGCATTAAAGTAATCCATACGACCCCAGTAGTTAAATTAATGACTTTAGAAGTGATCCAATTGATTCTGGGTGAAAACAGACCAAAATATAACTCTTTGTTTTCACTGCATCTTGCTATTGCCGTCTCAAGGACCAATCATGATCAATTACTCTTCCTAGTGCTTGAAGCATGCACAGAGCACTAGATGGCGCTATAGGAAGTGTAATCAAGCTTGAAATCATGATTGCCAAAGAGACTGCTGATGTCCAGATTTATAGTGAAAAAGGAGCTATATTTTGGTCTGTTCTCATCCAAAAAATGGTTGAGATATTCTTGTAAAAATCTTTGTTTGGTTCAGTGGATGAAACCAAGTCATACACATCATGGGATGGCATGAGAGTGAGTTATGGAGCCAGATCAATCTCATTAATAATTCACGCGCAAAAAAAACGATTCACACATGCGTAGACAATTTCACATGCATGAAACCTAATTCACGTACACAAAAAAAATTCACGTGCATGAAAAAAATATATATTCACAAAAAGATATTCACATGCGCAAAATAAAAGTATCGACGTAAATACATTTACAAGCAAAACACACTTCATAGATATACAACTAGTCGCAAAAAGTTTCGAATGTTTAAAATGTACGAGTGTATCCATGAATCTGAATGTGCAAATCGTCATTCACGTGTGAATCACCTCGGATTTGTGTGTGTGTGTGTGTGTTTTTGAGACTTTCCTGGCAGAGATCTCTTCCCACGTGGGTCTGTCGTACTCTTTAGCCAATCAGATGCGAGCTTAACCAATCATATCATAAGCCACTGATTTTGTGCACCTTTTGCGCAATATGGAGGGGCTAAACATCATGTAAATATATTGAAGGACTCACATATAGAAATAGTTTTAATTGCTTTCTTATTATGTGAATGAAAAATAGTCTTCATATATATTTGAATTTCCTTTTCAAGAACCAAAAACAAAGGTTGGGATTTACTGTACTTACATTTATGTATATGAAATTTAGCAAAAATGTAAATTTATAATATAGTATTCTTTCCATTTATTTGAGGGGATATTAGTAAAACCAAATATAACATTATCTAAACATAAGGAAAACGTGGGTTCAATGTTATCAATTATAAATCTGGTCAAATCTTTCAAAAATGTCCTTACATGAGCACAATGCCAAAATAGATGAAACAAAGTCTAAGGCAATGTATTGCACAAAGAACAGTTAAAATCAATATCTTTTTTAAATTTAACAAGAAAAATATTAACTGGGTAGTATCGGTGTAAGATTTTGAAAGTTATTTCCTGAACTTTATTTACTAATAAATGTTTGTTTGGTAAACCACAAATGGCCTTCCATAATAAACCTTCCACCAGTCTATTCCAATAAACAGTTTGACATAGTGACAATGTCTTTTTGTAGTAAGGAACAAATAGTTTTATTAATATTTAAAACTCCAGCGGTAGGAAATGAAGCCTTTATATCAGTAATCCAGCATGGCGAACGAAGAACGTTCGGGTAAGGAAGCACGGGTAAGTGAAGTAAAATGTTTTGGACAATAATGTATTGTGACTGAAAACATAATGAGGACAGTATTGATACTTTTATTGAATAAATAAAATAGGCAATTAACTAATACTGAGAAAAAAATCTGAATATGTATGTGTGACTCTAATAATAAAACAACAACAACAACAATAATAATAGCAGCACAAAAAAAAAAATTTCTTCCCGTTCTTCGTTCGCCTCGCTGGATTACTGATGTAAATGCTTCATTTCCATTCTAATTAATCCATATTGCGCAAAAGGTGCGCAGAATCAGTGGCTTATGATATGATTGGTTCAACTCGCATCTGATTGGCTAAAGAGTACGACAGACCCACGTGGGAAGAGATCTCTGGCAGGAAAGTCTCAAACGTGAAAGTCTGATTCACACGTGAATGACGATTTGCACATTCAGATTCATGGATACACTCGTACATTTTAAACATTCGAAACTTTCTGCGACTAGTTGTATATATATGAAGTATGTTTTGCGTTTGTAAAGTGTATTTTACGTATGCATAGGCCTACTTTTATTTTGCGCATGTGAATAGCTTTTTGTGAATATATATTTTTTTTGTGTACGTGAATTAGGTTTCATGCATGTGAAATTGTCTACGCATGTGTGAATCGTTTTTTGTGCGTGAATTATTAATGAGATTGATCTGGTTCCATAGTGAGTAAATTATCAGAGAATTTCCATTTTTGGGTGAACTACTGCTTTAAATGAAAAGGTTTTTAAG
Organism: Xyrauchen texanus; assembly: GCF_025860055.1. Lineage (NCBI taxonomy): Eukaryota > Metazoa > Chordata > Actinopteri > Cypriniformes > Catostomidae > Xyrauchen > Xyrauchen texanus. The sequence continues at coordinate 7,732,088 of NC_068314.1, forward strand.
ATTATGGGAAACACATGTGAAAACACATTCAAGTGGGTCAAAACATTTGACTGGTAGTGTAGAGGTAAACAAATATTAAAAAGGAAGCAGACATACACTTGTCTTTCCACAGAACACAAATTACCTTTAGGGACTTTAGGTGAGTGTGTAGCTGCTGAATTTGATCATCCAAACAACAGTCATCCACAGGAAATGAACCAATATACTAGAGAAATGGAGAAGACATGAACTCTTAATTAGCCAAGACGGAGTTCATGATGCCATCATCCTTCACAATGACTCAAATGTCTGAGTAAAACAACCATCAACATTTCCTTCATTCCTCATACATTAAACCACAGAACTTAATACTAACACAGTTGCTAAATCAGATCAACGCCATTTAAAAAAGTTAATTTCACCTCAGCAGATCTTGTAACAATCCCATTCTCTCTGCCAGCTGTCTCACCCATGTCTCAGTCCGTGCCTGGAGTTTGTTTGATTTATTTACTGTTTAATAATAATACAATAATAATTATAATAAAAAACAAGAGATCAGCGCGTCTGTCTTATCTAACAAATAGTTTCAACAAGTTAGAACTGCATTAGGAATGACAGAATAAGCAGTGAATTTCAAGCGACTGTACCTGACAGGGTGGGTCGAATCAACAGTCTGGCCGCTGAAGTTTGTCAATTCTGACTCACCTTAATCCTCTAAATCCCACCTACCAAAGCGAGACTGGATCCATCCCAATGGATCTTACAACACCAGATTCTCCGCCTACAAGATTAGGACATTTCCTGTTAAGACAAACGAGAGTGGATAGTGATTAGTGTCGGGAATTTTGACTCATCCAAGCGAATCAATTCTTTCGAACTGATCGTTTAATAGAATCATTTAAAAGACCGATTCAGTGATTCGTTTACACACCTCACTCAATCGTGTAACTAGCTAAATATGGAGATAAAATATGTTGTTAAGTGGTGTTGTTTAGTGACCGTTTCGTTCAGCTAGTTTATGGTCGGTCATGCCCCCGGTGTGAGGTAGAAACCCCCCTCCTTAACTTTTTCTGGCAATAAATCTAATCTCAACAAATTTATCGAATGTCTGTGTGCTCCTCTTAATCTTCATAATCAGAATGAGCTTTATTGCCAAGTATGCTTCCACATACAAGGAATTTGTCTTGGTAACAGAAGCTTCCTGTGTACAAACAATACGAGAAAGAAAGAGAGAGAGAGCGATAGAGATTTTTATTATTTATTTTTATATTTGTTAAATTGTTCAACTAAATGTAATTATAGATTAAGATGTAGTTAATTGATTGACAAAAATTAACTGTAAAATATACAGTCATTTTTCAAATATATTTTAAAAGACAATAGGCCTACAGTAGTTTTTAAAATAAAATGTTGTAAAAAAATTTAGATGTAAAAAAAGTATGATTTTCCTGTATAATTAATGGTAAAATTGTACATTATGTTTAACAAGAGAGTGCATGTACTTTTTACAGTAAATTATTTTAAAATTACAGTAAAAATCAATAATCGGTGTTCCCACAATTCCCTGCATGACCCATCATATTTCATTATATTTTATGGGAATAGTTATGTTTCTTCTTATTTTTGATATCAATTACGTACATTGGGTTGTTCTGTTTTATAATTAATTTAGTTTAGTTCATGTTTACTGCATTATATCAATTTCACATGTATATGATGGTTTTAGTGTTTGTGAGAGTGCAAATGAGCACTGTCTCTACATGTTTATTGGTCATTGCTCCTGGAAGAGCCACTATTGGTAAACTTCATGTCATCATGTGCTGTTCTGTAATTTTATGGTGATTAACAATACCTTATAAAGTAAAAAGCAGGTACCGTTTCAGAAGGTTAATATTAAGTTTATGATGATTTTACAGTAAATTTAATGTATATATATATATATATATATATATATATATATATATATATATATTACAGTGCCATCGTGGTCATGTAAATTTACAGGTTGTTCTGTTAAGTTGTTTCCATTTTTACTGTATTTTTTTTTTCATAATTATTCTGGCAACCACAACTGCAAGTTTCTTTTTTTTTTTCAGACTCGGTTCAATCTATTAATGTGAAATGTTTACAGCAAGCTTAAACTCACCATGGCAAATTCTTCTCCATGTTCTGACATGCACAATATTTTAAGAGGTGGCATGCTTTCATTCATTATACTAAAGTTTGGATCAAATTGTTTACAAAAACAAAACAAAGAAAAACTTACCTTGTGGCTTGCTCTAACTTGTTATTATAAATTACTATATCTACATTTATGTTGCTGAAACCTGTGAGGGGCCATACGTGACGGGAATGATTACTAAACATTGCTAAAATATGGACTTTGTATGAAACCAAGTAAAACGTTCAATGTTTTCTCTTTCAGTCCATAGTATTTACTAGCTGTAGTCGCTGATGTTTGATTCGCCACTCGCCACCGAATCGTTATTACGAATCGATTCCTTTGAACAAATGGGTTGAACAGAATTTAAAATTAGAATCTGAATCAACTCATGTGATTCGGTAATTAAAAATGGGTGTGGTTTAGATGCTAACACAATTTTTTGTGAAAAATATATTGTAACGTCCCATTGTCACTTTCATATTTTTAAAGGAATAGTTCACCCAAAAATGAAAAATTCTGTCATCATTCCTCACCCTCATCGCATCCGTGATATGGAGTTATATATGTGCCAATATTCTGCATGCACACTGTGATATTTTGAGCACACAAAATGTTATTTCGCATACACTTAAACTAAAGTTTGTAAAGCAATGTATCTTCTTTCAAAGATGAATACATTTTTTGCATGTGCAAGATCTCACTCACTCTCTATGCGCTCGGAAGTAACATAGACTGCTCCCTTGCTTTTCTGCCTGTATTCGGACAAGTTCCCTCTCCTACATACGGATTGGCTATTAGGAGCTGCTTACAAGTGCTCTGCGATTGGATAGTTGAGGTAGCTACAGCACCCATGAACATCTTACTGTAAATATTGCAGAAGTGCCAACAAGCACAATGTTCCAAGTTCAGTACACAATACTATATGCCGTTATCTTTACAAAATATATTTACCCTGTGGATTATAGACATTCTAGGAATACTGTAAGGCTTAACTTACTGTAATGTAAGTTTTTCAAAATATAGTAGCCTGGGATCATGCTATTTTAAGGATTTGTTTCTATTTTTACTTTTTGCAGTCTCGAACAATTAAGGTTCAATATACTGTACATTTAATTTACCCCAAACTATGGCAGGAGACATAATTAGCCAATTAATACATTTTGCCAGAAGTGTTGAGATAGAATGCATAAACTTCATAAAAACAGCATACTGAACATTTCAAGATACCCCACAGCTTTGAAATGCAAACATAAACAGCTTTTCTAATTTATTATCACAAACAGCATATGTCAATTTAGGCAATATTTGTAATATAATATTAATAATACTTAAGGCTGTCAAAAAATGGAGAGGACACACTAAAGATGGTGGACAAAATAATATTTCATGTAATACCAAAAAAAAGAAGGTGGTTCATATTTATTTTAATAAACTACTCTCACAGAATATCCTGTGGGACAGATAGGAGTCACATTAATTCCCCCAAAACTACACAATTACATTAGTCAAAGTTTTTACACATGGGAGAGATTAAATTAATATAATTTCAGATGAAAATAGTAGCTAACATGGCCAAGCTAGTAGCTGCATAAATGTAGCTAGCAAGCCTATTGGCAGTATACAGACTACAAAATATATTTACAGGTGAAACTCGAAAAATTAGAATATCGTGCAAAAGTTCATTAATTTCAGTAATTCAACTTAAAAGGTGAAACTAATATATTATATAGACTCATTACAAGCAAAGTAAGATATTTCAAACCTTTATTTGATATAATTTTGATGATTATGGCTTACAGCTTATGAAAACCCCAAATTCAGAATCTCAGAAAATTAGAATATTGTGAAATGGTTCAGTATTGTAGGCTCAAAGTGTCACACTCTAATCAGCTAAACACCTGCAAAGGGTTCCTGAGCCTTTAAATGGTCTCTCAGTCTGGTTCAGTTGAATTCACAATCATGGGGAAGACTGCTGACCTGACAGTTGTGCAGAAAACCATCACTGACACCCTCCACAAGGAGGGAAAGCCTCAAAAGGTAATTGCAAAAGAAGTTGGATGTTCTCAAAGTGCTGTATCAAAACACATTAATAGAAAGTTAAGTGGAAGGGAAAAGTGTGGAAGAAAAAGGTGCACAAGCAGCAGGGATGACCGTAGCCTGGAGAGGATTGTCAGGAAAAGGCCATTCAAATGTGTGGGGAGCTTCACAAGGAGTGGACTGAGGCTGGAGTTACTGCATCAAGAGCCACCACACACAGACGGGTCCTGGACATGGGCTTCAAATGTCAAACGTCTTACCTGGGCTAAAGAAAAAAGAACTGGTCTGTTGCTCAGTGGTCCAAAGTCCTCTTTTCTGATGAGAGCAAATTTTGCATCTCATTTGGAAACCAAGGTCCCAGAGTCTGGAGGAAGAATGGAGAGGCACACAATCCAAGATGCTTGAAGTCCAGTGTGAAGTTTCCACAGTCTGTGTTGGTTTGGGGAGCCATGTCATCGGCTGGTGTTGGTCCACTGTGCTTTATTAAGTCCAGAGTCAACGCAGCTGTCTACCGGGACATTTTAGAGCACTTCATGCTTCCTTCAGCAGACAAGCTTTATGGAGATGCTGACTTCATTTTCCAGCAGGACTTGGCACCTGCCCACACTGCCAAAAGTACCAAAACCTGGTTCAATGACCATGGTATTACTGTGCTTGATTGGCCAGCAAACTCGCTTGACCTGAACCCCATAGAGAATCTATGGGGCATTGCCAAGAGAAAGATGAGAGGCATGAGACCAAACAATGCAGAAGAGCTGAAGGCCGCTATTGAAGCATCTTGGTCTTCCATAACACCTCAGCAGTGCCACAGGCTGATAACATCCATGCCACGCCGCATTGAGGCAGTAATTAATGCAAAAGGGGCCCAAACCAAGTACTGAGTACATATGCATGATTATACTTTTCAGAGGGCCGACATTTCTGTATTTAAAATCCTTTTTTTTTTATTGATTTCATGTAATATTCTAATTTTCTGAGATTCTGAATTTGGGGTTTTCATAAGCTGTAAGCCATAATCATCAAAATTATATCAAATAAAGGCTTGAAATATCTTACTTTGCTTTTGACTAATGAGTCTATATAATATATTAGTTTCACCTTTTAAGCTGAATTACTGAAATTAATGAACTTTTGCACGATATTCTAATTTTTCGAGTTTCACCTGTATATATTAGGTTAAGGTTAGTAAAGGTTAAGTAAAAAGTTAAGTCAACAAAAAAGCTGCTTTCGTGTAGTTATAGTGTTAGTTGAAAACAAACTATCTTTGTAATCAAACTTTTGTTTTGATTACACTGTATAAAATAAAGTAATTTTAACAGTAAAATAGTGTAAAAATGCTACAGAAATAAAATGTTAATTGATTAAAAAATATTAACTGTAAAATATACAGTAAAACTTTTTAATATATTTTAAGTCAATACAGTAGTTTTTACAATAAAATTATGTAATAATTTAAATGTAAAAAGAACAATTTTCCTGTATAATTAATGGTAAAAAGAACAAGAGAGTACATGTACTTTTTTTTTGCAGTAAATTATTGTTAAAACTACAGTAAAAAACAGTAATCGGGCGTTCTCACAATTCCCTGCATGACCCATTACATTTAATAATTTTTTATAGGAATAGTTGTTTCATCATATTTTTAATATCAGTTACGTGCACTGGGGTGTTCTGTGTTATATTTTATGTAATTTAGTTCATGTTTACTGCATTATTTAAATCTCATATATGTTACCATGATGGTGTTTAGTGTTTTTGTGAGTGACACGGAGCATGGTCTCCATGTGTTCATTAGTCATTGCTCCTGGAAGAACCACTATTGATGAACTTCATGGCATCATGTGCCCTTCTGTAGTCACTACGGTGATTAACAAATACCTCATGAAGTAAACAACAGATTTTTACAGTTTAAAAAGGCATGTTAATTTTTTAAAAAGAATTTGTGTGCGTGTAAATTACAACCATTTTAAACTGTAAAATGTACAGGTTATTATGTAAAGTGGTTTACATTTAACTGTACCACAGCTGCCAAATTTTGTTTGTAAAAACAACAGGATTTTTTTTACAGTGTAGCAGTAAGATCTGAAATCTAGCCAGGCAATCAAAATTTACCACCTCATTTTTACAGTGTAGCAGTAAGATCTGAAATCTAGCCAGGCAATCAAAATTTACCACCTCATCTCTGATTGGCTAAAATTGTGGTACATTGTAATGCTGTGACCTTGAGTAAGCAAGCTGTCAAAGCTATGAACGCATGAAGAGTGGGTAGGAGTGAGCGAGAGCTTACACATGCAAAAAAACAGTTAAGTCAATGTCAGAATTCTGTGCAAATTCACATAAAAATTTTATTCAAGCACAAAATAGACTTTTGTTTGCTCAAAGTGAATTAATCTTTGCAAGGAGATACAATGCTTTTTTTGAGCTCAAAATCTCACCTTGCGCACAAAGAAAAAAATGTTGTGCTCAATTTAATTTTGCGTGCGCAGAATTGAATCCACATACAACTCCATATCCGTAGGACTTTCTTCTGCAGAGCACAAGTGAGTCAAGGCTGCCTGAGGCATAAAGAGCTGAGATATTCTTAATTTGTGTTCTGCAGAAGAAAGAAAGTCATACACATTCGGGATGGATTGAGGGCTAGTAAATGAGAGAATTTTCATTTTGGGGTGAACTAAGCCTTTAACCCTGGTTGAAAGCAAACCAAACCACCAAAACAAAAGAACAGTCAAAAAATGAAATACAAATATAGTCACTTTATTAAGGACTACAGAAAAGTATATCAGTTACATGCATGCAGGGTAAGGTGAGCAGCGCTCATAAAATTACATCTAACTCCCCTGATATACTAACACACAAGAGTATGACCAGGTTAATAGTGCTGTAAATGTTTTAAAACATTTGCTCGGAACATCTTACATTCTCCTTCATTGTCTAAATAGAACAAAATGACAGTCCTGGATATGGATGCCAAAGTTTAATGATTCTAAAATCATCAAATTTGAAATGAATTTTTCGAAAGTTAGGAATCAATATTTTTTTTTTCAATTGACTTACACAAAGGAACCAACAGCAACAAAACTCTTTTAGAAAACAACAGTAGCTAAAGACCTAATTTCACAAAACATGATCAAAAAATGCAAAAACGTACAAATTGAATTTTCTTGAACACTGATTAGACTTGAATGTTGAAGAAAGGGTTTGACCGAACAACTGAAATGCTTGCTTCTCTAGAAAGCCTGACAAGAAGTATTTTTTTTCATTGGTGCACAACTGAGACAACGTGACCACTCCTCATAATGGTGACCTGAATGAGCATCTTAAACAACACAAACAGCATCTACACTCTACACCTTTACCTGTAATTTAAGAATATTGAACAGAAAATGCCTGTGGTAGGAAAACAGCAGAGTAACTTTGAAGAGGTCAATAAATCTTCATCAAAGACCCAAGACTAGGAGAACGAGGAAGCTTCTAAAACAAAAAAACAAAATAGGAGAAAATAGCCAGTACTGCAGTCTAGAGAGCTACAGTTGATCTTTTAAGTAAGTGTGGACTCATTTCCGTGCTCGGAGTGACGTGCGGGCACCAGGTTTAGTCTTCACAGCAGATTCCTCCTTCTTTGCTGCCTTAGGTGCCGGCCGTTTGTTTCCCCTGCTCGTCATCTTTTTGGCTATAGGTGTTTTAGGTTTGCTGGTTGGGGCAGCTTTCTTGACTGGTGTGGCTTTAGGTTCAGGTGCTTTTTTCACAGCAACCACAGGTTTCTTGGCTGATTGAGTGGGTTTCTTGGCTGATTGAGCAGGTTTCTTGGCTGATCGAGCGGGTTTCTTAGCTGATCGAGCGGGTTTCTTGGCTGATCGAGCAGGTTTCTTGGCTGATCGAGCGGGTTTCTTGGCTGGTGCAATGGATCTCTTTGCCACAGTGGATTTTCTGCTGTTGGTTGTGGCCTTTTCATTTTGACGAGCTCTAGGAGCGGAGCGCTGGTTCCTGTGGACAAATAAAAGCATGATTAGCTGAGCAAAGACAACCCTGAAATGAAGTAAAACCAAGAGTGTCCACATCAAAAAACAGCAATGAACTCCAACAGACAACAATGCTTTGTTCAGGATTGCCATACCTTTTGACTAAACAAATTTCCTTTCAGGTTACTGGATAAGGATTTTTATTTTTTTTTAAATCACTATTAAATGATTGTATAAAGAGATTGCACTCATATACAGCACTTTCTAATCAATTAAATATTTTGGAGCAGAACAAAATACAAATGTATATCCATTGTAGAAATTTCCATGACATTTCCAGGGCTTCCACAGCTGTTTTAACCATGTTTAGTGCTGCTTTGTTTTCCAAAATTGAAAACCATCACTATCACTTGCTTACATTTGATTGGACCAAAACGCATAGTTTCACTTCATGGTCACAAAAATATTTGGGAAGTTGTCACTACACCTTTTTGTTGTATTGAAAAAAACGTGACAAGTGTTTGCACATTCATCCTTTCATATAGGGGTTCAGCCAAAAATGAAATTCTTTCATCATTTACTAACCCTCATCCTTGATATGTATGACATTCTTCCTTCTGCAGAACACAACTGAATATTTTTTTTTTCAGCAAGTGAATGGTGACCAGAAATTTGAATCTCCAAAAAACACTTAAACAGCATAAAAGTAATCCACACTGAGGGATAAATCCATATCTTCAGAAGTGATATGATAGGTGTTGGTGAGAAACAGACCAATATTACATCCCTTTTTTTTTTTTTGTTACAAATTTCCACTTTCAGATTTTTTTTTTGCCATCCGCATTCTCTATGCATATCACCACCTACTGGTCGGTGCTGGTATGAGGAGGAGATTTCTATTAACAAATGACTTAAATATTGATCTGCTTCTCACACAAACCTCTCATATCACTTCTGAAGACATGGATTAAACCACTGGAGATGTATGGATTACTTTTATGCTGCCTTTGAACTTTCTGGAAATTCAAAGTTCTAGCCAGCATTAATTTGCACTGTAAAACCAAAAGAGCTTAGATCTTCTTTTATAAATCTTCTTCTGTGTTTTACAGAAGTCAGTCATACACACCTGGGATGGCATAAAAGTGAGCAAATCATGGGAGAATTTAAATTTTAGGTGATCTATTCCGTTAATAGCACACATTCGTCTTATCAAACTTTGAGATATGATTCATATCTGTAGCACAAATGGATCAGTTTTTGTTCAAATCCCTAAACGAGTGATATTTTGAGGTGCCGTGATGGAATTCACCTCTTTTTTCGGGGAGGCTCATCGTCTGATTCTTCCTCTTCAGATTCTTCCTCCGACTCTTCTTCAGATTCTTCATCAGATGACTCGTCACTACTCCTCTTGCGTCTGAGCTTCTGTTCCTCCTTCTGTTTCAGTTTTTCCATCATCTCTGGAAATAGAACCGCTGGGCTGCAATGGAGGACCAAACAGAAAGCCGTCAATTCAAGCAATTCCATGACATTTTTTGTCTTTTGCAACTTTAAGTTTAAAATCTTAAAATCTATCACAATTTTAAGACCAAATTGACAAATGCAATGAGCTCAAAATAAGGCTGTTCATTAAACGTGTTAATTCAGTGCAATTAATAAAAAAAAAATGCATAAAATGTTTATGCAATTAATTGTGACAACCTAACAAGGAATCTTCCAGTTAAGCTTGATATGCCACCACCATGTTTTTTCAAGTCAACAGGAGGCAGTAAGCGCAACTCCAGCAAACAGATTTACAGGCAACAAGCAGCTGTACAGATTCAAGATGCTTTATTTTTCTGTTGCCAACTACTTTTACAGGGCTCTAGACTGTGACTAAAACAGTCGTAAATGCAATTAAAAATAATTGATTGAGACAATAATTGTGCGTTCATATGCGGTTTCATCAGATATCATCTAGTGAGTTGAGTACATCTTTAGAGCACCCAACCAGTGTGTCTCGCGGCACTTTTCACCTGTTCTGTTGTGATGAGCTAGCCGCAACGCACACAACAACAAACCTAGCGTGTGAGAGTCATGTCCAAATGACTCTTTTGAATCGGGTCTTTTTAACGAATGTCAGTGTGTTCACATCTGTGAGCGCAGACATTACAAAATAGGAGCCCCATGTGTATTTCGGGATTCTATATATTCCGCACCATATATATACACATATACAGTGGGTACGGAAAGTATTCAGACCCCCTTAAATTTTTAACTCTTTGTTATATTGCAGCCATTTGCTAAAATGATTTAAGTTCATATTTTTTCCTCATTATTGTACACACAGCACCCCATATTGACAGAAAAACACAGAATTGTTGACATTTTTGCAAATTTATTAAAAAAGAAAAACTGAAATATCACATGGTCCTAAGTAGGGTGCTCCCAGTCGGGGCAATTGTGTTTAATATAAAGGCAAGTGATTTTCTAGTACTAAATTAGCAATTTAGGACGATTACGCAAGGATAAGGTGTTGGAGTGATGGCTGCTGGAAATGGGGCGTGTCTAGATTTGATCAAAAATGACTTTTTTCCCAAATAGTGCTGTTTTTTTTACATCAGTAATATCCTGACTATACTTTTTGATTAGTGTTATGACACTTGTACCATTTTCCTTTAGGACAATTGAGGGACTCATACACAACTATTACACAAGGTGCAAACATTCATTGATGCTCAAGTTTCTCTGGATTTACCATTTATATGTATGTGTTTGAGTCAAATTAAAATTGTTTTATCATTCTATAAGGTTGACAACATTTCTCCCAAATTCCAAATAAAAATATTGTCATTTAGAGCATTTATTTTTGGAACATGACAACTGGTCAAAATAACAAAAAAGGTGCAGTTGGTTGTCTAATGGTTAGACGGAGACCTGGAGAGGCCTTCAAGCCACAACCACTGTGAAATTTTGTGTATTATCGGTGATGACCTGAGGGTGCTTCAACAAGGCTGGAATTGGGCAGATTCGTCTTTGTGAAGGACACATGAATCAATAAATTGTGCTTCCTTCTGCTCTGAGGATTGTTTTTTTCAGACAATGCTCCATGCCACACAGCCAGGTCAATCAAGGTGTGGATGGAGGACCGCCGGATCAAGACCCTGTCATGGCCAGCCCAATCGCCAGACCTGAACCCCATTGTAAACCTCTGGAATATGATCAAGAGGATGATGGATGGCCATAAGCCATCAAACAAAGCCAAGCTGCTTGAATTTTTGCACCAGGAGTGGCATAAAAACACCCAACAGCAATGTAAAAGACTGGTAGAGAGCATGCCAAGACGCATGAAAGTTGTGATTGAATATCAGGGTTATTCCACCAAATATTGATTTCTGAACTTTTCCTAAGTTTAAACATTAGTATTGTGTCATTTAAAAAAAAAATATATATATATATATATATATATATATATATATATATATATATATATATATACACACACACACACAGTGGCAACCAAAAGTTTGGAATAATGTACAGATTTTGCTCTTAAGGAAAGAAATTGGTTTTAATGTTGTGGCTGATCAGAGCATATATATATATATATATATATATTTTAAATGTACCTTGGGTAATATGGGTAGCTAAGCTGGTAAGAGCCACTGAGTCCATGACCAGAAATCTGCTCCATCCATCCCATCATTTTACACTTCTGCAAGGTCCTCTTCATGTTGTTCACTATGGTGATATGACAAATAACATTGATAAGAACTTCTGCAAGATACATAATAAAATGTAATATTCACAAGACACGAAAGCATGAGCAATAGTAAGTGATAGATCAAGAGAACTACTTGTGTCCCTAAATTCTGTCTGCAAGACTTCTGAACAACTCATTTGAGAGTATTAGATGCAACCTCAAAACAAAGGAGACCTAATAGAGTCCTTACAGAAAATGCCTTCCCCAGACTGTGTTAGTGTACCGTACCGATTAAATAGACATTCCGCTCCTTCTGTTCCTCCATCAGGAACTTGCGCAGTGTGGTGATGCTGCAAGTCTTGGGTTCGTTCATTGCCGTGATGGCGGCCACTATAGCATCTTCCAGCAGTCCGCCGCCCATGAGGACCTCTTTTCCAGCTTTCTTCAGCTGTTAGAGCACAAACATACAAATTCATTGAAAACACTGTTTTAGCCATTGCACATCTCAACTACAAAGAGGGTATCTCACCTGGAAGGTTCCAGATGCTCCTTTGCCGGTGATCTGCTCCAGGTAGCCCTTTTCCACTGATCTTTGCAGGCAGTTCTTCAACATGTCAGGTCTTAGAAAGAATTATAGAAAGGCTTTACATTTAAGGCTACATTCATAGGATGTCCTGGCTTCTAAACCAGAGCCAAAAATCACCTGTTCTCCACATTGAGTTGAGGGAAGTGTTGCTCCAGGTATTTCTTGATGAGAATGTACGAGGCCTCCTTGGGTTCACAGAGTCGAGTGATGATCAGAGGCAGAGCATCTCCCAGTGTCTCCTTCGTCCCTGCAGTCACAGCTGACTTCTACCAACCAACCACAAACAATTGCAACTATTTTGATAATCGATTATTTGTTTGATTAAACTAATTAAAAAGCTTTTTTTTTTTTGCTTTGCAACAAGTAGTTGTTGCAGCCCTAAAAGACACATAAGGCTTAAACATACTCCATGCAAGTACGTGAACATAGATGCTTCTAGTACACAAGCTCGATTTAACGTAGCGGTTGCATTCCATAATCTGTCAGACTGCCATTTATAACACAACGCAACCACATGGGACGCTATAATGGACATTTTTGTGAACTGTCCACTTCTATGGAGGGTCCTCTTTCAAGTCAACTTCTGTCGTGGCAGAGCAACAGTTTGAAGTGAAAAAAGCTAAGCAAGAAAGATAGTCAATATATTTAAACCAACTTACCATACCTGATTAATAACACTAGGGCTAGGCACTAATACACATTTCCCGTTTTGATTCAATTCGGATTAACAAGCTCTTCATTCGATAATTACATATGAAATAAATTCTCTCCCAGCTAATGCCATTAATTATACAGGGGACCTTCTAACTAGGTACATTAGTATAATAACATTTTTACTAATTATATTTTCACAATTTGTTACATTTTGGCTTTTTAAAAATGAACAAATCAATTTTTCAATCAATAAGATATTATTTATTATTATTTATTAACATATTTATTGTTAATTGCATAATTTGTACTATTTACAAGCATTTACACTGATTTGTTGAACACGTGCTAAAACCTGTACTCACTCTATAACATAAAAACTGCATTTCTGTACAGAGCGCCTGTAGATGATCTTATCTGTGCTGTGCATGATTAGAATTACATTTTTATTTTTTTGATCAACAACTGACAGTAAAGAAAACAAATGGTATTAAAAGAGACATTATACAATGACAAATGGGTTGAGTGGATCTCATCTTTGGACAAACATTACACAAATCAACTTTTACTCTCAAAATGCAGTCCAAAGGATTTCGCTTCTGAATTTGCCACCATTATACTACAAAATCACTGGTAAGTGAAATATAAAGATTTACCAGCCAGATGCCAAATATATACATTTTAGTTGTATCCCTGCATCCAAAATAGTGTACCAAGTCTTGCATTTGGGATGTCTAGATTTTTTGGAGAACGATTTCCGATACTTCCTTTTCCGTACTCGCTTTTTTCCTTAATTCCAGATTCATAGTTGAAAAGCTAAATCAAATGAAAATAGAACTATTTCCAAAATATCTATTTTTTCATTTTTATCAAATGAAGTGCTTTAATGCAGAACTTCAGAGAACATTTCAAAATACAACAAGGAGATATTTTTGTTAAAGTGCTGGACAACAGATCATCCCAGATGTGAGATATTGCTTAAATATAATTATTATTATTAACTTTTAAGTAGTAGTCGGATTACAGTATAAATTATAGTAGCCATACGTTTCTGTCATACATTTTTCTATTTAAATTGAGCTTTTATTTTGGCAAAGCTTTTATTTTGAAGTGTTTGTGTTGTTTTGACGGTAGCTTCTCACCTCCGCAAAAGCAGGTCGCTATGTAACCCAGTGTGATTAAACCACAAAAGGCTGCAATTTCATTAAATACTGTATGTAGTCTGCATGTGCTGCAACTACAAAGTGAATTAGCACTCTTCTTACTGCCATCTGCTACAGATTGTGCAATGTTCATGATGCTGTTTTCCGCATAGATACAGTATCTATAGTTTTCCATGTATGAGCAGCCGGCTATATTTATCTCATTAAATCACAGCCTTTGTGCTTTAAAAATCCCACTAGGGCATATCGTTATTTAATTTTTTCAGCTGAATGTTCACGCTATGATATTCGTACGTCAGATGGTATCGTTTTTTTTATTGAAGCATTTTTAGAGTGTAAGTCAGAAGTTTACATACACTTAGGTTGAAGTCAATTAAACTATTTTTTTAACCACTCCACAGATTTCATATTAGCAAATTATAGTTTTGGCAAGTCGTTTAGGGTCTCAACTTTGTGCATGATACGAGTAATTTTTCCAACAACTGCTTACAGACCGGTTGTTTCACAGTTCCAGTGGGTCAGAAGTTTACATACAACGATAACTGTGCCTTTAAGTAGCTTGTAAAATTCCAGAAAATGATGTCAAGTCTTTAGGCAATGAGCCAATTAGCTTCTGATAAGGCTAATTTGAGTCAAATGGAGGTGTACCTGTGGATGTATTTTAAGGCCTACCTTCAAACTCAGTGCCTCTTTGCTTGACATCATGGGAAAATCAAAAGAAATCAGCCAAGATCTCAGAAAAATCTTTTCCAACCTCCATAAGTCTGGTTCATCCTTGGAAATTGCTCCCAAACACCTGAAGGTACTACGCTCATCAGTACAAACAATAGTACACAAGTATAAACACCATGGGACCATGCAGCCATTATACCGCTCTGGAAGGAGACGCATTCTGTCTCCTAGAGATGTGCGTATTTTAGTGCAAAAAGTGCAAATCAATCCCAGAACAACAGCAAAGGACCTGGTGAAGATGGAGGAAACAAGTAGACAAGTATCTATATCCACAGTAAAACGAGTCCTACATTGGCATAACCCGAAAGGCTGCTCAGCAAGGAAGAAGCCACTGCTCCAAAACCGCCATTAAAAAGCCAGACTACAGTTTGCAAGTGCACATAGAGACAAAGATCTTAATTTTTGGAGAAATGTCCTCTTTTCTGATAAGACAAACATTTCACTGTTTGGCCATAATGACCATCATTATGTTTGGAGGAAAAAGGGTGAGGCTTGCAAGCCAAAGAACACCATCCCAACCATGAAGCATGGGGGTGGCAGCATCATGTTGTGGGGTGCTTTGCTGCAGGAGGGACTGGAGCACTTCACAAAATAGATGGCATCAAGAGGAAGGAAAATTAAGTGGATGGATTGAAGCAACATCTCAAGACATCAGCCAAGGGTTAAAGCTCGGCCACAAATGTGTCTTCCAAATGGATAATGACCACAAGCATTCCTCTTAAGTTGTGGCAAAATGGCTTAAGGACCACAAAGTCAAGGTACTGGAGTGGCCATCACAAAGCCCTGACCTCAATCCGATAGAAAATTTGTGGGCAGAACTGAAAAAGTGTGTGCAAGCAAAAGGGCCTACAAACCTGACTCAGTTACACCAGTTCTGTCTGGAGGAATGGGCCAAATTTTCAGCAACTTATTGTGAGGAGCTTGTGGAAGGGTACCTAAAACGTTTGACCCAAGTTAAGCTATTTAAAGCCAATGCTACCAAATGCTAACAAAGTGTATGTAAACTTCTGACCCACTGGGAATGTGATGGAAAAAATAAAAGCTGAAATAAATCATTCTCTACTATTATTCTGACATCTAACATTCTTAAAATAAAGTAGTGATCCTAACTGACCTAAGACAGGGAATGCTTTCTATGATTAATTTAGATGTATTTGGATTAGGTGCATGTAAACTTCTGACTTCAACTGTATGTAACGAGTACAATAGCACAGTATCGAACCAAATCTAGTTCATGACAGATATTGCAATATGTGAACCATAAAAACAAAAGAAATTTGGTAAATCAATTAGGCTAGCTTTCGCTAATAGCACTTATTTTAGAGTTGACTTAAACTGGATTTTGCAGATACCTTTCCAATGGCGAAACTTCCAGAGAAGCCTTTGCCTTTCAGCTGTGGATAAAGAAGAGAAGATTAGGTATGATTTTGATCTGGCATTCTTTGTGTACTTTAATCTATAAATCCATATTCACATATTTAAATGGCAGATAACCTGTTTGACAGCTCCCTTCTCGATCATACGCTTCAGGGCCTTCTTATACTGATTTTTGGTCTTTTTGTCCATTTCCACAGATGGATACTTCTTTTTCACATATTTGATCATGGTGACAGCAGAAACACCACCCCGTTCTTTGCAACTCTGTAAAAAGTTTAAAAGCATACATTTGAAGATGACAAGTCAATAAAACTAAAAGTTTCTACTACCTAAATCATAGCTTAGAGAGTTCTTTAGGTTGAAAATAGTAAATGGTTTGAATTGTAGTTCTTTATCTTAAAAAGTGCAGCTTGACTGTCTAAAGCCCATAGTATACTTTGGTTTTGATGCGAATGCTTAGCGTCTGCATTAGTGGTCTTCACGGGTCCACCCTAACCCGAGACCTGACCCGGGACCTGTACAGGTTCGTATCCACGTTTTATACAGTCAGTCGTGTCCCATTCCATTGCTGTGGGCCCCAGGTCTATTTAACATTATGTGTAATACCAGAGTCGATCCGAGAAGACCTGGACGTGATCAGACAGCGCTCATGATGATGGTGCTGTGTGTGCGTTGTAACTTGCAACGCACACACAGCGCTCATGATGATGGTGCTGTGTGTGTGTTGCAAGTTACAACGCACACACAGCACCATCATCATGAGCGCTGTCTGTGCGTTGTAACTTGCAACATTGTAAAATTAGGATGAAAAAGTGCAGGGAAATAAGGTGAAAAATGGAGCAGAGCCACAACGAGCTGAGTGACATCAGAGGCAGAGCGGAGTTGAGGCACACAATAGCAAATTAGCAATGCTAATGTTAGCAGCCATGGTAATGACAAAAAAAAACTGCAAAGCTGAATCAAAACAAGTCGCGTTTGTCATCCGTTACTGTGACAGCTAGTGGACTTTTGAAGCTGAAATAATGCGTGGATTAGCTATACAGTTTCAATCATGGTGCGTTCAGACGAGAGGCATCGAGAGTCAAAGGGACCGGAAGTCATTTATTTTCTATGGCAGCCAGCGTCTCTTGGCAGCGAGGCAACCTATTGGAGTATAGAAGTGCTCCGCTCCAGCGATGTCTAGAGAACACAACAGTGTAAACTTTGGTTCCCACCAAACATTAGTTCCAAAGACATAATGGAGAAACTGATTATTGCCATGGTGGGTTTTCCCGTAATATATGATCTGTCCCTGTTTGCTTACAGGGATATAAAAAATAAAAAAAACGATGCGTGGACAAAGTTTTCTGAATTTGTTGGTGTGCCAGGTGAGTTGATGAAGTGGAAATTATGGTTTATATAATATTATATAACAGTAATTAAAAAAAAATTCATGAGGATATACGCTACTTGTGATATGTCGGTAAAAAGATACCGGTCGACATGTCTGGATGTTCTGCGGCCCCTTTAAATATAGTTCACAAAACCAAGCATTCTGAACGAACTCTGCTGCCTATTTCAACTATGTCAGAGCGTCCACAAATCTTCCATAGCGTTGTTGGCAGGGCAGCCATAGTGAATTTTGACACCTCTGGTCTGAACGCACGGTCAACAAGAGAGGAATCACAGAAAACCTGGATGTATTTTACCAACTTTTTTGGCAAGGAGGATGGATTATATGCATCACGGCCAGGCACAGGGGAGAAGGCTACTAACGTTACATTAGGTAAGACACAAAGTTTTGTTTTCACAACTTGTAAATTAACTTAGCAATCAGCTGTGAAATCAGTGTCGATCGGGTCAGTGTCTCCCGGCCGGGAGCAGGTCCCAGCTTTCAAATAATAGACTGTCCGGTTCGGGTCTAGCATTTCTCGGTTCTGCATGGGTACGTGTCAAAGCTTTCAAATAAAAGAAGGGTCCAGGTAGTACATTTCCGGGTCTCTTTGGGTTTGGGCATGAATTTTTGGACCTGTGAAGACCTCTAGTCTGTATAAAAGTCGAACTCTAGCCTTTCAAAGTATACTTCATTTAACTGTGAGAACATACACAGGCTATTGGAACATACACGCTACAACTGCTATTAGACAATGGACTGTTTCTCTTCAATATCTAGACCCATAAAGTCTTTATATTCCTTCAGACTCTAGTTATATTGTGATGACCAAATCCACTGTTGTTGTTTCTATCTTCCTCTCCTGATGTTTAGTGGCAATTAAAAATTATGAGAGCAACAGCCCCACTGTGAGTGTTGCCACCTTGTAGACCCACTTATTTCTGCAAATAATTCATGGCACATGTGCTTTATGGATGTTCAAATCGGGCCACATGCGTTCAGTGTTCGAGCACTCTGCTGATGACGAAGTTTGCTTCACGCATCCAGTACACAGACACCTAGCATTCACGTCTGACCGAAGAATACTTTGGGAACAAGATGTTAAACAATAATAAATGCCGGTATAATAATGTCAGCATCTAAAATGTTACCTTCTGACCAAATATTACAAAAACTTGATGATAAAAACATTCATACGACTTTCTTAGATATATGATTTCACTCTAGACGTTAAGCTGGGAAAATAGCACTACATGGATGACCTTCAATACAACAAGTGCTCCAATGAACTTTGAATAAGACCTCAATGGCTTCTATGATGATTTCTTCAACTTTGGGATGGGAAAGCGAAGTTGCGGCAAATCTCTTGCTAGAGATAGCCGCCCAGACAGGAATCTTCTTTTTTTTTGCTTTTTTGCCTTTGTCATCTCCATCCTTTTCACTGTAACATTTGAGCAAAACAAAAGCATTAACTTGTCAGTTTAATTAAAGGAATAAGTTTAAAAAATAAATTGATAGTCAAGTAGACCTCAAGAAAAAACCTTCAGAAAAACAGATGGATAAATTTTTTTTTTTGTAACCTGGTGTGTTTGTTTACATTAGAATTTTTGAAAGTTGGAGTTTGAATTAACGAGCATTCCGTTGGCCCATTTGATCTCTGTCAATGTAACTGTAGAGGATTTTTTAATAATCCACTGTGTGAAAACAGTCATTACGGTCAGTTAGAAAAGATAAAGCAATGCCAGAACAGTCTGAAGGTCAGTGCCAAGTTTGGTGAATGTAGCTTGAAAGCTCTAGAAGAATTGATAATTTTGGTCTTGGTTTAGGGATATTGGAAAAATATCTGTAGAATAACAGTATGTTGACTTTGTAATCCAACATGATTACCTAACATTTAAGTAAGTACCACTACCATCACCAACTGGAATTGCAAATAACCCCACCCCCCCCAATCTTCCACTTGTCGAACAAACAATCATTATTAATAACAATAACTTGAAGATATTTTTTTTGTACAAGATTTAGAGAAATCCTTAGCTTACATTTTCGCAACATCCTTGACCGTTTTCTTCTTGCTCTTCCCTTGTTCAGTTCCTGCTTCCTCGGATTTCTCCCCCTCATCAGCTGTCTCTCCATCTTTTTTGGCCTGATCATCTCCATCCCCCTCCACCTCATTTGATGCAGGCACTGGCTCTTTATCTTTCTCCTTCTCTACAGGGGCAGAATCTTCGGCAGCAGCATCTATGTAACATAAAACATTGGGATACACTGAGATGTTATGGAAAAGATGCTCCAAACTGGAGTTTTGATGGATTCTAGATGGCTAATGTCTCATAAGCTGATCTTTTTGATTAGAAGCAGAGTTTTGATAGAGACTGAATGAAAACCAGCACTCAAAGTGCTGGAAAGTTTAAGAAATGTTAATTTACAGGAATCTTCAATAGAAGTGAACCTCAATTAACAGCACAAGGCACTTATAATGAAAGTGAATGGGGCCAGTCCATAAACATTAAAACATGTTTCAACAATGTGTCCATAAGATGAGAACAATATACATGATAACAGTGTGATAAATCAGTTCTTTTTTTAAATTATTTTTTACCTTTTTGGTGCTTGACTGACATGGTCACTATAAATGTATTACAAATTGTTTATGTTCCTCATTTGCAAGTCGCTTTGGATAAAAGCGTCTTCTAAATGACAATGTAAATACAAAATTCTTTAAAAAAATTCTCCTTTCGTGTTTTACAGTTAAAATTACAGTGTACGTACTTGGAATGATATGAGGGAGAGTATATAATGACAGAACAATGTATTTTATGTGAAGTGGCTTGAATTGGTTCTACCTGTGGGGGTTATCATTATTACCCTGTCAAAATGGCCACTGTGCCAGGCAGGGGGTAATACATACCTTCCTCAGGGGCATTCGCTTCGGGTGCCTCTTCTTTAGGCGGGGCTGCTGCTGCTGCTCGGCGAATGGGCATGTTTCGAACCTGCCAGTAATAGAGACTTGATTATAGTTTGTTTAAAATAATAATAACCACAGGAGATTTGGGTCAGTCTGCGCATTTTGTGTATGTATCCAAGCAGGGAATCCATGATGCATTGTGTATTGTTATTGTAAATACATTACAGTGTGGTAATTGCATGTTTATTAAAAAATAAATAATAATAATATTCTTTGTATGCACTCTTATGAAGATGGCAGATGAAATGTAAATGCACGACCTCTGCAAACAGGGAACATTGTGCAAATAAAAGCACGCGCACAGAGACTCGAAGGACATAAAGGTACATCAAATTAATGAGGAGCAACAATCTCATTGTTTATATGCTCCATACATAGTATTTGGTGGTATATGAAGCACACAACTTGCGAAAAATCAAAATAGCGTGCATTTTGGCAATGCATGAGAACTCAGTCCCATTTAAAAACGAATAAAATCGAAAATGGCCATTTTGTCAATTTTACCCCTGTACAGAAATGGCGCTGCGTTGGTCTGAAAATGGCAAATGCATGAGGTTGCAAATGCAAAAGAATAAATAAAACATAAACGGCTGCAGTGCATTGAAAACGATGCTGTTAATTGAGCGCGAGCAGTTACAGAATGTGGTTTTTAATGCATACCTTGATGAATTTGCAGTATCAATTGAAAGAAACACTCCCTTCCTTTTCGGAATTCTCTGTTTACGCGCCCCTCCCCCTCGAACGTACACGTAGCGACGGGCGCGTGCACGGATGCGTGTGCGTTCCAGGCACGTCTGTTGTGAGAGGCCAGGGATTGGGCCCATCCTTCTTCTTCTTCTTCTTCTGATTAATGGCGGATCATATCTTTACGATATATACCGCCACCTACTGAACTACTACACAGGAGTGTGTAAAAAGGACGTTTGGCAAATTACATCAAATCAAAAAAAAAAAAAAAAAACTAAACTAAATTATTCTACTTAAACCAGTATCATTAAGATATATAATTAAATATTCGCTTCTTTGTCCCTGCATTCCTTGCTCCTGTAAAATATTATGAATATCATTTCCTGCATCAGTGTCTTTCCATTTCTGTCTGAATTTGTCAAATTTCTTACATTTAAATAAAACATGGGTGACATCCTCCAAGACTTTACATTCAGAGCATATGCCATTACTTTTACCTATTAAGGATAAAGTGGAATTAAGGCCTGTGTGGCCCAACCTCAATCTGGTTATCATACATTCTTCGTGCCTATTAAGACCCAATGAGGTGATTATTTTCCCTCCAACACAGTTCTGGTTCCTATGATAATGTCTGGCATTACTCTCTAACTCCCATTCATCTTGCCACCTAAGTATGATCTGTGATTTAGTTAGAGCTTTAGCATCTCCTTTACCCAATGTAATGTGAATTTGTACTTGGTCTAATCCCAGAGCTTTTTTAGCTAACTTATCAGCAATTTCATTGCCATCAATTCCATAATGGCCTGGAATCCAACAGAATTTACTAATCCAAGGTTTATAAGATTTAAAAGAAGATGCTTTACTTCTAGTACCAAATCTTCATGTATTGCATTATCTGTTATAAAACTTTTTAATACTGCCATAGAGTCAGTACATATAACAGATCTCAGAGGTTTAGTCTCTTCAACCCACCTAAGGGCAGTAATTATTGCAGTCATCTCTATTGAATATACTGATAAATGGTCACTCACTCTATACCCATATCTTTTTCCAAATTCTGGAATATAAATTCCAATACCACAATGACCCTTGGATTCTTTAGAACCATCTGTAAATATTTTCAAATATCCATAATATGAAGTATTTAAATAACTTAAGCAGGCTTCAGTAAAACTTTGCTTAGTGTGATGCTCACCTTTTCCCGCTAATAAATCAATATTTACCTCTGGAACAGGAAGCAGCCATGGAGGAGCACAACTTAAAGCTAATGCTGGACCATACTTCAACTCTTTTAATCCATAATGATTTACTAAATTGTCAATATTCCAACCAAACCCACTGGACGTTTTACAATATTCCCAACAATCACTAAGTACTGACAGAGCTGGGTTGTTGAAACTTCCTTTTAACTTTACCCAATAAGTTAGTGACAATTTCTCATACCTTAAATTAATAGGGGTTTCCTTAGATTCAACTAATAAAGCACTTGTATGAGTTGTTTTAAAAGCACCAAGGGCAATCCTCAATGCCTTAAACTGCATTCTTTCAATTTTCTTGAGGGATGTCTTTCAAGCTGAGCTATACATTATACAGCCATAATCAATAGTTGATCTTATCAATGCTTTATATATGTTCATCAGAGACAGCCTGTCAGCTCCCCAATTATGCCCAGTGACCATTCTCATAAGGTTAATTACCTTTTTACACTTTGTTTCAACACATTCAATGTGATATTTCTATGTAAGTTTGGCATCTAACCATATTCCTAGGTACTTAAATTTTTCACTTCTTTCAAGTTGCTGTTTATAAAGCATAATTTTATATGTTTCAGGGACTTTTTTCCTAGTAAAATAAACAACCTGTGACTTTTGAATAGAAAATTTAAAACGCCAATCAATTCCCCACTGTTCAAGTACATGAATGTCCTTTTGAATCTTATCATTAACATATGAAATGTTACGTCCTCTTCTCCAAATGACAGCATCATCTGCATATAATAAACCTTCGTTACTATCTCCCAGTTTTTCATATATATCATTAATCATTATGTTGAACAAAATGGGACTGATAACACTCCCCTGAGGAATTCCATTTTCAACAATAAACTCATCAGACACTACATCACCCACTTTGACCCTGATGGAACGTTGAGATAGAAAGTCAAGTATATAATTATAAATTTTCCCATTAATTCCCAATTTTCCTAATTTAATCAACAAACCTTCTCTCCACATAGTATCATAGGCTTTCTCAATATCCAGGAAAACTGCCGCCATTACTTCTTTCATTATTAAAGACTTTTCAATTTCATTGCATACTTTAACCAGAGCATCAGTTGTTGACTTACACCTCCTAAATCCAGTTTGATACCCTTTAATTGGATTTATGTATTCTAGAAAATAATTTAAACGTCCAACTATAATTTTTTCCATTAATTTTCCAAAATGTGAAGTGAGTGCAATAGGTCTATAGTTTCCTGGGTCACTGGAGTCTTTACCTGGTTTAGGAAATGGAAGAATTCTTGCCCATTTCCACATGCTTGGTAATTTACCTTCATTCCATACTTTGTTAAACAGCTTAAGAACTTTCTCCAATATATTATCAGGTAATTTCCTAAACATAGCATAACACAGGTTGTCCGTCCCTGGTGCAGAGTATGCAGTATTACTCAATGCCCTTTTAAGTTCTGACATATTAATTTCAGCATCCATAATAGACATATTTGACTCTTTGGTATTTAAGATATTCCTATTTATTTTCAATACCTCTTCTTTCCTTTTCATATAACGCTCCTCCAGGTGGCTACCCTTGTGTATGTCTGCAAAAGCTCTAGCAAGCATATTGGCTTTTTCCATATCTGAGATTGCATGGGTCCCATCTTTAATTAAGACAGAAACCTGAGGAGGCTTAAATTTGCCTATCATCTTCTTAATCATCATCCATACTTTATTTAAAGTGGTCTCTCTTCCTATTGTTGAGCAAAACTGTCTCCATGAATCTCTCTTAGCCTCTTTAATAACCTTCCTGGCTAATGCCTTCTTCCTTTGGTAGTTAATAAGATTGTCCATTGTTAATGTTCTGCGCAGATTCTTAAAAGCTCTATTCCTGTCCTTGATAGCCTCAGAACATTTATCATTCCACCATGGAACATTGGTTTGCTTCTTTTGGTTTTGACTAACAGGAATGCTTTGGCTGGCAGCAACCAATATAAAAGAACTGACAATACTATTCATTTCATCAACTGTCTGATCATTATTAATTGATATACTTTCCCCATTCCCACAGCTTTCTACAAATTTCTCCCAATATCCACAATTGATTTTACCTTATTACTTCCCTGATGAGGTTCAGTTGCTTTACTGATCACTGCGCAAATGAAGGCAAGGAAGTCATTTTTCTTGACCAACATTATTTCTTCTGACATTTTCTTTTTGAATTCACAGTATTCTGACTGTTGAGAATTACGTTTAGGCCTACTGACCTGTTGGACTCTCTCGTTAGGATGGCTCCTGTGGTTTACTCTGCTTATTGGGTTGCTAGCATTTGTTTCCCGAGCTTGCTCTGGTATATACTGGGGAACAATTAGGCTAGCACCTTTCTTTTCCATTTCAATTTTCTTAACCGCCTCAGCATAGGAAACTTTATGAATCATTTTGCATTTCTGGACTTCTTTTGCCTCTTTGTGCTTCTCACAACCTCCATAAGCTGCACTATGATTGCCACCACAATTACAACATTTTAATACAGCATCATGTTCACATTTGCCATACTCATGTTCTCCTCCACATTTTGCACATCTAATTTTTCCTCGACATTGGCTAGCAGCATGACCATACCGCTGGCAATTAAAACATCTTAACGGCGGCGGGATATATTCTCTCACTGAAAATGACATGTATCCCATTTGAACCCTGCTGGGTAGTTCTTTCTTGAAGCCTAATAAAATAGACAGGCTTTCTATTTTATCTTTACCTTTTGTCAACCGCTTAGCTTCAATTAAATCATACTCTTTTAAACTTTCCATGATCTCTTCTATTGAAACTGAAGTTGGGATTCCAGATATTACTCCTCTGACCTTAGATGCTGCACCCGGAATATGTGACGTTACCTTGAGTTTGTTGAGTGTGGTTTTCTTGAGAATATTACTTTGTTGTTCCTTGGAATTTGCAAAGATCAGTATTCTCCCATTACCCATGAAACGCGCATGATTAATCTTGCCTATTTCCTTCTCTATTGCTTTCATGATATGTATTGGATGTAAATCTGGTCCTCCCTTTTGATCAAACACCAAAATAACTTTCCAAACATCAATCCGAGGCCTCAAGGCCCTGTTACCATCTGTTTTGGTCTTTTTCGCCATAACTACTGATTCTATGGATTCCCCTTCACTCTCTGATCTTTGTCGTACATTCTGCTTGTTGCCATTAACAACCTCATCCCAAAACATTTTACCTTCATCAAGCATGTTATCTAGGTTTAACGATAATAAAGATCCACCAGATGTCTCAGCCATTGTCCAAATTATATTCACTGTGAGTAGTTTATTTGATTTTACCGTCGGCGTTCAAATTTTTCGATCCCCACGATTCCGTGTTTGAAAACTCGCCTCTGGCTGGTGTTCAACCCCCTAGACCCCAATACCATCTTCTTACTATTTCTGCTTTAAGCTGCGTTCTATTGGCTGCATGTCGCCATTTATCTTGCGGTTAGGTCGCTAGTGGTATGGATAGTCTAAACAGCACTGTTTCTTTACAATTAATATTATTATTAAAATATTATGATCACGTGACGTGAGCTCTACCATCTTCTCTAGTATTGGCTGTCGCTCCCGAAAGTCGTTCCTCATTTGCATGAAGTTAAACATGTCTCAAATTTGTTGCATCGCTGGACACGACCACATCCCCGTCGCCAGTAGGCCTTTATCACAGTGCTCGTGTCGTCACTTCCAATGGCGGATAGTAGCGTAAAGCGACTTCCGGTTTAGTCTGTAGCAATGGCAGCGAGCACAGCGAGGAATTGTTGTTGCGTTCCTAAATGTTCTAATAGTTCATCTAAACAGCCGTATCTCAGTTTCCATTCTTTTCCAACCGATGAAAAAGCGAAGAAAATGTGGATTCATGCTATTCGACGGGATGAAGGCAAAAGTTTTGCAGTTTTAAAAGGGAGTACGTACGTGTGCGGGAAACACTTCACAGAGTCTGACTACTCGTCAACAGCCGATCGTAAACGCTTGAAACGTGGAGTTATACCGTCCAGGTTCGAATGGAACAACTGGGGGATCCGAACGATCCAAAACGATCCGATGTGCTAGATAAGGTAACGTTAAAGCGACCAACATTGCAGTGAATCAGAGATCAGTGATGAACAGCCTGTAGTCTATTACGGACCCATCCCACCCACAGACCATGACTACTCAACACCTCCGTGTCCAGGTCTTTTGGATGCTGCAGCAGAGAGAATTAGAGAGCTGGAGGCTGCAGGTCTGACTTGCTCTTTGGTCATCCAAATAGGCAAAGACCCCAAAACAAGGTACAGAAAATTTGCCCATGTTATGATTACTCGACTGACCGTTGTCGTACTCACATTAAATATATCTGCCAGGACCTTCTCTCGTAGACCTGCAGACACGCGACAGCAATAAAGAAAAAAACTCATCAATAAGCTGAAGCTTTCTGTTAGGGCTTGGTCCTGGAACCGTCTCTAGACCATGTCTCTGTGCCTTAGACCAATACACAAGGTTCGATGCTGATGGTTCTATTGATGCCCAGAAAATCCTGAAAATCTTCTCTGAGGGAAAGCGCGTATAAAATCGGAAGTCGTCATCCGAGAGACAAAGTCTATTTATTTGAATGCGGGAGACAGACAAAGCTCGCACTTCAGCCTCCAGCTCTCTAATTCCCTCTGCTGCAGCATCCAAAAGACCTGGACACGGAGGTGTTGAGTAGTCATGGTCTGTGGGTGGGACGGGTCCGTAATAGACTACAGGCTGTTCATCACTGATCTCTGATTCACTGCAATGTTGGCGCTTTAACGTTACCTTATCTAGCACATCGGATCGTTTTGGGCGAACACTCCCCCAGTTGTTCCATTCGAACCTGGACGGTATAACTCCACGTTTCAAGCGTTTACGATCGGCTGTTGACGAGTAGTCAGACTCTGTGAAGTGTTTCCCGCACACGTACGTACTCCCTTTTAAAACTGCAAAACTTTTGCCTTCATCCCGCCGAATAGCATGAATCCACATTTTCTTTGCTTTTTCATCGGTTGGAAAAGAATGGAAACTGAGATACAGCTGTTTAGTTGAACTATTATAACATTTAGGAACGCAACAACAATTCCTCGCTGTGCTCGCCGCCATTGCTACAGACTAAACCGGAAGTCGCTTTACGCTACTATCCGCCATTGGAAGTGACGACACGAGCACTGGAAGTCGCCAGCGGTCATTGAAAATGCTCAATCTCATTTTTGCTGCATTTCGTTGGCAGTGCGTTCACACTGCCAGCTAATTTGTCACTTCATGTTGCCAGTGGCTGGCTGTTAGGTTGCTAGTGGTGTGCACGAAGAGTCTGATCATCACTGTATCTTTTCAATAAATATTATTATTAAAATATTAGGATCACGTGAGCTCTACCATCTTCTCTAATATTGGCTGTCGCTCCTGAAAGTTGCTCTTCATTTGCATAAAGTTAAACATTTCTCAAATTTGTCACGCCGCTGGACATGCCCTCATACGGTTGTCGTCGCTCTTGATGCCGGAAGTCACCAGCTCTCATTGAAAATTAATGAGATGAGGTAATTTGTTCGCTGCGTGTAGCTGGCAGTGTGAACGCAGCTTTAGACATATGGCAGAAGTAGGATTAGTATGCTGGGTTCAAACAGCCAGCTACTTTGTCGCTGCATGTCGCCAGTGGCTGGCGATTAGCTCGCTAGTGGTGTGTATGGAGAGTCTAAACAGCACTGTTTTATTACAATTAATATTATTAATAAAATATTAGGATTACAAGTGCTCTACCATCTTCTCTAGTATTGGCTGTCGCTCCTGAATGTCACTCTTCATTTGAATAAAGTTTAAAAAATTTCTCAACTTTGTCATGTTGATGGACGTGGCCACATCCCGTCGCCAACGGTTGCCATCACTCGTGTTACCGGAAGTGCCGGCTCTCATTGAAAATGAATGAGATGAGGTCGTTTTGTCTCTGCGTGTCGCTGGAAGTGTGAACGCAGCATTAGACATATGGCAGAAGTAGTAGGAGTAGTATGCTGGGTAGTATGCCATTGCAAACTCAACCAATGCTAGCACGTTGCAGTACACTGGCGTGGAGACCAGAGGCTGTTCTTTTTAAATGGATGTTAATTGAAGGAGATTCTTGGTTAATGTGAATAAACTGCTTTTGTGAGGAAACAGCTCATCACTGGATAAAGTGACTGCCTGTCCCCTAATCTTCAACGTTTTACTCTGAACAATAGGTGAGAACTGTAGGTGGAGTTTAGTACAACAAAATGCTTTTTTTATAAGAGAGGTCACGTTCAATTTTATGACAGATGGAAGTCAGTTTACGGCTGTCCCCATTTATTTGTACGGTATCTGCAAACAGTGGTTGTTTCTTAATGCTAAGAATACAAATAATGGATTTGCTTTCTTGTGAAAATCAGTCTTGCCCAACTACGGTGAAAGAGCTGATTTAGAAACAGGAGGACATAGAATGTGTCTAAGTGAGTTTTAAAATCGTCCGGTAGAATCTTCAGCATTTTCGTCTGATTTTCACACTTTCTCTTTAGTTAAAATATTTAAGTAGGAAATAAAGACTCAAGTCTGAGCTAAAGTGGCACAATGTCTTTATTAAGCACAGAGAACAAACCGCACACCAACACATAGCCTTTTAAAGGTGGCAGGACAAGAGCTTTCTTTTATCAGTCCCTGTCTTCCCCTTGCCTGCCTGGACTCTGTGGAAATTCCACAGACAGCTCTCCAAAGACAATTGAATCAACTGAAACACACCTCCTCTACGTCTGGCCCGCCAACACTCTCTCCTTATCTGTTTCAGATTTATATTTTATATTTATTTTTATGCATTTGGCAGACGCTTTTATCCAGAGCGACTTACAGAGCCCGTATTACAGGGACAGTCCCCCCGGAGCATCCTGGAGTTAAGTGTCTTGCTCAATGACAAAATTGTGGTGGCTGTGGGGATCAAACCGACAATCTTCTGCTTAACAGTTTAGTGCTTTCAAAATTTCTGTTTGATTTCCACCAGATACATGTTGTGTTGGCCATATTGGGGAGTTACACTCAGTCTGAAAGGGTTTTATGATCTCCAGGGCTTGTAGGTCAATGTGGTACTGTTTCTGCTGTGCTGGTGGGGTCCCAGGACCTGCACCTTGGACATGTTAGCCCACCTGCAGTAATTTTTGTGTGAAGCCCACACTTCTGGGTATTTGGAGTATATGGCTATGTAGTGCAGCTGCTATGGATACATCGGCTAATGGGCTTGAGGAGGTCCATCCCCAATAGAGGGGCTTCTAGCCTTGGCAGCACGTAGACTTGAGTTGTGGTGGAGTGATGTCCTACCTCAAATTAAATCGGTTCTGACAGGTATGCTGTCAATCAGTGTACTGTCACCCTTTCAATTTCAATTGATTGGTGAGTAAAGGGGAGATCCAGGTAAGTCAGCATGACAAAGGCCCCAGTATCTATCCGTAGATTGTAGATACAGCCTGCCTGCTGAAGTGCCATTGTTGCGGCACTCGTTCATGGGGGCCACGTTCCCCTTGGTACAGTTAACCAGCTCTTCCATTTTCTGGAGGACCGCCTGAATGGGACCTCAGTGCAGTCTCGGGAGTCGTGTGGGAAAGAATGTACATGATATGCCCGCACCCAAGACATTGAGTGGATTGTCAGTCCCTCCGGACATGGCTGATTCAGCAAGCGGGTCCAGTTCTGATAGCAAATACCTCCATGCTTCCCCTGGGCCTGAAGTACTGCATCCGCCCACTGGAGGACTTGGTATCGCCCAAGGTATCGCCCATGAGTAACTAAATGCCCTTCCATATCTTTTCATGGTTCTTCATGAGGCCCTCAGGAACACCTTGCTCTCCCTTTCTGGATTGTCCAGGCTGCTATGGGCTTGGAAGGCTGCCCACTTTTTTTCTGCATACTCGTACATGTCTCCATCCAGAATTTGGAGTTGCAGTGACCCATTTTAAGCGGCGACAGGTCCTTCAGGAGTTGAAGGCAGTCAGGCAAAGATAGTTGGGTCACATTGCAACAGTAGACCCCATCATTTGCAACCTCCTTCCATGCCATAGGAGCCATTTTCAACCGTGGGGAGCATTCTAGCTCCACGATTTCACCCTCACTGTCGAATTCAACCTCCTTGAACAGTGCACTGTCAAAAATAGACTCTGAGCCAAAACACCCGCTGTACTGCAGCTCACGCCATGCTCAACTTGTGCTCTGACATGCTGCTGCAGCTTCCGACGGAATACCGTCACCTTACTGTTAACATGGACACAGAAAAAATATGCTCTGCTCATGTGCTGCTCACTCTTGCGATGTGAAACAGGGTAGAGCCACAGAGGTAGGTATCTCAGTATAAATGAATCTTTGGCAATGCAGCTATGGAGCCTTTTCACATATCCGATTGAAATGCAGAAGTAAACAACCGCGGGGTAAACTTGTATAGCGGTGAATGGGAGACTACAGCAAGTAACATTTTTGCTTCTCCTTTGCTCTAACAGCAAAAGAAAAAAATCCACTATCAAGCTTTCCCAGCTTTGCAAAGAAGAAAAAAAAAATAGAGAGTGGTGGATTACAGCAGTCAAAAGAGAGAAAGAGGCAACTTTTTTTGCACTCCATCAGCAGCTATGTGGTAACTCATTTTAAAGCTTATTCCTGGGTAATAAAATACAAAGTATAATGTTAGAAATTTCCACAAAATAATAAAAAAATTGCTAATATAAATAGTTTTTGCTAGATTTACGCTGCTAAATAAAGATGAAACCCTTCATCACAGTCTGTGAAAAGGGTCCATTGAGCATTTTTGTAAAATAATTTTTATTTCATTTGATATAATTTATTGTATTTATTTATTTTTAGTATAGGGAACAATAGGGCATTTAATAGCGTGGTAAAAGATACATTTTATTTTATTTTATCCCAAAACACTAAATAGAAACAAAAACTAACCGCACCTTCCACATGCTTGTAACAATGCACTGTAGAATTTTATTGATCCATGAGATCATTGCTTGGATACGGTCTAAAAGTCGATTTTCAGGCAATTTTATCTAACATTTAATAATTTTTTTAAATGTTGCAAATTTATATATCTAATGGGAATCCTCATTTTCAGTTTTGTTCAAGACGATTAAATCAATAGTTTTACAATAACTGTTCAAGAAGTCAAAGGATAGTGTTTGGGATAAAAACAGCCCCCCTGTTGCAGGGGCTAAAGACCGATATAAAAATGTTTTTTTCTTAAATTGGGCAAATATATTTGTTGTTATATTTGAAATGGGCTCACATTGACTGATTCAATCACAATGGAGATTAATTTGTTTATAGAATGCTTGAAATTATATGAAATGCAAAATGTGATTTAAATAAATAGGAAACAGTTGCACAGTGCTGATGTAGAAACATTATCTTAATTTGTTACTCAAAAAAGCATCTTGCTGTCTCAAAACATTTGCTTTAGATTACAAATTGCACCATAACTTTACGATATCACTATAAACCCCCCTGGAGGCCTTTTACCCTTAAGTGTAAAAAGGGCCAAATAATTTGTGTGAAAATAAATAATAACAGAAGGTTGTTTTGATTATCCTTAATTTAAAAAAAGCTGTCGTATGGGCCTTTTATACCACACGTATAAGTCGTGTAAAAGGCCCCCTCGACACCTTTTTTTAAAAAC
The DNA here is from genome assembly GCF_025860055.1 of Xyrauchen texanus. NCBI lineage: Eukaryota > Metazoa > Chordata > Actinopteri > Cypriniformes > Catostomidae > Xyrauchen > Xyrauchen texanus. Next base: position 7,764,355 of record NC_068314.1, read on the forward strand.
TGAATTTTAATCTGTTATTATTTATTTTCACACAAATTATGTTGCTCCAACAAATTCAAATATATATATTTTTTTTATCCTGATATATTTTTTGACCAGAAAAAAAGCTAATTAAAGGGTGTGCCTTTAGCCCTCTTTAGTAACAGTACCCAAATTATATTTTTCCTGTCCCTGCATTATTAAATGCAGTGCTTACTGTTCCCTATGTAATGTGCAAACAAAAACATAAAAAAGAGCAGTATACTATTTTCAGATTATGCATTTCTGTTATTTTTTTTATACATTGTATTAATTTTAGTAGTTCTTTACTATTCCGAAAATAGCGCCTGACTTTTAGAGAAACAAATGTACAGTACATTTTCGCAAACAATGCCATAGATAACCACGTTTTTTATTTAAAGAGTGAAGTAAATAAAGCAGGGGTTTTCAAACTGGGGTTTAGAGAGGAGACCGTCAGGGGGATGCAAGGCAGTGCTAGTGGGTCCACAAAAATGTCAGAGGAAAATTATGAAAAATTTACACATTATTTCACATTATTATTTAATTCTAAAATCATGAGATTTTTCAGATTTTTTTTTTATTCTATTGACAGCCATATTTTTATTGAGAGGAAGCTGTAAGAAATAAAAACAAATCTGCATTTAATTTTTACATACAAATATTTCTTATTTGTAAGAAATGAGGGTTGCATTTCACTATACTCTGTATAGCTTCTTTAGAACAATATTTATTATAAAAAGCGCTGTACAAATCAATTTGAAATGAATTGAGAAAATGTTTCTCTTCGGGTTTATATATCTAACCTAACTTTATAAAAAGTAAACATATTTTTATATTTATTTTGTCTTTAGTACAATGAAAATATTTAAAAAAGTTATTTTATTTTTGAAAACATGTCTTTATAACACCAAGTTTAATATTTTTCCCTCAAAGGGGGTTCCATATCCAAGTAAACATCATATTTGGGGTCCTCATTATCAAAGAGTTTAAAAACCCCTGATGAAATTAGTTTAAAATTGATGCAATATTGTTTCTGTAAACTCTTTAATAAAAGCAAACCAATTTTTATTTCATGTTTGTCATGGTACTAAGTCTTTAGAAATGTATATCACTACAACGTTTAAGCTATATTTCACCACAAGAGGGTAGTATTGCAACATTAAGATGACTTAAATCATATCTCTTTCATCTAAAATATAATAAACAGATATTTCTTCATTTAATTTTCTATTAAATGTAGACCTATTTGAAACCAGACATGACTATGCTATTACCATAGCATATAAATACCACAGTATATGAATTTGATAATCATATGTTACCATTTAATCTACCATCACTGCTCTACTGGTACTGTTAAAGTATTTTTATTTTATTAAATCATAATACAGGCACGTTTTTCTCTTCCAAAAGTGAAAATATGATAAACAACAGAAACAGGACAGCTGGACTGCCGGGCATAATGCAACTTGTGGGGTTCCACTCAGTATCAAAACAACTCCCACATACCCTCTGTGATTTTGGCCTGCATGTGGCATACCACACAATAATTTCGCCAATGCAACCTGAAAAAACTACAATATAGGAAGCTTATCTAGCTAATACATTTTATATCTGGTTCCTAAACATACATGGTCTCTCATCATGATTTTGCCAACATTTGTTTTTGGTACCTGGTCCCTCAAAAGCAGTGAGCTTACAGTGTGGTTACCATGCCAACACAAATCTACATCTTTTCAGAGGGAAAGGCCATTATCAAAAAGTCCAAAGAAATTGGCATACAAGTGCAATTGTATTAGAAGTCATTGTTATATGCTCTTTTTGCATATTTTTGTAGTATAAGGAATATTATTGTCATTGTGTTATTCAAATTCACACCTGTTGCTTTCAAGGAAAGGATCAGATTAGCCTTTCTTTTATTGCAACCCTTGTACCCCTTAAATAATTTTTTGTAATAAATGAATATATATATATATTTAAGCAATATCACACAAGCAAGTGTGCGATATGGCCCTACATCAGCACTGCTGTGAGTCGGCCATAGGTAATTACAGCAGTGCTGATGTAGGGCCATGTGATATTGAGAGAGAGAGAGATGGAGCGTGTGCGATCACCTGTTGCCACACCGAATTAGAGATGCTTAGAGCTTTCTGAAGGTCAGCTTTCTCAGTAGAATAAAGACGTCCAAGCAGGGTATTCCTCTCTATTTCCTCTGTTTGATTTAATCATCTATTTTTCCTCTGTTTCAGGAAGGGCTGGTGCACTTCACAAAATATATGTCATCATGAGGAAGGAAAATCATGCGGATATATTGACGCAGCATCTCAAGACATCAGCCAGGAAGTTAAAGCGTGATCGCAAATAGGTCTTCCAAATGGACAATGACCCCAAGCATACTTAAGCTTAAGGACAACAAAGTCAAGGTATTGGAGTGGCCATCACAAAGCCTTGACCTCAATCCGAGAGAAAATTGGTGGGCAGAACTGAAAAAGCATGTGCAAGCAAAGAGGCCTACAAACCTGACTCAGTTACACCAGTTCTGTCTGGAGGAATGGGCAAAACTTCCAGCAACTTATTGTGAGAAGCTTGTGGAGGCAACCAAAAACATTTGACCGAAGTTAAACAATTTAAAGGCAATGCTACCAAATACTACAAAAGTGTATGTAAACTTCTGACCCACAGGGAATGTGATGAAAAAATAAAAGCTGAAATAAATAATTCTCTCTACTATTATTCTGACATTGCACATTCTTAAAAGAAAGTAGTGATCCTAACGAAGATGTATTTGGCTAAGGTGTAAATAAGCTTCTGACTTAAACTGAGAATATATATATATATATATTAGAGCTGTCGATTTAACGCGTTAATTCAGCGCGATTAATTTGACCCCGCAATGCCCGCAATGCCCCGGACCGTAATATGGAAGATTCCTGAGAAATGCAAGCTTGTAGTACCACCTGTTTACTCCAGAGGGCAGTAAGTGCAATTTCAGCTGTGTGGGCAAAGCGCAGTTTATACAGTGAAGAAAAACAACCTTTAGCAGACACACAACACAAACATGCATTATGTTCTTGCATTCAAAACAGATGATGGACCGCAAATCCGAACTAAGAGATTTCAATATGTGTTCTAAGTATTAAACTATATTTAACTTGACACAGTGACCTAAAAATGTTATGTTTATGATGCAACGCATCCAAGACGCTACACAAGCATGTCTGATGCATGTGTTCATTGGGGGGTCCTTAAACAAGCCCTCATAATAAATCTCAAACTGATTGACAAATTCACTTGTGAAATGGATTGCTGTGAACTGTATGCCAATGATTGGTTTATGTTCAATAATATGGTAGTAAACAATACATCTAAAGCCGCTTTTTGTATTGTCTTAACAATGATTAACTCTTCTGCCACAAGAATGTAATGCATTTTAATTATCTGAATATTATTTAATTTATATATATATATATATATATATATATATATATATATATATATATATATATATATATATATATATATATATATAATTTTTAATATTTAAAGATACGATGTATCATTATTTCATCATTATTTATTGAATTATACTTATATAAGGGGCTTTCTCAGCAAATATTTGTAGATGCATTTTTTTAGCGATTGACAGCCCTAATATATATACGTATATATATATACACACAACCGTTAGTCAGAATCAAATTTAACATCCCATTATTTCCCACATAGCCGGGACTTTGAACAAAACAAACGGAAGTGTCACAAATTAGTGTAATCCGAACGGTGTGGAAAATGACAACTTTTCATGGGACATGGGAGTTAAGGGGATTTGCCAACATCCCTTTGATAAATCCAGTGTTGAATAAAAGTGAGCCATGCCTAACCAATCAAGCAGTTCATCAATCCGAGACAGTGGGTACAGATAAAATGTAGATCCTGCATTGACATTTCTATAATCCACACAGAACCGGACAGAGCCGTCACTCTTTGGAACCAGCAACACCGGGCTGGCCCAGTCACTGTGGGATTCTTCTATTACCCCCATATCTAGCATGGCATTTCATTCTTCCTGAACCACTTCTTTTTTGTGCTCGGGTAATCGGTAGGGACGACTGTGTACCACTACCCCTGGTCGTTTCGATATGGTGCTCTATGAGATTCGTAAGACCTGGAAGAGGTGAGAACACATCGGAGAATTCTCCTTGCAAAATGGCAACCTCCATGACATGTGATGGTGAGAGGTGGTCTCCACAAGTGACCGGGGTGACTTGAAGTGGCTTTTAATTTCACTTCCATTCCGAGCTCCTCCCTCTCTGGAACCACCATCACCAAAGTTACGGGGACCGCCTCTCTCCACGGTTTTAAGAGATTGAGGTGGTTAACCTGATGTGCTCCACCTCTAGCCATTCGTTTAACCTCATAATCATTTTCCCAGACTCGCTGTGTGACCTCAAAGGGTCCTTGCCACTTGGCGAATAATTTAGAGCTTGATTTGGGGAGCAATACAAGAACTTTATCTCCCGGTGTAAAGTCCTATAGCTAAGTACCTGAGTAAATTTCCTCATTGTGTGGAGTTTTGCTCTCATGTCAAGAACGTATTGAATTTAGTTTTTGCTGTTTGAAGGTCCCTTTTTCCAATTTTCCCATAGGACATAGAGCACGGCGTGCAGCCGATGCCCATATAATAATTAAAAAGGGGAAAATCCCGTGGAGGCTTGCGGGACCTCTAGTACTGCAAATAATAGGGGCTCGAGCCACACGAATTTACGAATCATATTCTTTTGTGTCTGATTATATCATTCAACCAAGCCATCTGTTTGGGGGTGGTAAACGCTGGTCCAAATTGATTATATTCCCAATACTTCATACAATTAGTGTAGTGTGCCTGACATAAATGTAGTGCCCTGATCAGTGAGGATGTCTTTCAGAAACGACACTGGGCGGTGCCACTGGACCCACGCAGCGGTTCATTTCGGTAACTGGCTGACGAACTGCTCCAGTACCATGAGGTCGATGACAGCTTGGGTGTCATGATCCTCTGCCAGCACCCACCTCTGACAGGCATTGTGGAGCTGTTGAGGGAAGGCAAACGGCAACCGTATTCGCTGTACGGCCCACTAGGTCAGGCCAGCCACACCTTTCAGCCGCCCTCTTGAAGAGCTCGATGAAGGCCTCTGCATCGTCTTGCGGCCCATCTTCACGAGTGTGATGTGGGGCTGGGCTATGGCTGAGGAGTACTCCTCGGGGCCATCAAGCTCCGCAATACCTGCCTATCCTCTCCCTGGACTTGGAGCAGAACCTGGAAACGCAGCTCCTGCTCTGCACGTAAATCCAGGAGGGCTTGATGTTGGGTCTAGTGCATGCCGGCAAGTGTCTTGATGACTTCAGCAAATGGCAATGATTCCATGATTATTTTTCCGCTTTTCAGCTTAACACAAAAGAGTTTGCTTTTCAGCACAACGAAAATGCATGCAAACTCTGCAGCGTGTGTCTCTCTCACTCCCCTCCATCGGTCTGGACACCCTTTTTATCCCTCTCCAGCTCTCACTGTAACACAGAACAGTCGTTAGAGATATGGGACATGTGTCAATCCTTAACGTTCTTCTTTTCCCTCCTCGCTCTCCACAGACATTACTACAGACATATAGTTTGAATGTATTTTAAGCAATGGATGAATGTTATGATGTTATGTTTGATAATTATATAATAATTTGCATATTAAACAAGGAGTAAACAGTAATAAAGATACATTTCTGTGTTTGTATGATTTGGATACCAGAAATTATATTTATCAGTATGGTGTTCTAAGGTGGCAAATCTAGTTTTGGTATGGAGTAGTAAGGAATGAGACAATGTTGATAGCAGACTTTTATAAAATATATTTATAAGTGTGTCACCCATTGCTACTGGAGTGCTCATTTTATCATGTTGGCATAGCTATTCGAATCTCACTATGTGTGGAAGACATCAGTCTGGGTTTATTAGGTAATTCCTGAAAGCTACTGTAGGGTCTTCACTGTCAACACTATGTGTGGGTCAGCCATAGAAATCAAGGCAAAGAAAATGTTTACAGAAATTAAAATAGGCCTAAACTCTCAGTTGCCATTGGTGATGATTCTTTTCCTGATTAATGTCTGGGTTGTTGTATAGCACATTGCAGTTGCAGAGCTGCAGGAAAGCTCATTGGAGAAGACGGAAAAGCTGTAATGAATGAAAGTCAAAAGAAATAATGAGATAGATTTATGATTTGTGAGATTCCTGGTGTAATGGACTACCCCTAGCATGAAGAAACCAGCAGTCATTGAAATGCTTATTTGAATGCCATTTTAAATCCAGAACACTAATTGCACTAATTACAACAATTTTGTAATTTCTGTGCCCTTTAGCTCTTCCTGGTTACCCCCTTTTTGTAAGATCCTTCCCCAGCTGGGAAGCAGCTTTCTGAGTAAGTGGAAACATCCATTTAAAACGTTGTTCCTTTTAGATCCTGTTTGTCATGCACCAGATTTCAGATGTTACGTTTTAGAATCTACTACAATTATCGTACTTTTCTTAATGCTGTGTGCAACGGGGGAAAAACCCTTAGAATAGAGCCATAAAGTTTTTCTGCAGTATATACAATAATACAATTTTGTGAGATGATATATTAAAGTGCAATTATTACTTAGTGTATCTATGTACACTACCCTTCAATGGTTTGTATACATTATAACATTTTTGAGTTTGTGGAAGCAAATTATAATTTATTCACAGAGGATGCATTCTATGGATAAAAAATGATGGTAAAGGCATTTATAATGTTAAAATGTATTATTTAAATGTAAATAAATGCTGTATTCTTCAAACTTTCTGTTCATTCAAGAATCCTCTACTTGTAGCCTTAACACCTTAAAATGAATAGTTAACCCAAAAATTCTAATTCTCTCATCATTTACTCACCTTCATACATCGCAGATGTGTAAGACATTCTTTCCTCTACAGAAGACATGCACACGCACGCGCGCACACACACACAATACTATTATGCTGCCTTTATGTGCTTTTTGGAACTTCAGATTTCTGGCCACCATTCACTTGCATTGAATGGACCTACAGAGCTGAGATGTTCTTCTAAAAATCATAATTTATGTTCTGCAGAAGAAAGAAAGCCGTACACATCTGGGATGGCACGAGGGTGAGTGCTTTCTGCAACACTTCCCAAAGACGGCATTAGTTTATAGGATGCTTTTCATGGATCTTACGATCAGACTTTTCTAACAACAGCTCAATAACTTTATCTTAGACTCATTCGTCTATAATACTCATTCTTAATCACTTACCACTCAAACTTTTAAGTTCTTTTTACATTCTACACTTTTTCCTCTTTTTGCCAGTTTCAGATGTGGCTTATTCTTTGAAAGTCTGCCTAAAATGGCAGCATCCCAGAGTTTTCTATTCACTGTTGCAGATGGGGTTTGACACGTACTGGTCATTGAAGCTGCTGTGGTTTGGTGAATTGTGAGGGTTCTTTTTCTCAAACTAGAGACTCTAATTGACTTGTCGTCCTGTTTTTGAGAATCTAGGCTGCCTAGTTCCATCTCTATCCTGGTTAAATCCAGCTTGATTTCTTGATGGTTCAGGGCAAGACAGTCATACTTTGAGTCGGAGGAGAAAGCGGGGACTTTTTTTGCTAGATATATAAAGCAGAGTGAGTCTTTTACAACCATTCCCTGGTGGTGAACTTTTGACCTCGGCCATTGATATTAATAATGCTTTTAAAGAATTTTATCTTGATCTTTATAGTTCCACATCTTTGTCTACTGATGAAGATATTAGAAACTTTTAGAAACCATTAGATCTCACTGACGACTGAGCAAAAAAATTCTCTTGATTCTGAGATTCCGGGCCAGATGGCTTTGCCGCTGAATTTTTTAGATCTTATGCTACAGAACTGGCTCCACTTTTGCTAGAAGTTAATACGGAATTATTAAAGAATGGAAAGATTCCGCCAACCATGACACAATACTGGTTTGACAAAAAAAGATCCAAGTGAGTGTAAGAATTACTGTCCAATTTCCCTGATCCAGCTAGATGTTAAAATATTGTCAAAACCTCTGGTTATGATATCTCAATTTCTTCCCCTCCCCTTTTTCTCCCCAATTTGAAATGCTCAATTCCCAATGCGCTCTAAGTCCTCATGCTGGTGTAGTGACAGTCCAGGTGGCGGAGGATGAATCTCAGTTGCCTCCACGTCTGAGACTGTCAATTTGCGCATCTTATCACATGGCTTGTCGAGTGCATTACAGCATAGACATAGCATGTGTGGAGGCTTCATGCTATTCTCCGTGGCATCCACGCACAACTCACCACACGGCCCACCAAGCGCGAACCACATTATAGCGAACATGAGGAGGTTACCCCATGTGACTCTACCCTCCCTAGCAACCAGGCCAATTTGGTTGCATAGGAGACCTGGCTGGAGTCACTCAGCACGCCCTGGATTCGAACTTGCAACTCCAGGGGTGTTAGTCAGCGTCTTTACTCGCTGAGCTACCCAGGCCCCCAGTTATGACATCTCTTATACATATAGATCAGGTTGGGTTTATTCAGGGCCGCAGCTCTTCTGATAACATTAGGTGTTTCATCAATATCATGTGGTCAGTGGCAAATGATCAGACTCCGGATGCTGCCATCTCACTTGACGACGAAAACGTCGGCGTCAATGAGATACATGTATAATATAATATAGTATTTAAATTATATGTATATATAGCCTATTTGTATATGCATTTAAATATATAAAGTTTGTGTGTATGTATGTACAGTATGTATATTCAAACCAAAAAAAAATTATATAAATTCTTAATGTGTAGGTATAAATTATATAATACATAATTGTAAATCTGAATATCCAGTTACAAATCTCAATAAATAATTGTCAATCTGACTATATAATAATAAATCCTGAATAGACAGTACATCTGTAAATCCGAATATATAGTTCTAAATCTGATTTTATATTTGTGTGTAAATAGCATTACAGTTTATTCAGATTTACAACTACACATTCAGAATCACAACTTCATATTCCAATTCACAATGATATATTTCCGATTACAAGCACATGTTCAAAATATTCAGATTTATGAACAATAGTGCATAAATTGTCACAGCTTCGGTGAGTTTGGCAGCGTTATTCTGTTGTTTTGTTTTTCTCTCGCCCTCATTTCTCGCAAGCGGATCTGGCAAGCATGATCGGTGTTTCCATGGGGACATTGATTATTCCCGGGGAGGCACTGATCATGTCACTGATTAATGTGCTAGCTACACCTGTTCCACTCTGATAGCACTCCCTACTTAATCCTTGTGTGCCTTCCCTGCCTTCACTAGATTATTGTTTGTGCTGTCAAGCGGCTAACCTTGTTCTCTTTGTCTAGTTGGTGCTGTCTCGTGTATCTGTTGGTTGCTTGTCTCTGCCCACGTGTCGGGAATATGACTGCCCTCCTTTGCCCAGGCTTTGTTCTCTGCGCCACACCAGGCTTCAACGAACACTTCTTATGGATCTGCTCCTGACTTCCACAATGCATACACCTGTCTACGAACACACTCCTCCTTTGCCCATCCTGCGACTGGAGCCGCTTCTGGGATCGCCAGCCTTCACCAATTCAGGCAGGGCTGAAAGTTGTTGGGATATTCTGGATATCGTGGTGCCATTTTGTGGTCCGTTCTGCGTAACGCGGCGGCTCATTTTAGCTTATCGTGGCCCATTCGGCCCATTTGTGGCTGACTCACCAGCCCGCTCGGTTCTCCCGATGACAATTTCTGTTGTTAATATGTGAATTGTTCTTCTGCTTTTGGGTCCCTTTGTCTCACTCTCGCCCTGACATAAATAAATATAATTTATACATGCAAAGTAATAATTAAGTATGTAAGAGTTGCACCCATCAGCATGAAAACATTTCAGTGATTTTGTTTAAATGTCAAATTTTAGCAGTGTGCTCTATTTGAGTTTGTGTAAATCAGTGTAAATAGCTACCCAATTTTGGCCACTAGATGCCGCCATTTAACAGGTTTTCTCTTTGTTTCACACACATATTCTCTCTCTCTCTCTCTCTCTCTCTCTATATATATATATATATATATATATATATATATATATATTGTTCTGTATGCAATTATCTTGTAACCAAGAATAATATGAATATAATAATGTAATTATATATAATAACCTTTTCAATAATGTTCTCTTTTTTTGGTGGAGAATATCATGTTTCAGGCAGTGGCGGAGCTAGGGGATGGATAGAGGTGGCCGTGGCCACCATGGACCGAAGCCTGGCCACCTCATTGGCCATCCCACTCGCAATTGCTGTTTCAGTCTCTTTTTTGGGGTCATATTTTGGTACAGATGATATAAAAATGCTGCCTGAACATTTCTGTGCCACCACAGACTGATCGCTTGCCCCTGCCTGGCCACCCCATTGAATAACCCCTGGCTCCGCCCCTGGTATCAGGGATTTAACAATTGTAATGTGCTAGCTTCGAAATACCCATTGTGCTAAGCACTGAGGCCCAGAAGTTTAATTTCGGTTACTTTGAATCTGAGCTGAAATGTAATTTACGTTTACAACACAGGTTTCAAAGACTTTCCAAATAGCCTTTTTATTACACTTACGACTTTCGAATACATGAACGTTATTGACACATTAGATAACAACAACATGTAGATCCAAGTGTAATTTTTTGTAAAGAAAGATAACACAAGCACACCTTTCAAGCACAACATTTCATTAAAAAAAAAAAGAAATTAAATGCTCAACTGTTAGATACACTGTACTATTTAAACAAATTTAGACACTTTCTGGTTGTCAAACGTTAGTGGAAATCCAGTTGGTTAAAAGTCATTGCACAAATGGCCCAGAAAAGAGAAGTTAGTTTGAGTTAAAGAAAAGCTTTAGCATCATTTGTGGAAGATTATTTGTTTGATGTTTTGTAATATAATTCAATGAAATGCATACATTTTTAAGTGTGACTTGCGCATCCTAATACTTTGCGCTCTTGCATTGTACTAGTATGATTCAGTGCAAACTTGTATTTATTAGCGTTGCTCAGAATAGGCAGTATAAAATGTGGGTTGCACCACAGCTGAGATCTCCATGGCTGATGTGCTTCCATGCAATATTTGCTTGTGTCCATCCCATACAAACAGAGATAATTACATATCAGCTGTGTGAACAGGAGGTGTTCTGTAAGGGGTCTCAGCTGTAATGAGTATGCCAGCACTATGTGCCAGTCAGTCAACTCTGTTTCAGTTAGGCCTCGAAAATGAGTTAATCTGATACAGGCCAAAGAGAACAATGTAAATACACGCTTTCACTTTTAAACAATAATTGAAACGGTAAAGACTTTGGTCTCATTAAATGTAATCTGAGTATGTTTTAACCAAACTCAGATTAAACATGATAATGGGCGGCACTTCTTCAATAACTTCTTACTCAAGCTGGTCTCACTGAATCACAAGATTATATTTATGTGGCTTGTTATTAGGGCAATTTACTTGTAAAAAGTACTCTATAGGCACTACACCACCACCACCACCACCAACAACATTTAGTTTTTACGACACTATCCAGGTTTAGGTTTAAGGTATAGGGAAGGGGGTAGTTTCTGTTGAATTAAAACTTGATTGAGCATTAACTTTTAAACCCTTATTTGTTTGGGGGAAAATTTTACTTGCTTTTAGCTCCAAACAGTGGACATTTCACTTTGAAACTGCCACGAGACGCGTAAGGAACCACATAATGCAATTTTGGCAAAAATGTCAAAATTTTCAGGTCAAGAATCTGACCTCAGTCTTCATGGTGTTAAACTAGGCTTGCTCTGAAGAACTTGCATGAACCTTTAATCTCTTCTAACTAATGTCAGTACCACACCACTAGTCCATCCATGGGAGTAGAAAAATTGGATGAAAGTCAAAAGTACCTTTAATCATGTTAAAATGCAGCCCAATCCCTCACAGTTGTAAAGTTTTCCTCTATTTCAAACTCGCTCATTCTCTTTTCCAGCTTGTGGATATGAGATTTGTGCCATTGGAGTGATGATCCGTTAGTGCTAAAGTCCTGCTGAAACAGCTTGGAATGGAGTTAGAAATTAGTATTGATTTATCCGATTTGGGTGTGAGATGACAATCTGAAATTGTTTGGTGAGTATGAAAGCATACTGTGCATTTATATATTCACCTCAAACTTTCTATGTCTTTTAAAAAGTCATGATTTTCTGCCGAGAAAGCATCACAACAAAAAATCAATTCCCTTTTGTTGCAGAGTACCTCTGGGTAAAACAACTTAATATGTGACTGTCTCAGCTACAAAGATTTCTCATCCTCACAGAACCTTACAAGCATTTTTGATGCACTAGTCCATAGTTGTGTACCAGTTAGAATAGATAACTACTTTAAATTTTAATTCAAATTCGAATCTTAATAGTCCTTATTCACAACATTGACATCCTTGATTTTTAACGGGAATGACAATGAGGCTGTGAAAGATAGACTTGCCGTCTCTTCAAAGGACTGCACTTCAGGTTAAAGTGTTTTTTGGATCGTTCTCTGGACAAAATATTGAAAAAATATTTTTCCAAGAACATTGAGTAGACAAAAAACTCCAGACAACATGAGTTTTGGAAAATCAGATGTGATCAAGAAGCTTTATACAGCTTTATACCATGCGTGCCATTGAAGAGACTGTAAGTCTATCCCTCAAAGCCTAATTTTCATTCCTGTTCAAAATCAAAGATGGCACTAGCGTAAATATGGTGTACTGAGTTATAAAACAGGATGTACAATTTCTGCAAATTACAATTTATTTCAATTAAGAATTTTAATAATACATTTCATTTTTCATTTTTAATACATTTTTATTATTCATAACCAACATTTTAAAATGCCGGCTAGAGCCTATATACATTTAAATTTGCATTTATTAATTTGGCAGATGCTTTTATACAAAGTGAATAAATTATAAGCGAATCATCTTATGGAGACAGTTGTACGAAAATTGTTGTATTACAAAGTTTCACTAGCATCAGAATAACAGTATTCAGGACAGATTAAAGGCTTTTCTTTTAGTGAATGGTTAAGTGCTCATGGAAAGATGTGTTTTTAGCCATATTTTGAAGACAGAAAGTGAGCCTCACGGATGGAGTTGGGAAGTTCATTCCACCAACTTGGGGAAAGTGTTTTGTGCCTTTTTGTGTTAGTACAACAAGGCACAGTTCCAAGCCGATCACAGGCTTCTCGTGTGAACGTGGCTCTGCAGACATATTTTAGGTATGCTGGGGCAGACCCAGTGACTATTTTGTATGCCAACATCAGAGCCTTGAATTTATTACGTACCTCAACCAGCAGCCAGTGAAGAGAGACAAGGAGTGGTGTAACATGTGCTCTCTTTGGTTCATTAAAGACCAGACATGCTGTTGAATTGTGGATCATTTGCAGGGGTCTAATTGTGCATGCAGGGATGCCTGCAATGAGAGCGTTACAGTAGTCCAGCATATTTATGACAAGTGACTGAACAAGAAGTTGTGTGTCATGTTCAGAGAGGAAGGGTCTTATCTTCCTGATAGTGTACAGTGTAAATCTACATGATCGTGCTGTCTTTGAGATGTGGTCTGTGAAATTGAGTTTGTTTTCAATGGTTATCCCTAGATTTCTGACCGTTTTGGAAGGCATTACTGTAGTTGAACCCAGCTGCATGATGATGTTGTGTTCAACAGCAGGGTTGGTTGGAAAGACAAGGAGCTCAGTCATGGCTGGGTTAAGTTGCCGGTGGTGTTCCTTCATCCAGGCCGAGATGTCTGCCAAACAGGCAGAGATTCGAGCAGACACCACGGTGTCGTTGGGCTGGAAAGACAAGTAGAACTGTGTGTCATCGGCGTAGCAGTGGTAAGAGAAACCATGTGCCAGAATGATGGGTCCCAGTGATGTTGTGTATATAGAGAAGAGTATTGGGACAAGCACTGAGCCCTGATGTACCCCAGTAAGTAGCTGATGTGAATTGGACACCTCACCTCTCCAGGCTACCTTGAAGGACCTCCCTGAGAGAATTAAACCAGTCGAGCATAGTTCCTGTGATGCCCAGAGTATAGAGAGCGGATTGTAGGATCTGATGGTTGATTGTGCAAACTCTGCAGAAAAGTCCAGTAAAATCAGGAAGGATGATCTGGATTCAGAAGTTATCTGAAACAGTATGGTGAAATTGTTTTGGTGCTATATGTTAAAATTAAAATAGATTTGTTAAGATTGCTGTGTTAATTGTTTTGAAAGTATTACAATTAAAGATGTCTACTGAGGTAAAAATGTACAGTATTTTAAATGCAGGAAATAAATAGGCATTATCAGCTGAAATTAAAGATGTAATCTGTAATATTTTGTCGCAGAACTTGTATTGAACTATTGAAATTCCTCTGTAGTGTGACTGTGTTGAATTCCGCTTCCTGTCATTAAAATGCAAATCACAACTGAACATCCTGTGGGGCATGGCCAATTAAATTCAAGTTCCAAATGAATTGATAGGTAGCCAATTGTTTAAAAACATATTATTATATACTATGGCCTATTATTTAAACCTACAATAATAATATTACTACTACTACTACTACTTCCTCTACTACTACTAATACTAATAAGGACGACGACAACAACAACAACAATAATTGTTTATAATAACTCTGATTATTATTTGTAATTATTATTTTTAAATATTATTATTAAATTGTAATAAAAAATGATATTAACAATAATAATAATTGATTGCTATTTATTATAAATATATGCAAACTATTATTATTATAGGTTTAAATAACAGGTTATTATAAATAAAACAACAACAACAGCGATAATAATAATAATGCTGCTACTACTAATACTAATAACAATAATAATTATTATTATTATCATTGTTATTAGTAGTAATTTTTTTTATTTATTTTTTTATAATATAACATAATGCTACTACTACTACTACTAAAACTAATAATAACAACAACAATACTTCCTATTATTAAATAATGACAACAAGAAAAATAATAATTGGTAGTAATAACTATTATTATTGTTTATTATTATTAAATCTTATAATAATAATTTTAATAATTAATAAAAATATAAATGATGTATGAATATAGCCTAAATATGAATAATAAATATGATTATTATTGTTTTAAATAATAGGTCATTATAATGAATCATAATTAATACATTAGTATTTTTTTCATTTTTATTAAAGGAAGACTTTTTTAAATCTTCTGATAGCTTTACACGGGCGCGTTCACGCTGCATCTCCGCCCTGCTCATACTCTTTCACGCGCGCTACCGGCTCCGCATGCTCGATCGAGCCCTTCCGTTGGGCGCAGGCGCGCGCGCTCCGCTGTGGATGCTGGATTGTAGGTGATGATGGCGGAAGACGAGCTCCGCTGAGTTTTCTCAGTGTTTTTTATTTAAATTTTTTATAACCACACCCCTATAAGACAAACGCTCGTCAAGACATCTCGTCTTTCTCCTCCGTCTCACTCCGAGGGACGATGGGGAATGAAGCCAGCCTCGAAGGAGAGGGACAGCCTGGACAACCGGGAGGCGCTGTCCCCTCGGCTGCAGCCCCGGCTTCCATTTCAGCACCGGCGGGCGGTGGACAGCTCCACAAACCGAGCAATGGAGCGCCAGCTGGAGCATTGGGAACCGGACTCGGGCCGGGAATGAACAGGTAGCCTGCATAATTTCAACAGCTCCGGGATTTTATGAATGCAATGCAATGCTGTGCATTGGATCTAATTCACTTCGTGTAGTTTATTTTGAAGAGACTATAGATCAGGTCTGGTGTGTATTGAAAGAATGTAAGTCGCTAAATTCAGCATTTATTGAATTGAAACTCACATCCAATAATATGCATTACATTATTCTAATTCTAGTACTAAACCAAGAGCTTCAAAACCTTGATATATGTGCATTATAGATAATCACATCATGAGCTGGACTAAAAAGGGTTATTTGATCATAGGGTTTGGCTACTTGAGGCATAGCTCTATTTACATAATAATATGCTTGTACATTTAGCCAGTTAGACAAGAGTATTTTGGTTCTGCATGTAGTGGTGCCATGCCTAGTATGACTTTCCATTCATTATAGAGGGAGTCTGTGCTTCGATTTCCCATACACTGTCCCAAAGCGAGACAGCATGTTTGTTTCTTGTTTATAAAGGATATAGGGAGTTTATTATGTGAATGCATAATAAATAAAATGACTTTACCATATGCATACCACATAAATCATAAATATTGAATGGAATATATTCTAAGCAATCTGATGTCCAATATGGTAGGTTATGGAAGCAAGGAATATGCTCATTGTGAGATTTATTCCAATAATGTACTTTCTATTCTTTTATTATGCAGATATATTTAAACTTCAACCAGTCTTTGTAGAATAAAGTCAACATTCTTAAAATAGCAACAAGATGAGATTTTTTTTTTACAATGGCAGCCACGCCTGTTTAGTGCTGCTATCAAAATGCATTGGTGCTAAATTCACTCTGTAAAACACACTCAAGACTTAGACAAGAGTATAAGCAAGATAAAATGCTTTAGGATTAATAACTGATAAAATTATGATGAGGATCCATGTGACTCATCTGTTACACGTGCTAGTGTACATCTTTCACTCCTTCTCTCGTCCTTTTTCAGACTCTGCTTCTCTCTCCCTCTACAATCCTTAAATAATGTAACGTGTGAATTGGCCTGTATTCAAGGGATTTAGAATCCGAAAATCATGCTATAATTTATGTGAATGCCCATTTTAAGAATATTTTCCATTCATTGTCAAAATATTCTGTAATAAAGAGTTTTTAACCACGTACCAAACCAAACAGCTCTAAGAGGAAAACATTACAATCTTTGATTTGATGCTTAAGATAATTCGCTTATAATGTATTCCTCTTTTGTATGTCAAAGGTACAAGGATGTGTATTTGAATTCATTTTAAGTGGCATTGAACTACTTATCTCAAAGCAATGAGAAAGATGTAATTGAAACAAAAATGATGGTACAGTATAAAAACAGTATATTAAACAGGAACTATAAAAAATGTATGTTGAAATAACTCTGACTTTTTGATTCTACATAAGCAAATACCAATGCTTGAAAATCTCAGAGCTAATGGTAGGTCTGGATTGAAATGCTTATACGTTATTGTATAAAAAGGGGTTTCTCTGCAGATAAAATTAATTTTGCACTCTATATTCCCAGATTTCCTTTTCTCACAAGTATAACTTGTTTTATATTTTGCACAACTGCATATCAAATATTTTAAAGTGCAAATACACAGTGTAGCCAACCTGAAAAATTTATTTACTATGCAATGGCATCAATAAAATGCATTTGTTGCAGAAGGGTGACCTAGCTGTCTGTGTATTTATGGTTAGGCCTCTCATAGTAAGACAATCTTTTTGATATTAGCATTTTTTCCAGCCTGACTGGTTTGTTCATATCCTAAAGTTGTATCTGTCTAGAGGTGTTAGAAACATACGGATAGATTTGTAATGTTGCATCGTTACGGCTGCAAGTACTGTCTGTCTGTCTGTGTCTGAGTGGCATCATTTAAACTCCTGGAATGGGTGTGTAGCTTGTAGTCTTGAGTGTGTGTTAGTTTGAGGAAGAAGCAAACCCACTGAGTATATTAAAAACTCTTTCAGAGAAAACATTTATTGTTCCATGGGCCATTCCGAGACTCTCACACTATTTCTGCTGCTGCCAGTGTCGGGATTTTCTACATTTCTCAACCCAGTGACTGCTCATTATTACTATTAATAAATCCTTTGAACTGTTCCTTTGCTCTTGGGTCTGTTTGTCTCACTATCGTTCGTTGCACGTGCCTAAAAATGAGCCAAGACCTTGTGTTGAGTTCCTCATGGGCTCATTTGGCTTTTAAATCTTTTTAAAACAAGTTTAAAAAGTTTGACATTTTCCTAACCAGAATATTTAAGTTAAATTGTTTAATTGTTTCAATGTTAATCGAAGTTTAAGTTTAATATGCCAACCTATATAATGCTATTACCACCTTTTTGCAAAATGACTTTTACGTGCCGAACTATAGGTTTTGTTGCAGTTTCCTGGTGAAATGAACACTAGAGACGCTAACAACTGTGTCACAATACAATGGCTGATTATGACTTTATAAACGCTTATTTTTCACACTGTTAATCACACACTGCTATGTTATGATATCAAAACACTTTTACTACTGTATAACGCATCAGTTGAAAAATATTTGTATTACTTGTTTTTTTAACTTGTACTACAGACTTGCCTGCTTTTACACACTTATTTCAATGTGATTAGCTTTCGTGGTAGATGGAGACCAGTTAAGCACACAAGCTGACACGTAAGATGAGAATGTCAAAGAAGCAACACAAGATGATGTGGTTGCTTCAGAAATTGTGCTTTTCATATCTCATTTTGTTTCTCATCAGATAGGTTTAGGTGTTGGTTTAGGGCAGTGGTTCTCAACACTGTTCCTGGAGCCCCCAACACTACACATTTTGGATATCTCCCTAATCAAAACACACCTGATTCAACTCATCAGCTCATTAGTGGAGACTCCAAGACCTGAATTTGGTGTGTCAGAAAAGGGAGATGTACAAAATGTCCAAGGAACAGGGTTGAGAACCACTGGTTTAGGGTAACGATGGCTGTTTTGTTTACCTCTCATTTAATTTTAGATGACTACTGGTTAGGTTTTGGTTAAAGTTTATGATTAGGGAGGTAGTTTTACTCATTAAAACCTTTATCTAATATTCACCCTAAAAACCTTGTCTGATTATGACACCATTTCACTCGCTTTTGGCGCCCCCCGCTGGACATTTCACAGGGAAACTGCAACGTAACGTGTAATAAGGCACGTAATTTCATTTTAAAAATGTTTTGCCACGGAACCGTAATTTTCATGAGACCAGGCTGTAATATGCAGAGACAACTACAAGTAATCCATATGTAGGTTGATTTCCCTGAAACGTGAAAACACTGTGGCTCTATTAAAACATTTCTGTTTTTGTTTAAGGATCTCGACCAGCCTGACACAGCAGCATTGACCCTATGGCATGAGTTTGGGGCAGGACTATTTGTTTCTTGCCCAATAGAGTGCAATGGTCTGATTCTGGAAGTAAAAATCCCATTAATTCTTTTCCATAGATAAATTGATTATTAACGATAACTTATAAACCTTTAAAGCAGGTGTTGGGAACCTATGACTTGCGAGCCACAAGTGGCTCTTTGTTAGAAATCAAGTGGCTCGCAGGGTGATACACCATTCACCAACACATGAACCTTGAAAACTTTCTAGATATAATTTCCAAGCAGAAAGTGTGGGTGCAATTGCAAAGCTTGAAGTCAATGACAGTTTTGATTTCCTTTCTTCCGAATTTGTATATATTTGTATCATCAGCTACTCCTACTGAACAAGGTTTGAAATGAACACCCGCCAAATGCAGATTTTTCATGCAGAATATTTTGCTGATCTACCAGCCACTGTGGAAGGCGAACTGTAAGACTTCTCTGAGTGATATATTACAAAAAATCAGACACAAAGAAGCACGTTTGACAAACCGTGGTTATATTTTGAAGAACAGAGGAAAGAAAAGCCTCGGAGGCGCGTCTGATTTGATATGTGTGCGCAGTGAGCTCTGCTGTTCACGAGTGCAATGAAAGCACTTCTCCAAGACACACATTCATAGAGTTCAGAGCCTCGTTACTATGAGCGATTTTATGAATGTTCTTTATTTTTATGTACACTCAGGGTGTGAAATAGCATCCGCCACCCGCAAAATGCGATGAGCCTCAATCCAGTTCACGAGCTCCTCGTTCAAATGAATTTCATGTGTGGGTAATTTTGCTCATCTACCCGTAACACGTGGGTGACCTGTAAGATTCACAGGTCACCCACCTTGAGTAACACATGACAAGAAATGCTTTTAGTCACAAAAACACGCGCTTGAAGAAACACGTTTCATTATATTTTTAAGAACAGATAAAAAAAGAAAAGCCGTCAATGCTCGTGTCTGATTCACTGTTTTTTCAGAGGCGTGCAACAGGACCCTGTCTCGTGAAACAAGCTAATGTAATCTATGAGAATGCTGCAAGTGAGGTGCAGTGACGGAGCAGTTCACCCTTACACATAATGAATGCATCTCTGCGGGTTCAGTAATATATACAGGCATCTTTGTATTAAAGAAACAAAGACGAAAATTAAACATGTAAATATGTTACCTATTAATGTTTGCATATTTGTTGGTTTTTGAGTAGTCTATTGGCAATATAAACATTTTATTTTATTGAAAAACTTTGTTTTTGAAAATAGTAAATAATTTGTTTGTGGTTTGGCTCTTTCGAAAAAATGCATCAACCAAAAAGTTTTAAATTGGCTCCTTAGTGAACATTTTGCCCGGCTTTAAAGACTGACCTACGGTGAGGTTGTTAATAGATGGTGTTTCTGTTGTAGCCATTAGTCTGCGTTATTTTTTACTTCATTAACTTCTGTAACTTAATTTGTTTCAAAATTGTGTTACAAATCTGAATTCCTGTTGAAGTACTACACTGCCCTTGATCCCAAAGGAGAAAATCCACCAATCAGAGTAAAAAGTGGTAGCAGTGCCCAAAAGTGCCAAGCAGCTTCCGCCCACTTCCATGACTCACCGCGACTGACACAACACAGTTGGTCTCCCTTCACTTTCAAACTACTTATATATTTCGGAATATTTTGCGATACACTTTAAATATAGTGATTCTATTCTTGTAATCAACAACATTAAATCAGTAGTTACATAATTCACAGTGCTTCATGGGTTTGCAGTTTATTCACATAGTCTTGTATCAGATTTTCAAATACGTTTTTGCTTCAAATCAAAGTTACGATTCACTTTGCTGCTGGTTAATTCTGTTTGATTTTTCGCGTACAACACTTTTATTAAGGGATCCCTATGGACAAAATAAATGGAAAAAATACTTCCAGAAACAAGACTTCTGGAAAAGTGGTCAGGTACTGTTGTGCCCTATAGCAGATGGGGGGAATATTCAGGAAACCTGTTTGTCATCCCTTTTGTAATTCCATTGTGTACACTATAGCGCAGAAATTCTACACTTCAACTTAAAAACATTAGCATTATTGTGGTAGGTTTATCAACTTGTAAGCCGTATTAAACAGTTTGTGTTTCCATATCAACAGATTGAGTCTATTGTCATTTTGGTTAGCTCAAGGGCATATTCAGGAACGCAATTGCTCAAGGACATATGTGAATCCCTGAAATTAGTTTCTGAATAGACATATTTGAGACATTTGTGGTACATAGTGCGTATAATTTCGCCTTAACTCATAATGTGTCCTTTTGAATAAAATTAAGTGTTTGCATGTACATTCCAGGGGAATGTGTAGGTGTTGTTGTTGTTATTAATGTAAGAAACATAGAAAGTAGAAATAAGGAGGGATGGAGAGACAGAACAGTGTCTGAAGCTTTATTTCTCAGCAGATGGAAGCAGAGCATTGCTGCCTTAACCACCCAACATCCTACTGGTAGAAGGACCTGAATTGTAATGACACAGAAATCTACTACATGTTCTCGGTGAGCCTAGGGCGATCTTTTAGCTTTCGCCTTATGCTTCCATTCAGTGTCTTTATACCACTCCATTTATTAAGCCTCAGAAGAAAACACAGATGGAATATAGGGATGCACCCCTGGCCTACATGGAGAAAGGCAAGTTTTAAAAAGGTTAACACCATGCCTTTCTAATGCAGACCACTTCCATCATGCAACACTTAATCTTTAGTTCCATTGTTCCTTTGGCCTTCATTATTTATTGCACCAGTATGGCTACTTTAATAAAAGAGAACAGACATTGCTAATTGAGGGAAGAAAAAAGAGAGACTCTTAAGAAGTTTTCACTAGTACAATCATCATGGCACATCAGTACAGTAATAATAGTGGTTAGTATTGTGGAATAGTGCTCTATACAGGAGTATAATGATTCAGACATAAAGTTAGTGCTCCTAGTGGTAGTAAAGTAGTCCATACAGTTATTATTAGACTTTCACTGGGAATTTGGCAACAGTAGGTCGAAATTTCTTCAGCTGAAAGAAAATTTACTGAAATTTGAATCACTGCAATGTAATTTGTGAACATAAATTCTCAATCTTTGGAATTATATCTTGTGTTTTATGCAATAATATGCTTTCCTAGGCTTAGAATAGAATATGAAGGAA
The DNA here is from genome assembly GCF_025860055.1 of Xyrauchen texanus. Taxonomy (NCBI): domain Eukaryota; kingdom Metazoa; phylum Chordata; class Actinopteri; order Cypriniformes; family Catostomidae; genus Xyrauchen; species Xyrauchen texanus. The sequence continues at coordinate 7,786,625 of NC_068314.1, forward strand.
CACATAAGATGTTACAAATAAAACACAAAACTCATTATGAAATTTTAAACACATTTTGAAATTTGGGGTCATTTTTGTCACTTTCTACATTTTTGTAGCCCCCTTTAATTTCTGATCCTGCCCCAAGTTATACTAATCCTGTAAAAACTGATATAAGGGTATATATTACACAATCTCTTATGAGAAGACTTACTTTTTTAAGTATGGAGGTACCCGAAGTTCATTGTGTGGTAGTATTGTGTGGAGACGATAAACTGAAAGAAGCAATTACCATTTTTCAGAGGAATAAAGCTTGTGGCAAATTTAGGTAAGATTCTGTTTGATTCTGTATTAGCTTGCCCAGCCTAGCCTAGCATACAATATGCATCTCTTAATAAATAATTGTCCCATAATACTAATATTTAATAACCTATAAATGCAACAACAACATAACAACATGTAAATGACAAAGACGCTATCATCACAGCAATTTCTACAGACATTGTTTATCCCATCCTAAATAATGGTAAACATTACAGACATCCGCAGTGACCATTACTGAAGAGACACATGCCCGGAGACCTATTCCGGTCAGAATAGGGAAAACGCAACCTCCAAATTACATTCATCATTGTTTATGTGAACACAATTACTTCCTGGTTTCCATGGGACCAGAACCCATATCTCTAAAGATGCTGGTGCAGTGCACTATCAGTAGAGCCACAGGAAAAGATAAACACAATTGAATTGATGCAAAATGTCTGATGGGAGATGACGCTTGTCAGTAACTCAGCAGAATGGGGTCGATTTCAGGGTACAGGAACATTTGGTAGCAACATGTGGAGTTCCTGAGTGCTCTACAGAGGGATATAATGCTCCAGATAATAGTATAAAACTCTTACACAGAAGTTTAGCACTCCACAAAGGAGACTGTCCAGACAGAGATGAGCCATATTCAGTTTCTATCAGTCTTCACCCATGTCTGTTCTTCTCATGTGGAGATGAGTTGACTCCCACTGGTTTTGTACTCTCCTTCTGTCACTCTGTGAGTCATCAGAGGTGTTAACACAGGCAGTGGGGATAGAAGTTAAGGGTACTGCTCAGCGCTACAGATCACAATTAATCTGATCCTACAGACAGGGCTGTCTAGGGATCCTGTTAGCCCTTTTACGGACTGAAGAGAGAGCAGAGCTTCACAGTTAATGTTCAGGTCTGCACGGTGAAACACTTAAGCCCCATGTACATGCAATTGTGCCCAATTTATTATTTTGTTTAGAATATAGTAGGATTAAAATCAGACATATTTTCAGCCTGCATATACTGTCGATTTGATGAATACAAATACAGCAATCTGAGGAAAAATACTTAAAGGAAACTTGTGATTGAACTCAACTGCACAAACACATTTATATTTCTATCATGTGAGGAGTTTTCCATAGACTTTTATAGTTTTCTAGCCTAGCATACAACTTTTTTCATTTTAGATTTGTATTAATTCATTTTCCTCATGGGGAACATTGTCTGATTGCCACAATGTAGGTGATTTCAGGTTTTACTATCCTTTATTATACTACTATTCTGTGCCTTCTCAAATTTCTGTGCAAAGACGCAATGCTGCATAAAAGCCAGACTAAATTATGCCTGCTCTGACCCACCTCAGTATCTAGTATTAAAGGCAGTTCTGATTACAACCTTAAAATTTGTTGTTGTCATGATAGAGCATATATTTTATAGAGTCACATTTAAATATATAATGTATGTGTAAAGTATAATGAATACATTTTTCATTAATTTCATAGTTCTACATTCATAATTTTATATTTGAAACATTAATCACATAACATTATTAACTGCATTTGTAATTGCTGTTCATGCATTCATGCCACCTCTGAGTAGCATTAAACAGCCTATGTAAATAAAAATGTTCTTAATATATATGCCACCTCAGGACACCCCTAGATGTTACTAAAGGGAGATTTTGTCAGATTTAGCTCACATCTGGGGACAACTGTGTCAAAAAAATGTCAGTAAACACAGACGCACACCCATTTGTATAGTTTCTCTTTATATTTCTCTCTTTCTATACAATCAGACACACAGTTTAACGTTTAAAATTATACCCAAACATTCTGCTTGTATCTTGAAAATGACCACTAAAAGGTACAATGATTTCCAGGTTGAAAACAGCAGAGTAGAAAATTCCAATCAACACTCAATTATGTTTATTTCATTCATGAATAATTACATGAGCACTAGATAGTGTCAAATGTCAATTGTCACATTTATTTATAAAGCACAATTTATACAACAGCCATTGACCAATGTGCTGTACAATACTGATTATGAAAGACACATATGATGAGTCAGAAGATAAACATTAATTGGATCTTAAAAACAGAGCACTGTGCATGATTAAAAGCCAATGAAAACAAATTAGTTTTTAGCAGTGATTTAAAAACATATATGTCTGAGCAGTCCTTATATGCATGGGTAGAATTGTCTAAAGCCTGGGACAAGCAACCACAAAAGAGCGATCAACACTATGTTTCAGTCTAGACCTAGGGACAATAATCAGTCTTTGAGTACCTGATCTAAGAGATCTAAAAGGTAGCTTGGTACAGAGTTGTTCAATGATTTGTAGACAAAAACTAGGATTTTAAAAATTGACCGGCAACCAGTAAAGAGATGCTAATATCGGTGTAATGTGTTCACATTAGAGTCTGCCCTTTAAGAATCTAGCCGCGGCATTTTGGACCATTTGTTAATGTGCCAGGCTTGAAGAATTAAGTCCAGAGTAGAGTGAATTACAATAGTCCAATCGTGAGGACATAAAAGCATGTATCACTCTTTCAAAGTCTTTAAATGAAAGAAAGGGCTTTACTTTGGTTAGTAGTTTCAAATTAAAAAAGCTTGATCTGACAGCTTTTCTGACAACTCTGAGTTCATTTGTTTAGCTAATTTAAGGCCGCTGTAAAATAAGAAACCCAGGTTCTTCACACATGGTTTAGTATGAGCAGCAAGGGGACCTAAATTAAAATGATGGGTGGTGATACCATCTTGGTATCCCAAACATGATAATTTCATTTAAATTTAAGAAATTCAGAGACAACCATGCTTTTACATCTTTATAATAGAGGTTCAAGTGCATTTTTGTCAGTATGTTTCAAAGGCAAATAAATGTGGGTGTCGTCAGCATAACAGTGGAAGGACACACCATGTTTCTTAAAAATAAAGCCGATAAGTAGTATATATATAATGTAAACAAGACAGGTGCAAAAATGGAGCCTTGAGGCACCCCCCGCTGGAGATGGGCTGCTGAGGATGAGACATTTCCAAGGCTAATAGAGGACACCCCTAATAATAATTATTAGGAGTACATGATTCAGTTAATGAGACAATCAATCATCACAAACACAATGATTCTTTGATTAAACACAATTTAGTTTGTATCAAATTACATTATTCTGGTCGCTTAAGTAAAAATTGGAACCAATTTTAGACCAACATGATCACACGGGAAGTCGGCATGCTGTTTCCGAAAGTTCCGGTACCCTTGGATCAGCAACAGTATACCAACTCACTGACATACCCTATCTCTTATCAAACATATTTGCAGCTGAAAATAATTATCTTTACAACTGGCTTCTGGTGATCTCTCCTGGATATAAATGGATGTCACACTTGTTTATTTGCTCTAAAACACTGACTACTTTAGCCTCTGGGGGCAGTGTTTTAAAATTTGGTCAGTGTATAACGATTTAGGCTTTAGAAAAATTGGCACACACTTCTCAATTTTTGTGTGAGATCAGGCTGGCTAGACATAGACTGCATCACAATTTGCATAAAACCTGCCCTATGTAATGCGAGATTTGGATTAGTACAGTATGGCAAAGGTTTTTCTTGTGAATTTTTTGTGTATCCATGCATGTTTTTGGGCAAATATTGCCAACAAACCCTCCTAAAAAGGAATTTGTGAACATTCTCTTTTGACATTTTTAGTTGTATAAAATGGCAAGTAAAGTGAAGTTTTTAAATGTATTAATCTCAGACCTAGATGTTAACACCAGGGCCCAAGCCTTCATGGGGCCCTAAGCAGAAGTTGATTTGGGGGCCCCTCGGTGCCGCCAATATAATTGAATATTGTCAATGCTTGATTATTCGCACACTATAAATCTAACACGCCCCTTATCAATTTTATTAGTTGTAGCTGTGTTGCTTACAACATACCAATGTCTGCCTGGCATGATTTTACCCTTCTACAGTTTTAAATGTAACAGTAGCACACCTATATTTACCCAATCCTGTTGATCCTCTGTTACCAGTTTTGTGGACTTCCTAGAGAACAATTTGCAGCAGAAGCTGTAGACAGTATCATTTCTTTTTGAATAAGTGAACAGCTCCACTTACATTTTTTTTCCCATTAATTAACTTTCTGTAGGAGTAGTGGAAGCTTCGGACATCAGGTTTTTCAGGGAATGTGAAGTTTTCCTGTATAGGCAGTGGCACTCTGCTTACCAGATCATTTCTGAGTCAGACAGGATAGATGACCACATCAGTGGATGCAAGTGCTGGGAAGTGCTCCTCGCATGCAGAGGATGGACCTGATGAAAGATTAAAATAATAATAATAAAAGCTAGCCATGTTAGATGTCATATTAGAAGGTAATGCAACTGTCTGTCAAAAACAAAGGCATGGTTTTAATATGGTTTAATAATGATCTGGGATTGTTGAAAAATCATCATCAGCTGTAGCACAGGAACTTGGGGCAGGTGGCGTTGGTTGTGCCCAACGTCCAAAATATTTCAACAGTGCTCCTAGGGAAGTTTCATAAGAGTACATATTTGACAGAATATTTGACAAAATATGTTATTTTCTCAACACAAATTATTATACACAGCAGCAAGCCATCTGTACACCTAAACAACAACTCTTAATCTATAACTAGCTAATTGAGGCATAATGATATTGGAATATAATAGCAAAGACCCCAAAATGGTAGACTAATGTAAATAATGTTAAGTTGTTATCAGTACCAAGTTTATGGAACAGAAGCTTATTTTTATTACAAAAATATATACCCAGGAAAGTTATTTTTACACAGAAGACAAAAACTTTAATCTAAAACTTGTTAAGTAATATGTTGTACTAATAATATATTAAGATGTCAAGGCAATTTACGGATGTTTAATCAAACTTTCCTAAAAAAGAAGATATGCTACATTGGCTATGTTAACTAACTAGCCAGCTAATGTTAGCTCGTAACTTAGCCTAGCTACTTAACATACCTTAATCGTGCTGTTTTTTTCTCTTCCTGTGTTTTCTTCTTTTTCCTTTTCTTTGCACCAGAGGATATGTCCTTTTTTGTGACATTGCTGTTTTGCTTGCTTGCATCCTGCAGCCCGTTAACATAATATTGCATTTAATATTGCGTTTTTGTATAATTACCATTGTCCATTGATAGTATAATCACAAAAAAAATAAAATAAAATAAAAAATAATAAAGCTGTCATTTAATGTGCTCTTGGGGGCCCCCTGGTGGCCACCGGGGCCCTAAGCAGCCGCTTAGTTCGCTTATGCCTTGGGCCAGCTCTGGCTAACGCTAACAATGCAAACCAAACACTATGTAAAAAGGGCTTTATGGTACTTTCTTTTAAAATCAATTTGAGGTCTTTAGCTCTGAGAAATTTGAGCTTTTAGAATTTGTTGTTACTGTGCATACTGGTCTTGTCTGACTTCAGAGCACAAACTGTTTTAAAGAATACCTGTTTTAACTGTTTCAAAATTCAGTTTTAACATTGTGTGAGACTAACCTCTGTGTATCGAATGAAGCTGAGGCAATGTGAAAATTGTTTTCTATCTCCAAATCTCTTTTTATAGCCTTCAGGATTTCAGCAAAGATATATTCAACAACTTATTGGCAATATCTCAGAATATCTCTGGGTGGAAACCTCCTCAAATGCTTGCTGGAGAACACTATCAACGGCATGATGTTTAATACTTATGGTTTAGGGTTTGAACAAACCCTTAAAGGTGCTATATGTAATATTTTTACTGTATTAAATCATTAAATGACCATAATATGTCATTAGAGAATTAGGAAACATGCTAAGTTGAAATACTGGCTTCTCCGAATAACAATGCTATAGCCAGTATATTCTACTTTTCCATTCCGGGCCGGAATTTCTGTTTATGTTTTGGCCTGTGTGATCCTGCCTATTGCCCACTCACCAATAGTATTTCAACACTGCCGGATTGCCAGATTTGAAAAATTTGCAGGCAATCAACACTGCGTGCTGCAGCTATGGAAGCCAGCAAACAAACTGGATCAGAGATAACAGATTCCCCCGACCTAAAAAGGCTCGCCATCCATCTAAACCACCATGACCAGAGGTGTAGTAAAACAAGGACAAATATTGGAGATGCCTATGTAAGATGGAGACAGCTTAAAGCCTAGAAATCCTTTAAAACGGATGCTGAGTTGGCTAATTTGCATGTTAACATTCTGGAAACCTGCATTGAGTCTTGGGCATGGCAGACAACTCTCCAATATTTTGAATTTGGACTGCAGTACCCATTTTAAATACTTGTTGTCAGTCTTACATTTAGTACCTTTAAGGTCCCAGCACACTTACGGAGATGTAATTCTTCATTCTTCTTTCAGAGGTAAAAAGAAGTTTGAAACCACTGAGCAATGACAAACTCCTTGCGAACATTCAGACACCGGTCACACTGCTGGGGGAGGTGTTTATAGGTACATTTAAAAATGAGGCCACTCAAGATGACATGTAAATCATCAACTAATATGACATTAAAATGTGTTATCAATGAGTTCATGCCTTGTTTTATAGAATTCACATGAGATCAGTAAACAAAACTGTATTATCTGCCCAATGATGATTTAAAGTAACATATGTGCACAAGATAATGTGTAATTTATTATATTTACTTTCCCCATTCCTGGTGCTAATGTGCTAATGCTATACACTGCTGTAGTATGTGCCGATTACACTCTGTTATTATAATTTATGATGGCACTGATTCTACTGCAAAATTGGGTACATAAAAGAGTGTTAAAGGGTTAGTTCACCCAAAAACGGAATTATCCCATAATTTACTCACCTTCATGCCATCCTAGGTGTATATGACTTTCTTCTTTCAGCCAAACACAATCAGAGTTATATAACAAAAATATCCTGGCTCTTCCAAGCTTTATAATGGGAGTGAATGGTACCTTAGATTTTGAAGCCCAAAAAGCACATCTCTACACGAACGATTGTACAAATGTTGCTATTTTGTTCACTTATAACTCTGCAAGTTATGTTGACTGATATTAACTGACTGAATGCAATTTAGTTGTCAGCCTCAAAGTAGGTGGAACTCCAGGTCACACCTACCAATGACATGGATCAATGGCAATAAGGTTTTTAGCAGCCGGTAAGTTTTCCTAAAAGTTCGCCCTGGCAAGCTGTTACGAACCATCAAAATAAACTCTAAAACACTTTCTTTTTGGCCAGATTTTGTTCTAAATTATGTCAGACCCGTTTGTTATTTGACTGCATAAGAAGTGTGCTGAGGCCTTTAACCTTAAGTATGAGCAATTGTAATAGCGATATTACTACAAACACCACAATACAACTCAAAGGCTCCAAAAGTGAAACCTTTTTTATCTTTTCAAGCATAGGATAGTCTTTCATTTAATAGTTTATATATTCATAAACATATCGGTTTGCATCACTGTAAAGACGAGTATTATTTGATACCATCAGGTCAGTCAGTAGTCATTATCACTGAACAGAATGTGTAAAACTCATAATAACTTTCTAATGCCTCAAGAGTATCATCTGTAATTACTGATACAGAGCCAGCCAAGCATTAGCAATTCACTCTGAGTCACAGTGGTTGGAAACGTATTGAGTCGACATTTAAAATCAACATGAAATGTGTTCGTAGTGTATATGCAACTTTTATCCATCAGGAATTGATTAAATTGATCTGATTTTTATGTTGACCTTATGTAACAGGGTAACAGAGAAAGGAGGAGACGAGAACAGGACGAAGCATCAGCTTTAATTATACTAAAACACTCAAACATAAACACATACAGGGCAGCTGCCTGTAGCCCTCTCTCTCTCTCTCTCGAACTGCCGCGTCCAGTTGCCTTTATCCCTCTCGTTGGCTTGATTAGCCTGATTAGGGGCCGTGTGTGTGTCATCACGGCCCGGCCTGGCCCCACCCTTCTCCTTGTCACTGTGAAGTAAATATCAGTAATAGTGAAAATGCTAATTCTTGATATCAGTACTTAGGTTTGCACTTGCAGAAATGCCAATTCTTAATGTCAAAAATGAAGTAATTATAGCAGAAATACCCTCAAAAATAGAGCGGAATGAAGTGTGTAATTTCTCTCAAACTATCCAGTCAATGTTTTGGTGTGCCATAGTTTTTACACTCTTAAGAAAATCAGCCTACAGATGGATAACTTATACTTCTCTGCACATCAAACTGGGATCAGAACAAGTCGTTTAACATTGAAAAAATTACACATTTCACCTTTTAAATATGCTGAAAGATTATTATTGTGCCCAAGCATAGTACCTGTAAGCCTCTTCATCTAAACCAATCTGTTGCAATGGCAATATAGTGTGTAAATTGAATGTTCTGAAAGAACTCTGCAGCCCTTGTTGAGCAGAGATTATATTTCTCTGCAGAAAATAAAGCTGACCCTGAAATAATTAACTTTTCTCACACTGTGGAGCTTCTCTGTTGATTCAGACACTATTAATGGGTTTAGACTGGCGATGTGGCCCATTTTAGGACGCCAAAGTTTCACTGGAAGTTTTGGCCAAAATATAATGAGGGACCAGGTGCTGCATATATTCCTGGACAGACAACAGAGCAAGCCAAGTGTAGCCACACACACACACACACACACACACACACACACACACACACACACACACACACACACACACACACACACACACACACACACACACACACACATATGTTGTGTTTCCATGTTTTATGGGGACTTTCCATAGACATAATGGTTTTTATACTGTACAAACTTTATATTCTATCCCCTAAACCTAACCCTACCCCTAAACCTAACCCTCACAGAAAACATTCTGCATTTTTACATTTTCAAAAAACATAATTTAGTATGATTTATAAGCTGTTTTCCTCATGGGGACCGACAAAATGTCCCCACAAGGTCAAAAATTTCGGGTTTTACTATCCTTATGGGGACATTTGGTCCCCACAAAGTGATAAATACACGCTCACACACACACACACACACACACACACACACACACACACACACACACACACACACACACACACACACACACACACACACACACACACACACACACACTTGTCTATGTCTGACTCACTGTGAAACCAGCTATTTTAGTTCTTGCACACTTTTTTCTTTCTCCTCTGAATCTGACAGAGGAAGTGTACACGTTTGAAGTGTCTTATATGTGCGTTTGAGGCTTTGTGCATGGATCCTCGTGCTTGTGTGTTAGCTGGCTCTCTGGAGACGTTGTTATGACCATAAAGAAAGCTTAGACTCTTTTCTAATTGCTCACTTATCTCAGTGCCAACAGGAGAAAGACAGAAATGAGAAAATCATTACTGCTGTTGACGTGTGACCTCTGCAAAACACAGAGTAGCAGAAAGTTGTCACAAATAGGCAACTTTATAGGCAACCTGGGTCCTTAATATAGAGAAAAAGAGACCAATAAAAGGTTAAACAGAAACTTAAGTAAGAGGTAGAAAGAAGTCTGGTGTTTATTCAACATTGGGTCTTAATTGAAAAGGAAAAGATATGTGAGAAAGCAAAAAGAAACAAATGTAGTATACATAAAATGTACAGCAGAAGTTGTGCTAGAAAAACTCTTTATCCGTCACACTGACGGACATAGTTGTAAAAAATTTTTATCCATCATACTTGTTCCCTGTCAAAAAGGTACACTTTGATGCTGCGCTGATTTAGCGCTTTGGGAACAGTTTTAGGTGTGACCAGCTGTGAATATGTGTGCAACACGTCAATGAAATTGACTAGAATTTATAACCTCTGCTGGTGACATCAATTGGATGCACCTGTAGCAGGGCTATAAATAGATGCGTCACAGGTGCATCGTCAGATCTTTTGTCATTCTGTGTGTGTTGTGCTTCTTGACTGTCAGAACTTTCTACTTTCCTCTGTTAGCAGTTAGAATTGTTAGGCAGTGCGCAGAAACCTTTCTCTTTTCTTTAATAAAAAAATTAAAAAAAAGAAGAAAAAGAATGACTGATAAACAAAGCAAGCGGTGTGTCTTACATAAACCATCAAGGAGGTCTATGTTCATGCCAGCTAAACAGACTTACACGACAGATTCTCCTTTGGGCCCAGGGCAAGCTCCTGTCAATCAGAGCAGCTTATATCCCTGGATGCCTGAATGTGGGAGCAGATTTACTGTCCAGACAGAAAATACCGACGGGGGAGTGGAAACTCCACCCTGAGGTAGTTGAACAAATCTGGGTGAAATTTTACAGGGCAGAAGTTGACCTCTTCGCCTCTCAACAGACAGCGCAATGTCCCCTCTACTTCTCTCTGAGTCACCCAGCCCCCCTGGGTCTGGACACGATGGCGCATACATGGCCCAGAATGCTCCTTTATGCTTTTCCCCACGGTTTGGCCAGAGTTCGCCAGCAAGGTTCCTGCCTCTTACTGATAGTGCCGAGCTGGCTGAACAGGGTCTGGTTCTCGGAGATAATGTCTCTCCTCGACGGCTCGCCTTGGGCGATTCCGGACAGGAGGGACCTTCTGTCTCAGGCACAGGGGACAACATTCCATCCCCGGCCCGAGCTGTGTTCATGTTTGGCCCCTGAAGGGTACCAACTGAGGGACACTGGGCTTTCACCTGAAGTCACCGAGACCATTCTAAGTGCTAGGGCTCCCTCTACTAGAAGTTATGCCAATAAATGGGGTATCTTTGAAAGATGGTGCAGTGCACATAATGCAGATCCAGTTAACTGCCAGATTGCTTTAGTTCTGGACTTTCTGCAGGAAACATTGTCAGCAGGCACATGCCCCGCCACTCTCAGGGTTTACGTGGCCACTCTATCGGCTTGCCACGCCTTGATTGACAGGATACCGTTGGGGAGACATCCTCTGCTCGCTCGCTTCGTTCGTTGAGCCATGCGACTGAGACCTCCTGCTAGGACCAGGATCCCCTCATGGGACTTAGCAATAGTCCTCGAGAGTCTGGTTTAGACCCCCTTTGAACCTCTAGAGCAGGGGCTCTTATGTCCTTGAGTCAACATCACAAGCTCATGTCTGAGACCACTCTTGCTCTTGTGAGCACAACTACACAACCGTAAGGGGTCTGGCAGCGGTGTGGGTATTCTCGTTCCCAAAGCGCTAAATCAGCGCAGCATCAAAATGTAGCTTTTTGACTTAACTGTAACCCCTGTTCCCTGATAAAAGCGGAACGAGATGCTGCGCTTCATTGCCGCACTGGGATGCCCCAGGACTGCTCTTCAGACAAAATACCTGATGATGCACCTGTGATGCATCTATTTAAAGCCCTGCTACAGGGGCATCCAACTGATGTCACCAGCAGAGGCTATAAATTCTAGTCAATTTCATTGACATGTTGCACACATATTCACAGCTGGTCAAACCTAAAACTGTTCCCAAAGCGCTAAATCAGCGCAGCATCTTGTTCCGCTTTTATCAGGGAACAGGGGTTACAGTTAAGTAACCTGATACGTTTTCATTGTACTAAGACTACATTCAGGGGCATAGTATCCATTATAAAGGTATATACATGACAGTGGACAGGCCTATATGATAGATTTTTTGACTCCCAAACGCAAATCTGGGGAAACTAATAAATTGTAGGGTGAAGTTCTACCTGTCAATCAACCACTGTGCTAAAACAAGATCTTAAACTGTGCTGGTTATGTGTGGGTTTCAAAAGGAAATAATCATTCAATTGAAAATATGAAAAATTTCGAACTTTTACAGTGTGCTGAATAATGACATACATTTTCACAGATGATAAGGACAAACATCTGAAGTTCAGTTAATACAGGTAAAGACTTCTGCTGTAAACATCATGTTTGTGCAGATTAAATGCAAGGATAATTGGTAGAAACTATGCTCCACTGTTGTCAAGATTAGTTTATGTTGTTATACTTTTTTTTGTTCTTTATTATCATGTAAGATACTGACATGTGTAACGTTGCTGCTAGTTTCTGGCAAAGACAAAGTCGATGGAATGAAGAACCCAAGTGCAAATTTATTAATAAATGTGAAAACCAAAAAACCCTAACTACAAACAAAAAACATGAACTTGACTTAAAACTTGACTTGACATAAACATTGCTTGACATGAAGACATCACCAAACACACAATACCTAACAAGGGACAATGGAAAACATGAGAGCTTAAATACTAGACATGTGAGAACACATGACAAAGATGACCAATGAACAGACAGAACTGATAACAAGATAAGAAGACAATAACCCAATGAAAACAAGACACATGAACATGGAGGGAAACAGGAATCACATTACCAGGGATTCACATGAAACAGGAAATAAACTTTCAAAATAAAAGACATCAACAAAATACACATGACAACGTGATGATTGATGCAGTCATGAAATCAGAGATCCTCTCCTCAAAATCCGAATGCAGTTAGTCAAAAGAGACACAGAGAATTTTTGGTTAATTCCCTTCTTTTTAAAAAAGGCATCTATTTCAGCATCTTTTTTGGGTAATTATGATGTTTTGGAAAGGGTTCAACATTTGGAAGAGCTTTAGTCATGTCAGTTTTGGAATTAACAAAATGTTTATTGATCACTGTTTTGTGTGTGTGTGTGTGTGTGTGTGTGTGTGTGTGTGTGTGTGTGTGTGAAATGGCAATAAATAGCTCATTAGAGAAAATTGATGAAATGCTCAAGCATTTTCACAGTTGTTATGCAAACTGTGTTCTCCAAAAATGTGAAAGAAAAGTGCTTATAAAAACACAATCTCGCTGCAAGGAAGATGACAAAATGATAAAACCCGTCAATCTCTTTTGGAAGGTTTTTTTTTTTTTTGCACTCTCTGAGCGAAAAGCTGTTGTTCCATTTAAAAATGGTTCTATTTAAATTAGTTCTTTGAATGTTATTTTCAGTCACCTGAGAGATAACCTTCGTGGTCAATTTCTGCTTCCTGTCATGCAACCATTTTCTTGCAAAATGTCAGAGTCAGAGCAACTACAAAATACTCAGTTAGATTCATCCATAAATGTATTTTTCTCTGTCTGTTACCTGATATTTTACATTATACATTAATTTGAATAAAAACAGTTCAATTAATGCCCATAGAAAAGAAACGTCTCACACAAGAGATCTCTTTCATATTTCAATTGTTTCTCCTTGACAGAAATGACATTAAATGGCAGGAAAATGGAGACCTTTGCTTTAGTTTTGTAGTCTCCTGCTGATTTTTCTTTTGAGAAGAAGATTCTGCGTTTGTTTCCTTAAGGCTTTCATAAAGATCTGAACAATGTCACAAATTATGCTCACACCGCAAAATACATTTACATTATTTTTGGCTTGTTTTCTAGTAAAAATATCCAAACATCCCTAAAACAAGATAAATTTACTTGTGAAGCAAAATGGTGTTATAGCGTTAAGACTGTACTTGTTTTTAGATGATACATCTTATGTTTTTACTTACCACATACTGTAGGCCAATTGATTTTTTTCACCAAATTCTTTCAACATCAAATAATCGGAGGCGCCATTTACACCTTAAATTAACATGCATTTCATACCTTGATAGTATCTGGATATTCTCTAGCTGGATTGTATTTACACCTTGCTGTCAAATGCGCCTCCACTGTGATAGAAGAGAGATCCGATCAAAGTTACCCATGTTAAATCGAAAATGCAACTTACATATTACATCGGAGGCTGTGGTAACTGGAAATTCTCCATCTTTTAGCTAATTTAAAAAACACTGATGGATAATTCAAATGCTTTCCATCACTATGACATTCAGGGTTTTTCCTGAATTTATATTGTTTTTTGGTGGCTTACAAAGCTTAAAGGGATAGTTCACCCAAAAATAAAAATTATCTCATCATTTTCTCACCCTCATGCCAATCCAGACGTGTCTGACTTTCTTTCTTCTGCTGAACACAAATGAAGATTTTATATGAATGTTTCAGCTCTGTAGATCCATACAATGCAAGTGAATGGTGACCAAAACTTAAGCATAAAAGTAATCCATAGGACTCCAGTAGTTTAATCCATGGCTTCAGAAGAAATATGATAGTTGTGGGTGAGAAACAGATCAATATCTAAGTCCTTTTTTACTATAAATCTACACTTTCACATTTTTCTTCTTTTGTAATAAAATATTTTTATTGCAAGATCTTTTGTAATAAAATGTTATTTGTAGTAAAATACAACTTAAATATTCTTATATATATAAATAAATATATACTGTATATAATGTATACATATATGCTGTATATATAATATATATATATATACAGGTATATATATATATATATATATATATATATATATATATATATATATATATATATATATATATATATAAATATCACTTTAGAATGTGCTTTCATTGATCCGATCACGATCTAATCACAATGAGTCTTGGTGCATTTACATCTGTCATTTAATGTGGTCAAGGGCTATCCGATAGCGATCCGATCACCAAAATCGCATGTTATTACGCTTACTGTATGTCAACAATTGTCTCAATTATTTCTATTTTTATGTCTCAGTAGAAATTGTTGTTAAAACATCACAACATTGATACTTAAATTAATCTGACATCTACATACATTTTCTTGAGTTAAGATAGAACAATCTCTGAGCAAGTAAGCCTAATGGTATCCCCTCCAGGAGCCATCATTTAGTCTTTTTGCCACTATGCAGACTCTGTTCTGTGTCAAAGTTCAAGAATGACCATTTCTGACAAGTAAATATGCTTAGTTGAAGAGCAAATCCTGTCACCTCCTTGTGTATATACATTTTCACAAATATAATTGGCAGTCTTTTGGTTGGATCCCTTTTGGTCTATCTGCCTATTTCCTCCCCCAGATTGTACCTCGCTGTATTGATCTATATTTCTATTCTCATTTAAACTACTTAGGACATTGTGGCACAAAGATCTTTAAATCTCCTCCCGTGAATTCCCTAGACAGATGGATTCAACAAAATGTGCAGCTATCAGAAGTTCCAAACGCATACCACACTATTCACACAGCAATGTCTTTCTTTTTTCACAGTACCCAAGGCAAACCTAATCAGACAGACCCGAGCATGGGGCCCAAACAGGGGGGTCCACCGGGTGCGAGACCTGGTCCGGGAGGCCCGACACAGCCCCAGGGACCCGGTTTGGGCCAAACTGCCCGAAAGAACCTCCAGGTGGATGTGAGCAGTACCAGAAGTGGGCATTCACCCGCTGTTTCGCCAGGGGGCAGCGTACCAACCTCGCCCTACTCTTTGCCCCAGATCGCACCCATGCCCAGCAGTAAGCTCTGCCCAGTGTGCAAGAGTGCAGATCTGACAGGCACTACAGAAGGCCAGCCAAACTACAATACCTGCACGCAGTGTCGCTCCATGGTGTGCAACCAATGCGGATTTAACCCTAACCCGCACCTCACTGAGGTAAGTTGATCAAAGGTCATAGGCATCAGGGAGATATCATTTTTAATGGCATATGTTGCATCTTACTTTTATTTTCTTTGATGCAATGCATGTTCACTCAACTCAGTTCATGTTCACTCAGCCTATTTATGGATCCTTGGATTTAAATTCAAGTCTCTTACATCTTTACTTCCCGATCACTTTAATTAAAGATTTTCTCTTAATTTATTGTATATTGAATTGTGCTTCCTTTGTGAAAAATGCCTATTTATGACATCTAAAAAAACAGCAAAAATCGCAACCTAGTCTCATAGAATGAACAAACAACGATTTTGAAAACTGACTTTTACGTGCAGAATTCTATGTTTGAACACTAGAGATACTACAACAACTGTGCGTTTTATTTGCTTTCACACAAATCACAGCTACATTGGCTGATTATGACTTTATAAACACATATTTTTCTCACACTCATAAATTGTTTTATATTATATATTTTTTCTATTTTACTCACACATTGCTATATTATGATATAGAAACACACTTACTATAATGCATCATTTGAAATACAATACATTTTAATGCTTGTATTACAGACTCACTTACATTCATACACTTATTCCAATGTGATCTGCTTCTGCATTAGCTCACCTTATAGAGTGCTGGACTTTGGACTGACACGTGAGATGAGAGTTTCATAGAAGTGACACAAGATGACGTGGTCACTTCGGCAAATGTGCTTTTCATTTTTCATTTTGTTTTTGGATGCTCTCGGTTAGGTTTAAGCGTTGGTTAAGGGTGAGAATGTTTTGTTTACCTCTCATTTGATTTTAGATCACAATTGATTAGGCTTGGGAGGTACGTTTTACTCATTAAAACCTCCCATAATTTTCACCTAAATACCTTGTTATGAAATTATGAAACAATTTCACACGCTTTTGGCGCCCCCTGCTGGGCTTTTCACTAGGAAACTGCAGCCTAACATTTAATAAGGCACGTAATTTTGTTTTGCAAATAAAATATTACATGCATATGTATATTCATAGTAAGAATTGTTCGTTTTGGGTTTGGGCCAGGGCTAAACCCAGGAATGCAGTCGGGACATGTTGCACGCTGGACTCGAAACTGCGTCACCCAAATGAGCACTACAGCTTAATGCTCCAGGAACGTTTGGGATAAACGCTACACATTGACTCTGATACTGATGTCTTTGAGGCATTATATATTCTGATATATCACATTTAGAGTTCTGAAAGTAGAGTTTGGGCCATCAGATACACTTACAAGTCAACGTAGATATTTTGAGAAAGAACAGTTCCAGGCATATATTGTAATTGTGGCCTAAGAGAAGATCTCCAAACAATGATGTGTGATATAATAGCAGTAAAAAGAGGGCAAGAGAAAAAGAGGGAACAGTAGTACACTTAGCAAAGAAGTAGTGGTGATTGTCTTGACCAGAAGCACTGTGTTAATCAGAGTTGTACTGCTGCCGGTAGAGTTTTGGAGGAGAAATAGAGAGCTGTGTTAAACAAAAAGCCTTGGCTAATGAATCCTACGCCTGGTCTCACTCTCCATCTGGAACATTCCCAGGACACACTATACACAACCTGTGACTGCTCAAAAGAGCACCCTCTGGGGCGCAGGGCAATGTGTGTATGCTTTTCTCTGTGCCGCTGCGTGTAGGATGCAAAGGAAAGAGCGAGCCAGTGTTCAAAGATGCGTGTGTGGGAGCGCGAAAGGCCATGCGGCTGAGCTTGTGAGGTTGAGATTGTTTCAGCTTGTCAGAGTAAGTTGCTCAAAGGGGCAAATGGGTTGCAGTGCTTTAAAACCTCCAAGTGAGAATTAGGCAATGGACAGGGGACGGAGAGGAGAGGAGGTTGACAGATCACATCATATTTTCTTGGATCTATTCTCAAGCGGCAGGCCATTATAAGGGAAAATGTATAACAGGCTAGTAGCCAAAGGCAGTTTTTAGAGAGGTTACACACTTAGGAAATGTCCTAAACCTGCTGAAAAGCATGGCTTAAACCAGCCTAATATGTTTTTCCAGTCTGTTTTAACCTAAAAATGCAAAGTCTGTCATCATTTACTCACCCTTATGTTGTTTCAAACCCACATCTGTGAAGCACAAAAGATGTTTTGAAGAGAATGTTTACACTGCTTGTTTACATACAATGAAGTTATGTATTGACCCGGAGTTATTAAGTTCTAAAAAGGAAAACAACAACAACACCATAAAAGGAAGCTATATGGTAGCTTTGTGTGAGGAACAGTCTGAAATTTTAAGTTATTATTCATTGAAAATCTTGCCCTTCACCATAGGTCTTAAATTTCATTTGCACTTGCTCTAGTGCTAAATGATTAATCTAAATAATTTGTGATTCAAAATATGCTTTGTTTTGTGGACAGAAGAGTGGAGCTTTTATCTGCATTAAAAGGCCACTGTCAACTCGACAGAAGTCTTCCTTCTATGTTCAGACAAAATAAAAGCTTCTGCCAAAATAAAGGCTTAACATAGCAATGTTATGCAAGTTAAGAAATTATTACATCAATATTGGTACTGTTTTATAATGATAATAATAAATAATAAAACTAAATAATATACATTTTCCCCTCCTTTCAGACTAAAGTGTCAACAACCGTTTTTGAACAGTATTCAAAATACAGTTATTCTCTCAGCATCTGTTCACCGTCATGCCATCTCAGATGTGTATGACCTTCTTTATTCTGCAGAACTCAATTTATGATTTTTAAAGGAATATTTCAGCTCTGTAGGTCCATACAATTCAAGTGAATGGTGGCCAGAACTTTGAAGCTCAAACAATCACATAAAAGTAATCTATAAGACTTCTGAAGAGATATGATTTGTGTGGGTGTGAAACAGATAAATATTTAAGTCCTTTTTTTACTATACATCTTCACCTTTGACCAGCCCAGATAAGTAGGTGGCAATATGCATGAAGAATGTGAATCAACAAAAATCAAAAGAAGAAGAATTGAAAGTGAAATTGGAGATTTATAGTAAAAAAATTACTTAAATATTGATCTGTTGCTTGCAGAAGATGGCAAATCTGGGATGGCATGAGGGTGAGTAAATTAATAGAGACATTTAATTTTGGGTGAACTATCACTTTAAATTTGGTCAGTAAATAATAGTAAAAAAGTTCATAATTATCATATCGCATTTTATCACAGTTTGATTTTTTGGCCGAATAGCCCTAGCCTGCAATTATATTCAAACTTGCCATGTGGAGAAACCTTGCACTAGGATTAATGTCAACAATGCCAAATGCTGTTGCCTCTGGTTGTGTCTCGTAATCAAATGCGGCAGTTTTTAAATGCAGAAGCACAAATCTTCATGTAAAATGTAATTACAGCTGTTTTGGTTAGCCTGATCTCATGGAAATTACTTGAATGTATTTTACATGTTTCATTACAGATATCGCAACATTATCAAGGTGAAATGTCCACTGTGTGGTGCTAAAAGTCAGTTACATTTTATCCCAAAAGTTAATGCTTTAATGTGTTTTACATTAACAAAACCTATTTACCTAAACTCACCGATTATGTCATAAAAACAAATGTGAGATGAAACATGCAATTCCTAAAGCAACCACATCATTTTGTGGTGCTTCTATGACACTTTCGGTGCCATTGCGCATGCTCATCTGAACCGTACCATGGTCCTTTGTGTTACAAGTGCAATGATCTTTCAGTTTAACCACTGCCTAACTTGATCCCCCTTGAATAAGCTTGTAAATATAGTTGGTTATGCAATGCAATCATCATGCGCTGTAGTAAAAGTGTTTAGGTGTCATAAAATGACATTGTGTGAGGAACAGAGCAAAAGTGAATTGTTTATGAATGGATAATCTGCCGTTTTCCTTGTGATTTGGTTAAAATAAAAAAGTCATTGTTGTAGCGTCTCTAGTGTTCACCAGGAAACTGCCGCGAATCGTACAACGAGCCATGTTTACATAATATTGCAAAAATGTAGGTATAGTAATGTGATACTTTGAGATGGTGGAAACATTATAAGTGCATTATGGACCACAGAATATTTCCCTTTCAACGAGTGTGCACTGTACTATAAATGGCTTTGAAAAAAGCATCTGTTAAATCACGATTAACAGTGACATCCAGGCAGTTTAGTCAGTCAACATGAGGAACACAGCCGAGAACATGTTAGACATAAATTCATCAATGCTATCTATCATCTCCACATCCTTCACAAAAGAGTTTGGTGTTAGAAATTTGTTTGGTGAAGATTTAGGGTCCTGCTGTGTTTCAAATAGACAGGATTGGATTAATTGTGCCCCAGTAGAGCTACACTACAAAGCAGCTGTGATGCTGTCTTGATTTATTTTGATGTTACAGCACATAGCATACAGTGCTAACTCAGCAAAAGTGTCTGTTCTACTACATGTGACAAAATGAAGTGGAAATTTTGATCTGGAGTGTAATTTAATGGTTCAAGTGTGATAAAGCAGATGTTTTGTGAGAATATGGTTTGAATTACCGGAATGTTCAGCAAAAATGGACATGCAGCAGCCTCGGTTAGGCCCAGCTCTGTCTAATGAAAAACTGTAATATTTATACTGTCCTAAAAATTTTGTTTGAATCAGGCATGAACTATATATTGCTAAATGCTTGAGTGCAATGACGAGCTCTGAAAAGCTAGTGTAAATACAGTTGTTGATTTATAGGGTTGGTGCTATATTGGGAATATTGTTTCTACTCCAGTTGTGCTTGACTAATACTGTCAATCTTTTTAGTACTTGATCTGGAGTGATTTTAAAGTCTTATCTAGGGAATTGAGGTAGATGCAATGCATCTTTTTTAGTCTTTTAACAAAAATGATGTCTTTTTGTACTGTCCCTATACAAGTAAACTCATACATACATACATACATACAATTTAAAATCAGAAATTGGGCAAAAATTTGGTTGAAATGGTTCTGCCAAAAGATGCAAATAAAACAGTTTTCAAATAAATCTTGGTACATGTATTTTAAATAAATTTTTATATTATTATAAAACAAATTCAAAAAAATGTAATTCTTTAAATGTGTCAAAAGGACAATTAATTATTTTTATTCAGTAGTTTTTGAATAACGTTTTCATGAAAATGTGTTTATAACATTAGGGCTGTCAATTGATTAAAATATAATAACATTCATTGTGCTATGTGCCGATTAATTAATCACATTTCATCCAAATTAATCACATATATCAATATTTGCTGAGAAAGGCCCCCCAAATAAATAAATAAATATGATTTTATATATAATAAGTTAAATAATTAGAAATATATCATAAATATAATCCATTTAGTCAAGTTCCATTTAGGCTATTTTTTTTTCAAAAGATTATTTGTGCAAATGCATCAGATGGACACTCTTTAAGGGTCATTCTTTGGTTGCGGTATGTTTCATCATCTCGTGCCATAAACTATGCATTTTTAAAACGCTTGCAAGGTAAACGTCGGTTGAAACTTTGAAAAATGTGTCTCAAGATCCCTGCATTATTATGCTCTGTTGAGCTGTCTTCAGTCACAAAAGTTCATCATCTATTTAAGTCTCTGTAATGCAGTGCAATGGAAAGGAGGAGGCGAGAACCGGCTTGATGACATAAATAATATTTTAATGATTAACTTAAACAAAAGACAAACACACACAGGACGGACATGTTCGTAAACGATCTCTCTCTCCCGCACTATCCTCCACAGTTGGCCTTTATCCCTCTCAGAGGCTTGATTAGCCTGATAAGGGACCGGGTGTGTAGAATCATGACCCGGCCCCGCCCTCCGCCCTGCCAAATTCCTCCCTCGTTCTCACAGGCTGGGGAGCCCCCGGCATGATGTGCACCCCCACCCTTTCCCTGGCCGTCTGCCGGCAGGTCATCCCTGTCTACCTGGATGAGAGAGGGGACACGGGGAGGGAAACAAAAATAATAAAAATGGGGGGGTACTTCCTGTAACAGCGTAGCACCCCCCAAAAAAAACACTGTAAAATTTAAACGAGAGGGAAAAGGCCAACGCAGAGTGGCAGTGAGTGAGAGAGAGGAGATGAAAAAAAAAACATTTACTCGCCAGTTCTCTGATACGCGGTAGCTTGTTCCTCGGCCTCTCCTCTACCCTCTAACGGACGACAGACGTGCCTCTCCGGGCAGATCGGAGGCAGTCCTCCAGCCCCTGGCAGACGGAACTCCCCACCGCATTCTCGGGGAACAGAAGGGGTCTCCCCCGCCCCTGGCAGCGGTTCTCCCAATCCAGGCGGTCGGCAGCGAGCCCCTCCCCGCTCGCGGTCTCAGACCCTGCCGCGTTTCAGCAGCTGGTAGGGGACTCCTCCGCCCCTGGCAGTGGCCCTGACCGCTCCAGGCGGTCGGTTATGAGCCCCTTCTCCCCTCGCGGTCAGCGGCCGTTCCTCCACTTCCAGGCAGCTGGGCTTCTCGTCCCCCGGCAGATGGCCGCGGCTGCTCCGTTGGGGTGGTTGGTAGTGGCGAGAACTCTACTATGGCGTATCCCTCCTCCTTCCCGGGTTTCGTAAAGGAGGAGGCGAGAACCGGCTTGACGACATAAATAATATTTTAATGATTAACTTAAACAAAAGACAAACACACACACAAGACGGAGATGTCCGTAAACAATCTCTCTTTCCCGCACAATCCTCCGCAGTCAGCCTTTATCCCTCTCGGAGGCTTGATTAGCCTGATAAGGGACCGGGTGTGTAGAATCATGACCCGGCCCCGCCCTCCGCCCTGCCACAGTCTCCTTGTTCTTTCTGGGCAGCATGCTATCTAGGATTGACAAGGCATGTTGCTTGTACAGACAAAGGAATTCTCTATAAAGCCCTCCCTTTCCAAAAAATGTCTGTGGTATAGCCCAAAGTTGAGGCTGCGCTGACTGCCCCTTGCTGACTGCAGAACGCAAAAAAACATCAAGGTTTATTACAGAATTTACATACTGGACAGGGGGCGTGATTACATTTGTTGATTTTTTTATGCATTATTTTTTATTGAAATAATTACACAAAATGAATGCATTAAATTAACAACCCTAATCATGATATTTATTGTTATCGACAAATACATTTTTGGGATTCCCAACAGTATTGGTATTTTTGCTTATATCGCCCACTTTTATTATATAGTTGTGGCTGTTGCTTTTGTGTTTTTCGGAGTATTCCGGTAATATTTTGTCCCAGGTATTTGGTGTAAAGATATCATATAAAAATGTATCTCTAAATGTCTCTTAGAGAACAAAGACAACAGAACCTGAGACAAGAAGCGAGAACAGCTGGTGAAGGGGAACGAGAGAGAGAGAGAGAGAGAGAGAGAGAGAGAGAGAGAGAGAGAGAGAGAGAGAGAGAGAAAGAAAGAAACATGACATGACATGATGGCGACAAAATTGAGTGGGATGCAGGAATGAGTGATATACGGACAGAGAAATAGCAGGGTGGGAAAAGGAGGATGGAATGATACAAGGAAAGAGAAAGTGGCGATGACACACTCCAGTAGTCACCCACCAGCGTACAGGGGCGGTTCTGCTCTGCCATTGGCTGATCCTCTATTTATAGATCCTACTCTGTCGCTGCAATGATCTCCTTTTCTTACCGCTAGAGAGAAAGTGTGGAGGATCAGATAGGAGGACCTGCCCCAGAAGGATGATGGTGAAAAAATTGGGATATGAGAGATTTCAAATGAATTTGGTAGATAAATTATCCCAAAATAATTTTACCTTTGTGGCACACAAGCACTGTGGAATATAAACTTTAGAGCGAAAAAAGTTCTAAATTCTCAGATCAAATCACTTTATTGTCACTCGAACATATACACAAGTGCAACAGTGGGTGAAAGCCTTTGGTGCAGTTCCAAGCATGGCAGTCATGGCAGTGATATGACATATACCAATTTACAATAAACATCAGATTTATGCAATCTAATATACACATACAATACACAATACAATATACAAATAATAATATACATTATATATATATGTACAATATACAATACACAGAATATAGAATACAAATTATACAATAAAAACTATGTATATAAATATGCAGTAAGGTTGTGTAGTGTTGCATTGACATTCACGCTGTCAGTTGATAGTCAGTTGCCAGTGTGTTGTTAAGAGAAATATAATTTATGACAGTCAGTCAGTATGAGATTAAAGTGCATTGCTGATGTATGTTGATCGTAAGAGATCAAGAGTTCAAAAGTCTGACTGCTTGGGGTAAGAAGCTGTCATGAAATCGGCTGGTGCGGGTTCTGATTAGAGATGCACTGATCCAATACCTGGATCGGTATCGGCTCAGATACTGAAGCTTTTAGACGGATCGGGTATCGGTCCGACGAGACCGATCCAAATCTGATACTGTATGTTAGGCATATTCGTTACTGTCAAGCTCCAAAAATTACATAAAAGAACCACAAAAACAAAAAGTAGTTCATTTGACTCGTGCATTTTATTCAAAGCCCCTTGAAGACGTGCGATAGCTCTGTGAATCACAAAACGCTGTGTTTAACAAGTAAATATATAAAATGCACGTGCAGCTCCAGTGCCTCAGTGAATGGAGCTGCTCTGTTTACACACACACACACTTGCGGCTATTTTTAGCCTTCACGCGGTGCACAACATTTGAGCTCTACTCACGAACAACATCTCAGATGTAGATGCTCAATAGTTCGGTTCACTTATAATATGCATTTAGAACGGCACTGGAGCTGCATTTTACCAGAATTTGAAGAAGAAGTGAATTATACTACTGTGAACATACCTACAAACAGACACACTTACAGTACTTCCTGGAGAGTTCAGAATGTCAAAATAAAAGTTAAGTTAAAGTTAAAGGTGCATGATTGAGATATATTACTATATATTTCTATTAGTATACAAATTATAATAATATTTTAGTTGAATGGGTTCCAAATAAGAACTTGTGAATGAAAAGTGAGCTGATGTCTTCCAGCTAAATGAAACTGAATCCTTTTAAGTCCAGATTCAAGATTAATGTTTTTTTACAAAAAAAACTTATTTTATACTGATGACTTATACTGGAATTACTGTTAATTTTGCTGCTACATTATCCAGTATACTAGTTAATACAGTTTTTTTCAATCGCTATGAAATTTCCTAAACTCTTAACACAGTTAGCACTACATCCGTCTCTATAAGCTATACTATTAACACATTTGTTGTTGCTTTAACACAAAATGCATACAATTAACACAAATTTAAAATGCTTGAACTTCTTTTACACACAAGCTCAACCAAGACCAAAACAATGTAATTTTACAGTCAAATTTACAAATGCTTTCACACTGTATGTCAGAACAGATAACATCATGTTCTAAACATAACTTATGTAGGCTAAAGTCAAAGTGAACAGCTGTTCACATTGTGAATTGAAACACAAATATATTCCCTGTATCTTATTCCATTGCTAATGAGAAACAGCTTATTGAAGTTATGCAAATATATAAATCACAGCTGATTCCCATCTAGGAAGCACACTCAGGTGTTGAGGTTCTTTCAATCGCATGATCATATGTTTTAAAAGAGGACTCTTTGGGCTGATCTTGTGTGGAAAAGGAACAATATAGAGCAACACAAAAGAAAGAAAGAAAGAAAGAAAGAAAGAAAGAAAGAAAGAAAGAAAGAAAAAAAATGCCTGCACGAGGGAGAGGAAGACGAGTACCAGGACAAGGGAGAGGAGTGGGGCAAGGGCAAGGACAAGGGAGAGGAGTGGGGCAAGGGCAAGGGAGAGGAGTGGGGCAAGGGAGAGGAGTGGGGCAAGGTAGAGGGAGAGGAGTGGGGCAAGGGCAAGGACAAGGGAGAGGAGTGGGGCAAGGTAGAGGAGTTAGAATGCGTGGTGGCGCTCAAAGAAGGACCAGAGCTAGGGTAACTGATCAAATAAGAGCTACTATCATTGACCATGTCATAAACCACGGGCTATCATACAGAGTAGCTGGTGAACGAGTACAGCCAAATCTCAGCCGGGACACAGTGGCATCCATTGTCCGTATTTTCAGAGAAACCAACAGGTAGGATATTGCTTCTCCTACAGCAAAGTGTAAATAATTTTACCATTTATTAGAGTGACTGTATGCCTCCGGTCTCTAAAATGTAACTGTATTTTGTCCCTCTAAGGATTCAACGTCTACCTCCCTCAGGGGGCAGAGGAAAGCTCCTGAATGAAGAACAGGAACTTGCTATTGTCAACATGGTGATTGCTGACAATGAAATAAAACTGAAGGACATTCAGTCCAGAGTTGTAGAGGACAACCTTGTCTTTGGGAACATTGCAGCAATCAGCATAACATCCATTTCTCAGACTCTAGCTAAACACAGAGTTCGAATGAAACAACTATACAAAGTTCCTTTTGAAAGGAACAGTGAGCGCATCAAAGAACTCCGTCACCAATACGTCCAGGTAAGGTTATGCAATACAGTCATTACTGTACTATACACAGTGTGTTTTGCAGTAAACTACTCTATAAACCTGGAGTACATTAGGACATACAGTAGATATACAGCAAAGCATTTACATACACTGTGTCTAATTACTTTCAGAGAGTCATGGAGGTGGAGGCCAAACAAGTCCCACATGAAATTATTTATGTTGACGAGGCTGGCTTCAACTTAGCAAAAAGGCGTCGCCGTGGGAGAAACATAATTGGCAAAAGGGCCACAGTTACCGTGCCGGGCCAGAGAGGAGCCAACATTACCATGTGCTCGCAATCTCCAACAACGGTGCACTCCTGCATAAATGTGAGATTGGCCCCTACAACACAGACCGCCTTCTCCTGTTTTTAGAAGACCTGCACGAAAGACTGGTGCCAGAGGTAGAAAGGGGACAGGTGGGAGACCACTTGCCAATATATGTGATCATATGGGACAATGTGGCATTCCACCATTCCCGTGCAGTCACAGCCTGGTTTGACGCCCATCCAAGGATGATGTCCCATTTCCTTGCCCCTTACTCCCCTTTCCTCAACCCCATTGAGGAGTTTTTCTCAGCCTGGAGATGGAAGGTTTTTGACCATCGTCCACATGACCAAATGTCCCTCCTGGATGCAATGGATGCTGCATGCCAAGACATCACAGCTGAACACTGCCAGGGGTGGATAAGGCATGCCAAAAGATTCTTCCCACGATGCCTTGTCAGAGAAGATATCAGGTGTGATGTGGATGAGAACATGTGGCCAAATGCAGAAGACTGGGAAGATTAGAAGATTACTTTTGTTTTTTTAAATTATTATTCCAGTGCTTTTTCTGTTTGTATATCTTGCAGCAATGTCCTTTTGCAAATAAAGTCTTTACTGCAGCAATTCTGTCTCTGTCTTTTTTTTTTCAGAAACTGTACATTCTATAAAGCTACTCTGAGATGGGTCATTCATTTTTTGTGTTGAATTTCTGCAGCAAAAGAAAGTAAAATGCATTTACTAAACCCAACAAAACAAAAATGTAGAGAGGCATCAAAAGAAACTACAGTGCAAAACACAATCTATGATCAATACAATATACTGTCTATTGTATAAGGGCAGACCTTACACATAAAATAATGCAGTTTCTGTAATTTCAGCTGATGATAGTGTTTTTTGTCATTGTGTTATGATTGACTAAATGTTCCTGTTGGAAGAGAACATGTGTTAGTGTTTTGAATATTTATTTGATTTTGAAACATGTTTGCAGTGTTTTGTTAGACATAGTGTATTGTGTTAGTGTATTATTGTATTTTGAAAATTAGTTTTGGAGTTTAGTTTACAATGTGTGATTTTGAGCATGAAATTAACCGTTTTGCCAGTTGTGTGTTTTAGGTGTGTTGGTGCGTTAAGAGTTTAGGAAACTTGTTAAATGTATTGAAAAAAACTGTCATAGCTATTGGAAAAAACTGTAATAAAGTGTTTCTTAATAAGCTATATATTTATATTGAAATAATGTGTAGTTAAAGGTTTGTGTTTCTTTACATATTAAAGAGCACACCCAATTAGTTCCACACAATAATGTAAAGATATTCTAAGCTGATTATGCAAAAAAACAACACTGGTATCGGATCGGGATCGGCCAATACTGAGATTTCCGATATCGGAATCGGTTCGGAAGAGAAAAAGTGATATCGTTGCATCCCTAGTCCTGATGCTGCGATACCGCCTGCCTGATAGTAGCAGTGAGAGCATCCCATGCCTCGGGTGGCTGGAGACTCTGATGGCCCTTTTTTCACACACCGCCTAGTATAGATGTCCTGGAGGGAGGGAAGCTCACCTCTGATGATGTGTGATTCTGCCATGCAATACAATTTTTTATAAAAAGGCAATTGCGAGTTTATTTCACACATTTCTGAGAAAGTAAAATTACGAGATATTATATTGAAATTGTGTGATAAAATTTGAAATTGAAATTTTACTTGCAATTGCGACTTTATGTCACACAGTTGTGACTTTATATATGGTAATTGCAAGTTACCTTTTTTATTTTTTATTCTGTGGCAAGATCCAGCTTCCATAATCAAAAGCACTGTCCCAAAACCTTTTAAAAATAGCTAATAGTCTTTAGTTACATGAAAGCTGTGACCTACGATTTGCTACTTGTTAGTGTTACAGATGGTTGTCATTCTCAATCTGAAGAGCCTTTGATTGGACTGAAATCTGTGTAGTGCAAGATGAGTCATCAGTATTTGGGTTTTGTTTCCCCAGAAGAGAAAGAATGTAAATTTTAAGAATGTATTAAAAGGGAATTTTGTCAATATTTAGTTGTACACTAGAATATATATGAGCTCAAAGCTAACAGCCACTGTGAATAAAAGCCAAAAAACTCTCATTTTGATTTCATATGGTTTTAAAGATGAAGTGTGTAATTTCTGCCCTACTGGTGGCATAAAATTGAATTAACCTTTGCCAACACTCCTTAGACTCATCACGCCATTTTGCACTCTTTGATTCCCTATGCACAAATAGGCAATACTAAATAGAAGGTGATAAACATTTAACGTTGTAATGCACAAGACCACTATAACATAAACACACCAGACAGAAAGCATGGCAGAGGAATCGGCTTGTCCAATAACATCACTGGATTGAATGGCAGCTGGTGTGTAGGGGATCCAGCACAAGAGGTGGGCTAGTTCTTGGTAACTAGTAAGCGTAACAATATCTATTCCAAGTATCTTACGAATTTATCTGAGGGTCGACAGTAATGAGATAACTTGTGAGTGAAATGAACCTGTCGTGAAGCAACATGGCAAGAATCGAACCCCCCAAAAATTCCTCAAAATCCTCCACTTTGTAAATGTTCACTCAGGTTTTATTCAGTTTTCGGTCTCTGTCTCTTTTAGCAAGTCTTCTAATTTTGGCGAAGTTAAGTTTTGTTTCCTCTATAACATGACTGCCATGGACGTGGACATTCATGTTCTCACGGTTGAACAGTTTACTACAAGTAGACACGCCCCAAACTATCGCTATTGGTTTACATAGAAAGGGATGGGTGGAGCTGAGCGGGCCGCTCAAAATATAAACAGCAATGTTTTGTTTGTGTCTGGGAGCTCAGTGTTTATACATTGAGGGGAGGTAAACCAATGAATGACTTATAGTTGTCAATAAACAATTAACTTGGAAAGTAGAATGTATTTTAAAATATAAAAAAGTTGCACACTTCACCTTTAAATGGAACCTTATAACTGACTAATTTGGAATGCTTTAAATAAGCAACACACACTTAACTCCAGAAGAGTGTGGCATTAGCATGTTGCTAAGCTTGGTAAATAGTGAAGTGACAGCTCAGATGCTAAATAGATTGACCTATTTTCTCCATCCATGCTTCAAATGTCTTGTGTCTTCTGATTTTCACAGTATCTACAGGATCTGCCATGAGACTGACAGCGGGAACTGAATGTAGGGCCATCTGGGCTACAACACACACATCACAGCACAAACACAAAGAATACATTCACACACACTGCTACAGCTCTAGAGATTGCATGCAATTTTTCCACCATGACACAAATGTGCCCAGGCAGCATTTGTGTTTTTATTTTTTTAATGGTTACCATATGTAAGACTATACTTTATATAGCCTATAGATCATACATGCTTTATGAACTAAAATATACATACTGCGAGGCTGTGATTGAGAGATCATCCTGCTCTTGAGCCTGATTGAGACATCAAACTTGCCCTATGGCGAGCTGCCTGTCTCATTCCAGAACTCGTGAATCAACCGCTCGGCTCCGAAGAAAAAATCTGAATGAGTGGTTGCGAGCCAGCTCCTTTTATACCCGTATGTCCGGGGGAGTGGCATGCAAATCCCACACGCCAATTCCCATTGGCCTTTTCTCAAAGATCAGAGGTGTTTGGGGCTCCCAAGAGCAACCCCTAGTGTCACTACATCGGCACAACATCGAGTGAGTGACAGATAGGGAACTCAAAATCACAGGATATATTGACTACAGACCTGTCGTTTTGACGTCTGTGGTCATGAAGTAATTTGAGAGACTGATGTTAGCCCGCCTAAAGGACATCACTGGACCCTTTCTAGATCGCTTTCAATTTGCTTATCAAGCAAATAGGTCTGTGGATGATGCATTCAACATTAGATTGCATCATATCCTGCAACATATGGACAGACCAGGGGCATATGCAAGCATCTTTTTTACATACTACAGTTCAGCTTTCAACACCATCATCCCAGCTATACTCCGGACTAAATTACAGCAACTCTCTGTTCCCAGGTCTATCTGTCAGTGGATCACCAGCATTCTGATGGACAGGCAGCAGCTAGTGAGACAGGGGAAATTCACTTCCAGCACATGTATGATCAGCACTGGTTCCCCCCCAGGGATGTGTGCTCTCCCCACTACTCCCTATATACCAATGACTGCACCACCAAGGACCGCCCTGTCAAGCTCCTAAACTCTGCAGACGACACTTCTGTCATCGGCCACATCCAAGATGATGATGATTCTGTACACAGAAGGGAGGTTGAATGGCTGGCTCACTGGTGCAGTCAAAACAGATGATTGTGAACTTTAGGAGGAACAACCCAACATAGACCCCGCTCACCATTCTAAACAGCACTGTAGCAGCAGTGGAGTCATTCAGGTTCCTTGGCACTACCATCTCATAGGACCTGAAGTGAGAGACCCACATTGACTCATTGATTGGGAAAAAGGCCCAGCAGAGTTTGTACTTCCTTCGCCAGCTGAGGAAGTTCAATCTGCCACAGGCGCTACTGATACAGTTCTACACAGCAGTCATTGAATATGTCCTCAGCACTTCAATAATTGTCAGGTTTAGTTCAACTATGAAATCGGACATCAGAAGACTACAAAGGACAGGTAGGACTGCTGATCAGATTATTGGTTGCCCCCTGCCCTCCCTTCAAGAACTGTACACTTCCAGAGTGAGGAAAAGGGGTGGAAAAATCACTCTGGACCCCACTCACTCAGCCCAATACCTTTTTGAACTATTGTCTTCTGGCATGCGCTACAGAGCACTGAGCACCAGAACCACCAGGCACAGGAACAATTTTTTCCCTATCCATCTCATGAACAGTTATAATTATTTTTGAGCAATAATTATGTGCAATACACAGCTTAGTCTATTTATATTTATCCAACATACCCTACTTCTTCTGCCATACATTCCCTTGCATCTGTATAGAACAGATTTGTATTTGTACATACATAAATAAATATATTTTTTTGTCTTATTGTGTATTTCTATATATACTTATATATTCTAATTTATTTATTCACTTTTTAGTTTTATTCTATTTTTTTTATTATTATCTCTGTCTTGCTGTTGTATTGTTTGTGCACTGGAAGCTTCTGCCACCAAGACATATTCCTTGTATTTGTAAGCATAATTGGCAATAAATCTCATTCTGATTCTGATTTTGATTCTGATCTTTATTTAGGGGCCATACTCTTGATTGACAGCCCAAGTACAGTACTTATACATTTGAACCTGCAGCTATCATCTTAAATTCCCTTCCCTTTTAGCACACATATAAAACAATACATGGTAAAATTGGATCAGAAGTGCTTGAGTTCATATTGAACTCATGTGTGAAATGGCTGCCAGTCTCTGAGGGCTGAGAAAGAATGCATTGCTCACAACGCAAATATGATTAATCAAACAACAGAGTGCTTTTTTTATATAAATAGCACAGTGTCTCACTGCCTCTCCATGACAATAGAATCTGCCATGCATTAAAGAAAGGACGTCCTACTTTTTTGGCGCTAACACACAGCAAATGCCTTCATGTGCAACCTGTGTAGTTATAGCAACTGTTAGTGAGAATTTCATTAAATGTCATGTTTATTTGAATTTCATTATATGAAAACACTCTATAATAAACTTCAAATGTTCACATAGTGGGCATGTATTTGCTAACTTTTTGTTTACCTGAAGGTGACAGAATGTTCTAGAACTGTAATGCCTGTGCTGCATTCACAACATGTTGGAATTACCAAAATTAAAAGCTAAAAACTTGTAGAGTTAACAGAGTTTACATCCTTTGACTCTAAATGTAATTGTTTCTAAGCAACACTCATGTGACAGGGTGGAAGGCGGGGCCGGGTTGTGATTATACACACCCGGGCCCTTATCAGGCTAATTAAGCCTCAGAGAGGGATAAAGGCCGATTGCGGATGGTGGTGCGATGAGAGAGAGATCGTTTTCGGACATGTCCGTCTTGTGTGTGTGTGTTTGACTTTTGTTTAAGTTAATCATTAAAATATTGTTTATATCACCAGGCCGGTTCTCACCTCCTCCTTTCCATTGAACTGCTTTACAACTCATAACGCTAAATAAAAGACCATTAAGTTGGTGGCTACTGGCTAGCAAAATGTTTTGTTCTAGCTATACTAACAATAACAATTGAAGTGTAGGTCTTTGGTTAATTTTAGATATAGCCAACCAGTTAAACCAGCTAAAAACTAGCTTAGCCCAGCTTGGACCAGCAAGCCAGCTTTTTAAGATAATATATATATATATATATATATATATATATATATATATATATATATATATATATATATATACAGTGTTTGGGAGTAACAGAATACATGTAATGGGAATATGTATTTAAAAGACTAAATACACTCACCTAAAGGATTATTAGGAACACCTGTTCAATTTCTCATTAATGCAATTATCTAATCAACCAATCACATGGCAGTTGCTTCAATGCATTTAGGGGTGTGGTCCTGGTCAAGACAATCTCCTGAACTCCAAACTGAATGTCAGAATGGGAAAGAAAGGTGATTTAAGCAATTTTGAGCGTGGCATGGTTGTTGGTGCCAGACGGGCCGGTCTGAGTATTTCACAATCTGCTCAGTTTCTAGGGTTTACAAAGAATGGTGTGAAAAGGGAAAAACATCCAGTATGCGGCAGTCCTGTGGGCGAAAATGCCTTGTTGATGCTAGAGGTCAGAGGAGAATGGGCCGACTGATTCAAGCTGATAGAAGAGCAACTTTGACTGAAATAACCACTCGTTACAACCGAGGTATGCAGCAAAGCATTTGTGAAGCCACAACACGCACAACCTTGAGGCGGATGGGCTACAACAGCAGAAGACCCCACCGGGTACCACTCATCTCCACTACAAATAGGAAAAAGAGGCTACAATTTGCAAGATCTCACCAAAATTGGACAGTTGAAGACTGGAAAAATGTTGCCTGGTCTGATGAGTCTCGATTTCTGTCAGAATTTGGCGTAAACAGAATGAGAACATGGATCCATCCTCTGATGGCTACTTCCAGCAGGATAATGCACCATGTCACAAAGCTTGAATCATTTCAAATTGGTTTCTTGAACATGACAATGAGTTCACTGTACTAAAATGGCCCCCACAGTCACCAGATCTCAACCCAATAGAGCATCTTTGGGATGTGGTGGAACAGGAGCTTCGTGCCCTGGATGTGCATCCCACAAATCTCCATCAACTGCAAGATGCTATCCTATCAATATGGGCCAACATTTCTATAGAATGCTTTCAGCACCTTGTTGAATCAATGCCACGTAGAATTAAGGCAGTTCTGAAGGTGAAAGGGGGTCAAACACAGTATTAGTATGGTGTTCCTAATAATCCTTTAGGTGAGTGTATATGTAACTGTATTCCATTATGTATTCCATTTAAATCATTGGTAATTAAAATACAGTTATATTCAAAAAGTATTTTGATTACTGAAGAGATTAATTAGCATTTTATTGTCATTTGTTTCAGTTAAGATTTAGTCCTTTAGGATGGAAAACATTTATACATATAAATGATGCAATCCAAAGTGGATTTATACAGTGGTGAAACACTTTCTTATGATGTGTTACATTCATACGAGCAGACAGAGAAGTAAGTTTGAAGTAAGTTTGGAGCAGAAGAAATAGTATATTGTAAGCTTTACGCTAAGCTAAAATGCCATTTCTAGCCATTTTGCACGCACGTTACCAGGCATGATCATATTTTTTTATCAAGAAAATTCACATTGCATCATAGTTTCTTTTTTCCAGTAAGACCTTTGATATTAGGGCAAAAATCGCATTCTTGATAATAATGTTTGTATTGTGATCCTTTAAAAATATCAAAAAATCCTTAAAACAAGATCAATTTGATTTATCTTATTTTAGAAAAAACACTGCATTAGACATTTAGGTTTTTCAGAGAATGTATTTTTAACATGTGTATTTGGTCTTATTGTACTGAGAGTTTTTTTGTAGTCAAAACATGTGAAAAAAATCTACCAGTGCTGAAGAAATAATCCAAAGTATTTACAATACGTTACTGACCTTGAGTAATCTAACAGAATATGTTACAAATTACATTTTACAGCATGTATTCTGTAATCAGTAGTGGAATACATTTCAAAAGTAACCCTCCCAACCCTGTATATATATTAGCAGGGTTGTCAAACAAAAAGCTAACAAGCCAAAGCAGCTTTTTGTTTTTAAATGACATCACAATGATCAAGTGGGACTAACATAACGTTCATAAAACTTGGGCTGGGCATTATGGCTACAACAATTATGTCTCAATCATTTTCAACCAGTTTTTGTTATTTGATTTTTTATCTTAATAACTATTTATTTGCTTTGAAATATTTATTTTAAATCAGAGGAACCATAATTTAATCCAAACAGCTGTTGTAGCCAAGTAGATCCAATATTTTAAAGGCATTGAATAAATATCTATTTAGAAGTAATAATAAAGGCATGTTTCATATTGATCTTTTATTTATTATAAAACATATAAACATATGTAAGCGTTCTTACATGATTCTTATTTGTCAATGGCGCCATCCAGCGGTCAGATATTGCTCTGTAACAACCACACATCCGGGGATTAAGACGTTTCAGACCGCTCCTCTGGGTTCTGCGAGCTGTCTCTCCTGCAGCTCGGCTCACTGTGGGATCATTTAAAGTTAGCGAATTAAATAATTTAAACTCAAATCAATGTTTCATGTGCATTTATTTATTTATTTGGCAAGTAGTCTTATTATAGGCTAAATATTGATGAGTCAAGATGGTCATTTTTACAAAATAAACACCAACAGAACTCAATCCGGAAGTTGATTTCAGTTGTTCAGTGATTGAATTATTCTCAAATTACATAATTTCAACTCAAACCAATATTTTAGGTTCATTTATTTATTTATTTGTTTAGTAGCCATGTAATAAGTGGGATAATGTACAGTCAGCCAGTTGTTTATTGTATGATAACAATCGGCTAATTGTACATTATCCGACTGACTGTACATTATGCCTTATTTAAAGTATTTACCTTCAAATACTTTTCCTAAAATATATATATATTTCTTGAATGAACAAGGTGTGCAAAAACTACTCCATTTACTTTTTGTAACCCAGTTGAATATTGCATAATATTACATTATTACTGTGGGACCCAGTCAAGTTTAATATTATAATACAATACTAAATTATCATTATTATTTAATGTAAATAGATAAAAGATAAATGAAGATTCGATTCATTTTTATAGAAAATGTATATATTTCTGTCCTATTTACTTCACCTGAGGCTTTTATTTTGACACCGAAAGTGCAGCGTGCCGTTCATAATGTTCCGCAGCTGTTGAAACGCTACTATCTCCTCCTCCCTACCATCTCATTCTGACATGTCGAAGTGAAGGCAGCATTATCTTAGTATATTCACTTTGTCATTAATGGGCATATCATATATTTTTTTCATTATTATTTTTTTTATGTTAATACTCAAAGAATGTTTTCCACAACTGTCAACTCTTTTGCAATTTTTAAGGTACAGCAACAATGTATTGTTGCTGTACCTTTAAAACTCGTCAATCAGCTAATCAATTAGCTCTGTTAAACTGTCAGTTTGGGTAAAGCACATAGAGAAGCTTTTGTTTATGTGACTTATGCTTTTGGAGACAGGATGAAAAGCTGTGCTGTGTTTATAGAGACATTTCAAGTATTTGGGTGCCTTGAGAATGCTCTTTTGATGTGTCTCGTCCCAGTTTTGGCTTACTGTGTTGCTACAGTGGTTTATTGGTAGGAAACTGCAGCATTCAGTTGCTCTCTGTCTCTCAACCACTTTAGTCTGTATACAGGCAATAGTTCCTTTCCTTTGTCTTTCTGCACAGACTGTTGTTGACATGGCTATCTGTAGAGATGTCATGTTATTTGTCTACATGCCTCTTTGATTGTGACATTATCTGTTTGCCTTTCACTTGTTTTATGGATCCGTATCATGTCCATTCGTTCTATCTGATTCAATGGCTTCAATCTGCTATTAATTTAATTTAAAGTAAATAATTTAAGAGTAAATATTGACACAAAGGCACTCCAAAAGCGCCGTTCTTACTTAAAGGTGAAGTGAGCAATTTCTACACTACTAGTGGCACCAAACTAAACTACACAAATAAAGTATGTTTTCAAACAACCTTTGCCAACATTCCTCAGATTCATCACTCCCTTTTGCACTCTCTGATTGCCATACTAAATAAAAGGTGATAAACATTTACCATTGTAATGAACAAGACCACTATAATATACAGTAAACACACCAGACAGAAACAAAATATAAAATAAACGTTTGATTCACTTTAGAAGCCAGCCATTAATGTCCAAACCGCTGGCAACAAAAGTGAGTACACCCCTAAGTGAAAATGTCCAAATTGGGCCCAATTAGCCATTTTCCCTCCCCGGTGTCATGTGACTCATTATTGTTACAAGGTCTCAGGTGTGATTGGGGAGCAGGTCTGTTAAATTTGGTGTCATCGCTCTCACACTCCCTCAAACTGGACACTGGAAGTTCTACATGGCACCTCATGGCAAAGAACTCTCTGAGGATCTGAAAAAAAGAATTGTTGCACTACATAAAGATGGCCTAGGCTATAAGAAGTTTGCCAAAGCCCTGACACTGAGCTGCAGCACGGTGGCTAAGACCATACAGCGGTTTAACAGGACAGGTTCCACTCAGAACAGGCCTCGCCATGGCCGACCAAAGAAGTTGTGTGCACGTGCTCAGCGTCATATCCAGAGGTTGTCTTTGGGAAATAGATGTATGAGTGCTGCCAGCATTGCTGTAGAGGTTGAAGGGGTGGGGGTTCAGCCTGTCAGTGCTCAGACCATATGCCGCACACTGCATCAAATTGGTCTGCATGGCTGTCGTCCCAGAAGGAAGCCTCTTCTAAAGATGATGCACAAGAAAGCCCTCAAACAGTCTGCTAAATACAAGCAGACTAAGGACATGGATTACTGGAACCATGTCCTGTGGTCTGATGAGACCAAGATAAACTTATTTGGTTCAGATGGTGTCAAGAGTGTGTGGCGGAAACCAGGTGAAGAGTACAAAGACAAGTGTGTCTTGCCTACAGTCAAGCATGGTGGTGGGAGTGTCATGGTCTGGGGCTGCATGAGTGCTGCCGGCACTGGGGAGCTACAGTTCATTGAGGGAACCATGAATGCCAACGTGTACTGTGACATACTGAAGCAGAGCATGATCCCCTCTCTTCGGAGACTGGGACGCAGGGCAGTATTCCGGCATGATAACGACCCCAAACACACCTCCAAGATAACCACTGCCTTGCTAAAGTTATTTATAATGTTTTATACACCTTTTTTCTGCAGGCATTTGTTAAACAAGCTTTAGTATCATGTAATGTGGAAACAAACACATTTATCAATATTACTTAATATTAGTGAATGTTTATCACTTACTTTGAAAATCTCCCTGAGTGTCGACATGACATCATGGTAAATGGTCTGCACTTATATAGTGTCTTTCTTTAAACTTAGCGGTTACCAAAGCGCTTTACACTGCGTCTCATTCACCCATTCACACACCAATGATGGCAGAGCTACCATGCAAGGCACTAGCCTGACATTGGGAGCAACTTGGGGTTCAGTGTCTTGCCCAAGGACACTTTGGTATGTGGAGTCATGTGGGCTGGGAATCGAACCGCTAACCCTGCGATTATGGGACAAACCGCTATAACACCTGAGCCTCAGGCTCCCACAGCTCCCACATCATAACCCTGCATCTCGGCGAAATCGGAGAGGGGAATTTCTGCACGAGCCTACAAGTTGTAATTCTGACTTCAAAATGCATTCCATTTCACTTTTCCTAGTAGGAAGTTGTAAAATCCGACTTTCCGAGTTGATTGGAATGCAGCACTACTTTTCAAAACTTGATCTGACAATGAATATTCAAGCAGCCTAATTTACACTTAGAAAACTTCTGATGTTGTATAACACTGCAAAAAGCACTTACCAATTTGCCTGAAATTAAAATCAGTCGTCCTTTCCTGTTTAATAAATTAAGCAATTACACGGTCATGCAGAACATCTCATGTTTTTAAATCCATAAGGATCTCTTTCTCAATGGCAATAGCAGCAGTAATGACAGCCGACTCAGTAAGATCTTGCGCTCTTCACTTTCAAATTACTACACTTAAAGCATGATTGCATCACTCAAATAACCCTATTATTTGATTTGAATGTGACTATGTTTCCCAAAAATTTTTGGAATAGCATTCTACTATTTCTACAGTATACATCTCTTACTTTATTAATTGACCAGACTGCAAAAAAAACTAAAAACATCTATATTAAACCTGCACTGTGATGAGATCATATCAGCGACATACCATACCATAGACTGTTTGAACGTCTATTGTTGCATAATGCATTGTTTTACATACTATTTAAAAACAGTTTGCAGAATACAAAGTGGGATCTGGGGACCCAGGGGGATGCAATGTGGTGCTGTTATGAATGGTGGCAGCGAAGGCAGACTAGGAGAGTGGATCTAAATGCAGCTTAACTTTATTAAACAATCAAACAAATAAACACAAAGGAAAAAACCCACAATGGGAAAACAGGAAACTTAAACACGATGAAACAAAACTGAGAACTCGGGCAGGGAACACATACCAGGCTTAACAACATTCAACGATTGACAGAGGGGAGTGAAAACAACCGGGTTAAAATACACGGACATGGGAAAACGGGGGCCAATGAACAAACAGAACTCAAACAAGATAACAGGGCAATAAACAGAAACCAATGGCAAACTAACGAGGGCAGGTGAAAACAATGAACAGAGAACACGAAGGTTAACAAGGGAACTATGGAGCTACAAGGGTGACAAAAGTGCAAACTAAGGAACTACAAAAGTGACAAAAAAGACAAACAAAGGGCAACAGTGAGACAAGACAAGGTATACCTAACAGGTGCCAGGAGGTCTGCAATCAATTTGAGAGAAAAAAAAAACGAACTAAACATTTATGGATTTTTACATTACATATTTATGCTTTCTAAAGACTAGAAATAAATTTTTAATTGAATTCAATATTTTTTTCAAGTTCATACATGTAACATTGCTCTTATAGTTCGTTAAAGATGATATGCGGTCAATTTAATACATTAAATACATACAATTTTCTTTATGATTTAGTATAATGGCAATATAAAAGGCAACTATTTAATTTTGCAAACATCATGTTTTGTTTATAATATAATGCTGAAACAAGATTTTTCTCTCACAGTATACTGTAAATTAGTCTTTATACAGTACATACAAATATGGCTGGGGCTATTTGCACTGTAAATAACAACCAAAAGCATCTTCTTTACACTAAGTTCAAATATTGTTAGATACTATTTGCACCTTGTGTTGATAATATTTGCACCCCAGTGCAAATAGTGGCAGATACTTTTTGCAACCCTAATTAAATACTAACATACAGAATAGGGGCATCAGTGCAGCATGTTTATTGTGTTTATTTAGAGTCCCACAGACACCCTACACAAACACATACCCCTAAACTTAACTCTAATCTTCCCTTACAAGAATTAACCATATTTCTACCAATTTAAGTCATGTAATGTCATAGTAACTACAAAATAAAAACATGGTTACTATATTAACACCTTATTAATGCAGTAACACCATGGTTAAGTTTACACGGATCAAACTATTCTTGAAACTCCTCGAAAAAACCTTTATATATATTTTACATTTTTATTATAAGTAGCCTAAAGAAACGAACTAACCCGCAACTAACACCAATCAGAATTAAAGAAAATATTGGAGTGGAGTGGAGACAGGAAACATAAAAAGAAAATCTGGGGGCAAAAGGGGAATCAAACCTGTGTCATTCGAACGAGAAAAACACATCTATAGCGTGTTTACACACCACACCATTGAAGCGACACTTGGGGGTCCAGTTTGACTTTAACTTTTGTGTTTCAACCAGACTATCTGAATGCAAATAGTTACAGTGTGTCATAGGTGCTATTTGCATCTAGCGCAAATAGTAACTACATCAAAATATATAGCTGCATTTATATTTGAGAAAGGGGGTCCCTTGCCAGGAGGTCATCATATTTGGGGGTCCTTCTTGACATCAAAGTTTAAAAACCCGTGTACTCTATGTAATATGCAGAAAGCAATACACTAGCATTCTATTGCAAATACAGCAGTAGATTTCAATACACAACCCTTGTGTTGATAGGCAATTATGTTGAATGTCTCAGCAGCTCTCAAATAGTTGGCCCACTTATAGTCAGAATTAATGAGGAATATATGAGGAAAGTGGTGGTCTAGAAAAGGGCAAAGAAAGAGTCAGATAATGGGTGGAGCCTTGAAAAGAAGGGACCTGTAGGAAGGAAGAATCTGTAGGAGGTTAAAAGCAATTGAGTAACTACCAAGAACAAACACAGAGAGATAACGCTTATGGGAAAAGCATGTGTGAGAAAGATAGGGTAGAAATGAAGAGTATTGGCAAAGGTGACACATGTTGTCCCAGTGTCTCTTTTTGTAATTCCCCAGTGTCCATTTGATTCAGAGTGTTTATCTGCTGTCTGCGAGAGACAAGTGCTGACTTTTCATACATCAAACACAGACAAGCCACTGAAAATGCATTCTTAGTACTGCACTGTCCTTAAAAATGACTGACAAACACAACTAGAGACATAATCACACAGTGTGTACTGGCTCAGAATTTGACTTCATGAACATCTCTTTCTCTTACACATACACACTTTCAAACTATTGTTTTTATATTGAATTTTAAAAATGTGTATTTGCTTTCTTTATAATATAATAATAAATGTAATATAATATAAATATACGTTTTCCAATTGAGAATGCCACCAGATATCACCAAAATGTGTTTTTGTCAGATTTACTGTAGCTCACTTTTGGGGTTAATTTTGTCCCCAAACTAGTTTAGTCAAGTGCGTACACATGTACACATGTTTGCTGTTCAAATGGGGACTTTCCATCGACTTCTATTGTTTTTATACTCAGCTGATGATATTTTATATTCTCCAAATCTATTAATTTACCCCTTAACCTAATTCTGTAGTATCAAGCTGCTAGTGTAGCAGATTTTAGGTTTTATTGTCCTTGTGGGGACATTTGGTTCCCACAATGTAGAAGTCTATCCTTTTCTTCCTTAATTGAAGTACTTTTGAAATGCTAAATCACAACAAAGAACCAATATTCAAACAGTTGGCTGAATTCACAAATTGACAAACTAGCTGTCGAAATAATTTTTCAGGCATTTTTAAATATTTACTCTGATTAAATTAAAGTTTATGAATTACTATGCTTAAATTGAATCCCACAAGAAAGTTTGGAGTTAATCATTATGAGAATAATGATTGCCTATGACGTGCCTGGCTGTTCTATGAAGAATTTGGTCATTATCTTTCTTCATAACCCAGAAGTGCATGCAAGCAAAAATATTTACTCACAAATGTAATTTCTTGAACAGTCATTAAATCATTAAATTTCACTATTTGTTATTAGTTGTGTTTAAATGGGTTTAGACTGAAAAAAGATTACCGTAATGCAGATAATGAGAAATTCAAAATCATGTGTATGTAAATATATGCTGTTGTGTTCAATTGTTATTAGATATATGATCTTACAAAAAGTTAAATCTGTGGTGGTACTGAATTGTAATACAGTGGTGCTTTTTCTATACTGATATGATTTTTCAATGGCCAATATACAGTATTAAATATATAAGAATAACATGTACAATAACATGTGGCCATTCTTCTCAGAGTGAACTTCAGTTGAAGTGTGTTTACCTGGTGTAAAGATGCTCAATAACGGACACACACACACACACACACACACACACACACACACACACACACACACACACACACACACACACACACACACACACACACACACGTTGGTTCAGCTATCATTATGAGGCCTCTCAATAGACATAATGATTTTTATTCCGTACAGACTATAGATTCTATATTCTAACCCTACTCCTAAACCTAACCCTCACAAAAAACTTTCTGCATTTTTGCATTTTCAATAAAACATTGTTTAGTGTATTTTTTAAGCATACGTTTTCTCATAAACCACATTTATAGCGTAATACCCTTGTAATTACCAGTTTCTATCCTAAAAAAAGTCCTCATAAACCACTTAGGGGGCTTTCACACTAGCACTTTTGGTGCGCACCCCGGTTCGAATGACGTCAGAGTTCGGTTCGTTTGGATGATGTGAACGCTGTCTTCCGAACTCGGGTGCGCACCCGCGAACCGTACTCGGGTCCGCTTAAAAAGGTGGTCTGGGGTACGGTTCATGTGAACTCCAGTACGGTTCGCTGCTGATATGAACGCAATCGAACCAAACCGCGGAAGTGAATCGCTATTGATGACGTGCGTGTGTGCATGTATGCACTTACCTTGACGAAAAGCGGGATTGACGCACACGCACTGCAAGCAGAGAGATGATTTCTGCTTGCCTTCGCAAAAATTGTCTTCGGCGGACAGCCCGCTGTCTTTTGAACGATTTCAGTATTTTTGCGGCAGACAGACGCAACTGTGTTTCTGTATCTTGATGTTGAAAACAAAACCAAAGGTTAAAAAAAAGAAGAACAAATGTGAACCGAGCAAGTCTATTCATTGAATTTTGACGCCTTTTCATTTCGCGGTTATCAAGCAACACGATTACGCACCAGCTGCAGCTTGATGACGCAAGCGTACTGCGGTTCGGATACAAATATATAATGTGAACACAGTCCATCGGGGGCAGGGGGGAGGGGGGATCAATCGAACTCGGGTTCGGAACAGGCAATCGAACCAAGTGTGAAAGCCCCCTTAAACTTGCCCACACACGCACACATCTGTTTTCACATCTGAACCATGTGACAGCCATCTGTAACACTTTAGAATACTGTATATTACTTAATGCATAACTAATAAGGAATTACTGCAGAACTAATAAGTAATTCTTCATTAACACTTAAGTCACTACTATTAACTACTAAGGAAGATGTGTTAACTAATCAGTATGTAATAGCATTTTATAGTTGTGTTAAGTAACAATTAGCTAATCAATAACTATTGAATTCAGTCATGCCTCCTGATGAACTACTTTTAATTATCTACTAATTCAGCTTCAGGAGAAATAACTATTGAGTAACTACTAATGAACAGTCGATTAATTACAGTTACAATAATATCATAACAATTAGCCATTACAATATTCAGGTTTTGGCCCTTTCTTCTTCCTTACTTCTAATGTTATTATTACTATGGAAATGCAATACGCATTTCGTGGAATGACTACAC
The DNA here is from genome assembly GCF_025860055.1 of Xyrauchen texanus. NCBI lineage: Eukaryota > Metazoa > Chordata > Actinopteri > Cypriniformes > Catostomidae > Xyrauchen > Xyrauchen texanus. The sequence goes on from NC_068314.1 coordinate 7,830,370, forward strand.
TCCCAAAATGAGTCATTACAGCGAACAGTATTCTAAAGTGAAAATACAGGGAACCCATGATTATTTAATACAGAATTACCAGATAATCATTCATTAATGGGGTTCCCTGTATTTTCACTTTAGAGTACTGTTCCAGGTTGTAAGTAATTCCTTCATAATTATGTGGTAATTCTTTATTAATTACTCAGGGGTTCCCTGCATGTTCCCTTCCCCTCAGTCATTGCCTTACATACAGGAATAATTTACCCAAATGTAATGTGATATGTGCTGAGGAAAACAAGAGACACACACACTATACTGTATATAAATCATAAAGCTACCTGAGGTAAGTTAGCTAGTCACTTATAGTGGGGATGGGGTTCCATTCCGTTGTTGATTTCTGGTTACAGACCACACTCACAAAGCAATTGACCATTGAAGAAGAAAGGGTCACATCCTGAATATTGTAATGGCTAATTGTTATGATATTATTGTAATTGTAATTAATCGACTGTTCATTAGTAGTTACTCAATAGTTATTTCTCCTGAAGCTAAATTAATAGATAATTAAAAGTAGTTCATCAGGAGGCATGACTGAATTCAATAGTTATTGATTAGCTAATTGTTACTTAACACAACTATAAAATGCTATTACATACTGATTAGTTAACACATCTTCCTTAGTAGTAAATAGTAGTGACTTAAGTGTTAATGAAGAATTACCTATTAGTTCTGCAGTAATTCCTTATTAGTTATGCATTAAGTAAGATACAGTATTCTAAAGTGTTACCCAGCCATCTAATCATAACTAGAGAGACACATACTTACACACATCTCCCACACGCACATACACAACTTTTCTGGAGAGAGGCAAAGTATGGCTAGAAAGCAGAGATATTGAGAATTATTTAAAATGTAAAAAATAGAGCTTTCAATCTCTTAAACTTTTTAATCAAATTAATTACATGATATGCTGATTAATTCATCAAATTAATTACAGTTAATCACATAACAATATTTGCTCGAAATGCAGATAATTCAAAGACATGTTGTGGCTGATGAGTATATCATTGATTAAACAATACAAAAAGTGGCTAAGTTTATGTATTGTTTTTTTATTATTATTATTATTATTACTTGCCCTCTGACTCTACCTCTGGCACAAATTTACAAACTTATACGTAACTTTTATCACCAGCAATCACAATTAGGGGCCTTTAATCTTCAATAGAAGCCAGTTGAACACACATTTGCCCATTTCTTTTGACAACAGTAAGTGGAAACTCTCCCAGAATAACCGATGCCATATTGTGTCAGTTTAGCTGTCAGATATTACAGTTTCATATGATATGATTTGTCGTTTGGTTATATTAAATCCTACATGTCAGCCTTCATATCTCAACATGCCAGTTTCAAATATCGTATCACTGTATGGACACACGACAAGCTAATATACTAAACATCAAACTCAAATGACTATTATAATCCATTCATGAAGGCAAATATCCTGACCAGATGTCACTTGCACATTTTGATCCTATTAGTGAATCCTATTAGACATCTCTGTCATAATATAGTCATGATATTCTCTGTCATAGATTGTGAAGTAAGCATGCAAGCTGTTATAGCTAGGTAGTTAGCACTTCTGGTGCAGCTCTCATTTCAGTGGTCAAATGTGCTCTTACAGTATGTCATTACTACTTCTACTACTACAACTACTATTTATAAAATTATTTCTATAAGTAACTATTACATAATACACCTAGATTTTTGTGGTGCTTGTGCATGCAAAACTTGGCTCCAAATTTCTAGGATGTTCAGGGTGGTTTGGCAACGTGCTGCTTTGTGGTCAGTAAGGTGGTTCTCTATTTGGTTGATAGAGTTTTCTGGGGTTATGTCTAGAAGGGAACTGTTGAGCTGGGAAAGTCTCGCAAGAGTCTCATTTTCTGTTTTTAGGGTAAGGGGTTTATTCAAATCCCTAACTCCAAGCATGAACAATGATAATGCTTGCCTAAGCGAGCACATTTACAAAAATAATTCAGTCGCAAACAACACTCCTTATAAACTCTACCAGTCCTACTGACACCTGCACTTATGTGCCTTGTCCTCTAGTCATCTTCCTTTTCTTCTTTTCTTTTCTTCTAGACCTCCCTGTGATCTTCATCGTCTTTGTATTTTGCACACCGATGCTCTTCATTATGTGAAATTAATGAACATTCTTCTGATGTAATTACATTGTCAGTAAATGGTTCATTGTCTCTCCCAGGTGCAAGAGTGGTTGTGTCTGAACTGTCAAATGCAGAGGGCATTGGGGATTGACATGGAGACACCACGATCAAAGAGCCAGCAGCAGATCCACTCGCCATCCCAGCCCAGCAAACCTCAACTCCAGCCTGAATCACAACCCATGGTGGCCCCGCAGTCCCAGCCCCAACACCAACCTCAACCCCAGTCTCAGCCTCCCCCAGAAGCAAAGAAGCAGCCCCTTCCCCAAGCTACCCCTCTAAGCAAACCTCCTGCTCCAGGTGCCATCCCTCTTCCAGGCTTGGCCAAAGCCCCTTCCCAGCCTGACCTCTCTCGCTTGGGCCCTGGAGCCCAGTCCCAGGCCCCGTGGCAGGACCAGACCCGCAGTGCTGGAAGCTCCCCATCCCGTCAACCTCCTCCACCAGAACAACCCTTTGGGAAACTCTTTGGTTTTGGTGCTTCACTCTTGAACCAGGCTAGTAGTTTGATATCTGTAGATCCCGTGCAAACCGCACCGCCAGCCCACCAACCTTCATCCCCCAAGCCACCACAGAAACAACAGGGACCCACTGGACCTGGTCCAGCAGGGGGTGTTAAACTTGCAGCCCAGCCCGGTCCACCAAGGCAAGATGCTGCTCCAAAGCCCAAAGTGTGTTGCCCACTCTGTAAGACTGAGCTGAACTTGGGAGATCCAGTTAAGCCTCCAAATTACAACCACTGCACCCAGTGCCACACCCAAGTCTGCAACATGTGTGGCTTTAACCCTACTCCTCACCTGACCGAGGTATGAAAGTAGTTTTTTTTATCTTGCTTATTGCTGGTTTGGAATGTCTGAAAAATTCAGGTAATTGTTAATGTGCCTGAGCCTTGCAAGTCTTGAGTGGCTCTTCTTTAACATTGTTGTGGCTTAGTCTCTCTTTTCACTAAAATGTATCTTTTGACAAGTTTTCGTCTGAGACCTGTGAGTTGAAATAATGACTTAATCACTTAATAATTGCAAGTCACATCACTCTGATGTGCTCTTACGTTGGGTGCTGCTGACTAACCAATCAGAATTAACCTCAGGCTAAATTAGTAAATCAAACAGAGATATGAGGATGAGTACTGTATATTCAGAGACTAGTGGGAGCTGGAATTGTTTTTGATCATATGGTGTGGAAATTGCATATTTCTGCCTTGTGGTGATGTCATCTCGCAGTTTATAAGATCAGTGCAGTTTAGGGCGGGTTACTTCCAATTTTTTTTCTTTTTTGAGACATATCAAACAACAGATCTTGTCTGGCCAAGGGATAGTTGAGGAAATTATATTGATGTATATCAGTGATTCAGAATCATTGATCACATAATACCATATTACACATATCATCTTATACAGTGTTGTGCTACCGAAAGGGGTTATTTATCTGCAAAACATTATTATGTTGATTTTATTACAAATAAGATCTAGATATAACATTTTATAAATAGTTTTCAAGTAGAATAAAAGGTGTTATCAGTATTAACTATATAAAGCATCCATTTGGTTAAATCACTTAAAATTAAAATTACTGTATGTTAAAATGTAATAAAACTTAATGACATTTTACACTAGACTTAAAGTGTACTATTTTTTTTCCCCAATTAAAAAGTTTTACTCCTATAGAAATTCATTGTAATTTTGAAACATATTTATAAAATCTATTCATATCAGTAACCTCATACAAGTGGTTTTATTCTATATGGGACAGGGGCGCCCTCATGGAGGCTGCCATTTTAGAATCACATGACCAGCTGAATTCTACTTGCTTAATCTCCATAACTGTTTTGTTGTTGGACACTTTAACTCTTGGATTAAGTTAATCATGGCTGATTGTGAATAGTACATTTCTACAATGACATCTTTAACTGAAAACTATTGATTTTGAATGATGTTGTTTCCAAACCATTAGGTGTCACTGTAATTCCAAGATGACACTAGCATAAAGTTACTGAGTGCACTTTTAATTATTTAACCAAGAACTGCTGTTACACAGAGTGACCGAAATGTTGCTAATATGGCACTGCTTATTTCTCTTAATTTTAACATTTCAAACTTTTTGACCTGTTCACTTGAGGGTGTTAGATCATTACAGTCTTTTCATGGTAATATGTCATGGTATTTTTGGGGGGAAAGTATATTTTAGTGTGATTTTCCAAATGTATTTGAAATGTGGTCAGATTTAGAAGCAATTACTTATCTTTAAGCTTCCAAGGAACTGTTGAGGTGAGGCTTTAGACAAATGTTTTGAGTGTCTTTTATATAGGCCCTTTGGTTCGAATAGAGGTCAATAGATTATCACAAATAACATTTTGCATTTGAGCACTTGGGGAAATTCTGCTGTATTTTGACTGTATTTTCCAATAGCTCTATAAGGATATATGTCAAATTGAGAGAGATTTGTCAGACTTAATCTGTCATTGAGTTTTTCATGAGTTTTTCAAAGCTCAATTTCAGTCTGTGAGATTTCCCCTCAGTCAATGTATTTCCGAAAACTCTTTTACATTTCTACCACCTGTCCGGGTGTCTTTGAAGTCATTCACAACTCTCAAGCTGAAAGCCATCAAATGACTCACTGCCCCTCAGGTCGACAGACAGACGCTCACTGATGGTTTCATTTCCTTCTAATAAAGTAACGATCCTCGTGCAAATTAGTTCCATTGATCGCGTTTAAGCTACTTAATTCAGAGGCCAACAAATTTGACCCTACCCTGTTAGCCGAGCCGGAAAGTTTCTTCTGAGAGTAAGGAAAGCTGGGGGAGTTTTCCACCAAGAAAGCAAACTGATAAGTATGCAAATCCAAATTGATTGAATGATGGCACTAATAACAAGCTTTCAGGGAAGTGTTGCATTGTTTTATAAGCTCACATAGGCTTTACGTAGACACAGCTCTCACAAATCGAGTGTGAAAACTGTCAAATCTTAAGCGAATACACTATAATCTGTCTTGTATTTTTTTTTTTCTTTTTTCTTGTTGTTTTAAAAGGGCACAGTTGGTGACATGATATGGGCTGCAGACTCCTGTTGTATACAGTCTCTCATGTTGTATGTGTCATCTGACCTTTTTGGTGGACTAGTTTGACCCCCTTGTGTCACTGCGGTCAAGCCAGCCGCCACTTCGAAATGAGCGGTCAAACTAGCCGCACCTATATTTCGTGGTGCGCGTATACACTGGTTATTGCGGTATGACCGTCAGAACTAAAACAAGTTAATTCCTGCTAAGGCAATTTCACATGCATTCATTTATTCTGTCTGTCTGTCTGTCAGAAAGAAAGGAAGACAGAACGAAAGAAAGAAAGATTTTAGCACACCTCACAACCTGTCACTGCACGATATATTGAAGTCCAAAATAAGAACCCCCCCCCCAAAACTCATATATTACCTTTTTTGTCCATACATTCAGAAAATCATAAAAATAAAAGTCCTAGCTTCCACAGACCAATTTCACCTCAGATGGGGAGGACACCTTCTCAAGGTGTGAACTGCAATGTTTCAGGACATTCTGATGTTGAATTCCAAAATAAGAGCCCCCCAAAACTCATATATTACCTTTTTTGTCCATACATTCAGAAAATCATAAAAATAAAAGTCCTAGTTTCCACAGACCAATTTCACCTCAGATGGGGAGGACACATTCTCAAGGTGTGAACTACAATGTTTCAGGACATTCTGATGTTGAATTCCAAAATAAGAGCCCCCCAATCTCGAATATTAGATGTTTTGTTTACACATTCAGAAAATCATAAAAATAAAAGTCCTAGTTTCCACAGACCAATTTCACCTCAGGTGGGGAGGACACTTTCTCAAGGTGTGAACTACAATGTTTCAGGACATTCTGATGTTGAATTCCAAAATAAGAGCTCCCCAAACTCGAATATTAGATGTTTTGTTTACACATTCAGAAAATCATAAAAATAAAAGTCCTAGTTTCCACAGACCAATTTCACCTCAGGTGGGGAGAACACCTTCTCAAGGTGTGAACTAAAATGTTTCAGGACATTCTGTTGTTGAATTCCAAAATAAGAGCCCCCCAAACTCGAATATTAGATGTTTTGTTTACACATTCAGAAAATCATAAAAATAAAAGTCCTAGCTTCCACAGACCAATTTCACCTCAGATGGAGAGGACACCTTCTCAAGGTGTGAACTACAATGTTTCAGGACATTCTGATGTTGTCTTCCAAAATAAGAGCCCCCCCAAAACTCATATATTACCTTTTTTGTCCATACATTCAGAAAATCATAAAAATAAAAGTCCTAGCTTCCACAGACCAATTTCACCTCAGATGGGGAGGACACCTTCTCAAGGTGTGAACTACAATGTTTCAGGACATTCTGATGTTGAATTCCAAAATAAGAGCCCCCAAACTCGAATATTAGATGTTTTGTTTACACATTCAGAAAATCATAAAAATAAAAGTCCTAGTTTCCACAGACCAATTTCACCTCAGGTGGGGAGGACACCTTCTCAAGGTGTGAACTACAATGTTTCAGGACATTCTGATGTTGAATTCCAAAATAAGAGCCCCCCCCAAAACTCATATATTACCTTTTTTGTCCATACATTCAGAAAATCATAAAAATAAAAGTCCTAGTTTCCACAGATCAATTTCACCTCAGGTGGGGAGGACACCTTCTCAAGGTGTGAACTACAATGTTTCAGGACATTCTGATGTTGAATTCCAAAATAAGAGCCCCCCAAACTCGAATATTAGATGTTTTGTTTACACATTCAGAAAATTATAAAAATAAAAGTCCTAGTTTCCACAGACCAATTTCACCTCAGGTGGGGAGGACACCTTCTCAAGGTGTGAACTGCAATGTTTCAGGACATTCTGATGTTGAATTCCAAAATAAGAGCCCCCAAACTCGAATATTAGATGTTTTGTTTACACATTCAGAAAATCATAAAAATAAAAGTCCTAGCTTCCACAGACCAATTTCACCTCAGGTGGGGAGGACACCTTCTCAAGGTGTGAACTACAATGTTTCAGGACATTCTGATGTTGAATTCCAAAATAAGAGCCCCCCAAACTCGAATATTAGATGTTTTGTTTACACATTCAGAAAATCATAAAAATAAAAGTCCTAGTTTCCACAGACCAATTTCACCTCAGGTGGAGAGGACACCTTCTCAAGGTGTGAACTACAATGTTTCAGGACATTCTGATGTTGTCTTCCAAAATAAGAGCCCCCCCAAAACTCATATATTACCTTTTTTGTCCATACATTCAGAAAATCATAAAAATAAAAGTCCTAGCTTCCACAGACCAATTTCACCTCAGATGGGGAGTACACCTTCTCAAGGTGTGAACTACAATGTTTCAGGACATTCTGATGTTGAATTCCAAAATAAGAGCCCCCCAAACTGGAATATTAGATGTTTTGTTTACACATTCAGAAAATCATAAAAATAAAAGTCCTAGTTTCCACAGACCAATTTCACCTCAGGTGGGGAGGACACCTTCTCAAGGTGTGAACTACAATGTTTCAGGACATTCTGATGTTGAATTCCAAAATAAGAGCCCCCCAAAACTCATATATTACCTTTTTGTCCATACATTCAGAAAATCATAAAAATAAAAGTCCTAGTTTCCACAGACCAATTTCACCTCAGGTGGGGAGGACACCTTCTCAAGGTGTGAACTACAATGTTTCAGGACATTCTGATGATGAATTCCAAAATAAGAGCCCCCCAAACTCGAATATTAGATGTTTTGTTTACACATTCAGAAAATTATAAAAATAAAAGTCCTAGTTTCCACAGACCAATTTCACCTCAGGTGGGGAGGACACCTTCTCAAGGTGTGAACTACAATGTTTCAGGACATTCTGATGTTGAATTCCAAAATAAGAGCCCCCAAACTCGAATATTAGATGTTTTGTTTACACATTCAGAAAATCATAAAAATAAAAGTCCTAGCTTCCACAGACCAATTTCACCTCAGGTGGGGAGGACACCTTCTCAAGGTGTGAACTACAATGTTTCAGGACATTCTGATGTTGAATTCCAAAATAAGAGCCCCCCAAACTGGAATATTAGATGTTTTGTTTACACATTCAGAAAATCTTAAAAATAAAAGTCCTAGTTTCCACAGACCAATTTCACCTCAGGTGGGGAGGACACCTTCTCAAGGTGTGAACTACAATGTTTCAGGACATTCTGATGTTGAATTCCAAAATAAGAGCCCCCCAAACTGGAATATTAGATGTTTTGTTTACACATTCAGAAAATCATAAAAATAAAAGTCCTAGCTTCCACAGACCAATTTCACCTCAGGTGGGGAGGACACCTTCTCAAGGTGTGAACTACAATGTTTCAGGACATTCTGATGTTGAATTCCAAAATAAGAGCCCCCCAAACTGGAATATTAGATGTTTTGTTTACACATTCAGAAAATCATAAAAATAAAAGTCCTAGTTTCCACAGACCAATTTCACCTCAGGTGGGGAGGACACCTTCTCAAGGTGTGAACTACAATGTTTCAGGACATTCTGATGTTGAATTACAAAATAAGAGCCCCCCAAACTCAAATATTAGATGTTTTGTTTACACATTCAGAAAATCATAAAAGAAACATTTCGAAAAGTTTAAATAAGGGGATGTATAGGTTTTGTTTTGACTGCGTCTATGCAAAAATATATATATTGTACCTTGTAAAAATATGACATGCCTGCATCTGTCTTTGAGTAACTCAATATAACAACCTTTATTATTGTCTATCATTAGCAAGATGTGATATATATATATATAGATATATATTTGTGTGTGTGTGAGTGTGTGTGTATGTGTGTTTGTGTGTGTAAATTTTAATACTTTGTAGACAGGCATCAAGTTTTGACAGACAGCCAATGAAACAAAGAAATGCGCACCTTATGAAATACATTTCACAGTCGATAGCGATTGTTTTTAGTGTTTGCAATGGCAAGTGCAATGCACACTTGTCCCCAGAAGCCGTCTTTATTTGTAATATTATCATCATAGTTGCCGAGATTCTTTTTCAGGACTTCAACTGTCTCCACAATTTCATTGTCTACTATATGTATGGTTTTGTTCTATTGGGGAAATAATGCATTAATACAAATAAATGACATAGTTAGACATAGTTATTGCACTAAGTTCAAATTCACAGATGGATAGTTAATGATTGAATTACTCACCCCAAATAACTTGAATGAGTGCACTCTGTATAAAATCAAAAGAGGAAGACATTAGGATGACAGCATATATATATATATATATATATAATACTGGAATACTGTTCCGTCATTAATATATAAATACACAGGAACAAATGAGTAACGCACTGTTGACATTCAAGTAACTACTATTAACTAACAAGAATTAATAAAACAATTTGTAATTAATATTGCTTTGTCGAATGAGGTAGTTCACTATTAGAAAAGTACTATACTTATTTATTACTTATCTATTACTTACCTATTAAAAATTAATAAACAGTTTCATAATACTTGTGTTTTATGCATAATGCATAACTATTGTACATTTAAGACTAAGGTAACTCCCTTTGTAATGACTGTATGTATAATCTGTATTCTAAAGAGAAAACATCACAAAAACCTCAAAAGTTTAAATTACTTAAGTAAGTATTTAAGAATTCTCATGCTTTTCACTTTAAAGTAATGTTCAAAATAATTAGTATTTTTGGAATATTTGATTCATTATTATTTTCACTTTAGAATTAATTATACATTAAACATTACACGCATTATTTTGAACCTGTACAGTTATAAGTAGTCTTCAGGGAGGAGTGAAAAAAATTGTAGTTAACGTTACTGATTAAATAACAGTGCACTACTAAGCCAACTAAGTCCTATAACTTACTAATTCGGTAATCAGAGTTTTTGGTTAATAAATAATAGTTACTAGAGTGTTCATGTTTGCGCTACTCATTTGCTCCTGTGTAGAAAAAATCAAACTAACTTTACTTAGACAATAACTTTTTATAGAGTTGCTGTAAAGTCAAAACAATATGTGTCCTTTGACTTTACTATTTTCACTGTAAGCTGCTTTGAAACCATCCGTATTGTAAAAAGCGCTATATGTGACTTGACTTAACTAGTTTTTCATTAATGATGGCATGGAACCGTATTGTAAATTTATCACTGTAATTACTTTTCGGTGATAGCATCAACAATCATCAGTTTCTATTGAAAATAATTATGACAATTGATTGAACCAAAGACTGGCCTAAGTAAAACATTTATCTTTTATTATTCAGTAGACACTTTACTGTATAATAAACATTTGCATGACATTAGACAGACCTCAGAGAAATAACATGTTAGCCTAGAATAGATGGTTGAATTTTGCAACGTAGGGCTAATTGATTTGACATGCATGGCTAATGGTGTGTGGCAAACAATGTAATTGCCGTGATGAGTAACGTTACTCAAATGTGCAAATAAATCCAGCTGTGTATCGCAAATGGGAATTGCACATTTAATAAAAAGATGCAGTCACCCTTTCTTTTTCTTCGGCATATTTTCCGTCATCAGATGGTGCAAGTTACGGTTTTGGTTGTTCATTAAGAAACAGCAATACCTACTGTCATCGCACGGTTGTTGTAGGTGTAGGTGCATGTTTAGGCCTCGCAGGTGCCTGTTTAAAACGTATTACATATTTGCTCTTTTGACATTGCACTACGTTGCACAGTGTAATTTCACAAATACAACATAGTTTAGGCATAATAACCATTAAAAATATAATGGCGATCATAGAGGTCAAATCTGAAGTAGACAGTACGTTAATAAAATATCTCTTATTTTCAAGATATAAATGTAATGCAACAGTAATCTAAGTTACTTAATTCTACATTACTGTCGCAGTTAAGTTTTCTATGCAAAATGTTGCAGTTAAATGTTTTTATTACAGGTTAAAATAGCGTGACCAGATGAGATGAAATGGGGGGTCCTGTAGTCTAATATGTAGTCATTGTTCTTTGCCAAAGTATTTTTTTCATTGTTTTCTGTGTATTTTTTCTGTGTGCCACGACAAATCAATCACTCCTTTACGACTGGCTGCACATTAATTCACTGAGCTCTCGGCTGCTGCAACTTGCGCTCTCTTCACGACTCAACCTCCACGGACAGTTTTTAATGTTTTATCAGACAATAACTACTCATTTTTTTGCTGTAGTATAATTTTCGGGCCAATCAGGGCTGATTCGGGATTCGGGACAACAGCTTAGATTTCGGGATTGTCCCGAATTTTTCGGGACTTCTGGTCACCCTAGGTTAAAATAATGAACCACTTTCACCGACATTAAACTTCCAGTCCTGAAACGATTTATTATGGCTCCCTCTGGTGGACAACAGCTACCACCAGTCCAACTTAGCATATATGCATTCAACCATGTAACGGTGGTTTCCATAATTAAGCATATTAAGCTTATGCTTTAATTATGTAGTTTTGAAAATAATATTCTAAACTACAAGTGGATCTGGTGGGGCTTACATCGATGCCTCTCCGGGAACCAGCACCTTATCGTGGTGGAGAGGTTTGTGTGCCCTTATGATCCTGAGGGCTGTGTTGTCTGGAGCCATGTGCTCCTGGTAGGGTCTCCCAAGGCAAAGTGGTCTCATGTGAGGGGCCAGACTAAGAATGGTTCACAAAGACTCTATGGAAAAAACGGAAAGAGGAGGAGTTACCCTGCCCGGAGGAAGCCCGCGGCCCCTGTCTGGAGCCAGGCCCAGATGGAGGGCTCGTCGGCGAGCGCCTGGTGGCCGGGCTTGTCACGGAGCCCGGCCGGGCACAGCCCGAAGAAGCGACGTGAAACCCCCCTCTACATCCCTTGGGCCCACCACCCATTGGAGAAACCGCAGGAGTCGGGTGCGCTGCCATATGTGTGGCAGTGAAGGCCGTGGGCCTCGACGGACCAGACCCGGGCAGCAAAATCTAGCTCTGGGGACGTGGAATGTCACCTCACTGGGAGAGAAGGAGCCGGAACTGGTGAGGGAGGTGGGGTTACCAGTTGGATCAAGGTACCGACAGGCCCGAAGGGCTGCGGCCTCGGCCGTGAGGGAGGCAAAGCAGTGGGTGTGGGAAAAGTTCGGAGAAGCCATGGAGAAGGACTTTCGGTCCGCACCAAAGTGCTTCTGGAAAACAGTCCGCCACCTTAGGAGGGGGAAACGGAGAACCATCCAAGCTGTATACAGCAAAGATGGGACGCTGTTGACCTCAACCGAAGAGGTTATTGAGCGGTGGAAGGAACACTTTGAAGAACTCCTAAATCCCAAAACACTCTCTATGCTAGAGGCAGAGCAGGAGGCCGATGGGGATCAGATTCTATTTCCCTGGGGGAGGTCACTGAGGTAGTCAAACAACTCCGCAGTGGCAAAGCCCTGGGGATTGATGAGATCCGACCAGAAATGCTGAAAGCTTTGGATGTGGAAGGGGTGTCATGGATGACACGCCTCTTCAACATTGCGTGGAAATATGGGACAGTGCCTAAGGAGTGGCAGAACTGGGTAGTGGTTCCCCTCTTCAAAAAGGGGGATCAGAGAGTGTGTGCCAACTACAGGGGTATCACACTTCTTAACCTCCCTGGTAAAGTTTACTCCAAGGTGCTGGAGAGGAGGGTTCGGCCGATTGTCGAACCTCGGATTGAAGAAGAACAATGCGGTTTTCGTCCTGGCCGTGGAACAACGGACCAGATCTTTACTCTCGCAAGGATCCTGTAGGGGGCCTGGGAGTATGCCCATGTATGCTACATGTGTTTTGTGGATCTGGAGAAGGCGTATGACCGGGTCCCCCGGGAGAGACTGTGGGAGGTGCTGCGGGAGTACGGGGTGAGGGGGTCCCTTCTTAGGGTGATCCAATCCCTATACGTCCAAAGCGAGAGCTGTGTCCGGGTCCTCGGCACGAAGTCGAGTTCATTCCATGTGTGGGTTGGTCTCCGCCAAGGCTGCGCTTTGTCACCAATCCTGTTTGTGATATTCATGGACAGGATATCGAGGCGTAGTCGGGGTGGGCAAGGTGTGCGTTTCGGTGGGCTGGGGATCTCAACGCTGCTTTTTGCAGATGATGTTGTCTTCATGTCATCATTGGTCCGTGACCTTCAGCTCTCACTGGATCGCTTGGCAGTCGAGTGTGAAGCAGCTGGGATGAGGATTAGCACCTCTAAATCTGAGGCCATGGTTCTCAGCAGGATACCGATGGAGTGCGTACTCCAGGTAGGGAAGGAGGTATTGCCCCAAGTTAAGGAGTTCAAGTACCTCGGGGTCTTGTTCACGAGTGAGGGGACAATGTAGCGGGATGTTGGCCTGAGAATCGGGGCAGCGGGGGCGGTATTGCACTCGCTCTATCGCACCGTTGTCACGAAAAGAGAGCTGAGCCGAAAGGCAAAGCTCTCGATCTACCGTTCAATTTTTGTTCCTACCCTCACCTATGGTCATGAAGGCTGGGTCATGACCGAAAGAACTAGGTCGCGAGTACAAGCGGCCGAAATGGGCTTCCTCAGAAGGGTGGCGGGCTTCTCCCTTAGAGATAGGGTGAGGAGCTCATTCATCCGTGAGGAGCTCGGAGTAGAGCCGCTGCTCCTTTGCGTCGAAAGGAGTCAGTTGAGGTGGTTTGGGCATCTGGTAAGGATGCCCCCTGGCTGCCTCCCTAGGGAGGTGTTTCAGGCACATCCAGCTGGGAGGAGGTCTCGGGGAAGACCCAGGATTAGGTGGAGAGATTACATCTACACACTGGCCTGGGAATGCCTCGGGGTCCCCCAGTCAGAGCTGGTTAATGTGGCTCGGGATAGGGAAGTTTAAAGCCCCCTGCTGGAGCAGCTGCCCCCACGACCCGACTTCGGATAAGCGGTTGGATGGATGGATGGATGGATGGAGAAAATAACATCCATCACAAAACTGATGGGGAGAAACACAAGAATCAGAATAACGAACACATGCAAAAATAAATTGAGTAGCTACTTCAGCACCACGGACAGCATAATTGATTTGTATAGAGCACTTCTGAGGCTTCAAAGTTATTAGGCATGGTCAAGGATACCAATATGTGTTTATTATATGTGATGTTTTGTGAGTAAAAGTCAGAAAGAGAGAAGAAAGCTTCCAATAGGGACACAGAGAAATACATTTGCATAATGATCTTCCCACCCTCATCCGGAAGGCAGAATCCCAGACAGCATTCAAAAGACAACTGAAGACTTATCTCTTCCATGAGTACTTAACATAAAAAAAAAAAAAAACTTTCCTTCTCCTTTAAATCCTCCCTTTTCTGGTTTTTGCTACTCTGAGCAATGCCTGAACTTTGTATTTTCAGCACTTCTTGCATGTTCTTGCCTCTTCATGTAGTCCTCAGTTGTAAGTCACTTTGGATAAAAGCGTCTGCTAAATGACTAAATGTAAATGTAAATAAGTAATAAACATTGAAAGCAGTGTTATACAGATCTTCGACAGACAAACAGTCCTTGAGGCAACATGGGCGATTACAATACTTGTTTAAAGTACATAATTTTATGTGAGTCAAAAAAGATGTAAATGTATTCACATGCCAGTTACATATCACAATGACATCTATATTGCACAAATTAATGTCCACCACAGAGAGATTTGTGTCAACTAATATTTTCAATGGATAGACACAAGCACAAAGGGAATAGGAATAAAAGTCTCTTCTGGGCATTGTTCACAACTGAGAGCATATAATTGTCCAACTTGAGATCATGAAAGACACTGCGACGGTGCAATTTACATCATCTGCACTGGCTTGGGCACTGTTGTGACTGAAACAGAAAAACAGGGAAATTAATGTTATTACTCATCAATTACAGAAAACAGAAGTCTTAAAAGGCCATTTATTTTGTAAAACAACATCAGAATGTCCTGAAACATTGTAGTTGACACCGTGAGAAGGTGTCCTCTCCATCTGAGTTGAAATTGGTCTGTGGAAAAAGGTAATGAGTTTTGGGGGGGGGCTCTTATTTTGGAATTCAACATCAGAATGTCCTGAAACATTGTAGTTGACACCTTGAGAAGGTGTCCTCCCCACCTGAGGTGAAATTGGTCTGTGGAAACTAGGACTTTTATTTTTATGATTTTCTGAATGTGTACACAAAACATCTAGTATTCGAGCTTGGGGGGCTCTTATTTTGGAATACAACATCAGAATGTCCTGAAACATTGTAGTTGACACCTTGAGAAGGTGTCCTCTCCACCTGAGGTGAAATTGGTCTGTGGAAGCAAGGACTTTCAGTTGTATGATTTTCTGAATGTATGGACAAAACAGGAAATATATGAGTTTTGGGGGGCTCTTATTTTGGAATACAACATCAGAATGTCCTGAAACATTGTAGTTCACACCTTGAGAAGGTGTCCTCCCCATCTGAGGTGAAATTGGTCTGTGGAAGCTAGGACCTTTATTTTTATGATTTTCTGAACGTATGGACAAAAAAGGTAATATATGAGTTTTGGGGGGGGGGCTCTTATTTTGGAATTCAACATCAGAATGTCCTGAAACATTGTAGTTCACACCTTGAGAAGGTTTCCTCCTCATCTGAGGTGAAATTGGTCTGTGGAAACTAGGACTTTCAGTTGTATGATTTTCTGAATATATGGACAAAACAGGTCATATATGAGTTTTGGGGGGCTCTTATTTTGGAATACAACATCAGAATGTCCTGAAACATTGTATTTAACACCTTGAGAAGGTGTCCTCCCCATCTGAGGTGAAATTGGTCTGTGGAAGCTAGGACTTTTATTTTTATGATTTTCTGAATGTATGGACAAAAAAGGTAATATATGAGTTTGGGGGGGCTCTTATTTTGGAATTCAACATCAGAATGTCCTGAAAGATTGTAGGTCACACCTTGAGAAGGTGTCCTCCCCATCTGAGGTGAAATTGGTCTGTGGAAGCTAGGACTTTTATTTTTATGATTTTCTGAATGTATGGACAAAAAAGGTAATATATGAGTTTTGGGGGGGGCTCTTATTTTGGAATTCAACATCAGAATGTCCTGAAACATTGTAGTTCACACCTTGAGAAGGTGTCCTCCCCACCTGAGGTTAAATTGGTCTGTGGAAACTAGGGCTTTTATTTTTATGATTTTCTGAATGTGTAAAAAAAACCATCTAATATTTGAGTTTGGGGGGCTCTTATTTTGGAATTCAACATCAGAATGTCCTGAAACATTGTAGTTCACACCTTGAGAAGGTGTCCTCCCCATCTGAGGTGAAATTGGTCTGTGGAAACTAGGACTTTTATTTTTATGATTTTCTGAATGTATGGACAAAAAAGGTAATATATGACCTTGGGGGGCTCTTATTTTGGAATTCAACATCAGAATGTCCTGAAATATTGCAGTTCACACCTTGAGAAGGTGTCCTCCCCATCTGAGGTGAAATTGGTCTGTGGAAACTAGGACTTTTATTTTTATGATTTTCTGAATGTATGGACAAAAAAGGTAATATATGAGATTTGGGGGGATCTTATTTTGGAATTCAACATCAGAATGTCCTGAAACATTGTAGTTCACACCTTGAGAAGGTGTCCTCCCCATCTGAGGTGAAATTGGTCTGTGGAAGCTAGGACTTTTATTTTTATGATTTTCTGAATGTATGGACAAAAAAGGTAATATATGAGTTTTGGGGGGGGTTCTTATTTTGGAATTCAACATCAGAATGTCCTGAAACATTGTAGTTCACACCTTGAGAAGGTGTCCTCCCCACCTGAGGTGAAATTGGTCTGTGGAAACTAGGACTTTTATTTTTATGATTTTCTGAATGTATGGACAAAAAAGGTAATATATGAGTTTTTTGGGGGGGGGGCTCTTATTTTGGAATTCAACATCAGAATGTCCTGAAACATTGTAGTTCACACCTTGAGAAGGTGTCCTCCCCACCTGAGGTGAAATTGGTCTGTGGAAACTAGGACTTTTATTTTTATGATTTTCTGAATGTATGGACCTTGTGTTTCCTTGAGAAGGTGTGAACATGCAGTGAAGGTGTGAAGGTGCAGAGACAGGTTGTGAGGTGTGCTAAAATCTTTCTTTCTTTCGTTCTGTCTTCCTTTCTTTCTGACAGACAGACAGACAGAATAAATGAATGCATGTGAAATGGCCTTAGCAGGAATTAACTTGTTTTAGTTCTGACTGTCATACCGCAATAACCAGTGTATACGCGCACCGCGAAATATAGGTGCGGCTAGTTTGACCGCTCATTTCGAAGTGGCGGCTGGCTTGACCGCAGTCTTGTGTCATGGATGCTCTTGTTCAGGCTTATGTCCATACACTTTTAGAAACCAATGCAATAATTTTCTTATCAAAAGATTACATTTTTCATGTTATTATTAGAAGGAATGTCTTTGTGCTCTTTCCTGCCCAGGTGAAACACTGCTATAAGCAGCTTAAATCAGCTGGTTTAGCTGGTCTCCCAGCCTGGCATTGCATCGTTAGCTTAGCAACATGCTAATATCTGACTCTATTGAAATCAACTGTATGCTTAGTCTTATGTGCGATTCATGCTTGGAGTGCCACCTGTTCAGAGCATTTCAGATCAGATAATTGTAGTTAGGAAGCTTCTTTAGGTTGCTGGCAATGTAGACTCTAAGACAGGTAGCACAATATGTTTTGAAACAAAAGTTAATGGCTAAGAAAGTTAATGTTAATGAAAGCTAAGAGAGTTAATGGCTAAGAAAGCTTGCTTACATGCTTCTATTATACAACTTCCTTCTCTGATAACAACTTTTGTTAAGGTTATTTTTGCACAGAGCTGTAACTAGATATTATGGAGAGCAATTCTTCCTTCCTTCCAAACAAACATGATTAATTCTCTAGAGGCAACTCACACAACCCTAGTCATATTTGCCACATATTTATTTATATCAACTAACAGAATCTAGGTCTAAAAAATATCTCATTAGCATGTGGGCTAGATGGCAAAAACACAATTAGGGTGATAGACAACTGGACCTGAAGCACAGTAAATCTAAATAAAACACTCTAAATGGTATGGCAGTTAGAAAACACATTATACATAACTATATAAACTATATACAGTATAGTGTCCTACCAGACATGCATTCTCTCTACCATACTGCTGCATGATATATTGGCTATGCTTGGGACAGCATACTACCATACTATTCTTACTATTTCTGCAGTATTCAATATGCATTATGTACATGGTATGCAAATGTTTTGTATGCCTAGAATACATGTATTCATTTGTCAAAATGTGCAGTATACAACAGAGAATACTTCCATTTCCATTGTACTGAATGAACCAGAGAATACCAAGAGATATTTAAATTTTCTATTTTATTTTTATAATTTGTATGTGTATGTTTTTTATGTTTATTTTTTTTTACTCATTGTTTTGATTGTTTAATTTTTCATCATATATAATAAAAAAACATAAAATATTTCAGTTTTTATTATTGTAATTTTGTTTACACAATTCAGTTTTGGTATCTTCAAAATATATATTTTTTTGAGTGTAACTGGACTGCACTTGTTGGCTTACATTTTAGATACATATAGTACATACGTGTTTGTGAGTGTTTGTGTGTGTGTGTGTGTGTGTGTGTGTGTGTGTGTGTGTGTGTGTTTGTTTAGCAGATGCAAACGTATGACTAAGAATGCTATAAAATACTGCTGTTTGAAACATTTATTGGCTGTATACTTGACATACTTTAAAAAAATTATAGGCACACTGCAGAGTATATACAGTGCAGTATACAGTAAGTATTCCATCTGAATATAGCCATTAAAAAGCTGCAATGATAGCTCAAACAAGTCTTTGAATAATTTTTGTAACCGATGCTTTGATTCAGTTGATTCTGAAGTTTAATTGTTTGAAAGAATCAGTTCTGTAAAATTATTCCTGTAATTGTCGGCATTTTCCGGTGGGCCAACGCACTTTGTGGCCGATCAGGGGCGGACTGGCCATCGGGAGAACCGGGACTAAGCTGAAATGAGCCGCCGCATTATGCAGAATGGGCCACAAAACAGCACTGCGATATGCAGAAGGGAGCTGCGTTATGCAGAATAGGACAATGACCCCCCAACACCCATACCCCCTACCCCCCCCCCCCACACACACACATTTTGGGCCAGTTTCTATGTAAAATCCCGTTTTGATTTCTTTTCCCAGTCCACCCCTGAATGTCATACTGCTCTTTTATCTGTATGTGGCAGTTGACTGATTTTGTTTGCACTCTGGTGGATTTTTGTTCAAAGCTCAGATTGAGTTTGCAGATTCACTGGCCTCTTTAGAGAAAAACAGCTGCATGGCTAAAAGGTGGGATATATTTTAAATCAGACATAGATAATCATAATGCATAATTTATCCTCACTCTGTAGACCCTACTGCTACATATTAATTTAGTTGAGATGCTGTTTTAAGATGTGTGACTATGCACGTATGTGTGATTGGGACATGTGCTATCATGGGGAGATTAAAGAAAGCACAGATCTCTTGTTCTTTGATTCATGAAATTCCACTGCAATTTGTAAATAAGGTAGGCCAATTGTGTTTACAGTGTTCTGTAGCTTACAGTATTCTTTCATAAACAAAATGTTGATTTGTATGTTCTCTCAGAAAATATCAGAATGTTATTGGTGTTTCACAATGGCTTGAAATTTACATAATTATTTGCTCAAATTTGTACCATAGTTCTCAAATCTAATTTGTGTTTGCGTACGTTCAAAAGTGGTGCATCAAGATGTGTCGGACAAGGTTTGATGTCAGTGAGCGTGTAGACATGCATGTTCTTTTACCTATTATGCTTAAAGGCCCCAGCACACTTATGGAGACGTACTTCTTTATTCTTCGTTGTTTTTGTTGTTCTTAGCTCAGAGACAAGAAGTTTGAAACAGCTGAGCAACGACATACTGTTTATGAACATTCGGACACCACGTTTGGACAGGTACATTTGAATATGAGGATTCTTTAGACTTCATGTAAAACATCAAATAATATAACATGTATTATCTCTCTATATCTATAATATATAACATTGATGTGTGAATGTGAGTGTGCATGTGTATGTGAATGGGACACAGTGTTAAGCGCTTTGGTAACCTCTAAGGTAAAAAAAGGTGCTATATAAGTGCAGACCATTTACCATTTATCAATAACTTTATGCCTCATTCTGTCTTGGATCTTAGCACACCTCTAAAAGACATGAGTAGAATTCACAAGAAATCAGTGAACGTAGATGTTTTAAATACTTGATGATGCTTTTAAATAATATTTATGCAGTAGACAATGTTTAATTTGTTCTAATTACCTTTTTGCATTCATGGCTTAATGCCATACAGATTACTCTGTTATTGTAATTTACGATGACACCGATACCACTGCAAAGACGGGTGTATAAAAGAGTGTTAATGTGTAGAATACAGATAAAAGAATAATGATAGGCATATGTTACTTTGGGTAGATGTGTGAATAGCTTTACCTGCAAACGGCACATGAGTGAATGAGCATTTAAGAGGATTTGAGTAGATTTAATTCCTTTTGTAGACTAATTAAACAAAAACATGAAATCCCATGACATGTTCTTGGGAAATGTCTCTACGTAAACGATCGTACAGATCTAGGTACGTTTGAACCAGCTCGCTAATAACTGCACGTCAGTGTGTTCATGTTGACATTAACATTGTCAACAATGACATAACATTGTTTAAAGGAGAAGGCCTGAATAGAAATCCTAAATATCTTAAATTCTGTTTTGATGAAAAAAGAAAATCAGACATATCTTGGATGGCAAATTATCAGCAAATGTAAATTTTTGGGTGAACTATTTATTTAATATGCCAAGAACATATTTGGTCATGTAAACGCTAGTTACGCCAATTTCAACGTTTTTGCCGCATTGTGTGCATGTAAACGTGCTCAGTGATGGCAAATACTGGTTCTCACATGTCTTGTAACCATTCATGATGTGCCAAGTTTCAGTGTGGAAGTGTTAGTGAGATTTGTAAACGTGTGGATCCCTTTTTTGTCATTTTTGAAAATTGACAGCCCCCATCCCTATTCATTTTCATTGGATAGAAAAGAGCAAGCAGGACATTATGCAGATTTACCCCGTATGTGTTCCACAGGAGAAAAAAGTAATTTAACTTTCACCCTACATTAGGGTGAGTAAATTATGACAGAATAAAATTTGTTTTGGTGAACAATTCTTTTTAAAGTCTGCAGACATTTTTTGTACAAAGCTTCAAGTGGCTTTTCAAAGCCCTTTGCGGAACACCGTCTGTGCCGACAGTATGAAATCACTCCATTATTCACAGAAACTTGTTCTGAGAAGCGTGAGCCAATCTGAGCTGTGAACCGAGGGGATTTAGCTGCTCATCAAATCATGTGACACTGATCTAAGCTGCTGCATGTAGATATATGTGCATTCCAGACTCTGCACTGCAACAATAAAAGTTAGATGTAAATTGGAGAAGGATTGTGACTACTCCTGTTTTAAGACTACGCGCTGGTCTGGTGGGTGTCATAGTAATGATAAAAATGAATTCAGGGAGCTCCCATTATGGCTAATGGTTGTGATTCATCTGCCGTCTGTGTGCTACAGTTCTTACTCATGATTGGAAGGGGGGAGGAAAAGTGAGTCTCATGTCTTCTAAGGGGATGTTAACATTTGTTTCGTACTGCATCTAATTTGCATTTCTGCAGACCATATTTGTTTTTAAAGCTTTGTTTCAACTACATTTCTGCATATCAGGGCTCAGGACAGTTCAGCTTTAAACCAGAATGATCTCACATTAACATAGAAAAACAAAGGTTGACTTTTCTTTAGCTAACATCATTCTGTTCTTACAAGAATTCGAAACACTAGCCCCATTGGCCAAAGTGGTAAGTGTTATTGGTGCATGGGCACATGTGAGCTCCATTTTGTCACTGATTATGCGAGCATGAATACTTCCTGGTTTCAATGCGGGATCCGAACCCGGGTCGTCCACATCACAAAGGAAGGTAAACGCACTGGAGCCGATGCAAAAATGTGAGTTTGGCAAAATGTGGCAAATCCTAGGGTACTAGAAATCTCAGGAAACAACATATCAATTTATTTGTGTTTATGCTGTTTAATCTGGCAAAAATAAATGAGATTTTCAGAGGTGAGAATGGCTTGTAGGCCACTTACACACGAATATGTTTTTGGTTGAAAATGCATTCTTTCCTCACACTGGACATCCACCAGGGCATGGAGGACTCGCTGCCATCTGCTTGGGGGAGGAGCGAGCTGGCACCCATCAGAGGACAGAGGAGCGGTTGAGAACCGGCGACAGTGAGTCTGGGAGCCGGCAAGCAAGTTATTCTATCTCTCTCCTCTCTCTCTCTCTCTCTGTGTGTGTCTCCGCTTGCCCTTACCCTCTCATCATGCCTCCCTTCGACTCTCCCCCATGTTCACAAGAAGCTAAATAGTGAAAGCGGCTAAAGCTAGCCAGAGCTCAGAGCTAGTCACAAGTCAGCAGCCTCTCCTATCATTCCTTGGTATGTGCAGTGAAAATACCAAAGTATTCTCCTCCCCTCTACCAGTGATGCTTGATTTAACATCCCGTGTCTACTGCCTGTGCAGATATCAACAGCGCAAATGGGTTGTAGGTTGCCAGATTGTGGTCATAAATGATTTGTAATTTGTATGATGTGTCGATTGTGTGAGTAGGATGCGTTTCATTCAAGATCTGGCAACTGGACCACCTTGGAATAATAAATTGATGTGATTATTCAAATAACGTGGTTTGGGCCATACAAATTACGGAGTTTTTTTGGGAGAAATAACAAAATGGGAGACTCCCGGGAAAAACGGGAGTGTTGACAGGTATGCAAGCCGTTCCCGAAGCAGTGCACAGTTTTACAACTGATATTTGGATTTATAGTGTTACATCAATATTACTAATTGATGTGCAGTGCAAACACGTTTTTGTATGAACAATAAGATTAATGACTAATGTCTTTGAAATCCATCCTGGATTAACTGCAGAAGTTTACATAGATGCATTGTCCTTTGTTAGTTGGCTGACAAAGGCTTTTATTGGCAATTAATTGATAGTCTATTTATTTCATTTCAGGAGTGTAGTCCATAATTAGACCAAGGTGATGCAGGCAGAGATGAGTGAGGTGCATTGCAGTTCAACCAGATGGTCATTTCAGTGAGTTCTATCCTAAGTCCAAGGTTCAGGCAGTGGCAAATGCATGTATTCCATGTCTGTTGGCATCAGTTCATCCTCTGAAATCCATTGTAATAGACTGAAGTGATGTCTGGCTGGCATCGGCTGCATTTAGCAGCGGAGTCCGACACCAAGCAGGAACAGAGCTGGATCTGGCCTGTTCTGGTGTCCTCGAGATAGGAATCCTAAGTTTGAGACAGTGATACAAATAGAATAATATTAGCATAGATGCCATTCAATTATTTGCAGAGTTATAGATCATGACCTAACTAAAACAGCCTAATTGTGTTGATGGGTAAATTAGGTGTATGCCTGGCTGAATAGATGAGTCTTTAGTCTATACTGCATCATGAACAGTGTTAGGGAGACACTTTAGGAGCCAAATAGTAAAAGGATCTAGTTCCTGTTGTGTATTTTGATATTCTAGGAACTGTTAATAGGCCAGAATTTTGTGATCGTAATGAACGTGATAGATATGGCTTGGTAGAAGGTCACTTAAGTACTGCGGCGCTAGTCTATTAAATGAATAAGAAATTTAACAGGTAGCCATTGAAAAAACGATAAAATGGTGCTAATATGATCATATTTCTTAGTTCTAGTCAGCACTCTGGCTGCTGCATTTTGAACCAGTTGAAGTTTATTTATTGAACTTTCTCTTTATTGCTTTATCCTCCCAGTAATGCATTACAATAATCTAGTCTTGAGGTCATGAAAGTATGAATTCGTTTTTCGGCATCAGCTACAGAGAGCTTGTGTTGTAACTTATTTTTAGAGGTTTTTGGTCAAATAATTAGTACCTCTATTTTGTCAGGATTGAGTAGAATGATATTTCTGGCCATCCAATATTTGATTTCATTGATAATTGTGAAATTTCGTTGGGTTTCAAAGAAATATAAAGTTGGGTGTCATTGGCATTACAGTGAAAATGTATTCCACAATTCGTCATTATATCTTCCAGGCAAAGAATATATAAGGAGAAAAGCAGAGGCCCTAAAACTGATCCCTGTGGCACTCCATACTTAACTTTATTTATTTGACAATTCCTCACTTACATGGACAAAGTGGTAGCAATCTGCAAAATAGGACGTAAACCATTCTAATGCAAGTTCGCAAATGCCAACATAATTCTCAAGCCTTTTCAAGAGAATGTTGTGATCTATGGTGTTGAAGGCAGCACTAAGATCTAAATGCAGCCACGATCAGATGATAGGAGCAAGTCATTTGTAATTAACATTTTTATTGATTCATATGCACATGACAAAGAAAAACTCAACACATGTTATGTATACCTTGTCTTGTTTCACTGTTGCCCTTTTGTTTGCCATTTTTGCCACTTTTTGCACTCCTTAGTTTTCACTTTTGTCCCTTGTTTAACTCCATAGTCTCCTTGTTAGCGTTCGTGTTCTCTGTCATTGTTTTCACTTGCCCTTGTTAATTTGCCTTTGGTTTCTGTTAATCACCTTGTCATCTAGTTTGTGTTCTGTTTGTTTATTGGCCCCTTTGTCCCATGTTTTTGTATTTAAACCCTGTCTGTTTGTTCAGTCTCTGTCAGTCGTTGAATGTTTGTGAATGTTGTTACCCTGGTCTGTGTTCCCTGCCCGAGTTCTCTATTTATGTTTATTTATTTGTTTATGGAGTGGTGGTGGTGTAGTGGTCTAAGCACATAACTGGTAATCTGGTAATCAGAAGGACGCTGGTTCAAGCCCCACAGCCACCAACATTGTGTCCTTGAGCAAGGCACTTAACTCCAGGTTGCTCCGGGGGGATTGTCCCTGTAATAAGGGCTCTGTAAGTCGCTTTGTATAAAAGCGTCTGCCAAATGCATAAATGTAAATGTAAATGTAAATTTCCCCACTGAGGGTTTTCCTTTGTGTTTTTGTTAACAATAAAGTAAGCCGCATTTGGATCCTCAACCTTCGTCTGCCTTCATTGCCTTACATTCGTGACAGAACGACTGACCACCATGGATCCAGCGGTTTTACGTGCCAGATACCACCTGCTCTGCCTGAGGCAAGAGGACCGTCCGATTGAGGCCCACGTCTGCGACTTCCTTGGTCTTGCGGCTGTTGCGGACTTCCCGGACACCTCCCTTGTGGTCTTCTTCAGGGAAAACTTGAGTGGCTGGCTGAAGGAGCGGCTGCCGCCGGCATCACGCGGCTGGACTCTCCGCGACTTCCTGGAGTTGACCTTATTGTTGTACGGCTCCCCGTTCACCATGGGCCATGCTGGGAAGGACCCTACCTCCCCACCTACTGTGGAGACTCTTCAGCCGTCCCAGGCTCTCCCTGTTATGTCTGCGAGCCAGAGCC
Organism: Xyrauchen texanus; assembly: GCF_025860055.1. Taxonomy (NCBI): domain Eukaryota; kingdom Metazoa; phylum Chordata; class Actinopteri; order Cypriniformes; family Catostomidae; genus Xyrauchen; species Xyrauchen texanus. The sequence continues at coordinate 7,856,067 of NC_068314.1, forward strand.
CACGCCTGCCCCGGTCTGCGAGCCAGAGCCCACGCATGTCACGGTGAGCGAGCCAGAGCCTATGCATGTCACGGTGAGCGAGCCTGCGCCCACGCCTGCCCCGGTCTGCGAGCCAGAGCCCACGCATGTCACCGTCAGCGAGCCGGAGCCCTTGCCAGCCACGGCCAGCGAACCTGAAGCCACGCTGACCAGGAACAGCGTCCCAGCTTCGCCAGTCGCATCAGCCCGGAGGAAGAGGAGAAGGGGAAAGGTCTCTGCTCTCCAGCCTCCGCCTGCCGCAGCCCCGTGCCCTAAACCCCTCTTGGCTCTGCCCTCAGCGCCCAGCGAACCCAAGCTGGCGCATACCACGGTAACCCAGCCAGCGCCTGTAGCCTCGACCGTCCCTGAGCCAGCGCCTGTAGCCTCGACCATCCCTGAGCCAGCGCCTGTAGCCTCGACCGTCCCTGAGCCAGCGCCAGTAGCCTCGACCGTCCCTGAGCCAGCGCCAGTAGCCTCGACCATCCCTGAGCCAGCGCCAGTAGCCTCGACCGTCCCTGAGCCAGCGCCAGTAGCCTCGACCGTCCAAGAGCCAGCGCCAGTAGCCTCGACCGTCCCTGAGCCAGCGCCAGTAGCCATGACCATCCAAGAGCCAGCTCCAGTAGCCATGACCGGCCAAGAGCCAGCGCCAGTAGCCAAGACCAACCAAGAGCCAGTGTCAGTAGCCACGACCGTCCAAGAGCTAGCGCCAGTAGCCATGACCGTCCAAAGGCCAGCGCCAGTGGTCGCACCCGTCCAAGAGTCAGCTCCTCTCGAGCTTCCCAGTGCTCCGCCTTCCGAGCTTTCCAGAGCTCCGCCTTCCGAGCTTCTCAGTGCCCCGCCTTACGAGCTTCCTAGTACTCTGCCTTCCGAGCCTTCCGAGCTTTCCAGAGCTCCGCCTTCCGAGCTTCCTAGTACTCTGCCTTCCGAGCTTCCCAGTGCCCCGCCTTCCGAGATTCCTAGTACTCTGCCTCTCAAGTCTCTCGAGTCTTCCAGGGCTCCTCCTCCCGAGCCTCCCAGGGCTCCGTCTCTCAAGTCTCTCGAGTCTTCCAGGGCTCCTCCTCCTGAGCCTCCTAGGGCTCCGCCTCTCAAGTCTCTCGAGTCTTCCAGGGCTCCTCCTCCCAAGCCTCCCAGGGCTCCATCTCTCAAGTCTCTCGAGTCTTCCAGGGCTCCTCCTCCCGAGCCTCCTAGGGCTCCGCCTCTCAAGTCTCTCGAGTCTTCCAGGGCTCCGTCTCTCAAGTCTCCCGAGCTTTCCAGAGCTCCTCCTCCCGAGCCTCCTGGGGCTCCGCCTCTCAAGCCCCTCGAGCCTTCCAGTGCTCCGCCTCTCAAGTCTCTCGAGCCTCTCGAGCCTTCCAGGGCTCTGCCTCCCAAGTCCCTCGAGTCTTCTAGGGCTCCACCCCTCAAGCTTCTCGAGCCTACCAGGGCCCCGCCCCTCGGGCCTCTCGAGCCTTCCAGGGCTCCACCTCCTATGGCTCAGCCTCCTACAGCTCCACCTTCCGAGCCTCCTACGGCTCCGCCTCCTGCGGCTCCGCCTCCTGAGGCTCCTACAGCTCCGCCTCTCGAGCCTCCTACGGCTCCGCCTCCTGCGGCTCCGCCTCCCAAGCCTCCTACGGCTCCGCCTCCCACGGCCCTGCCGCAAGAGCCACTCCCATCTCCACCTCCAAAGCCTCCCTCAGCCTCGCCTCCGACACCTCCTAGTTCCTTCCCGGCTCCGCCTTTCTCGGCCCCGCCCCCTGGGCCTCCCTCGGCCCCGCCCCCTGGGACTCCCTTGGCCCCGCCTCCTGGGCCTCCCTCGGCTCCGCCCCCTGGGCCTCCTAAGCCCCCCCACGGTCCTGCCTATGCCTCCTTCGGCGCCGCCTCCCAAGTCTTCTACGGCTCCGCCTCCGAAGTCCTCCTTGGCTCCGCCTCACGCGGCACCGCCAGCCCCTATCCTGCGGCCACCACCCAGGACCCCCAAGCCTACCCACATCCCGTGGTCAACTCCCAGGCCTCCTGCACCTGTCCTTGCCCTGCGGCCAGGCCCCAAGCCTCCTGAACCTGTCCTTGCCCTGAGGCCAGCTCCCAGACCTCCTGAACCGGTCCTTGCCCCATGGCCATCTCCTAGGCCACCAAAACCGGCCTCTGTCCTGTGGCCACGTCCCAGGTCCCCTGAACCGGCCCTTGGCTCACAGCCATCTCCCAGGCCACCAAAACCAGCCTCTATCCTGTGGCCTCCTCCTAGGCCCCCTGAGCCGGCCCTTGCCTTATGGCCAGTCCCCGGGCCATCTAAACCTGTCCCTGCCCGGTCGATACCTCCCTGGCCCCCTAAACCTGTCCCTTTGTGCCCCCATAGACTGCTTGCCTGTCCTGTCGGCCTCCTTGGACTGCCTGTCTGCCAATCTTGGCCCCCCTGGACTGCCTGTCTGCCACTCGTTGCCCCCTTGGACTTCCTGCCTGCCCTCTGTGCCCCTTGGACTGCCCTCTTGCTCTTGTGCCCCCCTGGTCTGCCTGTCTGCCCCTGGTGCCCTCATTTTGTTTTTTGTGAGTTTTTGTCCTTGGTTTTTTTTTCTTTAGGATCGTCTGGAATCCGATCCTTTGGGGGGGGCTCTGTTATGTATACCTTGTCTTGTTTCACTGTTGCCCTTTTGTTTGCCATTTTTGTCACTTTTTGCACTCCTTAGTTTTCACCTTTGTCCCTTGTTTAACTCCATAGTCTCCTTGTTAGCGTTCGTGTTCTCTGTCATTGTTTTCACCTGCCCTTGTTAATTTGCCTTTGGTTTCTGTTAATCACCTTGTCATCTAGTTTGTGTTCTGTTTGTTCATTGGCCCCTTTGTCCCATGTTTTTGTATTTAAACCCTGTCTGTTTGTTCAGTCTCTGTCAGTCGTTGAATGTTTGTGAATGTTGTTACCCTGGTCTGTGTTCCCTGCCCTAGTTCTCTATTTATGTTTATTTCCCCACTGAGGGTTTTCCTTTGTGTTTTTGTTAACAATAAAGTAAGCTGCATTTGGATCCTCAACCTTCGTCTGCCTTCATGGCCTTACATTCGTGACAACACATATACGAAGAATCAACATTTTACATTTAAATCCCACAAATACAATCCCAACCTGACCCCCAATGAACACTCCTGTGGTCCCACATATTAACACACAAACACACACAATCCCCCAAAAAATAAATAAATAAAATAATAATAAACATATATGATTAAACTAAACTACACTCTCCACATCCCCTCCCGAAAGTCCCCCCAAAAAACATATTCCAAGACCGCCCCATCACATAAAATACAGAGTCTGGGACAAAGCAAAATTTTAACATTCAAAACATCACACAAATAATTCTGAACATTTACCAAAAATCTTGGATCTTAGCACACCTCTAAAAGACATGGGTAGTGTCTCCAACTTCTGATTGGCATCACCAACAGGTGGGTGTGTCTTTAAGACCAAGCCTATATAATCTAGAGGGGGTCCAATGAAATCTATGTAAAAACTTAAATTGCATAAGGCGAACCCTTGCATCTCTAGATACAGATTCAGAATCTTAATCCACACTCCATCCTCCAATACCAAATTCAAACCTTTCTCCCATAATCTCTTCATAGAAGTTAAAGCTCCATCCCTCAGACTCTGAGTTAGCAGGGAGTAATACACTGATGCCTCATGAGCTTTTCCAAAAGCAGCAATCACCTCTCCCAACTTAGGGGGGTGTGTGCTACTCCCAAAAATAGTATAGAGCATGTGGCACAGCTGTAAATACCTATTAAGCTGAGATCTGGGAATCCCAAAATGATGACCCAAATTCTCAACACTCCACTCTCATACAGGTTGCCGACTGTAGTAACCCCCTCACAATCCACTCTGACCAGCAGAAAGGGGACTTGTTGATACATATAATTTGGGGTTCAGCCATATGCTTGAGGCAACTTTTAAATTAATGTCAGAATTAAATACTTTGGCCAATCTTGTCCAAATCATGTGCAAATGTGAAATAACGGGGTGTGATTTAACTTCTCTCGTTAGTTTGATATAAGGGCTTTGTAATGGCAAAATATGGGCAAGGACTTCTTGTTGAATAGAAAACCTGGGAGGGGCTCTTTCAGTTGGAAGCGACCAATGAGCCAAATGCCTGAGACCCGACACAAAGTATGACTGTCTTGCCCTGAATAACCAAAACTTTACTTTCTGTGACAAAGTAGCATTATATCTGTATTTTAATCGAGTCAATTCTCTGAGGCCATCAGACGACATTTTGCGCTTCAGCACTTTTAATATTCTCTTCCAACTCCATGAGTTCTCGGGCTTTGGCTGTTTTGGTAAATGAGGCATATTGTATGATCCAACCCCTAAGAACTGCCTTAGGTGCCTCCCAAACCACACCCACAGAAGATACTGAAGACCAGTTGATCTTTATATAAACACTGACTTGAGTCTTTAGCATTTGTTGGAAATCAGGATTTTGTAAAAGGGATACATTAAAGTGCTAACTATTTGATTTCTTTTTCTTTGAATGTGGTAACACCTCTAAACTCACCAGGGCATGATCTGAGACTAAGATATTTCCAATTGAGCAATCCACAACAGATGAAATGAGGGATTTAGATATATAAATAAAAATCTATTCTAGAATAAATGTTATGGACTGATGAAAAAAATGCCTACCAGATGGGTTCAAAAGTCTTCAGATACCTGCAAGACCAAGATTTTTACACATCCTGTGAAGCATCATTGCTCTAGGGGGTTTACACACTTTTGCTTCACTATGATCAAGGACTGAGTCCATCAAAAGATCTCCTCCCAATATTATATCAAGATGGTTGCCAGTGGCTTGCAACATCCCCTCAAGATCTAGAAAAAAGCCCTGACCATCAGCGTTAGGTGCGTAAATATTAGCCAAAATCAACCTTTGCCCCTGAATTTCTGCTAAAACAATAATGTCTCTTCCTAATTTATCTTTAATCTGTTTAAGACATTTGAATTGTAGATGTTTATTTATCAGTATAATGACCCCCCTACTCTTACTTGGGCCAGAACTAAAAAAAAATGTCCACCCCATATCTTCCCAAAATGTTCAGCTTCCTGCAGGCAAAGATGCGTTTCTTGATGAAACACTATATCACAATTATTACGCTTAAGAAATAATCTTCCTTCTATTCATGGGGTGCCCCAACCCATTCACATTTCACATGGAGAGAGATAATCCACTCATATTAACATTTTATATTTTATATAATAGAAAAAATAAATCGTGTGTCAAAAACAAGATTATACAGACCACATTCCAACATTATTGCAACAATGAAACCCCGAACTCCCTCCCGGACAAAACAAACAGAAAAACTAAAAACTAACCTTGTGCAAGACAGCACCAACCGCTGTCAGTCCCTCTAAACTTAAAAGGTCCATGTACGCATACGAGAGCCCCCGCGACAACTTTGCCGTTGGATTTTTCAAGCTTCTGCACAAATTTTGTAAGGCAAAATTACATAACAGAAATAATTTGTAAAACAAACCCCAGCCAACAGGCAGAATAAACACAAAGAAAGTTTAGATTAATTCACAGAACTGTCTCGAAGGTGTGTTCCTCCACAAAATAAGTTCCAGCAGCTATAAAGCCATCCAGTTTCCTCGGACAGACAACCAAGTGATCAGTGAGCCAGTTGTTATGAGTTCAGCAGATGACATAATCATTCTAATGTCCCTTAAAAATATTCAACAAAAAACAAACTCCAGCCAACAGTAGACATAAGCACAAAGAACGAACAGATTCATCCACAACTGTCCCGTAGCAGTGTTATTCCACAAAACAAGCTCCAGCCGCACAAAAAAAAAACAACAAAAAAAAAAAAACAATACAAACTTCCCGGTTTCTCGAATGGTCAAGTGTGTATTATTCACTCAGAGGCTGCATAAAAAAATATACAATGACTTAGTCTGTCAACTTTATAAAAGACATCCTTTGTGTGGGCATGAAGATATATTGCAGTCATTTTTAGTATCCATTCTCAATCTGGCTGGGAACTTCATTGTAAAAGTGATCATACGTCCATGCAAAAGTTTCTTGAAAGAGTCATGCCACAAAACAAACTTCATCCGCTTTGCGGAATGAAGCAAAAAGAAACAGAAATGTGCCCAGCTTCCTCAGACAGCCAGAGTAAGAACGTCTAGGTTACGTATGTAACCTCTGTTCCCCGATGGAGGGAACGAGACGTTGTGTCGGAGAAGCGACACTAGGGGTCTCTCTTGAGCGCCGAGAAGTTGGCAGACGGTATTTGCATATCCTGCCCCCGGACATACAGGCATTTAAGTGGGGCGAATACGGGAGTTCATTCAGGATTTTTCTGAGGAGCCGGAAATGGTCCGGCCACAATAGTGGCTCGGCTCAGCGACGTGGCGGGGAAGACACAATGTCTTCCCTGAGAAAGAAGGTCCTTCCTCAGGGGAATTCGCCAGGGATTGGCTGTCGCGAGAAGCGTGAGATTTGAGAACCAAGTCCGGGTGGGCCAAAAGGCTCACTGGGGGAAATGCGTATTTGTGCAGCATTTATTTGTGCACTGGGGTTCATATGCATGAACCCCAGTGGCGCGGCCGCTGCAGAGGATGCCATATGCCCCAGGAGCCTCTGGAAACGTTAAAGGGACCACGGTGCCTGGCTTGAAGGAAGCGAGGCATTTCAGCACCGACTGTGCATGCTCGTTGGAGAGACGTGCTGACATTGAGACTGAGAAAAGAGATGCTCTGAACCGGGGCGAGCTTGCTCTTTTCCCAGTTGAGCACCTGGTCTCTGTGCGCGCATAGTAACTCTCACAAGGGTGCCAGGATGAGCCAATCGTCGAGGTAATTGATACACCTGTACTTTGTACTGATACACCTGACCGGCGAACGCGAACTGTGGAATGGGTCGGTGTCGTGGCAAGATCGAGACGTAAAAGTACGCGTCCTTCAGGTCTACGGCTGCGAACCAATCTAGATGCCGGACGCCAGACAGAATTTGTTTCTGGGTGAGCATTTTGAACGGGAGTTTTGACAGAGCCCGGTTGAAAACTCGCAGGTCCAAGATCGGTCGTAAGCTGCCGCCTTTCTTGGGTACAACGAAGTAAGGGCTGTAGAAACCCTTCTTTGTTTCGAGAGGATCCTTCTTTGAGAGCGGAGGAGCGAGGAAGCTGAGCGGCACACATGCCAGCGGAACGAATTAAGCCCGGGGAAGCATAGCGGACCTCCGTGCGTCAGGCTTAGACTGGGCGGCAGACCCGAAGGTGGTGGCCCAGACGAGTTATCCGGACGGTAGGCCATTACGAGGACCGCACTAATCCCGAGCTCGGGGGAAGCAGGCAAGCGTGCCGGGGAGGCGGGAGGTTTCGAGGGGATTTACCCAGCGAAAGCATCACCATTATTCTCCCCAGAACGTCTTTCATCGTCCGCGGCGTCTGCCCCAATCCCGTAGGAAGGAGGCGAGGCGCGGGGGGCGGCTGAAGTGGCTTCCTCTCACTACAAGAGAAAGCAGAGATCGCAACGCTGCCGCGGTTATGTTCTCACACTGAAAACATAACCTATTGGAGAGAATGCTCATCTCGAGCTCGGACGGAAAACAAGCAAGTGTGCCGGGGAGGCGGGAGGTTTCGAGGGGATTTACCCAGCGAAAGCGTCCCATTATTCTCCCCAGAACGTCTTTCATTGTCCGCGGCGTCTGCCCCAATCCCGTAGGAAGGAGGCGAGGTGCGGGGGGCGTCTGAAGTGGCTTCCTCTCACTACAAGAGAAAGCAGAGATCGCAACGCTGCCGCGGTTATGTTCTCACACTGAAAACATAACCTATTGGAGAGAATGCTCATCTCGAGCTCGGACGGAAACAAGCAAGTGTGCCGGGGAGGCGGGGGGTTTCGAGGGGGTGCACCCGGAAAAACGGAGCCCGTCATTGTCTCCAGATCGTCTTCATTGCCCGCGGCGCCTGCCTCAATCCCGTAGGAAGGAGGCAAGGTGCGGGGGGAGGCTGAAGTGGCTTTCTCTCACTACAAGAAAAAACCTACAACCGCAATGCTTTCATGGCTATGTTCTTGTACTGAAAACACCTGCGTGTGATCGCAACCCAGGTACGCGAGGCAGTTTTTATGACCGTCAGAGGTGGGGAGAAATCAACCGCATCCAGAAACTACACAGGGGCGGAAAAATAGTCTTTAAAAACACGCGTCCTGAGAAAGACGTTCAACGCCACTGTGTTTTGGTCTTTTTTAGAGCGAAATTACTCTTTTAGAATAACTCTTTCGAGTTGTCTGCGCTGTCGAAGCGCCCAGGGGCAACAAATGCACAGCTGTGCAAGGAAGGAGAAAGCCGCTGTTATGCGCCGTCAGATCCAACAGCATGCAGAGCGTCAGAGGATTAAACAGGAACTGGTGTGTGACTCGCAGCAGACTGCATGCACGACCATCGGCTCCGAATAAATTTTTTGAATGAACTCCAGTATTAGCCCCGCTTAAATGCCCGTATGTCCGGGGGCGGGATATGCAAATACCGTCTGCCAACTTCTCATTGGCCTTTTTTGCATAGAACAGAGGTATATATCAAGTTCGCCGATGACACGACCGTGGTGGGTCTCATCAGCAAGAACAACGAGTCAGCATACAGAGAGGAGGTGCAGCGGCTGACGAACTGGTGTAGAGCCAACAACCTGTCCCTGAATGTCGACAAAACAAAAGAGATGGTTGTTGACTTTAGGAGAGCACAAGGTGAACACACTCCGCTGAACATCGACGGCTCCTCTGTGGAGATCGTCAAGAGCACCAAATTCCTTGGTGTTCACCTGGCGGAGAACCTCACCTGGTCCCTCAACACCAGCTCTATCACCAAGAAAGCCCAGCAGCGTCTCTACTTTCTTCGAAGGCTGAGGAAAGCACATCTCCCAACCCCCATCCTCACTACATTCTATAGAGGGACTATTGAGAGCATCCTGAGCAGCTGCATCACTGCCTGGTTTGGGACTTGCACCGTTTCGGACCGCAAAGCCCTGCAGAGGATAGTGAGGACAGCTGAGAAGATCATTGGGGTCTCTCTTCCCTCCATCAAAGACATTTACAAAAAACACTGTATCCACAAAGCAACCAGCATTGTGGACGACCCCACACACCCCTCACACAAACTCTTTACCCTCCTCCCGTCTGGCAAGAGGTACCGAAGCATTCGGGCCCTCACGGCCAGACTGTGTAACAGCTTCTTCCCCAAGCCATCAGACTTCTCAATACTCAGAGACTGGTTTGACACACACGTGTCCTGAGTTGCACTTTAATAACTGTCACTTTATAACTGTCTGCTACCTCAATAACTGCTATGTGCATAGAACATTATCTCATAGTATGTTATGTTTACATTTTAGAAACTGTCATCTTTTTGCACTACTGAGTACTGGTCGGCGCTGCACTGTCTATTGTCCTGTTCATTGTCAGTAATTTGTTGTACTGTCCTGTACTTTTTGCACATGTTTGCACGTGCACTTTATATAGGTATATATAGGTAGTTTATATAGGTATTTTATTTCGTTGTGTAGTCTCATGTGGTCCTATGTTGGTCCTTTGTTGTTTTTATGTAGCACCATGGTCCTGGAGGAACGTTGTCTCGTTTTGCTGTGTACTGTACTAACTGTATATGGTTGAAACGACAATAAAAACCACTTGACTTGACTCAAGAGAGACCCCTAGTGTCGCTTCTCTGACACAACGCAGAGAGAGTGACAGAAGGGGAACAGTGAGTTAATCCACTCTGGAGCTACATAAAAAAAACCAAATGGGTTACTTGCCCATTGTTTTTTATAAAAACAGTGCTTGTTTAGGACATGTAAATACCCTGCAACCATCCTTTGTTTCTATTCTCAGTTTGGCCAGAAACATCAGTGCAAAAGCGATCTTCTGATCATATAAGAGTTTCTTACATTCCTTGAATCTATTGCATTTCTCTCTTGTTGAATTCGCAAAGTCCGGGAACAAGAAAATATTGTGATTCTTCCAGGAAAGCTTTCCTTTGCTCCTCACCTCGCGCAAAACACGAGATCTCTATCGGATGATCTCAGAAATTTTGCCAGAATTGATCGGGCCTGTTTCCCTCAGCAGATCTGTGAGCCAGGATTCTGTGAGCTTGCTCGATTTCGGTTTCCTGTTTATGGCTTGTTATGCCGAGCAGACTCGGGAAGAACTCAACTAGGAATTTCACCATATCTTTGCCTTCACCAACAATCTGTATGTTATTCCTTCAGCTCCTATTTTCCAAATATTCCAGTTTTTCCAAAAGATTTTCCATAAATATTTTTGTCACTGGCGGATTAATGGAAAATTCCCTTTACGATGACTCCAGATAATCAATCTGTTGCTCAACATCTGCCACTTTTTAACCAACTCAGAGAATTTAGCTTCCATCGCCGTAATTCGACGTATTAAAGCGAGATTCTCCAAGTCAGCATCGACATTTGTCAGGGCGGCTGTGGCTCTGTTGGTAGAGTGGGTCAGCCACTAATCGCAGGGTTGGTGGTTTGAGTCACAGTTAAAGCACAGACCATTTACAATGGCATTACAATGGTAATTGTAGATTGTGTTTGGAAAGTTGATGCTGAATTTCTTCTCCCATCACACTTTCCAAATCGAGTGCCCAGTCTGCAGGCCCAGAGGTTTCATCTTGAGCATGTATGTGTCTTTTAATGTCTCCAGAGCCTGAGGATTTCGACTTATTTGCCATGTTTACCTCAAAGAACAAATATGTAACTGGGTGTATTGAATATCACCGTATTGTAACATGAAAATAATAAAAAAAACTAGCAAAGTGTGCAGAGCTCATGATTCACACTTCTGCCTCTCGCATGGCGTCTCGTCACTCTGGAGCAAGTCATTTGAAACTCTAATAAGTGCAGTCTCTGTACTGTGTTGGGACCTAAATCCTGGCTGAAATTGTTCATATTTCTCTGTAGAAATGAACATAGTTGGGAGGACACAACCTTTTCTAGTATTTTTGACATAAATGGGAGATTTGAAATTGGTCTATAATTAGCCCAATCTCCAGGATCATGCTGTGGCTTCTGAATAAGAAGTTTGATAACTGCCATTTTAAAGTTTCTTGGGACAAAAGTTTGTTTATAAATATAGCTGTATAATTTCCAGCTATTGTTGTATATTATTCCAGCTATTATTTTTGTATAAAAAAACTTGACATTTAATGAAAGTTATGAATATAATTTTCTGTCACATAAAAATACATTGCTAAAAATAAAATGTTTCATTTCAAATGTTGATGTTTTATTTGTTGTTGTTGTTGTTTTTTATAGCCAAATGAATGCCATGAATATTTGCTCATGAATACCAAAATTAATGTGATCTTGATCCATCTAAATTTCTCTCTGTAATTCTTCCAAATAGTTCATTTTCTGCTCAAAACCACATTTAGTTTATTATATTCCAACTCTACATTTCAACATGCAAATAAACTCTCTCTACATAAACTAACTATCAAAACACAGCAAATGCAACTATTTAGAATACAGAATCATTCTGTCAAAATGCTAGCACATTTTCTATCCAACAGCAACATATAGTAAATAAAAGCACTGTCAACATATTAACAGCATTACAAAAACTGCATTACTTGTCATGTTTCAATTCTACCTGCATACAATAGACAATATGAATTCCATTCAGTTTCCTTTTACTGTAAACCACTCTCATTTTTGGTTGAGTGTCGAATGTGTGCATTCTTGGCAACATACTATCTAAAAATGAATGAGTCATCATTGCTTCATAGAATGTGCAGTAGATAAAAATCATAAGTGAGAGAATTGCTGCAGTAAAAGCTTTATTAGCAACATGAAATTGCTGCCACTGATCAATAAAAAATCGAACATACATGGCCATTGGTTCCAAATATGTAAAAATAAAACACAGTCCTGTTCTAATCTATATGATCTTCAGCATTGGCCTCATGCTCTCATCCACATCACATCTTATGTCGTCTCTTGCTATGCACCTTGGATAGAAATACTTGGCATGCCTTGTATACCTCTGGCAGTCTTCAGCTGAGATGTCTCTGCAGCCAGCATCCATTGCATACAGGAGGGACATTTGGTCATGTGGCCGATGATCATACACTTTCCACCTCCAGGCAGAAAAAAATTCCTCAGTGGGGTTGAGGAAATGTGAGCGAGGGGTGGGGGGGAACCATTCTTGGATGGGCTGCAAACCAGTTTACGATTGCAAGCGAATGGTGGAATGCTTCATTGTCCCATGCAAACACAAATGTTTCCTCCCAGTATGTGTAAATGCTTTTCAGTTTGTTCTACTGTATGTCCTCGCCACTACCATCCACCCCAACGGAGCAGCCATGGCTATCTGCCGGGGGACGGAGGAGACCAGGCCAACCGAGAAGGGAGAAGGGGCTCCTAACCGACCACCTGGAGCGGTAAGGGCCGCTGCCAGGGGTGGAGGAGGCGGGGTATGAGACTGCTGTCTGACACCTTTGTGTGTTTGTCTTTTTGTTTATGTTTTTTATTAAAATATTATTTCGATTCTCAAGCTGGTTCTCACCTCCTCCTTTCCCTTTAACACCGTTTCAAATGGTTTATCACATGGTCTATGATGGTGCCTCTTATTTCATCTGTTACAGCAGTTCTTACTCTCCAACTATTCTTCTTTCTCGTCCAGACATTATTTTTTCTCTCTCTGCTTTTCTGTGTTGTTCTGTATCCACACTGAACAAAACCAATCCAAAAAGTCCCCCTTTTTAATGTGTATGTCCATGTAATGGAAAGAACTTCAAAACCTGGCTATGTCTTCAGTTGAGATTGGAATCAGCGATTTCTCAATGTTTCAATGATCTGTGCATTCAAAAATGCTTGTCAGCTGTTACAGTATAGCTTTTGAGCTGCTATTGTTGCAGAAGTAGAGGCTTTATTTAAGGTTTGGAACATTAGGTCTTCATTTCTGGCATGCTGTATGCAAGCATCTGTAAATAAGACAAGATAGAGATGTATCAAGATAAGATAGATCCATGCTTTTGGTATTGAGTAAGCTTGTATGTAAATAAAATAAGAATTTTAGAAATGTGTTACAGTAATTGACTGAATATTCTGTGAAAACAATATGAATTGTGTTAATGGTATGGTCCACAATTTGAAAATATGACTGCAGATTGGACAAAAGGATGTTAGCTATTGTAAAAAAAAAAAAAAAAAAAAAAAACTGTAAACACAGTAAGTATTTCTTAAAGTTGGAATTCAGAATTATTTTGAACTGTGAATCTGTCATTTATAACCCCCCCAAAAAACAAAAGAAACATAAATTGTCTATAGAGAATATGTATATTTTGCATATAATTAAATCCTATTTTAGGACCATCAAGATATTTTATATTGTGACATATTTTGGTTAACATTTAAACACATTTCCATGTCCAAACTCACATTACTGCAGTTTGTCCAGACATTTGAACTTTTGGCTATTTTGTAATACTCTCTATTCTCAATGATGCCACTGATTAGATTCTTATTGCTGTAAATAGTTTTTTTTTTGCTTTATTTCTCCCCATTAACTTTGTATTAATATCAGCATAAACAGAAGTAATACAAACAAATGCTAAAATACTCTTTAAATGCAAATAAGATCTTTTTTTTTTCTTTCTCCACATTACATTAATGAAAATGTATATTTTTTGAGAATTGGGGGAAATGTAAAGTCGTATTGCAAAGAATCTTAATTAGTACAAAAATAGACTTCATTGTCTTTATGCAACACATATTCTTTAAACACATTCTTTACATTTTTGGGTGAAATATGATATAAAAATGTTCTTGAAAACTTTGAACTGTGGCTATGATGGTCACATGACCATGCCCTATCTCATGTATTTGTTTCATCTATACTAACAACCTCTGTTCTGATGTGTCAAATGTGAGTGAACTTCAGAGTTAAAAAAAAAAAGCCTATAAATAATTCAGAAAGGGAGAGCACATTTTAAATAGTGCATGATATGAGAGGCATGGAAAAAGTTTTAATTCACGTGTTAAGGAGATTTGTATGTGTGTGTGTGTGTGTGTGTATGCGTGCATGCATGCATGCAAGGGATATGATGTTTTGTCAGGAATTCTCATTTAAGACAAATTGCCAGCATCATAACAGTTGATATGCTGCTTTTTTTGTAAGCATGTCATATTAATGGAATGGATAATGTATTTGGACCAATAAGAATCAAGGTGACATTGTGTGCAGAAGATAATACTGTCTAGAACACAAATATGGTTTAAAACAATTTTCAGGAGCCAATTGTGAAGCAAAATAGATTGGTATGTTTTCACAGTGCCGTTGAACAAGATGTCAGTGTGCAAATCAGGGTTAGTATAAATTTAAATTGAGATTTTCTTCTTTTTTTTTATTTAAAGAACGAGCAACACAAAAAACACAAATTAACTATATACAATACCAGGGTTCGTAAGACAAGCAAAAGGCCTTCATCAGGAATCACACAAGGACGATACATAATACACTTCTTGGATGTATACAGAGCTCATCTACACCTTACCATTGCAAAAAAAGAATACAGAATACAGAATTCAAAATGTATTTAGTTGCCCTAACGGTTATTATGTGAGAGAGACTATCAATAAAGTCTGACCATGCCTTAATTGTTCTTGGTTTGACTTTGTTAATCCTTGCTGTTGAGTGTTCTAACAATGCAATATTTTTGAATTCTATGAGACACATTTTGTCTGCAGGATAAGTAGGTTCATGCGAAATTCTAAAGAAAACCTTCTTAGCAACAGTTAATGCGGTGTGAAGTATTCTACGCTGATTAGTAGTATGGTTACGCTCATAGTCATCATTCAGCAAACAAAGACTGGGTTGTTTAGCTATGTCCCTGTCACATAACTCTAACACCAGCTGGAAAACCTTATCCCAGAATATATTCTCTAATATATTGACTAATATATTTACGGTTGTAAAACATATGCATATATGTCCCCAATAACTGCAAGTTAAAAATCAAACAAAGGGGGTTGGGTATACGCAAAATTTTATGCAGAATATATAGAGTAGCATAAGCCTTGTGAATTAGTTTTTAGTGTATAAGTTGATGGGCTTGGTTTTTGGACATACAAGGAATACTTCCCTAATCCAGTACCATTTTGGTTTATAAGGATCCAGTTCTTTTTCCAGTACTGTAATAATGGTGAGTGTGCAGGAGCTCTGCTCATGTAATCAGTTGTAGATGAAAGAAACTGCTCCTCATGTCCGTGAGTTCTTTAAACAGTCTGTCAATGGATGGGAATCCAAATTAGAGTCCCATGGTACTCCATAAGCATGCAGTGCACTTCTTAACCTTAAATACAAAAAGTAGGAGTATCTGGGCAGATTGTAAAACGCTTTAAAAAGCTGAAATGACCTTAACCCTTGATCATTGAATATATCACCTAAAACATGTACACCTTGTTCAGACCAAGGCTTAAAGACTAAAAGTTTGTTTCCAGATTTTACATGATGGTTATTCCAGATTGGAGACTCAGCTGAAAATGAAGAAGAACATCCCATGAATTTGCAGACATCCTGCCAGATGCTATGAGAGTTTGCAGATTTCTGAGCTTTCTTTGGATAACCTGTAAACAGCAAATTCTGCAGTTGGTGTGGAATCACAGCCGAAGTTTCTATATCTCGCAAGCAACCTTAGAGTCATTACTTGAGGAGAGGAAGACATTTGAATTCCTAAATATGTAAGAGTCCCATTAATCAGAATTGTATGAGGCACTAAATCTGTATCAAAATAAATACATTTATCGCAGTTAATTATATACCCACTAATGCTGCTGAACTCCTTGAATATTTTCAGGAACTGAGAGACAGAAGTAGAAATATTAGACAAATATAGAAAAATATCATCCGCAAAGAGGGAAATATGTTTGTAGCCAAAAGTAGAGATAGGGGAAATTATTTGATCCTGTCAAATTGCCTGTAGCAAAAAAAAAAAGTAGCAAACAGCATTGGCTTTAATGGGCATCCCTGTTTTGTCCCTCTGCCCATTTGGAAGATGCCAGAGCAGCGTAGCTCTGTTGATATTAGGGCAGAAGAATTGGTATAAAGTGTTTGTACTACATGTATAAATCAAGAGCCAAAACCAAATCGAACCAGAACCAACCAGAGGTACATCCACTCGACCCGATCAAAGGCCTTCTCTGCATCCAATGAAAAACAAATCACAAATATTTTTTTCTTTTCTCCCCAATTTGGAATGCCCAACTCCCAATGCACTCTAAGTCCTCATGGTGGCGAAGTGACTCACTTCAATCCGGGTGGCGGAGGACGAATCTCAGTCACTTCCTCATCTGAGACATAACACATGTGGAGGCTTCACGCTATTTTCCACGGCATCCTGGCACAACTCACCATGAGCCCCACCGAGAGCGAGAACCACATTATAGCGTCCACGAGGAGGTTAAACCATGTGACTCTACCCTTCCTAGTAACGGCAATTTGGCGTAAAAATTTTATACATACAACAAACCCTGATGTTTCAAAAAACTAAAAGATAAACCAACCAATGAACATATAAACACATTACAAATGGTAGCCTACAGAGAGTTAAAACACTCTCTTACCTGCCTGGACAATAAAATTACTCTAAGCCATGCACTCGAACAGTGAGGTGACCCAGAAACTCAAACTGCACCAGTCCAAATGTCTAATAACACTAAAACAGAAATTGCTCTATACTTTAGAAAAATAATACCAAAATATTCATAAATGTCGAGTTTAAATATCCACAGTCTCAGTCGGCGAGGCAGTGTCCATCCGTGAGCTGACTTCCAATGTTGAGACAAACTTCCCAAGCTCTTCTGGGGTCTTGATAAGGAATTGCCCTTGGCCATTTCTTTGAATAGTGCTGGATATAACAGAAATGGCTCTATGCCCAGTTGTTGGAGACCATTTCCTTCCTTCGGACATGGCTTTCCTTGTCATTGATGTGCCTTTGCTTAAGTCGAGAACCGCAAAATACCCAATCCATGATGAGCCTCTGCCGCCCTTCAGAATTTCTTGCCTGTAGCTTAAAGATCAGGGTGCACGGCCTATTTCTAGCAGTGTTACAAGCGATGTGCACGTTCAATTTCAATTGTCTTACCCCTGCAGAAACTGGATAGCACGTAAGCCCACCAGGCTTAAATTATTTTGTCTGGATTTGTCTTCGTAAAGAAACAACTTCTCCCTAAATTCATCCAGATGAGATTTGCTTGCGATCGAGTTCTTTTTTATATCTCGCACCGTAGTTTGCATATAATTAAATTAGTCATTAAAGGATCCATCCTTTTTCAGTGAGTCAAGTCGGTCGGAAATTGTCAGTAATTCTTCACGCATGATTGAAGACGTTAATCTTTATGGCGCTAAGCTGTTTGTCTAGCATCTCAGCGATAGCGTTCATTCATTTTAGCTATTTCTTGGATGGAGAAAAGGGAAATTCCCATTTAGTTGCCATCAAAAGTGCCTGTGAAATTATAACTTCTAAAAAACTCAACTTAGAATGGTGTACGGACAGCTAAGAAATAACAAAGGACATTTGGGTTAGAGAGCGACAGATCTATTGGACCGCCATCAATCGCTGTGCATTCATGCCCCATATTTTTTTTAATCCGTCCTTTCAATTTAGTTTAGTTTTCAATAGTTTTTTACTTTGTGCTTGCTGTTTTGAAGTTTTATATATAAATATATATATAGTTTTTTTATAATTTAATTTTTTATTTTAGTTATAGTTTTACTATATTAATATTTAATGTTCAATGAAGGTGGTCTTAAAAGTTTTAAATGAAATGATATACTGTGTATCTTTCATATTATTTTAGTTTTGAAGTCATGATAATGTATTTAATTTTATTTTCAGTTTTTGTAATTGTTAGTTTTAACATAGTTTTAGTTTGTTTTCATTAACGTTAATTACACTGCGCAAATATGGGCTTGCAGTCCTGAGGGTGTTACCAATTGAAAGCAATTTGAAAGCGTTAAAGATTTACTGTAGGCCAGTGATGAACAAAATGGCAAATAAAGGAGCATGGCCTTGGTCCTGTGGCTGTGTTTAATCATATCAGAAACATATGGTGCTGTAATCCTTTCAATACTGAACTGACAGATGAAACCATGCATGAGTCAGAAAGATAGATTTCAGATATTAATATAAGTAAGTAGTAATTTAGCTGATGCTTATATCCAAAGCTACTTACTATAGACTTATTACAAGGACAATCCTCTCGGACAAGCCTGGGTTTAAATTATTTGCTCAAGCATGCAGTGGTGATTTATCCAGACTGATATCATAGTGAAATTGAATACGGTAGGTTGACTTTTCTTTAGCTGAAATTTTGTCTGTGCTTACTGAAATGCAATGTTGTTGTGCGCATGGGCTCGTGCGAACTGTATTTTCCTGGTGAAATGACCACAGAGGGCCTGCAATAGCAAGTTTTAAAGCATTTTGTTTTCAGCTGTACAGGCTGTAATACAGTGAAGAGGAATGGATATTTTCAAAACTGTACCCCCAAACCTAAATCTTACCATCTGTAGAGTAAAAATTTAATTTTAGAGGGAAAATGCAACCTCAAAATCATACTCGTCACTGATTTGCAACGGAATTATTTCCTGGATTCAACGCGGGATCCGAACTTGTGTCTCACGCTTCCAGTCTGACACGCTTCCAGTCCACAGGGGAAGGTAAACATGTTGGAGCAGTCTGATAGGATATGGCGCTTGTCAGTGAATCTGCATAATGTGGCCGATCCTAGTCTACTGGAACTCTTGGAATCAACATGCTTACATCCCGTGTGATCATGTTAGATTTATCAACCCTTGTGGGGATCGAACTTGCAACCTTTCGGTTACCAACTGCTTAAACTAAAGCTTATAACTGCTTAAAGGTAAAGTTCTCAACATGAGGTTGAGTAAATTATGACAAAATTGATATTTTTGGGGTGAACTATCCCTTTAAGATGGAAAATAGAAAGTGTACATTATGAAATTATTCTTAAAGCACCATTTACTTCTCGTGTTGCACAGTCCTGAAGTAAAAGACCCTCAAAATTGCTTAGCTGGTGTGAAACTCTGCACTAATGCTGCTATCAAAATGAATGCTGGTCTTGACTGGCAGCTCGTCATGTGCAGTGCATATTAATGAGTCTGGGAGAATTTAATCCTAATCCAAAACAACTGGATTTGAGTGACGGAATCCCCAGCATTTAAACCCTCAATGCTGTGACATCACAAAATGTTCTGTCATAATCCGTCTCGAAAGATTTCACACCAATTCACACCTCATGGAAGCGACTCCCTTGGGAATCGTGAGTCTCGTTGCATTCTGGATATTTTAAGCATAATGTTCTCAAAACAGATGTCTAGTTGCTGATTTTGTCTCGTTTTGCTGTATCAATGCTAAGCACACAAAATGGCAGTCCTTTCAAACCATAAATTCTCCTGATCACTCCAATATATCATGTATTAATTACATGATGTATTAATTCAATGATTACAAACATGTAATACATGTATATCGTCAGATAAATGCCACCTAGCCACTAACAGCTGCTGAAAACAAACGTGAAATGGTGTGTACAGTACATTATACTTCATGATGTGATGTATTTCTGAGTGAAACAGGAAATTCAATGACAAAAAGAGAATTTCTTGGAGAATGAGTACAAGTCCCGATGCTTCCTTTTTGATACTCGCTGGTACCAATACCTGATCTTTTGTTTTATTTTCTCTGAATTCCAAATTCAACAGTTTTTTTTTTTTTGTTTGTTTGTTTTTATCTTCAAAATCGTGTCTAAATAAATAAACAAATTAAATCTTGAATCAAATGTAAATTGAACAATTAATTAAAAAATGTTTTTTATCATATGAAGTGCTTTTATAAAGAACTTCACAGTACATTCCAAAATACAACATTGGAGTAATTTTTGGTCAAATAATGTGCTGCCCAACAGAGCATTATTTCTGCATTATTATGTTTATTTCTAATATAATTATTATTGATTTATTATTATTATTATTTGTAGTAGTAATAGCAGTAGAAGTACAGTGAATATTACATAACTATAAAGTAGTGATATATTTCTGTTGTAATTGTTTCCATTTAAATGGAGCTTTTATTTTTGCAGAAGCTTTTATTTTGGAGTGAGGCCCATTCCATATTTGTGTGCATTTGACGGTAAATTCTCAACCTCAACAGGTGGCTATGTGGGGTGCGTTCCATTCAGAAGTAATCATCCCTATGCCCTATTGCCTTTGAAGTCTTTGTCATCCACTATGAGAGCTTTGATGGGCTGAAAGGTGTGTGACTCAAAAATAATGTACATTTTGTTTGCACTTTTTAAATCAGTTTAATTGGAAATGCTGCTTTAAGCTATCTTTTACATGATTATTATGATTGTTCTCACCAAGAAGTACCCTCTAGATGCTGATTCATCCCAATTTATCGAAGGGCCAGTGTGATTATTACACTGTTAAAGGCAGCTTTTTATCTAAATAAATATAGTCTGTATTTGCTGCACGCTACCAAGTGAATTAGCGTTCTGCTTACTGTTATCTGCTACAAAGTGCGCAATGCTTTTGATGGTGATTTCTGTATAAATATCATCTAGGTTACGTATGTAACCTCCATTCCCCGATGGAGGGAACGAGACGTTGTGTCGGAGAAGTGACACTAGGGGTCTCTCTTGAGCACTGATATATACCTCTGTTCTATGAAAAAAGGCCAATGAGAAGTTGTAAGATGGTATTTGCATTAGGGTTGGGCGATGTCCCCTAAATTGGCAGTTGACAATGTTGACAGTAAAACATCGCGATGGACGATGATATTGTGGGGGGATTATATAATTTCATATAATTTTCAAAAATTATATGAAAAATTATAATTTCGTTATTTTACTAACCCAACTAAATGACTCGTCGGCGCTTTATCAGTAGGTTGCACGACACATGAAGCATTTTTTTTTTTAGCTTTCACTTAAGAAGAGTTGTGCACTTTTTATTTTAATATATCTCTTTACATAAATACTATTTTCCACTTAAAAACTATAATTTCGTTATTTTACTCACTGATGAGCAAAAGGTTGAGGCAGAAATGACCATGTACCTGCAGGAAATGGCCATTGATGGGGAAGAGGACCCGCTGACTTGGTGGAAAACAAACGACAAAAGGTTTCCGTTCATGGCAAGATTAGCACGGAAATATCTGTGCATATGTGCTAACAGTGCTCCATCAGAGCGGGTCTTCAGCACAGCGGGGAGTGTAGTTACTTCAATCCGCAGCTTATTAAAACCAGATAAAGTGAATATGTTGGTATTTCTGGCCAGAAACATCGAAATTTAAACATGGTCTATGGTGAAAGATATTAGAATTCTTTACGCATTTTTCGCCATCCGTTGCGGGGCTATTCGATTTTGCATATTATTTTTTAAACGTTCATTTGTGTAGTTCTGTAATGCTTGAGCAACGAGGCAGACGAGGAGATGCGGATCCAATCGCAGTTTAAACTTTATTTAATTAACAAAACAGGTAAACACAAAGGAACAACCCACAATGGGGAAATCAAACATAAAAAAACTGCTAACTAAACACGATGTAAACAAACAGAGGACTCGGGAAGGAAACACACACCAGGCTGACATCAAACAACGATAGACAAGGACTGAACAAAGAAACAGGGTATAAATACATGAAACATGTGAAAAAGGGGCCAATGAACGAACAGAACTCAAACAAGATAACAAGGTGATTAACAGAATCAAAAGGCAAACTAATGAGGGCAGGTGAAAACAATGACAGAAAACACGAACGCTAACAAGGGGACTATGGAGTTACATAAGGGACTAAAGTGAAAACTAAGAAATGCAAAAGTGACAAAAATGGCAAACAAAAGGGCAACAGTGAAACAAGACAGGGTATACATAACAGAGCCCCCCCTCAAAGGATCGGCTTCCAGATGATCCTAGAAGACAAAAAACAAAAGACAAAAACCCACAAAAACAACATGAGGGCACCAGGGGCAAACAGACAGTCCAAGTGGGCACATGGGCAGACAGACAGACCGGGGGGCACAGAGGGCAAGACAGGCAGGTCATGGAGGTGCAAGGGGCAGCCAGGAAGTCCAGGGGGGGAAATGAGACAGTCCACGAGGGCACAAATGGAGATGAGACAGTCCACGGGGCCCATTAGGCAATCCCTGGGGGCACAAAGGGACAGGGTTAGGGGGCCAGGGAGGTATCGACCGGGCAGGGACAGGTTTCGATGGTCTGGGAGCTGGCCACCGGGCAAGGGTAGGTGCAGGAGGCCTGGGAGCTGGCCACAGGGCAAGGACAGGTTTGGGGGACCTGGGAGGAGGCCACTGGACAGGGACTGGGTCAGGAGGCCAGGGGGGAGGCCTCAGGACGGGAACGGTCAGGAGGCCTGGGTGGAGGCCACAGGACAGGGACTGGGTCAGGGGGCCTGGGAAGAGGCCACAAGACAGGGACTGGGTCAGGGGGCCTGGGAAGAGGCCACAGGATAGAGGCCGGCTTTGGTGGCCTGGGAGGTGGTCGTGGGCCAAGGGCCGGATCAGGGGACCTGGGAGGTGACCACAGGACAGAGGCCGGTTTTGGTGGCCTAGGAGATGGAGTGGCCACAGGGGAGGCCGGCGGAGCCGCGTGAAGCGGAGCCAAGGAGGACCTCTGAGGCGGAGCCGAGGGAGGTGATGGCTCAGAAGGCCCAGAAGGCGGAGCTGAGGGAGGCTCAGGAGGTGGAGCTGAAGGAGGCTCAGGAGGCGGAGCCGAGGTAGGCGGCGCCGTGGGAGGCTTTAGGAACGGAGACCAGGAAGGCTCTGGAGTCTCTGGGGACAGAGACGTAGGAGGCTCTGAGGGTGGAGCCGTCGAAGGCTTGAGTGGCTCGAGAGGCGGAGCCATAGGAGGCTCGGAAGGCGGAGCCATAGGAGGCTCGGGAGGCTCTGAGGGTGGAGCCGTCGAAGGCTTGAGTGGCTCGAGAGGCGGAGCCGTAGGAGGCTCGGGAGGCTCTGAGGGCGGTGCCGTCGAAGGCTTGAGTGGCTCGAGAGGCGGAGCCGTAGGAGGCTCGGGAGGCTCTGAGGGCGGAGCCGTCAAAGGCTTGAGTGGCTCGAGAGGTGGAGCCATAGGAGGCTCTGGAAGCGGAGCCATAGGAGGCTCTGGGGGCGGAGCCGCAGGAGACCCCGGAGGTGGAGCCGCAGGAGGCTCGAGAGGCTCTGGGGGCGGAGCCGTAGGAGGCTCAAGAGGCTCTGGGGCGGAGCCGTAGGAGGCTCAGGGGGCGGAGCCCTGGAAGGCTCGGGAGGCGGAGCCCTGGGTGGCTCGAGAGGCCTGGAAGGTGGAGCCCTGGAAGGCTCGAGAGGTTCGAGAGGCGGAGCCCTGGGAGGCTCGAGAGGCTTGAGAGGCGGAGCCCCAGGAGGCTCGGGAGGAGGAGCTCTGGGAAGCTCGGAGGGCGGAGCTCTGGAAAGCTCGGGAGGCTTGAGAGACGGAGCCCTGGAAGACTCGAGAGACTTGAGAGGCGGAGCCCTGGGAGGCTCGAGAGGCTTGAGGGGCGGAGCCCTGGAAGGCTCGAGAGGCTTGAGGGGTGGAGCCCCTGAAGGCTCGAGAGGCTTGAGGGGCGGAGCCCTGGGAAGCTCGGGGGGTGGGGCACTGGAAAGCTCAGGAAGCTCGGAAGGCGGGGCTCTGGAAAGCCCAGGAGGCGGAGCTCTGGAAAGCTCAGAAGGCGGAGCTCTGGAAAGCTCGGGAAACTCGGAAGGCGGAGCTCTGGAAAGCTCGGGAAACTCGGAAGGCGGAGCTCTGGAAGGCTCGGGAGGCGCTGGCTCTAGGACGGGCATGACCACTGGCGCTGGCTCTTGGATGGTCCTGGCTACAGGCGCTGGCTCAGGGACGGTCGAGGCTACAGGCGCTGGCTCAGGGACGGTCGAGGCTACAGGCGCTGGCTCAGGGACGGTCGAGGCTACAGGCGCTGGCTCAGGGACGGTCGAGGCTACAGGCGCTGGCTCAGGGACATCTGAGGCTACAGGCGCTGGCACACTGACGTTTGAGGCTATCGGCACTGGCTCACTGACGTCTGAGGCTACAGGCTCTGGCTGGGTTACCGTGGTATGTGCCGGCTTGGGTCCGCCGGGCGCTGAGGGCAGAGCCAAGGGGGGTTTAGGGCATGGGGCTGCGGCAGGCGGAGGCTGGAGTGCAGAGACCACTCCCTTTCTCCTCTTCCTCCGGGCTGATGCGACTGGCGAAGCTGGGATGCTGTTCCTGGTCAGCGTGGCTTCAGGCTCGCTGGCCGTGGTTGACGAGGGCTCAGGCTCGCTGACCGTGGTTGACGAGGGCTCAGGCTCGCTGACGGTAGAGGCCGTAGGCGCTGGTTCGCTCACTGTGACATGCGTGGCCGCTGGCTCGCTCACTGTGACAAGCGTGGCCGCTGGCTCGCTCACTGTGACAAGCGTGGCCGCTGGCTCGCTCACTGTGACAGGCGTGGGCTCTGGCTCGCAGACCGGGGCAGGCGTGGGCTCTGGCTCGCAGACCGGAGCAGGCGTGGGCTCTGGCTCGCAGACCGGGGCAGGCGTGGGCTCTGGCTCGCAGACCGGGGCAGGCGTGGGCCGGGAGGCGGAAGCCTGTCTTTTCCTCCTCCTCCGGGCGGACGAAGTGGACTGTGCAGGTTCAAGAGAAGCCACTGGCGTGGGGGGTTGCTCGCTGACAGGTGAGGCTGGTGTGACAGGGAGCGGTGAGCTGCACGCTAGTAGGGTCGTCTCCAGGTAGTCGCGGAGAGTGCAGCCAGGCGTTGCCTGTGGCACCCGCTCCCTCAGCGAGGGATTTAAGCTGTCCTTAAAAAAACCACCAATGCGGAGTCCGGGAAGTCCGTAAAGGTCGCCAGGAGGAGAAAGTAGAGAGCGTGGTCTACCAAAGGCTGGTCTTCTTGCCGCAAGTTGAGCAGCCGGCATTTGGCCCGTATAGCTGCTGGATCCATGTGTGGTCTATCGTTCTATAATGCTTGAGCAACGAGGCAGACGAGGAGATGCGGATCCAATCGCAGTTTAAACTTTATTTAATTAACAAAACAGGTAAACACAAAGGAACAACCCACAATGGGGAAATCAAACATAAAAAAACTGCTAACTAAACACGATGTAAACAAACAGAGGACTCGGGAAGGAAACACACACCAGGCTGACATCAAACAACGATAGACAAGGACTGAACAAAGAAACAGGGTATAAATACATAAAACATTGGAAAAAGGGGCCAATGAACGAACAGAACTCACACAAGATAACAAGGTGATTAACAGAAGCAAAAGGCAAACTAATGAGGGCAGGTGAAAAGAATGACAGAAAACACGAACGCTAACAAGGGGACTATGGAGTTACATAAGGGACTAAAGTGAAAACTAAGAAATGCAAAAGTGACAAAAATGGCAAACAAAAGGGCAACAGTGAAACAAGACAGGGTATACATAACAAGTTCATATGACCACTTTACAATATTTCAATAACATAATTTATTTTGTAGCCTGTGCTGAAGTTAATTGTGCTGCTAATTATAAGTGAAATGTTAATGCCGAGTTTCGGTCTGAGTGTTGTTCCCGTTTTCTTGTTCTTCTATGTTTTAATAAATGGGTGTTATTCATATTCACCTTGTTTCTTTCATTTGATTTGACATTATGGATTTATGGCCAAGGAAATTTTTCTTTAAAAGTATTAACCAGACAAAAGTTATTTGACGTTCGCTGGTCTGGGTTTATCTTAAACTGCCGCTTCAGTGTATACAAGAGCTATGTGACAATGAGCAAGATTTTCTGAGACACTACAACTACTAATAATTAATTAATAAAGGCTATTTTCTTGTAGCCTACAACATAAAATATTTTAATCTAAATGTACAGTGTAAGACATGTAAAAAAAAAGACAAGAAGCTAACAATGTCAAGATCAATATTTGTGTAGCCTGCCTGACACGGTATTTTCACAGACTAACACGTCACGTCTCTGGCATATACTACAGTATTTAAAATAGCATATATGCATTAGTTATATTCTCAATTTAATTTACAGAGCAATCCCTGCAAAGTTTTTAGGTTAACTATAGAAGAGACTAGGATTAGTGAGTCACACTAGCAAGACTCGCAAAAGAGGGCGTGGCATCACGATGGTGGCTCTACATCGTGATGTTGGTCAGCCATCACGATGGACGATGATATCGTCCATCGGCACAACCCTAATTTGCATATCCCGCCCCCGGACATACAGGCATTTAAGCGGGGCGAATACGGGAGTTCATTCAGGATTTTTCTGAGGAGCCGGAAATGGTCCGGCCGCAACAGTGGCTCGGCTCAGCGACGTGGTGGGGAAGACACAACATCTTGTTCCCTCCATCGGGGAATGGAGGTTACATACTTAACCTAGACGTTCCCCTTCTGTCGCTCTCTCCACGTTGTGTCGAAGAAGCGACACTAGGGGTCCCACTTCAATCATGCCATGCGCTGAGCCGTGTACGTGAACTGCTGATATAGGAGCGGGCAGGTATTCTTACGTGCAAAGGCGACCAGCTGTATCAGGCTGCACGTACCCTTCCCCAATGCCCCATTAAAGCCATCAGAATCCTTCTGGTTACCCTAGTGAGGGGAACAAGGTGATGCTTGCCAACCTGGGAACAGGCCAAGCCTGGCTGGGCCTCTTTTCTCTCTATGTTTCTCGCATAGAGCAACTACGGCCAGGGCCCTTACATGCATTAAGGGAAGGGGGAGAAGACCCTGCGGAGACCACACCTACCCTTCAAGGGAGGCAAAGAGTGGCGAATACATCACATGGCCGCTTAGGTCCTATGTGGGAAAGTTGGCGCAGTGGTAGATCCAGCCTCGTGGAGGGGGGAAGCTACAGCACGATGACCGAGGCAGCTGGAACTGCCTAAGGGAGACACAGGAGTCCGCTGGTGAGGGGACAGTACAGCGGAAATTACACACAGGGGGAGTCCAAACAGGAGGCCTTAACCTGTGGAGCACCTATTCCAGTACAGGGTAGATTGAGTACCCATAGTGGCTTGGGTCGGCGAGTTCCTCCGCTGAACTGCAGACCCAAAAGGGCTAGGGAGGAATCAACCAGGGATCCGAAAGATGGGGTCTCCTGGGAACAAAGGCGCACTATTTTACCTCGGCTGAGGGAAAGGGCGCTAGGCGCAAGCGATTCATCCGGTCAGATCGTCAGTGTGTTACCGAGTTCTACGGGCTCGGACCTGAGAGAACACAGGACAATACTGACTCAATTCAGAGATTGTAGAATCTTGCGAAAGTGTTAGGTGTTGCCCACCCTGCTGCTCTGCAGATGTCTGCTAGGGAGGTGCCCCTGGCCAGTGCCCATGAGGATGCAACACTCCTCTGTCGCTGACAGAGAACATTTGCAGGTCCCCAACCCTCTTGATGGAGGCGTGCGCGATCAGCAGGGCCGTTTTGAGAAAGAGGGCCCTGAGTCCAGCTGAATCTAGCAGCTCGAAGGGGGGGGGGTGGTATCTGGAGGCCAGTGAGGACCACAGAGCAATCCCAGGAGGGGAACAGGCTTGGCCGTGAGGGAGTTAGCCTCCGGGTGCCTTTTAGGAACCTGATAATTAAGTTGTGCTTTCCCAGAGACTTGCCGTCTATTGTGTCATGGTGAGCTGCGACGGCGGCGACATACACCTTGAGGGTGGAGGGGGACAGCCTCCCCTCCAGCCTCTCCTGTAGGAACACAAGCACTGACCTAACTGCGCATCTTTGTGGGTCTTCAGCCCGGGAAGAACACAGATTTGCAAACAGGTGCCACTTTAGGGCGTAAAGATGCCTGGTAGAAGGGGCTCTGGCTTGGTTGATTGTGTCTACGACGGTCGATGGTAGACCGGCTAGACCTTCCGCATCCTGTCCAAGGGCCAGACGTGGAGGTTCCAGAGGTCTGGGTGCAGGTGCCAGAGCATGCCCCGTCCCTGAGAAAGAAGGTCCTTCCTCAGGGGAATTCGTCAGGGAGGGGCTAACAGGTCTACCTGGGCCTTGCCGAACCGTTCCCAGATTAGCTGTACCGACTGGGGGTGGATCCTCTACTCCCCACTGGGCAAGCGTTGTCGTGACAGCGCATCCGCTATCACATTGAGGTTGCCGGGGATGTGAGTGGCACGCAAAGACTTGAGTCTGAGCTGGCTCCAAAGGAGGAGACAACGGGCGAGTCGTGACATGTGGCGGGAACGTATGCCGGCTTGGCAATTTATGTAGGCCACCACTGAGGTGCTGTCTGACCTGACTAGGGCATGTTTGTCTCGAATTAACGGGAGAAACTTCCTCAGGGCAAAGAAAACAGCCAACAAATCTAGGCAGTTGATGTGCCACCACAGCGGGGCCCCAGCGCCCCAACCCGATTTGGAGGCGTCGGTCGTGACCAGGATGTGTCGGGACACCTGCTGCAAGGGTACTCCTGCCCGTAGAAAGCATAGGTCTGTCCAGGATTTGAAGGTTTGGCGGCAGGCGGTGGTGATTCTCACACGGTGCGTGCCGCGGCGCCATGCTCGTCTCGGGACTCGAGTCTGAGGCCAGTGCTAAGGTGGTCTCATATGCATAAACCCCAGCGGTGCGGCCGCCGCGGAGGATGCCATATGCCCCAGGAGGAAGCGAGGCATTTCAGCACCGACTGTGCACGCTCGTTGGAGAGACATGCTGACATTGGGACTGAGTCTAACTCCATGCTGAGAAAAGAGATGCTCTGAACCAGGCGAGCTTGCTCTTTTCCCAGTTGTCCTGAAGCCCCAAATGGCTGAGGTGCCTGAGCACCTGGTCTCTGTGCGCGCATAGTAACTCTCGCAAGGGGGCCAGGATGAGCCAATCATCGAGGTAATTGAGTATGTGTATGCCGGCTTCTCTGAGCGGGGCAAGGGCTGCCTCTGAGACTTTCGTGAAGACGCGAGGGGACAGAGACAGGCCGAAGGGGAGGACATTGTACTGATACGCCTGACCGTCAAACGCGAACCGTAGAAAGGGTCAGTGTCGTGGCAGGATCGAGACATGAAAGTACGTGTCCTTCAGGTCTACCGCTGCGAACCAATCTAGATGCCGGACGCAAGACAGAATTTGTTTCTGGGTGAGCATTTTGAACGGGAGTTTTGACAGAGCCGGTTGAAAACTCATAGGTCCAAGATCGGTCGTAAGCCACCGCCTTTCTTGGGTACAATGAAGTAAGGGCTGTAGAAACCCATTCTTCATTTTGGTTGGAGGGAAAGGCTGTATCACGTCTTTGCTTTTTTAGTAAAAGAGAGGCGATTTCCTCACACAGGGACTTGGCATGTTTGCCGTATACTGTGGAAAAATGGACGCCCGCGAAGTGGGGCGGAGGCCTGGCAAACTGAATTGCGTAACCGAGTCGAATGGTCTGGTGCAGCCAGCGTGACAGGTTGGGCAGTGAAAGCTACGCCTTTAAACTCCATGCTTTGGGCACCAAGGGGACGAGTATTTTGGATGTACCCGGCGGGGCTTCGCAGCCGGGCGTAACAGGTAATACGGCGTCGGCAGGCAGTGAAGCGTCCCGAAGCTCTGGTGCTGAGAACAGACTCGAAGCACTTACCTTGCTCCGCACACCCGGCAGGGGGCGGGTTCGTGACTGAGGAGGAGGTCTGATGTTGGCGTCCTCTGGACTCATCTGAACCGGCCGGCCAGGGAACAGTCATGGGGCTGAAGGCAGACTGTGGCGGCGTCCAGCATGCCGGGACTGTTGAGGCCTGGCGGCAAAGTGCCGTGAGAACGGCATTTGCGGGCTAGGTGACCCAGAGACAAAAAAGGAAATAGCTCTATTATTGAGAATGTAATGAATTTAACAAAATATTCTCCTCCCGGTCCTCCACCGGGGAACGGAGCGGTCTTACCAGCTCCGGAGCTACCGTCTCGGTCTCTGGGACAGTCATCTCAGGAGCGCCTGGGAGCCTTCCGGGTCCTCAAGGGGGTTCGTGAGACAAGGGGGTCCAACTTCTGCGGGGAGCTCGACACTGGGGCTGAAAGCTGGGCCCACTCTCTTTTGTTAGTTGAGGTGGAGCACCACTTTCTTTTTTTTTTGAAAGCCGCAGGAGGACGCCCTTGGCGAGCAAACAGGGGATGGCCCCTGGTGGTAGGTTTGCGGCAGGACAAGATGTGTGAAATAGCCTCCGTCTGTTTCTTCACCACTGAGGACTGCTGGGCAGAGTCGTCAAGTGGTGTCGCCGAATGGACGGAGCTGGGAGACGGGAGCGTTTTGAGAAAGCATGCTTTGTCTGCCTCCTGTACCTGGACCAGGTCCTGTCCATGTGTTACGTTTCTGGACCATGGGGGGTGGCCATCGCCTGTTCGAGTGCAGTTCCTGCGGCACGTCAAGAACAGGACTACCCAAGTGCAGATTTTGAAGTGCCTTGGCCCGGTGTACTTGCAGGAAGGGGCCATGGCATGCAGGGGGGGAGCGGTCTGGGACCGCTGTACCACCGAGGGTAGCGAGAGAGGAGGAGCGAGGAAGCTGGGCTTGCTCAGCTCGTCATGCACGTCCGGGAAGGAACCGGGGGGGGGCGCGGCTGTGAGTGGCGCACATGCCCGCGGAACCAATTGAGCCCGGGGAAGCATAGCGGACCTCTGTGCGTCAGGCTCAGACTGGGCGGCAGACCCGAAGGTGGTGGCCCAGGCGAGTTATCTGCATCAGACGCCGCTGTTACGCACTCCGAAGCAGCGGTGATGTTGTCATCCAATGCCGGGGAGCTCGAGGGACCGGACGGTAGGCCGTTAAGCGGACCACACTAATTCCGAGCTCGGGGGAAGCAGGCAAGCGTGCTGGGGAGGCGGGAGGTTTCGAGGGGATTTACCCGGCGAAAGCGTCCCGTTATTTTCCCCAGATCGTCTTTCATCGCCGGCGCGCCTGCCCCAATCCCGTAGGAAGGAGGCGAAGCATGCGGAGCGGCTGAAGTGGCTTCCTCTTACTACAAGAGAAAGCAGAGATCGCAATGCTGCCGCGGTTATGTTCTCACACGAAAACATAACCCATTGGAGAGACTGCTTATCCCGAGCTCGGACGAAAAAAAGCAAGCGTGCCTGGGAGGCGGGGGGTTTCGAGGGGGTTCACCCGGCGAAACGGAGCCCGTCATTGTCCCCAGATCGTCTTCATCGCCCGTGGCGCCTGCCTCAATCCCGTAGGAAGGAGGCGAGGTTCGGGGATCGAACGGCTAGATCATCGGCTCCGAAGAAATTTTCTAAATGCCAGTATGTCCGGGGGCGGGATATGCAAATACCGTCTGCCAACTTCTCATTGGCCTTTTTTCATAGAACAGAGGTATATATGAGAGACCCTTAGTGTCGCTTCTCCAACACAACGTGGAGAGAGCGACAGAAGGGGAACTATGGTTTTCCGTGTATGAGCAGCCGACTTTACACATACAATTTTAAGTGCGCAGCACATGCAAACTATATGTTTGTCTCATTAAATTTCAGCCTATGATTTTAAATTGTACACTTAATGTTTACGCAATGAAATTTGTATGTCAGATTGTATCGGTTTTTGGTATTAGAGTATTTTTACGTGTACAAGAGCGCAGTATCAGACCTGATTCCGATATCAGTATTATGATGATTATGATAAAGTACATTTAAAAAAAACAATTCCATTGGAATGAACTGTTCACAATAAGATCAGGAACGTGTATTAAAAAAGTAATTAGGGTCAATATTGATTTCATATTGACTTTAAGCACAGACCATTGGAAATACACTTGCAAAATACATTTAATGTAGTGTACAAATTAAATTCATTATGGCACTGTAGCAAAAACAGCTTTTTTTTGGTGCAGGAAACATTATACAATTTTAAGTGCACTTCAGAAAAAAATTAAATTCTGCAAAATCATTGAAGTCGCTTTTTTATGGTCACTTTCTATGTAAAACTTGGCTCTGAGCAGAATATTTATTGAACTTTGAATGGGAAATTGTAAATGTACTGTATAATGAAATATTTGAGGCCTATAAACAATATACTGTATACTGTACTGTATATTGTGATTATATATATTGCGTTATTGCATGCTCTGACCTTCATGAAACAATTCAGATTCAGAAAGATTCACACAGATCTCAAAACATACACTATTCTTGAGTTACCCTCTTTCTTTCACTCTCACCCTTCTTTTTATATATTTACCCAGCAGGGTGGTAGAACTGATCATGTTAGCATTTATAAGGACATATGAGGTAGTGTTTTGTGTGTGTGTGTACGTACATTGGCCTGTCTGCTTATTACTCTTCAGGTCCCAAATGCATACACACATGATGAGGTAATTTGATGCTTCTTTTGTTACTGTGCTTTAAGCAAAGGTATTATAAGTGTTATTGTTATTGTGCTTTAAGCTTTATTGTTTTTTTTTATTGTATTTGGCTTAAAGCACATGCAGTTTATAGCTGCTAATTTGTTGCCTTTGGTTGCTATGTCAAAACTGCCCATTGGCATGGTACTGCAGTCATCATGAGACTATTAATGTGTGTGTCTGTGTGTGTTTGAGCGTACTTTGCCATACAGGACCATGCATGCCACGCCACTCTCATTTGGCACGGATCAGTTGTTGCATTGCAGGAGGGCCAACACAAACCAGATGGCCCTTGTGCGAATGCTTAAGCTAGGCAAAATGTCCTATGATACGACACCAGACATATTTATTGCATAATGCAAATATACTGTACTCCCAAACATACACATTATTTGTACAGTTAAAACTGCATCACACCTGTTTGTAGCAGGAGAGGTTTGTGTCTATACTGTGATTTTCTTCTTTTCTGAAGGAAAAGGATGAAAGCGTGCAGCAGGATTGGATCAGCCCCGTGGGCCAATACTTGATAAGTAACCTCAGAGAATCCAATAGGATTAACCGAGCACAACACAAGAGAACAGAATTCAATAGAATGGAATGCAATAGAGTGATTTGTAGTGTTACTGCTCACATAGCGTTAATGTGCTTGTTTACTGTTAGTCCATTGGATATTTTCTCTTCTTTCTATTTCTATGATAACACTTTATGATATGTTTTATTAATAGAGTTATTTGGATTACTTTTACCCTGCCTTTATGTCCTTTTTTATGCTCTGCCATGTTTGTGAAGGCATAATGTCGAGTAAACAATTATAATTTTTAGGACAGATTTTGGGACAGACTTTTCTGTCCCAGACTTTTGTTATGAAATCGATATGCGCAAATCTTAAAAATCAGCCAAAATATTTTTTGGCCAGACATGTGCACGATTACTAGTCTTTTTCTTAACAGAAAAATTTTAGAAGCTTTATTCTTATGCATAAACATAAACATAAACTTATACATAAACTTTCTTCCAAATGTTCCTAAAAATATTCCTTAGAAGAAATAAGAATAGAAACAAATAAGACAATTGTTGACATACATTAAGTAAAGAGCTTAAAGATGATTGTGTATTGCATAGCTCAGATAATTTGGTCTTGGGAGAATTTGATAAGAAATGTCCATATTGAAATCTCTGACTTTTGATTGCAGACTTTGGTATATCCAAACAGATTGCATTCAAAAAAATTATTTCAAGATTTACAGATTTCCATTTTATGAAAAAAAAGTCATTAAATGGACTGTGAAAACTTTAATAAATAAAATGAAAACAAAATATTTAGTTTTAATAATGTAATTTTGTTAAACATTACACAATTCAATGTAATGGCATTTTGGGTCCCACTTTCTATAAGGTGTCTTGAATATGTGCTAACATTAAAAGTAAGGTTATGGTTAGGGTTCAGGGTAGGGGTAGGGTTAGTCTTAGGAGTAAGGTTACTGTAACAGTGTAATTACAGATCTAATTAAAAGCAGGTAATTTACATACAAGTACAACGGAACAACATGTACAGTATGTACATAATAATAACATTGTATCAAATTCTTAAGTACATATTAGTTAAATACAACAAATATAAAGTGGGTCCGAATTTTGTTATGAAATCGATATGCGCAAATCTTAAAAATCGGCCAAAATATTTTTTGGCCAGACATGTGCACGATTACTAGTCTTTTTCTTAACAGAAAAATTTTAGAAGCTTTATTCTTATGCAGAAGTCTCCATTTGTGAGAAACAATTATATATATTAAAGAAATCTCATTTGTGATTTTATTTTCTCCTATAGGATATGTCAAGTTTAAAGTTGAAAAGGATTGATTAGTAAAGTTGATTATGTAATCATAATCGAAGCTTGTACAGACATGCATTTTAGTAGCCAACAAATTCCATAAACAATAGCAACAGGTTAGATGCATTATATGAAATAATAAACAGATCACTGTCAAAGGCCATATTGTGGAAATTCATAAACCGTGTAATGAGTGCTCCGATTGCAATAGAAACAAACAAGATGTTGCATCCGACAGACGAGCGATTGCATAATGACACAGAGGTGTGATATGAAACCATGGAAACCAGCAGTGAAACTGCAGAGATAGTAACCGGTCTTGTGTTGAGGTTTTTGAAAGGCAGGACAACAAAACAATTGAACAAAAATATGCCATTAATATTCTATTCTGAGCTTTTAAAAATTTTAAACGTGGATTTTAGTGGTTGTTTTCTAACATTATACTTGTACCGTTTTTTGCCTATTAATCTACAGATTTCACTTTGCAATGCGGTACCTGTCCAACTGATTTTTCATTATTCCTTTTTTCATTTTGTCTGCTATACTCCTCCAACATGTAGCTGAGACAAAATTCTCCAAGCCTAGTGTCTTTTCTCCCTCTCTTTGTCTTGCTCTTTCTGCCGGGTGACTTGTTTGTTGGCATGTTGATTGAATTGGTAACAACTCTTTAGAACGATTTGAGATGATGTTTCTGCACTGGCACTGCACCTTTGTGACTGCTGTGTCAGTGTTGCCCATGGACGGTTGGGTATGTATGTGTGTTGGTCCCAGCGTCCAAAATTAACTTTTAGCCACCTGTCAGTGGTGGGTAAACTGAGAAAATATAACGGCCCTGGTTGTCTCCTGTGTGGGAGTGGATTTTTGTGTGCTTGTATTTACTTGTTTTTTCAAGAAAAGCCAGGGGGTAAGCAACGGAACTAAGCAAGATTAATAAACGAAAATGTGTGAAATTTGAAAGGATTTCAGTGTATTGTCTCAAATACCCCCATTCAGATTAGAAATACTTAGCTGAAACAACAAAGGCTGCACAAATCCTTTGGAGTTAGCATTGGCTTCATCATAGTTTCATGTTATGGCACAGTTGTAACCTGGTGCCCATGCTTACATGTATAAGCAAGCCTCTGTTGAATGTGTTCTCAGTGAAGGAGCATGCAAAGTGAGCTAGTACTAAGACTACTTCTGATCCTCCGAGATCCTTTCATTGCTTCTACAAGAGCTCCACAGTTTACTCTGTAATAAGACAGAACAATATATAAAGGATGCAATCTGTTATGCCTGTAGCTTGATATCTAGGGCTGTGCATTTTACACATACTGTATTTTACAGTGTATTCTTCCTACAATTTATTTGAATGAAGGAAGTGAAACAGTATGTAATGATAAACCTTTTAAACAGTGGTATGCTATATTGTTGTCACATAAATTTGTTGTATGTTTCATTCAGCGAGTGCCGTCCATTTATTGGGCTCTATTTTCGTGACTGCACTAGGCACAGTGCAACGACCATGCACAGCTCCTTATCTAATTTTTGTGAGAGGGCTAATACTAAGCGCAATTTTCATGCTAGCTCAAAGCGCAAGTGGGCATGGGTGTGAGTGTTTCCGTTATCTGTGGGTATACGCTTGCAAACTGTGGGTGTATTGTATGTTAATGAAGTGCCGCAAATCGAAATTTGCTGCAAAATAGGTCATTGCACGGGTTTCAGTACCACGTCTTTTTTCAGCGTAAAGTCTAAAATCTGTTTCTAAGTTTGCAGTTTGGATATTCCACCAGCAGGTGGCAATAAAGTGCAAACATAGTGGAACATCAAATTATGTCGGTGACAACCACTGTTGTAGCTGTTTTATTAAACAAAAATGTATGAAATTTGAGTAAAACCTTCTAGAGGATATGGTTTATTTTTCAGTAATTATTATTATTATTATATTTATATTAACATTTGTATTTATGATCTAATTTCTATTAATATATTTTTCTGCTGTTGTCATAGAGTGATTTTTAAGGCCGCTGGAAGAAGTTGGAGAGTGTAAAATGTTGGATTTTATAAGAGGTGGCTACATAGGAATTTTTTCATTCATTATTCAATTTGTTATTTTGATTATAAAGTATATATTGTTTTTCCGTTTGTTGTGTCATTTGAATTTAACTTATTTGTAATTTTAATGAATTATAATTTTATTATTTTTGGTGTGTGTTTCAGTATGACGAGTAGAAGTGTTAAAATCCACAGCCAAACCTGAAAGGCCAATACAACCACTGTTAATCCTAGCCATTATTTGTGTGTCAATTGATCAATATGATTAATAATTCTCTATAATTTAATGGAGCCTACATCCAAATCCAGACGAGAACCACATTTTCTATGTGTATAAAAGGACTGTGTCACTAGAAATATGCCAGACTTTCAACAAGGACACACTTAATGCATAAAAGAATGTAAGTTCATATTTCTGTTTTTCTATTTCATTGCATACATCCTATTAACACTACCAACCTCTTATGAATGTGCTGTCTTTGTTTATATAGTTGGTGTTTGATAGGTTATGGACAATATAGGATGCAGACAGTGGAAACCCCAAGAAGAACCTCATAATTAAATTGCACTTGATCCAGCCCATTAGCACTTTGAGCACGCAATTTTGCCAAACCCACTTGTGCCTAGACTTTGCGCATACTTGTACGAAAATACCAAAACTTCATGGCCATGCCTATTGACTTTGGAGCTTAAGATGTATTGCATAGAACTGCACTTTATGCTGGTGCTCTTAAAACATTTAGAATCTAATTTACAGTAAAGATGTCTTTTGGCAGTCCCATCAAATATGAATCAAAATGATAAAAACATTGTGACTATAATTACTTTTGGATAATTTGTCATATGAAAATGGCATTATAATTTAGTACGCATCTCTCTGGAATGCTTGATTCTGATTGGTCAATCCAGCAGTCTGATACTGTCACAACCTCGATCTAACAGTGCTCTCCTTCTTGTTATCCATTAATGTGTTGATTTCTGTTTTGTGTTTGAGTGCATGCTCTGTTTTGTTTTTTTGTCTGCCATGTGCTTTCTGACCCAGCCCAGTTGTTTCCTCTTGCCACACCTCCTCGTTTAGTCCTTGTATGTTGATTGACTGCACCTGTCACTCATGTGTCTTCATCTATATATTGTGCCTGCCTCCACTTATGTTTGTCGAATAATTTTGTTTGTCAGTTCATATGTTCCTGTTCCAATTTGTTCCTGTTCCAGGACGGTCCTTGTTATTATTTTTATTCTAGTTTATGTTTAGTTTGTTTTCTCTCCACCGTGAGAGATTGTGTTTGCCTGTTTGTTTTCTGTTGTTTAATAAAATATATTTGTAACACAGTTCCATGGAAAGGAGGAGGCGAGAACCGGCTTGTGAATATAAATAATATTTTAATGCTTAACTTAAACAAAAGACAAACACACACGACGGACATGTCCGTAAACGATCTCTCTCTCCCGCACTATCCTCATCAGTCAGCCTTTATCCCTCTCGAAGGCTTGATTAGCCTGATAAGGGACCAGGTGTGTAGAATCACGACCCGGTCCCGCCCTCTGCCCTGCCACAATATTTATTTGCACTCGTTCATGCGTTTGGGTCCTCCTTCCTGCTTATGTACCCTGACAGAACGATTTGACCACTAATGGACCCAGCAGGAATGAGTTTTGTTTTCTGATTCTCCGGTTCACCAAAGAGCTGCCAAAACTGAAAAGGTCGTTGGTCTCCATCAAGGGAACTAGTTGGTGAGGGATTATTCACTGGGATTTCTAGCGTTGACCTCGGGTTTGGGCTTCAACCAGGAATGCCTCACTGATCTCTTTGTGCCAAGCCTGGAGCCAATCAAGTCTTGTATTCTGATTGGGGGTGAAGAGGGGAGTCTTACCGAGACCATAAAATTGGCTTTAAAGTGGGATTATTTTATCTCAGTCTGTGTCTCAGAAGGCTCTCTCTCTCTTAATCACAGCCCGAGGACAGCGATGCACACTCAGTGACAGAGGGTGCTACAGCCCCTCTTCCCATCACTCTGGGGAGGAGGAAGAGATGGAGCTCCACACCTGAGTCTGTGGCTGCCCATCAGGAGGCAGCTTTCTTGCTGACGAATGGCAGGAAGCAGTGGCCATTCTCACTGCAGTGCTTACAATCATCGGGATGAGGAGGAGAACGAAGCAGAGTAAATTACCCATGATCTAGTCGCTGTCAGCACTCATGGCCACAGTGGCCATTCCCCAGTTGCTGCCAGTGTTTCCGGCCATGGAGGCCATTTCCCAGTCACTGCCAGCACTCCCAACCACAGCGGTCGCTGCACAGCCTGTCCAGTTCCCTGTAGTCACTGAATCTGTCCAGATCCCTGAGGCTGTTAACAAGCCTTTCCTGTTCTCTGTGGCCATTAACGAGTCCGTCTAGATCCCTAAGTCTGTCAACGAGCCTGTCCAGTTCCCAGTGGCTGTTGACAAGTCTGTCCAGTTCCCTGAGGCTGTCAACGAGCCTATCCAGTTCCCTGTGGTCGTCAACAAGTCTGTCCAGCCCTGGTGACCTTCGACGGGCCTGTTCAGTCCCCTGGGACTGTCGACTATCCTGTGTAGTTCCTAGCGGCCATTGACCAGCATTTTACTCAGTCCAGTGTCCAGCACCCATCAGACACCAGCTACCAGTCTGTTACTCATCCCATTAACAGGCACCCATCAGACACCAGCAACCAGTCTGTTGCTCATTCCAGTGGCCAACACTCCTCAGACACCAGCTACCAGTCTGTTACACAGCCCAGTAACCAGCACTAATCAGACACCAGCTACCATTCTGTTGCTCAACCAAGTAGCCAGCACCTGTCAGACACCAGCCACCAGTCTGTTGCTCAGCCCAGTAACCAGCACATATCAGAAACAGCCACCAGTCTGTTGTTTAGCCCTGTGAGGTCCCTGCCAGTCTGTCCAGTCCTCTGCTACTGACTTTTCCTTGGTCCCTGTGTTCCCCTCAGGTTCACCCTGGCCTCCCAGCCCATCCAGACCTCTGGGGCCGTCATCTTGACTTGTCACCACAGGCTGGCCGGGGTGTGGTTTGTGTGATGCAGCAGGGCACGCAAAGGTGGGGGCCGTGTTCGTGAGGCCCAGGCTGCAGACGCTCGATGTTCGGTGGCCGTGGGGGAGGTGACCATGAGCACTGGCAGTGTTGCCCAGGGAGAGAGGAACCTGCTCTTTTTTTGACAATTTGGGTACCGCAAACCAGATGGGTGGCGCTCAGCAGGCACAGGTGTGCCGCGATCGCCTTATCCACCTGGGGTATCGCAGCATACCCGTCGAGGGTAGTGAGAGCGAACAAGCCGAAGGATGGCATTCGGGCAGTGAAAGGTGCCCTCCACGATCGCATCAGTTCATCGTGCACCTCCGAGAAGAAGGGGACTGGAGGGGGGAGTGACGCGCCGAACCCAGATACCTGTCATCAAGCCGCGAGAGCTCAGGGCCGTGTGGAGGGTTCCACTCAAGCCCAAAACTTGCGGCGATGCATGGCGGTCAGCTCCGCTTTGCCCTCAGACTGGGCTGCCACACCCGAAGGTGTCTGACATCACCAAGGCGCTCTCCGATGCGGCAATCAACATCTCATCTGGCTCATGAGTTCCGAAAGAGACATTAGGCATTAGTCTCATCCCAGAACTGGGCAGCGTACCGGGGAGTGGGCGGTCCGTTAGGTTTTACCCAATGGAATCGTACCCACTGAAGTCCCCAAATCGCTTTCAGCGTCAACCGGGGTAGCCTCGTACCCGTAGGTAGAAGGACCAGCGAGGGGGACAGCTGAAGTGGCTTTCCCTCGAAAGAAGGAACCTTCGAACGCAACACTGCCATGGTCATGTTCTCGCAATGAGAGCATGAACCATCCACGGACACTCCCTCAACGTGATCCGGGCCCAGACACGGGAGACAGTGATTGTAACTGTCAGAGTCGAAGAGGTAACGACCGCATCCTGGAACTGCACAGCGATGGAAAGGCATCTTTAAAAAGACGCGTCTTTAAAAAGACTTTCAATGTCATGGTGCCTGCTCTAATAGTACAAAATATACTCTTTTAGAGGAAAATATATTTTATAACGCAGTAGAATCGCCCAGGTGCGTAGCCTGCAGTGGAGTGCAGAGTGGAGAGAAACCTCTGGAATGCTGCGTATATCCAACAGCATATGCTCTGAAGAGGTGAATGGTTTGTGATAGTATTTCAGCTTGCTCAAACACAACCGCTTGTCTCTGAAGAAAAAATCTGAATGAATCTGCATTCTAGCCTCTCTTTTATACCCGTATGTCGGGGGGAGTGGCATGCAAATTCTACTCACCAATTCTCAATGGCCTTTTCTCAAAGATCTGAAGGTGTCTCGGGCTCACGAGATTGACCCCTAGTGTCACTACATCGACAAAACATTGAGTGAGTGACAGAAGGGGAACTGGAACATCATAACATGATGGAGCACACACACACACGCACAGCTCTGTGTGTGTGTCTCTCTCTCCAGCACTCCCAACTCCTCCTCTTATCTCTCTCCCGCTGATTGGGCCACTCAGCATCATGCACGCACACTCACAGCCCGGCCACGCCCTCCTGCTTATCACAATAAAATCTAATAAATATAATAATTCGGAAAATTTTATTATTACATTACAGTATACACATACAAGTAAGCATTTAGGCAAAAAAAGATTAAAAGACAAAATTTTGCTTGTGTAATTTTCATATCATTGAACATACAGTAACCCTATTTTTGCCCTATTTCTCTCTGTGCTATTTTTAATGGTTGGACTATGTACATCACTTTGGTTACATTAGGCTACTTCTTACTTGTTTTCAGCATCTTTTGTGATAAGCCATGTGTTTTAGGACGCCATGTCAATTTAAACTTAGTTTAAAATGTTGAAAAACGTGCCTTCTGCTGTGCTCGGTCTAATTGTATTTGAATGCAAGAGAGTGTCATTTGTGGTAGGCTGTGCTGTCTGCTCTAGCTAGTTTGACAAGGTGTGTTGCCAGCCTGAAGCTGGTGCACTGACTGCCCCCTACTGCCTGAAATTTGCAAAAACATCAAGGTGGAAAGTCAAGCTTGAATCGCTCAGATGGCAGGAACATTTCTTATTAAATAATTTATGTATGGGTTGGGGACATAATTAATTGTATTTTTTTCTTTTAACATATTATATTTCATATAATTAATGGCACTAAATTAACACATCAAATTGATAGCCCTAATTATATTTTAATATAAATATTCGTTATACATAAATATTTCTCCGCTATTGGCAAAATTGACCAAGCAGATTTCCAAAGCTCCATAGAGCTGTAATACATAACATAACATCCATACTTGCCCTCTCATCTGTAACGTTGGGCATCTGTTTTTGCAGAGTAACCCGCATATACAGTATATGTCTCTATATCTTTGGACAGTGTGGCAACTCAATTACTGTGAGCATCTCAGGCCTGCTGTCAGAGGCTCTGTGCTTTTGTGGGCAGGGTAGATTAACAACCCGTCTAAAAGGTTGTTTATGGGGTAACACAGCTATAGAAAATGTGATTCAATGAGGCAAGCTGAAAGGCAGAGTGCAATGAAGTAAATATACACTGGAGATAAAGGCAAGGATAAATAAATTCCAGTTTTCATCTATACTGTGAAAAATAGGGATGTTAAATACACTATAATCACTGAAATACCAGGAGTTCTTGAAACTGAGGACTGTTGGAAGTCCGAATCTGAGCCTGTTTGTGTCTTGCTGCGGACTGCAAATTTGTGAATGGGATTTTGGCAAGAAAGACCCCCCCCCCCCCCCAACTTTGATTAAAGAACTTGGTTCAGCAAGGCAGGCAAATAAAATGTTGATAGGGTGGTTCAGTGGAGCTCGTCCCTAAATCGTTAACATTTAACGAGTTTATCACAGCTCTCGATATGAGATCCTTGATCAAGTCAACCAATTTCTCCCAAACTAAGGCTTGAAATGCCACTTCAGATTACCGTCCTCACTTTTGTTCCTATTGTTGAATTATTCAGGAATTCAGCAGCACCAGAATGGTGTAGGCACTCCGGGAAGCTTAAAAATCTCAGTTGATTACTTTTGAATTTTAATTTAATTTGCAAGATGACACAGGATGTTAAAAACTGAATTCTTAGTAGCTCTTCAGTATGAAAGCTGAAAGCAGTGTCTCAAAAAATATTCAATGCTTACTAAATATGGCAGTCAAAAATTCATTACACTCATCTAATTAATTAATCGAATTCATCGCATATGTAGATATTTGCTGAGAAAGGCCCTCAAATAGCAATAATTCAATATATTATGATTAAATAAGTACATATATTTGACTTATTTCATAATTAAATAATTTTAAATATAATATTCAGTATATTATTAATATACTGGATAATTCAGATAATTAAAATGCATTACATTTTTGCTTATGGAATATTCTGGATTCAATCAAGTTAAGCTCAATCGAGAACATTTGAGGCATAATATTGATTACCACAAAACATTATTTTGACTTGTCCATCCTTTTCTTTAAAAAAAGCAAAAGTCTGAGTTACAGTGAGGCACTTACAATGGAAGAGAATGTGGCCCACTCCATGAACATTACAATACTCACTATTTCAAAAGTATAGCCACAAGATATGTAATGTCAACAAACAATAAAACCCTAAAACTTTACACCCCTAAATCAAATTTACCCCTCAAAAAATACATGAGTTTAAACAGAAGAATTAATGTATGCATGGCTCTACCCAGCTATGAGGTCACGAGGTCTGGACCTCAGTAATATTGTTATTTAAAAAAAGAACATTTTGAAGCTATATACAACATGTGACTGCAATTTCTTAATTGCCAGGTCAGTTCATATCAGACTTGATACACAAAGTGCACGAGGCAGTGCAGCGCATTGAATCTTTAGTTCAATCTTATTCCATCAGTGTGCTATGCTAAAACTAGCTAACAAGGCCTCTGAGGTTTTCGTGTGAGTTTTGAATTTGTGAGTGTTGGCAGAGGTCAAGATCCATTTGTCTCTGTTCTGGATTGCTGTTATGCAAACAGCTCTATTCATCAGTCTAATGGTCCAGAGAGGGTCGATGGCCATCTCTTACTGGATATGTTTTACACAGATGAATCTGACCGCAGCATTTCCTGCTTGTCCGGCCTCCTTCTTGCTGTGCCATGGCTCTGATTGGCTGAGCCACGTTGATTGATTGGTCTCTGTGCTATCATGTGCTGGGAAAGATGTGGAGGGGAAACAGTTTTTATAATTAAATTATGTCATCAGTCTCCTTTCATGACCTTAATCATGTATGTCAGGGAACTTCAGTCTTTTAAAGTCAGCTAACATTGGAGTCTATAAGATCTAACCTTGTTAATCTTTCTTTGCATTTAGCTATCTTATTACTTAAGCAGGTTAAACCATGAGGATGTCAAGTCCTAAGACAAATACTTAATCTCCAGTGCGGTTAGAGTGCTACAGGTTGGACT
Organism: Xyrauchen texanus; assembly: GCF_025860055.1. Classification (NCBI taxonomy): domain Eukaryota; kingdom Metazoa; phylum Chordata; class Actinopteri; order Cypriniformes; family Catostomidae; genus Xyrauchen; species Xyrauchen texanus. Next base: position 7,899,727 of record NC_068314.1, read on the forward strand.
AAGGAAAGTTGAATACTAGAACAGACCGCCACAGGACGTTCCAGCTTGATCTCATGGACATTACATGACCATGGTAATTTTGCGAAACAAAATGATGTGCTTCATTTCAAGTTTCACTGCAGCTTACTTTCAAATGTCCAGCCAGGGGCACCAAAAGCGAGTAAAATGGTGTAGTAATCATACAAGGTTTTTAAGAGAATATTAGATGGAGGCTTTAATGAGTAAAACGTACCTTCCTAACCTAAAACTTTAACCTTAACCTAAAAAATAGTGATCTAAAATCAAATGAGATGTAAACAAAACAGATATCCTTACCCTTAACCAACAACTAAACCTAACCAATAATGTTGTAAAAGCAAATGCAACATGAACAGAAATTTTTCGGATGCAACCACCTCATCTTGTGTCGCTTATATTACAGTTTTGTCTCAAATGGCAGCTTGTGTGTTTGACTGGGCTCAAGCCATGTTATTTAGAGTCCAAAGTCCAACACTCTATCAGGTGAACTACCACACATGATACTCACATTGGAATTATGGGGCTTTTCCACTGCATGGTACAAATTGACTCGACTCGACTCTGCTTGTTTTTTTGGGGTTTTCCACGGTGGATAGTACCTGGTACCTGATACCTTTTTAGTACCACATCAGTCGAGGTTCCAAGCGAGCCGAGCCTATACTAAATGTGACGTCAAAATCCTGCAGATCACTAATTGGTCAGGGAAAATCGTCACTACCAGTGTCACTGGATTTCCGACATGTGACATCCACCTGCTGGTTTTATAGTTAGTAACAGCGATAGCAGTATCATTTGTTCATGGCGACTTTCGAATTGTGAAAAAGACCACTCCGTGGTCAATAAACGAGGTGTAGATGGACCACTCGTTAGCGATGAGCGAAACGATAAAATCTCTCAGGAAGTGTTTCAGCTGTTGGCCACACATGACAAAAGTCCCGGTTCTCCCTTTGGCCACTCTGACCCTGAGTGAGTCTTAAAATGTATAATTTTTCAAATGATGCATTGTAGTAAAATTGTTTCTATATCATAACATTGCAGTGTGTGAGTATTAGTGTGAAAATAAGTGTTTATAAAATCATAACCTGCTTTTGTTCTTGTGATTTTTGTGAAAGTGAATAAAATGCACAGTTGTAGCACATGTTGTAGTGTTAATTTTACCAGGAAACTGCGACGAAATGTAGATTTCGGCATGTAAAAGGGAGTTTGCAAAAATTGTATTAAAGTAACATTCATTCCATGAGACTAGGTTGGTCTGTTCTTTGACCATTTGATGCATATTGCACATAAAACTGGAAAATTGCCAGCTCAAATCAGATTGTCTGATTGCTACGCAACTTTTGGGAGTCAAAGCGTATGTGTTTTATAAGTCCACAAGGAAACAATATTGTGTTTTAAAGTAAACAGGTTGATATTGTAGAGTAAGAACTAGCCACTGGATTTACCAAAGTTTGAATGTTTCATGGCACTGAATGACAATGATGTTAGGCAGTTCATAGCAAGTAAAATAAATGTTTAGGACTGACAAATTTACTAATTTCTGTCGTATCTGTCCTGGTATTCACTACTTGGGTTGAAACTGTATGTTTACTGTAAGTTGCTTTAATAAGAAATATGTAGCTTTTTCAGCTTTTTCTAATAAAAATGTAAATGTACTAGTGGTCTATTAGATGTTGTCATGCATTCAGCAATTCATGAGGTAGACAACTTGATTATGTCTAATTGAACATCAAACTGAATTACAAAGATAAAAATATAAAATTCAAATGGCAATTCTAACTATACTTAAGGAGATGAACAGGCCAAGGATAGTTCACCCAAAATTAAATATCAATCGTCATTTACTCACCCTCATGTTTTTTCCTTTCTTCCATAGAACACAAATATACTGTCTCTATTCTCCTTTATTGTCTGGAAGAACGTTGTAATGAAAGTGAATGGTTACTGAGGCTAACATTCGGCCTAACATCTCCTTTTATATTCCACTTCCACAGAAGAGAAAGAGTCATATGGGTTTGGAACAATTCGAGGGCATGTAAGAATTGACAGAAACTGACTTATACGTGCTGAATTCTGTTTCGTTACAGTTTCCTGATGAAATTAACACTAGAGGCACTTCAACAACTGTGCGTTTTATTCACTTTCACACAAACCACAACTATTATGGCTTATGAATTTATAAACACTTATTTACACACTGTGACTCACACACTGCTATGTTATGATATCGAAACATTTGTACTATAACGCATCATTTGAAAAAAGACAGATGTAAATGCTTGTATTAGAGACTCACCTACATTTACACACTTGTTCCACTGTGATTAGCTTCCATGGTAGCTCACCTTGTAGTGTGTTGGACTTTGAACTTTGACAGTGGTTTGACACCAGCCAAGCACACAAGCTTACATGTGAGTCAACAGTGTCATAGAAGTGACACAAGATGAAGTTGTTGCTTCAGAAAATGAGCTTCTCATTTTGTTTTTGTGCATAATGGGTTAGGTTTAGGTGTTAGTTTAGGCTAAGGATGTCTATTTTGTGTCTACCTCTCACTTGATTTTAGATCACTATTGGTTAGGTTTAGGTTAAAGTGTTAGATTAAGTAAGTGCATTTTACACAATAAAATCTCCATCTAATATTTACCTTAAAAACTTGTCTGATTATGACACTATTTCACTTGCTTTTTGCACTCCCCGCTGGACATTTCACTGGGAAACTGCAGCGAAATGTTATATAAGGCACATCATTTTGTTTTGCAAAATTGTTGCCATGATCATGTAATGTTCATGAGGCTAGGCTGAAATTTTCATTTTTGGGTGAACCATCCCTTTATGTCTTGCCTGAGCTGACTGGCTCATGTAAATCACCTTGAAAGTGATTGGCCTTTTCAAATCCCTCACTGCTTTGCATATTACCTCACCAGAGCTGGAGAGCAGAGAAGGAAGAAATTAGAGATAGATAGTGACATGATGAGATGATAGTGAAGGATGAAGACATGAGAGGAAAATGAGATGAGCGGTGTTAGGAAACATGATATCTGCAGAAATCTAGACTCATGACTCTGAACTATGGGTTTATCCTGAACACTGAAATGAAGTCTGAATATAAGACCATTACTTACAGAAATGTACCATGGTAACAATAGTATAATCAATATAAAATAGTTACAGCAGTTATTGATATTACTGTAAAATCATAAATTAAAGGAACCCTCATGTTGTTCCAAACCCAATCTGGCTGATCTATCAGTATAATCTACACATGTGGAGGACAATGTTTTATCACTGCATTTGTTTAATAGTAAATTATTTATTTGAGTGATCATACTATTGTGTTGTTTATGGGCTAAAGGTTTTAGATTCCACCCTCAAAAAGGTCAACACAAACTACCACCATTGTGTCTTTGTGAGTGTTATTTACCCTCTGGTGGCTATAGCAAATGTACTTTAAGTTGCCTCTATTAAAATAATCTGTTATATGACAAAAAGCCCAATAAGAATAACTTAACAATCCTGTATCAATATTAGACTTTCCTCGGCTGTCCAGAGTGAAAGATGTTTGGGTTGAGAGTGGAATGCTCTGAGGTGTAGTCAAGAGATCTGGCCTTCCACTCGGGTAATCAGAGAGTAGTATGGGCTGCGGGAAACTGCCGCTCACAGCAACAGTCTTCACACTGCACTTAGTTCATTACAGATGGCATATGATATGGTCTGTGGTGTGTGTGTATTGTCATTGCAGTTACACCGTCCGTCACCGAACGTCTGAGCGATTTCATTTTGATGCGACTGATGCACAGCGACAGAAGCCATAAATAAAGAGTGCAAATACATGACCCTGCCCTGCTCTGGCCCTGAGAGGGACTAAAAGGGTGTGCTCGCACGGGCTTAATCGCTGCTGACAGACTGTTATCCTGCAGTGACATGCGGGTGTCTTGTGTGTGTGTGTGTGTAGAAGGGCTTTATTGTTACTTCAAAGTAGGAGTGGGTGGTAACTTAAAACTAATCACCATATAAGTCATTTTATATCACAGTTATATTGCAGTATAGTTCTTTTATCTGGAAATTTAGGAAAAAATGGTTAATATAAAAATATGAAATATGGTTTATAACCATGTAGTATTCTCATGTGAATATTGGAACTTCTTTGGAATAAAAGAGAAGATTTTTTGAATAACAAATAAAATAGCCCTGCTTCGGTGCACATACAGCTTCACATTGTGTAACAACTAAGTGAAAAAAATAATCAATAAAATATTTAAATATATTATGAATATCATATGGTCAGTTTATAATAATTTATATAAACTGCATATACATATATACAATATACACAGTATATACTAATATATATATATATATATATATATATATATATATATATATATATATATATATATAAGTTTAGGGTCACTTACTCATTCTTTCTTTATTTATTTATTTTTTTCCCACATTTTAGAATAATAGTGAAGTCATCACAACTATGGAATAATAGAAATGGAAATATGGGAATTATGTTGTGACTACAAAAAAATCCAAAATAAATCAGAACAATGTTATATTTTAGCATCTTTTAAGCGGCCACACTTTGCCTAGATTTTGCAGACATGTACTCTTGGCATTTTCTCAACCAGCTTCTTGAGGTATCACCCTGGGATGCTTTTATAACAGTACTGAAAGTGTTCTTAATGATTTGGTCCAAGTCATCCATTTCAAAAACTGATATATATATATATATATATATATATATATATATATATATATATATATATATATATATATATATGTAATTACATTTAATTAAATATAGAATATTTTAAATAAATATTTGGTTAAATTGATATATTGGCACAAGTATATTTTTGTCTACAAAAATTATTTCAAACATTTAAGCATACACCTTCAGATCAAAAGGTTTTTAAGATCATGAGAAACATTTCAGGCAAGTGACCCCAAACTTTTGAATGGTAGTGTAGATATACAGCTCTGGAGAAAATTAAGAGACCACTATTATCAGTTTCTCTAGATTTAGTATATATAGGTATGTGTTTGAGTAAAATGAAGATTTCTGTTTTATTCTATGAAGTACTGACAACAAATAGAAATACTGTCATTTAGAGCATTTATTGGCAGAAAATTATAGTTCAGAAATCAATATTTGGTGGAATAACCCTGATTTTCAATCACAGCTTTCATGTGTCTTGGCATGCTCTCTACCAGTCTTTCACGTTGCTGTTGGGTGACTTTATGCCACTCCTGGTGCAAAAATTCAAGCAGCTCAGCTTTGTTTGATGGCCATCCATCTTACTCTTGATTACAGTCCAGAGGTTTTCAATGGTGTTCAGGTCTGGAGATTGGGCTGGCCATGACAGGGTCTTGATCCAGTGGTCCTCCATCCACACCTTGATTGACCTGGCTGTGTGGCATGACGTATTGTCTTGCTGGAAAAAAAACAATAATCAGAGTTGGGAACATTGTCAGAGCAGAAGGAAGCAAGTTTTCTTCCATGGCTTTCATGTGTCCTTCACAAAGACAAATCTGCCCGATTACAACCTTGTTGAAGCACCCCCAGATCATCAACAATAATCCACCTGGTCGTCTAAAAGTTAGAAGGAGACCTGGAGAGGCCTACAAGCCACAGTGTCTCGCACCCACTGTGAAATTTGGTGGAGGATCAGTGATGAACTGGGGGTGCTTCAGCAAGGCTGGAGTCAGGCAGACCTCCAGACCTGAACCCCATTGAAAACCTCTGGAATGTGATCAAGAGGAAGATGGATGGCCACAAGCCATCAAACAAAGCTGAGCTTTTATCATTTTTGTGCCAGGAGTGGCGTAAAGTCACCCAACAGCAATGTGAAAGACTGGTAAAGAACATGCCAAGATTCATGAAAGCTATGATTAAAAATCAGGGTTATTCCACCAAATGTTGATTTCTGAACTCTTCCTACGTAAAAAAAAAAAATCAGTATTGTGTTGTTTATAAATTAATATGAACTTGTGTTCTTTACATTATTCGAGGGCTGAAAACGTTTTTGTTATTTTGACCAGTTGTCATTTTCTGCAAATAAATGCTTTAAATGACGATATTTTTATTTGGAATTTGGGACAAATGTTGTCAGTACTTTATAGAATAAAAATAAATATCTTCAATTTACTCAAATACATACCTATAAATAGTAAATCCAGAGAAGAGGTCTCTTAATGATTTTGCAGCGGTCTCTTAATGATTTTCCAGAGCAGTACATATATATATATATTGGAATTTTGAAGCTGAAATAATGAGTGGATCTTTCGATCAGCAAGAGAGGAAACAACAAGGATGTTATTATGCCATCTTTCTTGGCAAGAAGGATGGATTGTATGCGTCATGGTCAGGTACAGGAGACAAGGCTACTAACGTTACATGAGGTAAGACACAAAGGTTTATTTTCACAACTTGTAAATTAACTTGTTAATAGCAATTAGCTGTGGGATCTGTGCCGATCGGGTTCAATCAGGTCTGTGTGTCTCGGCGGGTCCGGGTCCAGATTTCAAATAATAGACTAGTCCGGGTCGGTTCCTGATAGCACATTTCCGGGTCTCACCGGGTTCGGGGACACATTTTTGGACCCATGATGACCTCTACTTACAAGTTATGCACTTTAGTAAAAGTGTTTAAATGTCTTAAGATACCATTCTGTGGGGAACAGAGCAAAAAGTTTATGAATTGATAATCTGGCATTTTACTTGTGGTTTGTGTAAAAGTGAATAAAAGATTCAGAAACTCACCAGGAAACTTCCACAATACGTGCAACAAGCCATGTGAAAATCATGTTGTAAAAATCTTGTTATAGTGACGTGTTTTATGAGACAAGGTAGTGAAAAATATCCGATATGTAACATTTGTACTTCTTCATTGTCTTGACTTTTTTTTTTAACATGTTTTGCTCTGTATTTGCTCTGTAAGTCAAAATGACGATATTAAGAATATTCTATTAAATTCAATTCAATTCATTGGGCTTTATTGGCATGAAAGTTTAAAAAACAATGTTGCCAAAGCATCATATAGAACAAATAAAATAAAAGCAAAATACATTTGTCCAATAACTTGGACAGTATATACACTCACCTAAAGGATTATTAGGAACACCATACTAATACTGTGTTTGACCCCCTTTCGCCTTCAGAACTGCCTTAATTCTACGTGGCATTGATTCAACAAGGTGCTGAAAGCATTCTTTAGAAATGTTGGCCCATATTGATAGGATAGCATCTTGCAGTTGATGGAGATTTGTGGGATGCACATCCAGGGCACAAAGCTCCCGTTCCACCACATCCCAAAGATGCTCTATTGGGTTGAGATCTGGTGACTGTGGGGGCCATTTTAGTACAGTGAACTCATTGTCATGTTCAAGAAACCAATTTGAAATGATTCGAGCTTTGTGACATGGTGCATTATCCTGCTGGAAGTAGCCATCAGAGGATGGGTACTGTAACGGTTACCCTCTCTTGTCCCTCTGTTGCCCTTTGTTTGTGATTTTGTCACTTTTGGTATTTCTTAGTTTTCACTTTAGTCCCTTATTTAACTCCACAGTCCTCTGTTAGCGTTCGTGTTCACTGTTCATTGTTTACACCTGCCCTTGTTAATTTGCCTTTGGTTTCTGTTAATCACCTCGTTATCTTGTTTGAGTTCTGTTCTTTCATTGGCCCCTTTTCCCATGTTTTGTGTATTTATACCCTGTGTCTTTGTTCAGTCTTTGTCGATCGTCGTTTGATGTTGAACCTGGTGTGTCTTTCCCTTTCGAGTTCCCAGTTCATGTCTACCTTGATCTGCTTACCCAGTTTATGTTTCTTTTCCCCATCGTGGGTTGTTACTTTGTGTTTTGCCCTGTTTAGTTATTCAAATAAAGTTCAACTGCGTTTGGATCCGCATCCCCTCGTCTGCCTCGTTAATCAAGCGTAACAGGTACATGGTGGCCATAAAGGGATGCACATGGTCAGAAACAATGCTCAGGTAGGCCGTGGCATTTAAACGATGCCCAAGTGGCACTAAGGGGCCTAAAGTGTGCCAAGAAAACATCCCCCACACCATTACACCACCACCACCAGCCTGCACAGTAGTAACAAGGCATGACGGATCCATGTTCTCATTCTGTTTACGCCAAATTCTGACTCTACCATCTGAATGTCTCAACAGAAATCGAGACTCATCAGACCAGGCAACATTTTTCCAGTCTTCAACTGTCCAATTTTGGTGAGCTATTGCAAATTGTAGCCTCTTTTTCCTATTTGTAGTGGAGATGAGTGGTACACGGTGGGGTCTTCTGCTGTTGTAGCCCATCCGCCTCAAGGTTGTGCGTGTTGTGGCTTCACAAATGCTTTGCTGCATACCTCGGTTGTAACGAGTGGTTATTTCAGGCAAAGTTGCTCTTCTATCAGCTTGAATCAGTCGGCCCATTCTCCTCTGACCTCTAGCATCAACAAGGCATTTTCAGCCCACAGGACTGCCGCATACTGGATGTTTTTCCCTTTTCACACCATTCTTTGTAAACCCTAGAAATGGTTGTGCGTGAAAATCCCAGTAACTGAGCAGATTGTGAAATACTCAGACCAGCCCGTCTGGCACCAACAACCATGCCACGCTCAAAATTGCTTACATCACCTTTCTTTCCCATTCTGACATTCAGTTTGGAGTTCAGGAGATTGTCTTGACCAGGACCACACCCCTAAATGCATTGAAGCAACTGCCATGTGATTGGTTGATTAGATAATTGCATTAATGAGAAATTGAACAGGTGTTCCTAATAATCCTTTAGGTGAGTGTAATATAATTATTAGTAATAATATATAAATTATTATTATTATTTATTTTACCATATCACATCACATTGTGTGTGTGTGTGTGTTTATCCAGATATTTCACTGTCCCTCAGGTTGTGGCATGTTAATGCATATTGGGCAGGAAGATGTGCCCTGTCTACTTCTCCTAGGAGTATTTTTAATTTTAAGAGGTAATTTAGGTCTTTAAAATCTGAAAATTGCTTACTTAATACATGTTCCTGTTCTTATCTGTCTTATTGTGAACATATTTAAAGTAAATAGGGTCCATTCTGATTTCACGTTGACTTTAAAATAATTTTTGTAGAAAGTTACAGAATAAATTGCAATGGTAGTTTAATGCATTATTAAAGCAGCACAGAAAATTTGCCATTTAATATACAATCAAATATTTATTAGATTAGACACATACAATAATAATGTACGAAACAAGTTCTCTTTGTTTTATTGAGAAAAGAGGTCTAGTTCTATGAATGACTGCTCTCTCAGGAGTTCATCCATTCCTTTGCATTGTGTACTATCACCAGGGCTGCCTCTGTGCTGCTAATACACAGTAAAATAAATTATCCACATGACTCAAGGACTTTTCTTTGCCTGAGGTGGTGCAGTAGCTGAAGTACAGACAAAGAAGCATGCAATGGGCTGAGAATGGTGTGGTGTTCTCACACTCATAGGTTTATACTGCAGTGAATAATAAATCCTCAGAAACCGTGTTCTCCTCACAGGTGTATTAATGGGTTGTGTGATGATATAGGAGGAAACGTTTGGTTACGTACATAACCTCCGTTCCCCGAGGGAGGGAACGACACGTTGTGTCGGAGAAGCGACACTAGGGGTCTCTCTTGAGCGCCGATATCCACCTCTGATCTATGAAAAAAGGCCAATGAGAGTTGGCAGCCAGTATTTGCATGTCCCGCCCCCGGACATACGGGTATTTAAGCGGCGCAAATACGGGAGTTCATTCAGGATTTTTCTGAGGAGCCGGAAATGGTCCGGCCACAACAGTGGCTCGGTTCAGCAACATGGCGGAGGAAAGACACAACGTGTCGTTCCCTCCCTCGGGGAACGGAGGTTACATACGTAACCAAACGTTCCCCTTCAGTCGCTATCTCCACGTTGTGTCGGAGAAGCGACACTAGGGGACCCATTCCAATCTTGCCATGTGCTGAACCGTGTACGTGAACCGCCGATACAGAGGCGGGCAGGGATTTCATCCAGTGCCGCGCATCGTCTGTACCTGGCTGCACGTACCCTTCCCCAATGCCCCATAAGAACATCGGAATCCTTCTAGTTACCCTGGGAGGGGAACAAGGTGATGTTTGCCAACATGGGAACGGGCCAGCCTGGCTGGGCCTCTTTTCTCTCTATGTTTCTCGCATAGAGCAATCACGGCCGGGGCCCTTACACGCATATAGGGAAGGGGGTCTTACCCAGACCCTGCGGAGACCACACCTGCCCTTTTTCTTGGGGAGGAAAAGTGGTAGACACGTCACACGGCCGTCTTAGGGCTCGTGTGGAAATTATGGTGCGGTGGTAGATCCAGCCTCGAAAGGGGGGAGTTGCTACAGCATGGCGACCGGGGCAGCTGTAACTGCTTAAGGGAGACACGGGGGTCCGCTCGTAAGGGAACAGAACTGTGGAATTACACACAGGGGGAGTCCGCGCAGGAGGCCTTACCTGTGGAGCACCTATACCAGTACAGGGTAGCCATCAGGGTACCCGCAGTGGCTTGGGTCGGCGAGTTCCTCCGCTGCAGGAACCTAAGCTAGCCGGCGAGTTCCTAAGCCGGCTAGCTCTTCCGCATCCTGTCCAGGGACCAGACGTGGAGGTTCCAGAGGTCTGGGCGCGGGTGTCAGAGCGTGCCCCGTCCCTGAGAGAGGAGGTCCTTTCTCAGGGGAATTTGCCAGGAAGGAGCTGTCGCGAGAAGTCTGAGTTCCGAGAACCAAGTCCGAGTGGGCCAGTAGGGGGCCACTGACGTGACTTGCTCCTCGTCCTCCCTGACCTTGCACAGCACCGGTGCAAGAAGGCTCACTGGGGGAAATGCGCACTTGCGCAGCCCCGAGGGCCAGCTGTGTGCCAGCGCATCTGTCCCGAGGGGAGCCTCTGTTAGGGCGTACCAGAGCGGGCAGTGGGAGGTTTCCTGGGAGGCAAACAGGTCTACCTGGGCCTTGCCAAACCGTTCCCAAATCAGCTGGACCGACTGGGGGTGAAGCCTCCACTCCCCACCGGGCAGGCGTTGTCGTGGTAGCACGTCCGCTACGACGTTGAGCTTGCCGGGGATGTGAGTGGCACGCAGCGACTTGAGTCACTGCTGGCTCCATAGGAGGAGACGGCGGGCGAGTTGTGACATGTGGCGGGAGCATACGCCGCCTTGGTGATTTATGTACGCCACCACCGTGGTGCTGTCCGATCTCACGAGGACATGTTTGTCCCGAACTAACGGGAGGAACTTCCTGAGAGCAAGAAGGACGGTCAGCAACTCCAGGCAATTGATGTGCCAACGCAGCGGGGCCCCTTTCCAATGGCCCGCTGCTGCGTGCCCGCTGTACACGGCACCCCATCCAGACCGGGAGGCGTTGGTTGTGACCAGAACGCGTCGGGACACCTGCTGCAGGGGCACTCCTGCCCATAAAAAGCAGAGGTCTGTCCAGGGTCGGAGTGTTTTGAGGCAGGCGGGGTGAACCTTACCCGATGCGTGCCGTGGTGCCATGATTGTCTCGGGACTCGAGTCTGGAGCCAGTGCTGGAGTGGTCTCATATGCATCAACCCCAGCGGCGCGACCGCCGCGGAGGACGCCATATGCCCCAGGAGCCTCTGGAAAAGTTTTAGAGGGACCACTGTGCCTGGCTTGAAGGAAGCGAGGCAGTCCAGCACTGACTGAGCACGCTCACTTGTGAGACGTGCTGTCATTGAGACTGAGTCTAACTCCAACCCGAGAAAAGAGATGCTCTGAACCGGAGTGAGCTTGCTCTTTTCCCAGTTGACCTGAAGCCCCAAACGGCTGAGGTGCCGGAGCACCTGGTCTCTGCAGATGCCAGCTACTCGTAGCGGGGCAAGGGCCGCCTCTGCGACCTTCGTGAAGACGTGAGGGGACAGAGACAGGCCGAAGGGGAGGACTTTGTACTGAAACGCCTGGCCGTCGAACGCGAACCGTAAGAAGGGTCGGTGTCGTGGCAGAATTGAGACGTGGAAGTATGCGTCCTTCAGGTCTACCGCTGCGAACCAATCTAGATGCTGAACGCCAGCCAGAATATTTCTCTGCATGACCATTTTGAACGGAAGTTTTAACAAGGCCCGATTGAAAACTCGCAGGTCCAGGATTGGTCGTAAGCCGCCGCCTTTCTTGGGTACAATGAAGTAAGGGCTGTAGAAACCCTTCCTCATTTCGGTTGGAGGGACGGGCTCTACCGCGCCCTTGGCTAAAAGGGTCGCGATTTCCGTGCGCAGGGAACTGGCATGCTCACCGTGTACTGCGGAAAGCGGACGCCCTGAAGGGGGCAGGAGCGGGCAAACTGAATTGCGTAACCAAGTCGAATGGTCCGGTGCAGCCAGCGTGATGCGTTGGGAAGCAAAAGCCACGCTTCCCAGCTCTGCGCTAGGGGCACCAAAGGGACGAGTATTTTGGACGTACCGGGCGGGCCTCGCAGCGGGGCGGAACAGGTAGTGCAGCGTCGGGCGGCTTCGTTGCGGCCTGAGGCTGAGGTGCTGAGAATAGACTCAAAGCACTTACCTTGCTCCGCGCACCCGGCAGGGGGCGGGTTCGTGACTGAGGAGGAGGTCTGATGCTGGCGTCCTCTGGACTCGTCTGAACCGGCCGGCCGGGGGACAGTCGTGGGCAGGCGGAAGGCAGGATCGCCACGTCTGGTGTACCGGGACTGTCGTAATCTGAAAGCAGAATGCCGTGAGAACGGCATTTGCGGGCCAGGTGACCCAGAGGCAAAGGAAATAGCTCTTTTATTGAGAATGTGGGTACCACAGCCCCCGTCAGGGGGTGTGGCAAATGAAAAAACAAAGGATTCTCCTCCCGGCCCTCCACCGGGGGACGGAGCGGTCTTACCACCTCCGGAGCTAACGTCTTCGGCTCTGGGTCGGCTGTCTCAGGAACGCTTGGGAGCCTTCCGGGTCCTAGAGGGGGTTCGTGAGACAGGGGGCGTGCGCTGCCTGCGGGGTGCTTGACGCTGGGGCTGAGAGCTGGGCCCGGGTTGAGGCGGAGCAGGAGCTGGTTTCTTTGCAGGGGGACGCCCTCGGCGGGCAGACGGGGCGGGGCCCGTAACGGCAGGTCTGCGGTGGGGCATGATGTGACTGATGGCCTCCGTCTGCTTCTTCACCACGGAGAACTGTTGGGCGAAGTCCTCGACGGTGTCGCCGAAAAGGCCAATCTGGGAGACAGGTGCATCCAGGAAGCGGTTCTTATCAGCCTCACGCATCTCGAACAGATTGAGCCAGAGATGGCGTTCCTGGACCACTAGGGTGGCCATCGCCTGTCCGAGTGCCTGCGCTGTGGCCTTCGTCGCTCTCAGGGCGAGGTCGGTCGCTGAGCGCAGTTCCTGCAGCACATCAGGATCAGGTCCACCCCCGTGCATGTTTCTGAGTGCTTTGGCCTGGTGGACTTGCAGGAGGGCCATCGCATGCAGGGTGGAGGCAGCGCGTCCAGCCGCACTGTAGGCCTTCGCGTTGAGCGAGGATGTTGTCCTACAGGGCTTGGATGGGAGTACGGGGTGGCCACGCCAGGAGGTAGGGCTACCGGGGCATAGATGGTACACAACTGCCCTATCGACCTGGGGAATCGCCCCGTATCCGTGGCGCTCTCCGCCATCGAGGGTGGTGAGAGTGGAGCGGGTGGCACCTAGACGAGCGGAGAGCGGGGCTCTCCACGTAGACGTCAGCTCGTCATGCACCTCCGGGAAAAACGGGACCGGGGGGTTGCGTGGCCGCGAACGGCGCGCTGTCCCAGGAACCAGTCATCCAACCGTGAAGGCTGTTTGGAGGATGGAGGGTTCCAATCCAACCCCACGCTCACGGCGGCCCGGGAAAGCATGTCAGACATCTGAGCGTCGGCCTCAGCCTTGGGCATGCTGGCCCGAAGGCAGCAGTCCAGGGGAGTCCTCGGCATCAGACATCACACTCTCCGATGCAGCGGCGAGCTCATCTGCTTCGGGCTCGGGAGGATAGACAGCCAGGCCGTGAGGCGAGCCGCTATCGTCGCGAGCATGGAAGGGGACCAGCGAGCGTATCGGGGAACGGGAGGTTCGCGGGGGGCTACCCGGCGAAACTGCACCCGCTGCCGCCCCCAAATTGCCCCCAGCGCCAACCGCATCGTCCTCAATCCCGTGGGAAGAAGGAGCAATGCGGGGTGCAGCAGGGGTGGCTTGCTGTCTGTTGAAAGCAAGCCGTGACCGCAACGTGGTCATGGTCATGTTCTCGCAGTGAGAACATGAGCCATCCACAAACGCCGCATCGGTGTGATCGCGGCCCAAACACACGAGACAGCGCCTGTGGCCGTCTGAAGCGGAGAGCACTCTACCACATCCAGGAACAACACAGGGGCGGAAGGGCATCTTGAAAAAGACGCGTCCTGAAAAGGACATTCAACGCCGCTGTGTTTTGCTCTTTTAGAGAAATTCACTCTTTTAAGGGAAATAACTCTTTTAATACACAGTATGTGTGTGTGTCTGCGCTGTCGAAGCGCTCAGGGGCAACAATGCACGCCGTGCAAAGTAGGAGAAAGCCGCTGTTGTGCGCCGTCAAATCCAACAGCATGCAGTTCGTCAGAGGAACAGGAACGTAATAGTGGTGTGTAAACTCGCAGCAAACTGCAGACAGACCATCGGCTCCAAAGAAATTTTCTGAATGAACTCCCGTATTTGCGCCGCTTAAATACCCGTATGTCCGGGGGTGGGACATGCAAATACTGGCTGCCAACTCTCATTGGCCTTTTTTCATAGATCAGAGGTGGATATCGGCGCTCAAGAGAGACCCCTTCTGTCGCTTCTCCGACACAACGTGGAGAGAGCGACAGAAGGGGAATTAGTGTTACATGTGTTGCATGATTCAACTCGTTTGCAGCGGCAATTGCAACTTTTTTGTTAAGGGGCCCTTGTAATTCATTTTCAGGTGTATTTTTTGGTTTTGTTTTAACTTTTAAGAAGCCATATTCATCTAACAATATAAAACATGTGGTACCTTTATGTGAAATACTTTAATTCAATTAAAATAAAATAAAAATAAGAATTTGAATAAATCAATATTTAAAAAAATGATTTTAGGTGAACTTTTTTTGTCTAACCATATAAAAAGGGTTGTCAATTTATGTGAAATATTTAAAATGAAGAAAATGTTGCAAAAAATGTTGTGAGCCATAGAGAATTTTCTTTCTTTCTCTTTCTTTATGTGATGGAGTTTGAATGGGTGCTCTTTAGTGCCTGTATGCTAGATGATCTTTCATTTCCTCCTGTAATCCAGTGCAGGCTCAGACTCAGGGCAGCAGGCCCAGAGGGTGTGTGCGCGAGTGCGTGTGTGTGTGTGTCCATGTGGCCCATTGAAGGAGTCTCACAGGATTAACCCACATATCTCCTGACTTGCCCTGTAAAACTGGCCTGACACACACACACACACACACACACACACATGCGCACAAAAACATACAGCAGAGTATGACAGATGAATACACATGCATGTGAGATTTATAAATCACAACTAGAGTTGCAGAGAAATCTAGTTGGCTAAAAATAGGAATGTTCTTGAAAACACAGTACCACACTCAATAATGCAAAATATGTAATAACGGAAACACATAAACACATGTACAGACAGAAATGCACAAATATTTTGTTATGTAATGCAATGACAGTCATTAATTTTTAAGAGTGGCATAAGTGTCCAAATCATCTAAATGGAATTTACATTAATACAATTAAATCTATCTATCTATCTATCTATACTAAATTTCACCTTATAGGGAACAATAAAAGATCTATCGATCTAGAACACATTACAAAAGACTGAGACAACTGCCACGTTGACTACAATTACAGGTTAACCGGAATTGGATGGTCAGGGTCAAAGATGTGACATGTAGAGATGGCTGAGTGGGTGTGTCTTGGCTGTTAATGAGCACTGACATTTCCTGTCCCAGCATGAGAACCTGAGCCCAATGGGTTGCCAGCAGGGAAGGAAGAGTCCTGCCGAGGCATGAGTGGCAAGCATAAGCATGTGGCTGTTTATGTCAACAGGCATATGGGAATACTGGCAGAGTGGAGAGCATGTGGTTGCATCTGTGCCCCAATGTGGACGCGATTAAATGTAGTGATTTGTGCTCTCTCTGGCGCCCTCCTGAGGGGAAAAAAGGGAATGGAGCTTGGCAGAGGTTGTCTTTCCTGGTCTAATGCAGTATTTTAGTCCACTCTACTAGAAAGCAGGCTGCTTTATGCTACAGTATGGCTATTTTTCTATTATTATTATTATTTTTTTTATTTAGGTTCTCTTCTCTTTAAATAAAATAACAGACACTTAGAAGATGTCATACTTACAAAAAGTGTATTTAGTGTACCTATAAAGGAATAAATTAGTGAATCTCACGAAAAAACATGTTCAGATCACATTTCACATAAACAAATGTGAAAAAAATTGCATAGTATGCACAGTTTCTGTATGGATAGAATACCCAGATGACTACATTTGCTACAATGTGCAGTATACAACAGAGTGGAGACCGGGTGGTTGAGATTTTTTACTCCAGTTAATATTTCTCAGGGTAGTTTATATTTGAAAGTCAATTTCTGCACAGCCACATACTTTAAGTCTTGGCATGTGGGGCAAATTGTCATAATGGAACTTGCCACTAAACCAGTGCCGTAGGTTTCATTATGCGTCTGTTTAAAGGGATAGTTCACCCAAAAACAAAAATGATCTCATGATTTTCTCACCCTCATGCCATCTCAGATGTGTATGACTTACTTTTTTCAGTAAAATATAAAATGAGATTTTTAGAAGAATATTTCAGCACTCTAGATCCATACAATGCAAGTGAATAGGGACCAAGAAAAACAATTAGCCTGTGGAGTAAGAAGAAATACACAAAAGTCAAAGTTAAAACAAGTTTACTTTCTTACATTATCAATTTTAGATATTTTTACTGGATAAGACAATAATACTTTTTCCAAAAATAATTTTTTGCAGTGTAGCATCGTGGCACCAAGTTTTGGAACTATCGACACCGATTAATCAGTAAAACCGACATATCGGTCTACCCCTAATATGTGTCCAGCAGAAGAAAGTAAGTCATAAACATCTGGGATGGCATGAGGGTGAGCACATAAGGGAATTTTCATTTTTGGGTGAACTATCCCTTTAAATCTACACCTGCATTAAACAGCCTGTTATAGGCTTTTCAGTAAAACATAAAACAGTAAAATAATTATAAAGCACAAAATCAATTATTAAAGGTGCACAGGTTTTTGCTAGTTAAAAAAGTTTTACACATAAAGACATGAACAGCATTTTATATATATATATATATATATATATATATATATATATATATATATATATATATATATATATATATATATATATATATATATATATATAATGTATAATGTTGAAATAATATACATTCACATAAGATGAAGACTTAAGTCATATCAGAAACCCTATAAAAGCGGTTTAATTGTACATGTAGCAGGTCGCCCCCTCATGGGCGCTGCCATGTTGACAACACATGAACGTGTGTCATGCTGTGGTCATCAGGGGTACCAATTATAGTGCGGTATTGATAAACAGAAGTGTGATCCACAAGACAGTCCAAACAGAATAAGTCAAAGATAAATTTCGTTTAGATAAAATGTCTAAACGAGAGGTCCCTGCTGGTGCGATTAAACAGCTACAACCTGCAGCTCTATCTGCGCAGTTCACGGATCAACACGTCAAGTGCAAGCACAAAGCGTTGTTCAGCCGGCTGAGTATGGAGCCAGATCAATCTCATTAATAATTCACGCACAAAAAACGATTCACACATGCGTAGACAATTTCACATGCATGAAACCTAATTCACGTACACAAAAAAAAAATAATAATTCACGTGCGCAAAATAAAAGTATGCATACGTAAAATACATTTTACAAACGCAAAACATACTTCATAGATAGACAACTAGTCGCAAAAAGTTTCGAATGTTTAAAATGTACGAGTGTATCCATGAATCTTAATGTGCAAATCGTCATTCACGTGTGAATCACCTCGGATTTGTGTGCGTGTGTGTGTTTTTGAGACTTTCCTGGCAGAGATCTCTTCCCACTTGGGTCTGTCGTACTCTTTAGCCAATCAGATGCGAGTTTAACCAATCATATCATAAGCCACAGATTCTGCGCACTAGTCTATGAAGTATGTTTTGCGTTTGTAAAATGTATTTTACGTATGCATACTTTTATTTTGCGCGTGTGAATAGCTTTTTTGAATATATATTTTTTTCACGCACGTTAATTTTTTTTTTTTAGATAAACAAACACATTTGGTGTGAAGCGACAGCACTCCAAGACGATGGGTGTCAGTATAGAATCCAAAACAGTAATTCTAGGGATGAGTAAGAGCCAGCTAAATCATTGCTAAAATGTAAGAGTACCTTTAATAAACAACATCGAAAATGGAAACATACAAAAATATCAAAACATTGTTATGGCAATGTTAAGCAATTTAAGCAATTATTAAATTGTACACATTTATAACCTCTGCTACAAAAAAACATGTGCAATTGGACTTTTGATTCTAAATCTTATTGTTACTGAGATAGGCCTATAGCCTTTGTGTAAACTTCCCTTCAGTGACAACTAGCCCCAGTCTTCCTTGTATACTGTGAAAGTAGTATTCCATTCTGAAGTAGCATATCATAGCCTCAATAAATAATGTTCACATGTTGAGACACGGTCAGAGAGCAACATGTCACATGGTACATCATTATACCACCATTGTTCCCTCGAGTACCCATACATACATGCAAACAAACACACATTTGTCATGTAACCGCGGCTCAGGCTGAACTGCAGGTGTTTGGTCACATGGTGAGTCTGCAGAACTTACTGTGTGGATCAATCTGACTGACCTTTTTCCTCCTGTAACATGTGGAGAGACGTCTCTGATTGTTGTGTTAATGAAAGGGCACTTCTGCTGTTCCAGAGGCGAGCTCTGACTGGTCCTTGTCTTTAAACTTCAGTACATAAGCAGGCTAAAGCAAAATACAGGTCTTTGTTAAAAAAAAAAAGGTCTTAGTTTCACATAAGCCGTATGCTCATCTTTTAAAGGGATACTGACAGCCTCAACGTGGAGTGGTGCATGTCTGCCACGATGCAACACTGCAAAAAAATATGAATTAAATCAAGTATTTTTGTCATGTCCTGTAAAAATATCTAAATATAAAAAAGTGAACCTTACTAAAGTTAGTTAGATTTCTCCAAAATCAAGACTTTACATTTGATGTTATTAAATTTATTTTGTTTTAACGATGCTTGGATATTTTTACTGGAAAAGAAGATATATTTTTTTGCAGCGTATGGTGTTTTGGAATGCTTAATAGCTGATTTGATGATTCTTCCAAAAATATTATAAAAAAATGTTAATGTTTGGTGTTAATCTTATTTGAAATATCCAAGATAATATATCTTTTTATAAGTCTTTAATAACTCATAATTCTGAGGAATCTGGTCATAATCACTGTTGATTTTTTTGATAGAGAAAGTGTAAAGACCATTGCAGCCATCATAAGATTATGTAAGAGATTGTCTTATGTAAATCTTGTGTTCACAGAGATGGGCTAATTGAATTTACTGGACTGTAGATGGCTCTGTTTCTCTGGATTTCATGTACGAATCACTGCAGTTTTACAGACTAGTTCAGACAACCTTTTGTTCTGCGATAATACTTTTTAATTGCCAAACCCCAAATTAGAATTTCATTTTACAGGGAAATGCAATGGGCTTCTCACTTTACTTTTCATCATTATACACACACACACTGGCAGCCAAAAGTCTGGAATAATGTACACATTTTGCTCTTATGGAAAGAAATTGGTACTTTAATTCACCAAAGTGGGATTCAACTGATCATATATCCATATAACTGATCGTATAGCCAAGACATTAATAATGTGAAAATGCTATATTAAAATTTGAAAAAATGTTCAGAACTTCTTAAACTACAGAGTTCTCATCAAAAAATCCTCCATGTGCAGCAATGACAGCATTGCATATCCTTGGCTTTCCAGCTGTCAGATTGTCCATATACTCAGGTGACATTTCACCCCACACTTGCTGTAGCACTTGGAAGAAGCAGACATGTGAGCGACTGGCTCTGCGCACTTTGCTAGTTTTTCAATTATTTTCATGTTTAATCCGGTGAGATTCGATATACCCAGCTACACATTTGCTCTTTGAGGTAAACATGGCAAAGAAGTCAAATTCCTCAGACTCTGGAGACATGAAAAGACACTTACGTGCTCTAGCTGAAACCTCTGTTGGCCCTGCGAGCCAGGGACTCGATTTGGAAGGCTCGTCGGGAGAAGAAATCCAGCGTCAACTGTCCAACATCTCTGCGATGCTGATGAAGGTTGTTTCTGACTTAGTGGATCTTGAGGATCTTGCTGTAACACGTCGATCGATTATGGTGATGGAAACAAAATTCTCTGAGTTGGTCACAACAGTGGCAGAAGTTGAAAGACTGATTGATTATCTGGAGTCATCGTAAAGGCAATTATCCGCTAACCTGCCCGTGTCAAAAACAGACTTGGAATACATTTTGGAAAAATTGGAGGATCTCGAAAATAGGAATCAAAAGAACAATATAAGGATTGTTGGAAATCCTGAGCATGAAGAGGGCAGAGATATGGTGAAATTCCTGGACGAGCTCTTCCCGAGTCTGCTAGACATAACAGGCCATAAGCTGGAAATCCCAACTCACAGATTTGCTGAGAGAGATAGGCCCCAATCAATTATGGCCACATTTCTGAGATCATCCGAAAAAGATCTTGTGTTGCGCCAGGCGAGGAGCAAAGGAAAACTTTCTTGGATGAATCACAATATTTCCTTGTTCCTGGACTTTGTGAATTTGACAAGAGAGAAACACGATCGTTTCAAGGAATGTAAGAAACTCTTACATCAATGGAAGATTGCTTTTGCACTGACATTTCTGGCAAGACTGAGAATAGAAATGAAGGATGGTCGCAGGGTATTTACGTGTCCCAAGCAAGCACTGTTCAATTCAATTCAATTTTATTTGTATAGCGCCTTTCACAACACACATCGTTTCAAAGCAGCTTTACAGAATATCAGCATTAACAGACGATAAAACTGTAATGTCTATAAAGTCAATGAATCATCATTGTGTAATTTAGATAAAATAAGATTTTAATAGTGTTTAAAAATAATTAAATGATAATTGTATTAATAACCCCAGTGAGCAAGCTGTAGGCGACTGTGGCAAGGAACACAAAACTCCATAAGATGTAGATCAATGGAGAAAAATAACCTTGGGAGAAACCAGACTCACTGTGGGGGCCAGTTCCCCTCTGGCTAACATTATGAATGTAATGTAAATATTAATTATGTATATGTAATACTGTATAGTAAATACTGTCTTTTATAAAAAATAATGGGTGAGTAAGCCATTTGGGGTTTTTCCATGTAGCTCCAGAGTTGATTAACTCGCTATCCGAGGAAGCTGGGTGCCATTTTTGTTTCTTTTGCGTTCTTCTTGGTTCCGCCAAGTGGCTGGAGTTTGTTTTGTGGAACGACTTCTTCAAGAAACTTTTGCATGGACAGATGATTGCTTTTACACTGAAGTTCCCGGCCAGATTGAGAATGGATAATAAGAATGACAGCAAAATATCTTCATGCCTACACAAAGGATCTCTTTTAAAAAGTTGACGGACTGAGTAAGTAATGGTGTATTTTTTTTATGCAGCCTCCTAGTGAATTTGACTCGCTCAATGCACATTTGACCATTCGAGGAACTGTTATGTATACCCTGTCTTGTTTCACTGTTGCCCTTTTGTTTGCCATTTTTGCATTTCTTAGTTTTCACTTTAGTCCCATATGTAACTCCATAGTCCCCTTGTTAGCGTTCGTGTTTTCTGTCATTGTTTAAACTGCGTTTGGATCCGCATCTCCTCGTCTGCCTCGTTGCTCAAGCCTTACAGAACGATAGAGGCAGACGAGGAGATGCGGATCCAAACGCAGTTTAATCTTTATTTAATTAACAAAACAGGTAAACACAAAGGAACAACCCACAATGGGGAAATCAAACATAAAAAAACTGCTAACTAAACACGATGTAAACAAACATAGGACTCGCGAAGGAAGGTAAGGAATCGGAAACACACACACACACACACACACACACACACACACACACACACGTTGTGTTTCCATGTTTTATGGGGACTTTCCATAGACATAATGGTTTTTATACTGTACAAACTTTATATTCTATCCCCTAAACCTAACCCTACCCCTAAACCTAACCCTCACAGAAAACTTTCTGCATTTTTACATTTTCAAAAAACATAATTTAGTATGATTTATAAGCTGTTTTCCTCATGGGGACCGACAAAATGTCCCCACAAGGTCAAACATTTCGGGTTTTACTATCCTTATGGGGACATTTGGTCCCCACAAAGTGATAAATACACGCTCACACACACACACACACACACACACACACACACACACACACACACACACACACACACACACACACACACACACACACACACACACACACACACACACACACACACACACACACACACACACACACACACACACACACACACACACACACACACCAGGCTGACATCAAACAACGATAGACAAGGACTGAACAAAGAAACAGGGTATAAATACATAAACATGGGAAAAAGGGGCCAATGAACGAACAGAACTCAAACAAGATAACAAGGTGATTAACAGAAGCAAAAGGCAAACTAATGAGGGCAGGTGAAAACAATGACAGAAAACACGAACGCTAACAAGGGGACTATGGAGTTACATAAGGGACTAAAGTGAAAACTAAGAAATGCAAAAGTGACAAAAATGACAAACAAAAGGGCAACAGTGAAACAAGACAGGGTATACATAACAGGAACCTTGACCATTCGAGGAACCGGTGCGCCTGTTTTTTTATTGCTAGTTCCGTCTAGTGGCAGGAGCTTGTCTAGTGGAATAACGCTACTTCGGGACAGTTGTGGATGAATCTGTTCGTTCTTTGTGCTAATGCCTCCTGTTGGCTGGAGTTTGTTTTTGTGGAATATTTTTAAGGGTCATTAGAATGATTACGCCATTTGCCAAACTCATAACAGCTGGCTCACTGAACACTTGTTCGTCCGAGAAGCATCTTTCACCACAGGAAGCTGAAATATTTGGGAAGATATGGGGTGGACATGTTTTCTTTTGCGGTGGCTCAAGTAAGGGAAGGGGAGTCATTATATTGGTAAATAAACATCTACAATTAAAATTTCTCAACCAGATTAACGATAAATCAGGAAGAGTCATTATTGTTTTAGCAGAAATTCAGGGGCAAAGGTTGATTTTGGATAATATTTTCACACCTAACACTGATGATCAGGGTTTTTCATAGTTCTTGAGGGGATGTTGCAAGCCGCTGGCACCAGGGAAGTAGTGGAGGCTAAACGCACGTAAACGCCGTTTACGCATCTCCCAAAATTCGGAAATAGCGTTTACCCACCTCTAAATAGATAGTTCCTAAGCCATTTTAAATTAAGCTTATGTCGTTTTAGTTTCATATTGTTCATTATTAGTTTCATAGGTTGTTAAACCTAAGACGAAGTCTTTCATAATGCGCTGCTGCCAGTGTTTCCCATGCGCGTGCATCGATATTGACTACTACCAGCTATATACAGCGTGCTGACCTCAAAAATCCAGCTGTATTCTAACAATAACTTAGCTCTCCTTATTAGCTAGGCTCCTTGCATGCTGGCTAATAAGTAATAACTGACAGTGCTGTGTTGGACAGATTTATGCAGCTGTGTTCCATGACGGAGAGAGAGCGTGAGAGGTACGGGTGAGAGAGAGAGAGAGAGAGGGACGAGCGAGAGGTAGCCCTAGTGCTGCGCGAATGCGCTACGGCTCTCTGCAATCAAATACGATTTTAAATAGGCTTAGTAAAAAATAAAAAATAAATCGAAAATCAATGTGTGGCGGTCAGCGTTGATATTGTGGCGGGCCGCCACAAATAAATGAACGTATGGGAAACCCTGGCTGCATTACTTCTCTCCTCTGTGACAGTAAACTGAATATCTTTGAGTTGTGGACAAAACGAGACATTTGAGGACGTCATCCTCCTGGGCTTTTGGGAAACACTGATCCACATTGTTCTGACATATTATAGACCAAACAAATAATTGATTAATCGAGAAAATATTCAACAGATTAATCGACTATGAAAATAATCCCTAATCATTATGTACAAGTGCATTGCATTGGAAGCCCTGGATATAAGCATCCCTCTCTATCGCTCTTAAATATTTTTGTTCTCTCTGTTTTGTCATTTAGTAAACTTTATAGATTTCAACCATATTATTCCTTCTTGGGTCTCTTTAACAAGAACTTAGATTAATGTATGAATTGAATAGTGATTGTGTGACCTATGATGAGGGAACAACCAGTGATACCCTTGGTAGTACCATCAAATGATAGCCTATAGCGATGTCATCAGGATACACATACACCGGTAGGCAGTGGCCCACCTTACCGGGTGACCACGTCGTGGTCCACCAGAATTTATAGTTTACCCACCTCTTTTTTTACCACTACACCACTGGCTGGCACCCCTCATGATATAATATTGGAAGGATTCAATCCTTGATCATAGTGAAGCAAAAGTGTGTAAGCCCCCTAGAGCAACATTGATGCTTCACAGGATGTGTTAATATCTTGGTCTTGCAGATATTTGGCTACTTTTGAACCCATCTGTTAGAGACTATAAATTTTTTCATCAGTCCATAAAATTGATTCTAGAATAGATTTATATATATATATATATTAGGGCTGTCAATCGATTACATTTTTTAATCGAATTAATTACATGGTGTCCCGATTAATTAATTGCGATTAATCGCATATACAAATATTTGCTGAGAAAGCCCCTTATATAACAATAATTAAATACATAATGATTAAATAATTATACATAGTTATCTTTAAATATTACAAAATTGTATATATATATATATATATATATATATATATATATATATATATATATATATATATATATATATATATATAAATAAAAAATATTCAGATAATTAAAATGCATTACATTCTTGTGTCAGAAGAGTTAATCATTGATAAAACAATATAAAAGCGGCTTTAGAATACGATGTATTGTTTACTACCATATTATTGATCATAAGTCAATCATTGGCATACAGTTCACAGCAATCCATTTCACAAGTGAATTTGTCAATCAGTTGGAGATTTATTATGAGGGCTTGTTTAAGAGCCCGTCAATGTACACCTCCGTCCTTTTTTTTAGAAACAAGCCAGGGGTATACGTAGGGTGACCACCTGGCTATTGCTCTGTTGCAGATCAGCAGACCTGATTTTGCAGAACACGAGAGACACTTCCTATTATTGTACTAGGTGAATAAATATTGATTTTATATTAGATGTATTTTTGCAGTGACGTTAAATGCTGTGAACGTCACTCAGTTTGGCATAAGGTCTACGATACAAACTAATTTTAACAGCTCAGACCTACTCAATGTAAATATAATGAAGTGAAAATAACAATCTAATCGTTAAAAAGCACATTTCCAAATAAGCACATCAATTTCATTATTAAAGACTTGAAAGATTAAATGCATTCTTACCGGATTTAGTGCATCTTGAATTAAATTTTTTTGTCTGATCTGGCTGCTTCGAGTAAAGCCTTCTCATTCATTATGACTGTAGAACTCCTGGCAGATGTAGGTGTTCACTTTCACCAGGAGTTGACTTTTGATGAGGTCCACAGATGCTCAGTTCCATGTCTCTGTCCACGCAGCAGTCATCAGTGAAAACACCCTCTCCACGAACGCATTGGTGACAGGAATGCTCAAAGCCAAAGATATCAGAGCTGTCATGTTTGGGGCACTGAAATGCTTCAGCAGAGCTGTCCGTGAAACTTCGGTGGCATACCCTGCACGCTCCTTTTTTAAGGTCACCTGTAACTGGTTTTAACCATGTATATATTTTCTCCAATTCTTTATTATATGAACAAAGACACGTTTTCTTCTAGTGTTTTCCCACTCTGGCAAGAAAAAAAAGGCTGCGCTGCGCATGTTCAGTGTTTTATTATTAACTTTTTTTATAGTGATTTTGTAATTAAAGGACGATTAAATAAAATGATCCCGAAGTAATAATAGAGATCCAAAATTATACAGACATAATTGAAATGTGGGACAAAGCTTCCAATTTCGGGACTGTCCCGGTGGTCACCCTACCATACGACCCGCGTCAGACATGCTTGTGTCGCGTCTCGGGTGTGTTGCATCATAAAAATAAAATGTTTAGGTCACTGTGTCAAGTTAAATATAGTTTAATACTCAATCTTTAAACACATATTGATATCCCTTAGTTCGCATTTGAACCCTTAGTAACGCATATCTGTGTTGTTTTCTTCACTGTATAAACTGTGTGTTGCTCACACAGCTGAAATTTCACGTACTGCCCTCTGGAGTATACAGGTGGTACTACAAGCAGGCGATTAAATGCGTTCATTATTTTAACGCGTTATTTTTTGTATAATTAATCGCGCGTTATTAACGCGTTAACTCGACAGCCCTAATATTTGTACATCTTAACCATGTGTTATTAACCACTTTTTAGATTATATATATATATTGGTATTTGCACTTCTGGTTAGATGCTAACTGCATTTCATTGGCTCTGTACTTGTATTTTGCACAATGACATTAAAGTTGAATCTAATCTAATCTAATCTAATATCTTAAGTACAGTCAATGGCCGGTGCATGCGGAAACGATGCACACAGATGAGGTCTGCATCTGAGAGTAAAAAGAATCTGGGCCGTACACGGTCAAGCCGTGCAGACTGTGTTAATGTCTAAATTTGCGTCACGCATACTGTGCGCAGAGCGATCAGTAACACAGACAACCAAAGTATACTCAGGCCTCAAGATTTTAACTGCCCACAGAAAATAAATGTTTTTCCTGAATACTCCCACCTGTTTAGCATTGGTTGAGTTACAAAGTTCCGCCCTATGATATTGAAAAAAGTGACACAAAAAAATAGTCTCGTCTTGAACTCATGGATTTATGACTTGAATTGATGAATATTTTTGTACTTGGGACGCAAATTTTACTTTATTACATTAACTTTTGCTGTGGACATGAGATTAGTCATTTTGTACAGACAAAGCCTCAACTTTTTGATGCACGCAGTGATTTATTAGCATCAAATTTGTGTGGGAAAACAGTCCTATTATTCTGTGATTTAATTAACTCATTTGCCATTTATTGAGTGCAAAGTTTGTCCCAACAAGCAAACAAGTTATGAGTCAGTCAAAATTACCAATTACCAATTAAAGACAGAAAAAAATGGTGCAAGAATCACAGATGCACAGACAGCGACACAGGAATGCAATTTGCTAATTCAGGTCCTGTGGATTAGCAACATAATGTGAGCAAACATTTATTGTTGCTCACAGCGGTGTAGTTTGCTAGCTGTCTTGAATATTTTATTATTTTACTAATCAACTGTCATGGCCTTAGATCCATAAATCCCAGTATTTTCTATGATAGATACTAAAATAGATACTTGCATAGCATACTGGTATGTTAAGCAGTATATTTTTATTACACGGCATCCTGGAATACTCCATTCTGATTTGTCAATGATGCCAACAGCACATCCACATATTAGACCACTCATCCGGGTATTGAGGGCCATCTTTCCTGCTTCTCAGATCACTATGCGATCTCTACATGTAAGCTAAAAAAATAGCTGATGACCCTGTTGGTGTTTATTTTGCAATAACATCCGGCTGACTGTACATTATCCCTTACTAATTACCAATTTGGACCCTGGGGATGCACCGATCTAGAAATTTCGACTGATACTGGTGATAATTGTTTCTATCATGGTTGGTTTATGATGAATAGTATTGTGAAAAATCACAATTAAATTGGCAATATAGAATTGTACATGATTTGTAAGTTATCAAATTTATCAGTTGGACTGAATTTAGGACTTGTCTTGGCCCTGTAACTTTGGATCTATTCCATCTTTAGCTTGAGATTTTTAGGCTTTTGTCTTATTACAAAAAACAGGCCAGAATTGTCTGCTACAAGAGAAGCCAGGACCAAATTTACTTACAACTACAGCCATTCTTTTTGTTGTTGTTGCAGTTATTCTAAGTTCAAGAGGCTTTTTCATCTGTATTAGACAAGTACAGCAGACAAAATAGGACCTGTGTCACCCACATGAGCACCACAGCTCAACATCCCAGGACCACATTTGCTTACACCAACAGCCATTTTTGCCTTTCTTTACAAGCAGACACACTCTCACAAGACCACATTCTCACACAAAGTCCACCTCGCTTGAACGAAGCATATAAAAAGCAGAAAGGCACAGATGGCAGACCATTTTGTGAGCTTTGCACAGGCATTGAGTGAATGCTGCACCTGTTATATTTAGCTGCAGTGTGGAGAACTGGGAGGTGGGGGGACTTAAAATCAAAAAGAAAAGGCATCTGTCTCGCGTGGGAAACCTTTCCTTCATCAGCCTCTCCAAAGGCTCCATCCTGACCCACTCTGGCAGCCAAGCAAAACTGTGCACATTTCGCCCGAATTTTGTTAAAAATAGAGCTCTTGGTTATTCAACACAAGAAGCTTATTTCTCTATCTATCAGTTTAGTTTTGGTTTAGTAGTTTTAATTTTGTGATACTTTGTATGACGTTACTTTTTTAGATTGTATTTGATTTCTTTAGTTTCACTGGTGGAGTGTGTCAAATGTCATAAGTTCCATCCCCAGAGAAACATCTAATGATATAATGCATACATAGAATGAACTGTAAATTGTTTTGGATAAAAACTTCTGCTAAATGTATAAAGGTACATGTAAGAAAAAATTACTAGTTGGACTTGCAAAATCAAGCATCACTAATATTTTTTGCTTAAATTTATGGTGCATCTGACCGAATCACATAGAGAACATGGTTGAGCTTGACTTGGATCAGTAACGAACCACCAAGTAATCACCTACTGTAAAACACACCTAGCAATGCCCTAGCAACCACCTAGAATACCCTAGAAACTGGGTAACAATGTGCTAACAATGACTCGGTACATCTTAGCAACTGTAAAGCAATGTCCCGGCAATAAACCACAACAACGTTGTATCATGTTGGCAAGTTTGGCTGCTGAAAACACCACTCACATTTTCCTCAGAAAATTTCAAAATCTAGTACATCTGTTTTTCTATGTTTCTTTTTGATAACATTTGCAATGGTGAGGAATATCTGATGATGACTAGCAGGTTGTCATTGTTTGTGTATGCTTCTGCTTGCCAGAGATGTACAAACCGTTGCATCAGTGTTTTAGTCTCTCAGTGTTGCAAAGATCAGAATAGAATCCCATGGGGTGTAATGCTTGTTTATCAGCCTGAGTCAACAAACCTCAGCCAGTGAAAAGAAAGAAAGAAAGAAAGAAAGAAAGAAAGAAAGAAAGAAAGAAAGAAAGAAAGAAAGAAAGAAAGAAAGAAAGAAAGAAAAACTATTAAAGCAAACAATCCAACACTCTCTGTCAGGTAAGGCGAGAGCATGTAAGTCTAATTTAAAGTCTGACAAGGAAATTTGTGACGAGGCAGAGAGACACAACAAACTAGAAATGTGCTCTGTTTTATATTTAGAACTATTGTTTTTTTATTTATTGTACTCATGGGACTTATTAAATAACTACAAGCAGACTTTTTTAATCTTCTGTCTTTTGTATGTTTTTGGCATTCATTGAGATAGTAGACATAAAGAAGTATTTTTAAATCTTTAAAAAGTAAATGTTTTTCCTTCACTGTTATTATAACTGTTTAATGACATCTTATTATCTCCTTAATTTTGCTCATTGTTTCTGAGTTTATGAAGTCAGATGTCCTTATACATCAATTTATATATTCCTAGTGTCTGTCTTACCTTTGTATAAGAGTCTATATGGAAATTATTTTAGGTTATGTTGTGTACTTCACAGTCAGTGTTAACAAAATGCTAGGTCAGGGTTCCCCAGTTAGTTTTCACTAAGTGCCAAATTCTGTCAACAATACAAAGCCAATGGCCATCGCCCTAGATATTATGACAAAGTGTCAGTGCTGCTGCTATTATTAGTAATATTATTAGTGTTATTATTGTTGTTATTATTATTATTACTGTTATTGTTTATGTTGTTAAAGGTGTCACAACATTGTATTCTTTTTTAAAGTTATTTTTCTCAAGACTTTTTTATTTATTCAAGTGATTATGAACATTTTGTTTGTACACAGATACACAAAACTGCACAACTTTGCCTGTAAAAAAAAACAATAAAACTCTAATGAACAATTTGGATCTCCATGCGAGTCAACTGTTCCTGCTCAACTCCAAACGAGATTTTCTCTCTGAATTTTCCCTAATTGCAGATTTAATTATTAGACCTATTAGCATTAATATTGTTATTGTTCTTAAGGATAATATAACAAATTATTGCAATAATTTCAATAAAGACCATGAACCAGTGCTTTATTGTATATTATTTTTAATATAATGCATTACATCTTATTTTCCTGTACTATACATGTTATTCTTAAATATGCACTATCCCACGTGAATTTACAGGGTTTATACTCAAATTTATGGGAATGCCCAATTCCCAATGTGCTGTAAGTCCTCAGATGCCTCCGTGTCTGAGACCGTCAATCCGTGCATCTTATCACATGGCTTGTTGAGCAAATTACCGTGGAGATATAGCATGTGTGGAGGCTTCACACCATCCACCGCAGCATCCATGCACAACTCACCACGTGCCCCACCATTAACATTATAGTGATCACAAATAGGTTACCTGTGTGACTCTACCCTGTTTTACCCTCCCTGTAACCACTGAGCTACCTAGGCCCCCCTCGCACCCCGTTTTTCTCTCGTTCAACATTTTTAATGTGAAATTTCGAGCCGATAGCACATTTTATGATATAAAGCACAGAAAGCAAGATGAATAAGCGGTGTAATTAAAGACTGGTATCACTTGCATTTCGCGTGATCTGCCGAGAATCTCTCGTGCAAGTGATGTGTATGCCGAGAATCTCTCTTCTCTATCCTACTAGTGTGTACTGAAGCATGCAGGTGTTAATATGACAAATCAAAATGTATCATTTCATAATACTTATTTCATGTTTGCTTTTCATTTTCAGAAGAAAGAATGGCTGTGTTTGACATGCCAGACTCAGAGAGCGGTATCAGGGAGCTTAGGGGATATTCCTCCTTCTGAGCCACCATCTGTTGGATCTCCCAGACTACCAGGCCCAGCCAGTCAACAGCAGCAGAGAGGACCCAGTCAGCAAACTGCACTGAGACCTACCGGCCCTCAGCAGCAAAAGCAACCTGGTGCTCAAGTAAGTGGTCCTTTCTCTCTGGTAAAACAGGGGGCACCACAGTCCAAGGGCCCCTCGCAACAGATTCCTGGAACTAAAGCTGAGCCACAAAAACAAAATCAAGGCATTAACAAGAAAAAAGCTATGTCCAAAACAGAAAAAGAGGGGGACGTCAAAGCACCGTCTAAAAAGGGAACACCGGATAAAAAAGATGAGAAGAAAAGTAGTGGCATGCAGAAATCTAAACAAGATGATGTGAGTGACCCTCCGTGTCCTCATCACCACTGTCTTTGTCTTCCATAACAAATCATGTTAACATGCTATGATGGGAATATTATATTCCAAATCATTTAGCTAATGTTATTTGTACTCAGAGCAAGTTTAATGTTAACAATCTCAGTTGCTAACATAGTCACTATTTCTAGTGTTTTATGTTTACAAGTGCACAGTGATGAATCAATTTCATTTATAAAACACATTACCCATTACAAAGAATTTATTATACCAAACAGTCCCATGTAACCATTTAATGTACCATACACTGTAAAAATAAGCATTTCCAACATCACCATTGTTAATAGATGCATGCCTTTTTATTTAATGCATTTAACCATATTAATAATAATATCAGTTTTGTTTATCAACATTTTCATCAGGATTTATTTTCACTTTTGGCCTCATCCTCATCAGATTTGCATTCTTGTCTAATGTACTGTGCCATTTATACATTTTGTATATGGTGCTTTATAATTATTAAATTATTTATTGTAATTCATTGTAATTAAAATATTTGTTGATCAAATGAGAAATGACCTAATGCATTATGTTCTCTCATTTTACAGGATTCCAACAAGTCT
Organism: Xyrauchen texanus; assembly: GCF_025860055.1. Taxonomy (NCBI): domain Eukaryota; kingdom Metazoa; phylum Chordata; class Actinopteri; order Cypriniformes; family Catostomidae; genus Xyrauchen; species Xyrauchen texanus. The sequence continues at coordinate 7,932,039 of NC_068314.1, forward strand.
AGTACGCAGAGCCTGAGTGATACAGGCTACTCCTCAGATGGGATATCCAGCTCCCAGAGTGAGTTTACTGGATTGATCCAAGAGGACTCTATGAAGCTAAATGAGAGGGGAATCTCAGACCAACGCAGCCCTCCAAGTCCATCTGAGATCACAAAATTGGAAAGTTCAATGCGTCCTTTGCTGGAGTCACATACGGGCACTGACCATGGCCAGAATAATGATGGAAAGGACACCACAGAACAACAGAGACCTCAATCTCTCACTATATTAAATGATCAGGAATTTGAATCGGATGAGGAAGCATCAGATGATCTCAGCTGTAAATTAAGACATGACTATGTGGAAGACAGCAGTGAAAGTGGCCTTTCACCATTACCAAACAGACAGAAGTCACAGAAAGAGTTAACAGATGAGGAGTTCATGAGGAGACAGATTCTGGAGATGAGTGCAGATGAGGAAGATATGACAGAGGTTGAGGGCCACATAAAGACAAAAAGGAGCCATAAACACAGTGGAGATCTTGGAAAAGAGAGACGTCGCCTCACACAGCAATCTAACAGTTTTGAGGAAGACACTAAAATCACTGATAGCTCATACAATTCAGGTGAAGCAGATGACATGATGGCCTCCCAAGGTGGTCTGAGACGATTTAAAACTATAGAGCTGAATAATACAAATAGCTACAATCGTGATATGGAACTCAGCACAGATCATGACCTCAGGGAGCCTGAGCTTGAGATGGAAAGCCTCACTGGGTCACCAGAAGAAAGGTCGAGGGGGGAATACTCTTCAACTCTCCCAGCAACCACACCGAGTTATACTTCTGGCACTTCTCCCACTTCTGTGTCATCAATGGAAGATGACAGTGATAGCAGTCCCAGCAGAAGACAAAGGCTTGAGGAGGCTAAGCAGCAAAGGAAAGCAAGGCATAGATCCCATGGCCCATTATTGCCAACAATTGAGGACTCCTCAGAGGAAGATGAATTACGAGAAGAGGAAGAACTCTTGCGAGAGCAAGAGAAGATGAGAGACCTGGAGCAGCAAAGGATTCGCAGCACAGCCAGAAAAACTAAACGGGACAAAGAGGAACTTAGGGCCCAGAGACGCAGAGAGAGGTCAAAGACACCACCTAGTAACCTCTCACCTATTGAAGATGCATCCCCAACAGAAGAGCTCAGACAGGCGGCTGAAATGGAAGAGCTCCACAGATCATCCTGCTCAGAATACTCTCCCTCCATGGATTCAGAGGCAGAAGGTTTTGAAATGAGTTCAAAGCTTTACAAGTCTGGCAGTGAATACAATCTTCCTACATTTATGTCTTTGTACTCACCAACAGAGAAAACCTCTGCTGTCTCACCCTCAGCAGCAGATAAATCATTAAAAAGTGCTGAAGAGGTTTATGAGGAAATGATGAGGAAAGCAGAGTTGATGCAAAAGCAGCAGCAGCAGCGGACACAAGGAAGACAAGGACAACAGGAAAGAGTCATTCAGCCAGACAGTAAACATCATTTAGATTCTGGAACAACGTCTCTGAGTCCAGGTACAAGTCCTACCCAGATCTCAGCTCCAGTCACATTCTCTGGAAATGATCCTGCAGGAAGAGAGACACAAAGGATGCATGTTACACAGAGTCATTCAAAACAAAGTCAAGTTAGAATGAGCACCCAAACCTCTAAGTTAGGCCATCCTACTGGTACCCCACAATCTCAGGTTAAGCAGCCTTCTCCGACACAGTCTCAAGGAAGACCTAGTGTTCAGGGTACAGCACAGGGTCAAGTGCCTGATCCTGGGGGATCCTCCTTAACATCAAAAATGTTCTCATATTTTAAAGGCTCAAGTCCTTCCACATCACCTTCTACTTCACCCACACAAAGTTCCACTCGTACCCCTGCACCTACTACCACAGTGGCACCCATTCCAACCACTCATATCCCTCATAGAGCTGGAGCGCCACGCCTTGCAAGACAGCAGTCCTCCCAAGATTCCCCTGTCATGGTGATTACATTGGGATCATCAACCAGCAGTCAACCCACCAAACCAGTGACTGTGAATTCCTCCACCTCACCTTTATCCTCACCAACAAAAGACAGCCAACAGACAATTTATCATACTACAACAAAGTTGCCTACATCTCCACAGAAATATCCAGCCCACCCATCACCTCAACATAGGGCACAGATATCAGAGCGAGTTAGTGTGGCTGTAAGTACTGCCATCTCTTCTGGTTCCACATGCAGTGGATCTCTTCCTATGGGAAACATATCCTTGTGTCGAATCTCCACAGTCCCTGGTACATCAAGTGTTGTGGAGCAGGGCACAATTGCCCCTGGTAGTAATATAGTGGATCTTAGAACACCAATGAAGCCTGCCCCAATCATCATGACAGACCAGGGTATGGACCTAACATCTCTGGCTTCTGACACACGAAGGTACTCACTTGATGGAGAAACAACTCCAAATCTCCATACTGCTGTACAATCTCTTATCATGAACCTAAATGCACAGGCACAACCTCAGGTGACAACAACTACACCTACAACAGTTAGTGTGACTGTGGCAGCATCAATGTTCATATCACAGCCAAAGCATCCAGTTGTGTATGGAGATCCATTGCAAAATAGAGTTGACTTTGGTCAAGGAGTTGGATCTGCAATTTGTCTTACTCAGACCAGGCCACTGATCACAGATCCATCTATTCCAAAAATAGATGCATGTCTGGAAAATCTAGGCATCCAGCAGCAACAACTTCAGAAGCAGCAACAGAAGCTTCAGCAACAACAAGTGCTCCTTGAGCAACAGCTCCAGCAGCACCAGCAAAATGCTTCTTTCGCTCGGTTCAACTTGGCTAATCAAGTCCAACCAATATTGCTGAAAAAGGACTTGGTAGTAAGCCAGATCCCAGACGGAGTTACACAAACAGTGGTCAGTTCCATTTCTAATATTTCTCCACTAACTCCACCACCGTCATCATGCTCTGCATCTTCCAAACCTACACTTGGTCATGACATATATGGCGGGGTGGCTTTGGAGCTAAAGAACAAACCTGTTGTAATGAATCTTTCCACAGGGAAGCCCCAAGTTATGATGGTGCAGTTGGATGAGAATAATGCTCAAGGAGGAACAGTGACTCAGCTTGTTAAAGGAGAGGATCCTCCTCCACCAGTAGAGGTCCTTGATCTCACAGGTCAGATTAAACCAGATAATCAGTTAGCTTGTTGTGATGTTGTCTACAAGTTGCCATTTGCTGGTAATTGTTCAGGTCCTTTTGCTCAGAGAAGTAAGACAACACACTCAGAAGCTAATTTATCTGTAGAGCCATCTCAAGCTCCTGGGCAGCAAAGCCAACCTGGAAAAGATGTTTTTCAAACAGCAAATATACAAGGGGCAACAGAAGAGCGCAAAGCTTTTACCTTGCCTCCTTCAGGACGACTTCCACCATCAATGTCAGACAACAATCTAGCAAGTTCAGGTCTTCAATATTATCAAAGGACTGATGCTGGGGATCTAGCAGTAGATTTAAGCACTGTAAATCAGGCTTATGAAGCAGGATATCTAGGAATGGGCACCCAGTATGGATCTTACACAGATCTACGACATCAAGGAGGTGATTCAGCTCCGCCATTACCTTTGCGAAAATATGGTTCTATGTCCAATATCAATGCAGAGTATGGCTATCCATCTCGTGACCTTGGTGGATTTCAAGAATCTAACCTTGCACAGTACAGTGCCACTACAGCCAGGGAGATTAGCAGAATGTGTGCTGCTCTCAACTCCATGGAGCAGTTTGGTAGTCGTTACACCAGTAATCCTGACCTTCTGCAGTACAGTGCTGGTAGAGGAGGCCCTACAGCTAGACTGAACATTCAACAAAGCCTAGCATCTATTAGAGCCAACCTATTGTATGGTCCCGATGGCAGACCAACAGTACACAGTCAAACACTAACAAATCTGATTAATGCAAGACAAGCTAGCCTAAGGTCTTTATATCCCCCTGCTGTAAGGACAGCTGATGGCATGATATACTCTACTATCAATACCCCAATAGCCTCCACCCTACCAATCACCACCCAGCCTGCCCCTGTCCTCAATCCTATGATAAGAGGTGTATATGGTCCTTACCCTCCAAGTAGTGTAACTACTGTACCTCTGGCTAGCCTCACCAGGTTGCCTCAAGTCAACCCAAGAATGCCTCTTACTGCCCAAGGATCTTACAGATATCCTCCTCCAAATTGTTTTTTAGCAACAGCTCAAGATACTTCCTCAGGAAGTGTACCACCAACTATTACCTCCCAGGATGTTCCAGTTTATCTGGGGAAGCCTGCAACAGCTACAAGTGTGTCAACAACTGCATCAACAGAAACTGGTCAACCTTTTTCCAAATTAGGTATGCAAAGTGTACAACCAGCACAGACAAGTGCAGTGCCAGTCCAGTCAGGTGTAAATGAACAGGCTCCCTTTGCTCATATTTCAGTAGAGGGTACTACAGCACAATTCCAAATGCAAACACAGTCCCAAACTCAACCACAGTCATTGGTAAAAGGTCAGGAACAATCTCATGCTCAATGCCAGCCTCAGACTCAGCCTAAAACATTATCAGTGCCACAAAAACAGGCCCAGACATTTACCAGAGTCTTTCCAGATACAGCTGCCAGTACAACTATTACCACTTCTGCTAATATTGAGAAGGAAAAAGAGGAGGAACGACTGCGCTTACAACAGGAGCAACTCTTGCAGCTAGATCGAGAACGTGTTGAGTTAGAGAAACTGCGTCAGTTGCGTCTTCAGGAGGAGTTGGAAAGGGACCGCTTAGAGCTGCAGAGGCACAGAGAGAAAGAACAACTGCTCATGCAGCGGGAGATTCAAGAATTACAGAATATCAAACAGCAGGTTCTTCAGCAGCAACAGGCTGAAAGAGAAACCCAGTTGGTCATGCAAAGAGAGCAGCTTGCACAGCAGAGGATGCAGCTAGACCACATTCAGTCCCTTCAACAACAGCTCCAGCAGCAGCTTGAAGAACAGAAAAGGCAGAAAACAGCAGCCATAGAGGCAGCTGCGGTAGCTGCAGCAGCAGAAGCAGCAGCTGCTTCAGCAGCTGCTGCAGTAGCAGCTACAACAGCTCAAAGTGCCATTCAGGGTGTTATGGTTGGTGGAGCTACACCTCAAACGATCTCAATTATCTATGATCAAAGTGGTAGAATTATTTCACGAGAGGGCCAGAGTCTGCAGATCTTGCCTTGTGCCGATGGGCAGGTGGTCCAGGCGGTGGTGTCTAGTAGGCCTTTGCCCAGCTCTTCATCAGAGATGTCCCTCAAGAATAGCAAAGATCAAGGAGATGGCCGGATTATGAAGAAACAAAACTCTATGCCCCGTTTGAGAAATGTGTCAGAGGATGAGTCGGTCAAGAGGATTGCAGATTGCAGTGTCCAAACTGATGATGAAGACACAGAGGACAAACTCATATCTCGTCGCCGTAGAACCAGACGTATAGCTGACTGCAGTGTTCAGACAGATGAAGAGGACCAGGGTGAGTGGGAAAGTCAACCAGTACGCCGCAGACGGTCAAGATACTCCAAACACTCTGATTCTAGTGCAGAGACCAAGAGTGATACATCAAAAGTATCTAGCATTGCCATTCAGACCACCAATGACTCCGCATGTCAGACTGAGTCAGACCAGTTGGGTAGAATATCTCCAGCCATACACATTACCATGGCTGAAACATCAAAGGTAGAACTACTTCACTACATATCAGCTCCAGAAAGAACCCATAAGGGAGAGAGTTTGGCCTGTCAAACTGATCCAGAGGCCCAATCCCAAGGAGTGGTTGCTCCACAGTTGAGTGTTCCCACTTCTGTTAGCCCCTATTCCACTAGCTTGCAATTAGTTGGTGTCACTTCAACCAAGTTTGAAAGAAGAAAGCCGGACCCATTAGATATTGCATACCAACAGCAAGCTCAGCAACAGAATGAATCGCCATCCCGTCAGCCACCCAAATCTCCTCAAGTGCTGTACTCTCCAGTGTCTCCATTGTCCCCCCATCGTATGTTGGAGACTACCTTTGCCTCCAATGAGAAACTTAACAAGGCTCATGTAACTCCCCAACAAAAAGCCTTCACTGCAGAGTCACCGCAGAGGCACCAGACTATTCCAAGGCCCATAAAGAGTGTTCAGCGGTCCATGTCAGATCCTAAGCCTCTCAGCCCAACATCAGAGGACCCAGCCAAGTCCAAATTCTTCCAATACCAAAACCAAGCCAGCCCAGGAAGCCAGGTATGAAACCAGTTAATTTTATTATTTTTTTTTTAAAGTTGTTAACAATAGATTTTTTGTTCCAAGTTACAGATACAGTAAATATAGCTTGTACATACTAGTGTCAGATAGTATAATGCAACACATTCAATACCCATTCTCTTAAGTCTTTCTGGCATTAGTATGCATTTTGTAGAGAGATATGTCACCCAAAAATTACTCACCCTCATGTTTTTCTAAACCTGAATGACTAACTTTATTCTGTGGAACACAGTAGGGAATATTAGGCATCATGTTAGTCTTATTCACCATTCACTTTCCTTTTTTTACTCCCCATACAATGAAAGTGAATGGTGACTGAGGCTGGTTCTGTTTAACATATTATTTTATTGTTCCATTTAAGAAAGAATGCCATGTGGTTTTAAAACCAAATGAGAGTAAATAAATGATGAAAAGATTTTCATTTTGGGGTGAACTAACCCTTTAGCATTAATTTTCACTTCTCAGAATCTGTTGTCTTTGACCATTATGAACCCTGATATCACACACACACACACACACACACGTTGTGTTTCCATGTTTTATGGGGACTTTCCATAGACATAATGGTTTTTATACTGTACAAACTTTATATTCTATCCCCTAAACCTAACCCTACCCCTAAACCTAACCCTCACAGAAAACTTTCTGCATTTTTACATTTTCAAAAAACATAATTTAGTGTGATTTATAAGCTGTTTTCCTCATGGGGACCGACAAAATGTCCCCACAAGGTCAAAAATTTCGGGTTTTACTATCCTTATGGGGACATTTGGTCCCCACAAAGTGATAAATACACGCTCACACACACACACACACACACACACACACACACACACACACACACACACACACACACACACACACACATGTTGGTCTACCTATCATTATGAGGACTTTCCATAGACATAATGACTTTTATACTGTATAAACTATAGATTCTATCCTCTAAACCTAACACAACCCCTAAACCTAACCCTCACAGAAAACCTTCTGCATTTTTACATTTTCAATAAAACATTGTTTAGTATGATTTTTAAGCGATTTGAATTATGGGGACACTAGAAATGTCCTCATAAATCACATTTATAGCATAATACCCTTGTAATTACTAATTTGTAACTTACAAAATTGTCCTCGTAAATCACAAAAACACGCACACACACACACACACACACACACACACACACACACACAGCTATGGTGCAGCTATCATTATATGGACTCTCCATAGACATAATTATTTTTATGCTGTACAAACTATAGATTACATCTCCTAACCCTAAAACTACCCCTAAACCTAACCATCACAAAAAACTTTCTTTATTTTTACATTTTCAATAAAACATAATTTACTATGTTTTGTAAGCTATTTTAATTATGGGGACACTAGAAATGTCCTCATAAATCACATTTATAGCATAATACCCTTGTAATTACTAATTTGTAACTTACAAAATTGTCCTCGTAAATCACAAAAACACGCGCACACACACACACACACACACACACACACACACACACACACACACACACACACACACACACACACACACACAGCTATGGTGCAGCTATCATTATATGGACTCTCCATAGACATAATTATTTTTATGCTGTACAAACTATAGATTACATCTCCTAACCCTAAAACTACCCCTAAACCTAACCATCACAAAAAACTTTCTTTATTTTTACATTTTCAATAAAACATAATTTACTATGTTTTGTAAGCTATTTTAATTATGGGGACACTAGAAATGTCCTCATAAACCACATGTATAGCTTAATACCCTTTTAATAATTACCAGTTTGTAACCTAAAAAGAAGCCTCATAAACCACTTAAACCTGCCCACACACACACACACACACATACAAACTGCTATATCTGACAAAGTTTTAGAAATGCTAGAGGGTGGCACAAAATGTAGGCATACTGGGTCAGCCCTGCTCTCTTCCGTCCTGTCAGCAGCTGGTCAGAGAAGTCTTTCATTCTCAGTGTGATTTCTGTCTAAGGAATGACCAGGCTTGTCGGAAAACTATCAAATGCATTCAGAGACCTGCATACAAGTTAAAAGGAGACTATTTTTATTCGTCCAATGTGTTTTCAACTAAATTTCGTAATGGATTCTCCATAACTCTACAATAGGTATGCAGAAGTCCAATTTCTATGTACAAATATATTTGCTGTATATTTCATGTAATCTATTAACACAAATACTTTGTGTAATAACTAATTCTCTTTTTAGAGCAAAAATATTCAGTGCAACGAGTCATTACAGTTATGTATGATTGCTACTTAGAAAACTAACATCAATTTTCTTTTAATGGCTGTACATTTATAATTGTTATCTGAAAAAAACTATACCTAGGTGTATTGTAATGTCTGAATATTCTTTCAAACCTCAAGACTTAAAGGGAAATTGCCCCTCATAAATTGGGGGTCATCTTATAAAGCATACTAATTATGTCACAATTTAATAATAAATGGATATTGTTCTTAATGGGGCAAATGAACACTTTCAACACAACTACTGTAAATTTAACTAAAATTGCTACTCTGATATTATAGTTTGTAATGTAAAGATTTGCATTAAATTATAAAAGAGTTTAAAACTCTTCACTGTGGTGCGAAGAAGCACTAGTGAATCCCAATGTATAATTATTAGAAAACATTTAGTTTTAAAGTAAAATCCAGTAAAAACCACAAAACAAAAATGCTGAATCTACTTTAAAGACTTATGAGTGAAATTAAAATGTAAATTTTAAATATCAAAATATTTACAAATACTTAAAATATCTGTCTCTCGTTTTGGTCACTGTGGCAGGGCACCAGTGTAGAGGGAGTCAATGGAAAGGAGGAGGCGAGAACCGGCTTGATAATATAAATAATATTTTAAATATAAAACAAAAGACAAACACACACACATGACGGACATGCCCGTTAACGATCTCTCTCTCCCGCACAATCCTCTGCAGTCAACCTTTATCCCTCTCGGGAGGCTTGATTAGCGTAATACTGGCCCGGGTGTGTAGGATCACTACCCGGCCCCGCCCTCCGGACTGGAACCTTCCGTCCTCCCCACAGCCATCGCGGTTGGATGACTGGTTCCTGGGGTCTGGACGCCGCTCACGGCCATGCCCCCCCCGTCCCGTTTTTCCCGGAGGTGCATGATGAGCTGACGTCGCTGTGGAGAGCACCTTTCACCTCTCATCACAAAGCCACTCGCTCATCCGCTCTCGCTACCCTCGACGGCTGAGCGGTCCACGGATACACAGCGATTCCCCCGGTGGATAGGGCTGTTGCGCTTCACCTATGCCCCGGAAACCCTACCACCTGGCGGGGTCGCCCTGTACTCCCCTCCAAAGCCTGTAGGATACATCCTCGCTGACAGCAAAGGCCTACAGCGCCGTCAGACAGGCCACTTCCGCCCTGCACGCCATGGCCCTCCTGCAAGTCCACCAGGCCAAGGCGCTCAAAGAATTGCACGTGGGTAGCCCTGATCCTGACGTGCTGCAGGAACTGCTCTCAGTGACCGACCTCGCCCTCAGAGCCACGAAGGCGCAGTCACTCGGGCAGGCAATGGCAACCCTCGTGGTCCAGGAATGACACCTGTGGCTTAACTTGGTCGAGATGCATGAGACGGACAAGACTCGCTTTCTCGATGCCCCAGTCTCCGAGTTCGGCCTCTTCGGTGACACCATTGAGGATGTTACCCAGCAGTTCTCCGCGGTGAAAAAACAGACGGAGGCGATCTCTCAGATCCTGCCCCGCCGCAAACCTGCCGCCTTGGGCCATGCCCCGTCTGCTTGCTGAGGGCGCCCCCCTTCGAAGAAACAACAGGCTGCTCCGCCTCAACCTGGGCCCAGCTCTCAGGCCCCCGTCTCACGGACCCCCTCGAGGACCCGGAAGGCTCCCAGGCGCTCCTGAGATGGACAACCCAGAGCCCAAGACGTTAGCTCCGGAGATGGTAAGACCGCTCCGTCCCCCGGTGGAGGGCCGGGAGGAGAATTTTGTTTTGAATGCATTTCATTTGCCGCTCCCCTTAACCAGGGCAGCGGTACCCAAATTCTCAATAAAAGAGCTATTTCCTTTGCCTCTGGGTCATCTGGCCCACAAATGCCGTTCTCATGGCACTCTGCCCCCAGATCTCAACAGTCCCGGAATGCTGGACGCAACCCCCGGCCGGCCGGTACTGACGAGTCCAGAGGACGCCACCATAAGACCTCCTCCTCAGTCACTAACCCGCCCCCTGCCGGGTGCGCGGAGCGAGGTAAGTGCTTCAAGTCTTTTCTCAGCACCAAAGCCTCGGGACGCACCATCGCCTCCCGACGGCACATTAGCTGCTCCGCCCGCCAGGTACGTCGAAAATACTCGTCCCCTTGGTGCCCCTAGCACGGAGATTGGATGCGTGGCTTTCACTTCCCAACCCGTCACGGTGGCTGGCCCGGACCATCCGACTCGGTTACACAATTCAGTTTGCCAGGCCCCCGCCCCCACTTCGCGGGCGTCTGCTTTACCGCAGTGCACGGCGAACATGCCCAATCCCTGCATGCGGAGATTGCTACTCTTCTACTCAAAGACGCGATCGATCCTGTCCCTCCAACCGAAATGAAGAAGGGTTTCTACAGCCCTTACTTCATTGTACCCAAGAAAGGCGGTGGCTTACGACCAATCTTGGACCTGCGAGTTTTCAACCGAGCACTGCTCAAACTCCCGTTCAAAATGTTAGCGCAAAAGTGTATCTTAACATGCGTCCGGCACCTAGATTGGTTCGCAGCGGTAGACCTGAAGGACGCGTACTTCCACGTCTCAATTCTGCCGCGACACCGACCCTTCCTACGGTTCGCGTTCGACAGCCAGGCATTTCAGTACAAAGTCCTCCCCTTCGGCATGTCTCTTCCCCCTTGCGTCTTCACGAAAGTCGTAGAGGCAGCTCTTGCCCTGCTCCGAGAAGCCGGCATCCGCATACTCAACTACTTCGACGACTGGCTCATACTGGCCCACTCCCGAGTTACTATGCGCTCACAGAGACCAGGTGCTCAAACACCTCAGCCGTTTGGGGCTTCAGGTCAACCGAGAAATCTCCTTTCTTGGCATGGAGTTAGACTCAGTCTCAATGTCCGCACGTCTCATCAACGAGCATGCACAGTCTGTGCTGAAATGCCTCGCAAAGTTCAAGCCAGGCACAACGGTCCCTTTCTACGGGCAGGAGTGCCCCTGCAGCAGGTGTCCCGACATGTCCTGGTCACTACCGATGCCTCCAAATCAGGTTGGGGCACAGTTTGCAATGGGCATGCAGAGGGGCCCCTGATGCGCTGGCATATCAATTGCCTAGAGTTGTTGACTGTTTTCTTTGCCCTGCGACAGTTCCTCCCCTTAATTCGAGACAAACATGTCCTAATCAGGTCAGACAGCACCACTGCGTTAGCGTACATAAATCGCCAAGGCGGCGTACGCTCCCACTACATGTCACGACTCGCCCGTCGTCTCCTCCTTTGGAGCCAGAAGCGACTCAGGTCGCTGCGTGCCACTCACATCCCCGGCAAACTCAATGTGGTAGCGGACGCGCTGTCACGACAACGCTTGCCCAGTGGAGAGTGGAGGCTTCACCCCCAGTCGGTCTAGCTGATCTGGGAACTATTCGGCAAGGACCAAGTAGACCTGCTTACCTCCCGAGAGACCTCCCACTGCCCACACTGGTATGGCCAGACAGAGGCTTCCCTCAGGGCAGACGCGCTGGCACACAGCTGGCCCACGGGGCTGCACAAGTACGCATTTCCCCCAGTGAGCCTTCTTGCACAGGTGCTGTGCAAGGTCAGGGAGGACGAGGAGCAAGTCACACTAGTGGCTCCATACTGGCCCACCCGGGCCTGGTTCTCGGACCTCGTACTCTTCACAACAGCCCCTCCCTGGCGAATTCCCCTGAGGAAGGACCTTCTTTCTCAGGGGCAGGGCACGCTCTGGCATCTGCATCCAGACCTCTGGAAACTCCTCGTCTGGTCCCTGGACGGGACGTGGAAGATCTAGCTGCCCTACCACCTACTGTTGTAGACATGATTAACCAAGCCAGAGCCCCTTCCACCAGGCAGCTCTATGCCCTGAAGTGGCGCTTGTTCGCAAATTGGTGTTCTTCCCGGGCTGAACACCCACAGAGGTGCGCAGTTAGGTCAGTGCTCCTATTCCTACAGGAGAGGTTGGAGGGGAGGCTGTCCCCGTCCACCTTGAAGGTGTATGTTGCTGCTATCGCGGCCCACCACGACGCAGTAGACGGCAAGTCCCTTGGTAAGCACGACTTAATTATCAGGTTCCTGTTCCCCTCCTGGGACCTCTCGGTAGTCCTCATGGGCCTCCAGAGACCTCCCTTCGAGCCGCTAGAATCGGTTGGACTCAGGGCCCTCTCTCTTAAGACTGCCCTGCTGATCGCGTTCGCCTCCATCAAGAGGGTCGGGGACCTGCAAGCGTTCTCTGTTAGCGACACTTGCCTGGAGTTCGGTCCGGCAGACACTCATGTGATCCTAAGACTGCGACCGGGCTACGTGCCCAAGGTTCCTACCACTCCCTTTAGAGACCAGGTAGTGAACCTGCAAGCGCTGCCCCGGGAAAAGCAGACCCAGCCCCGTCGTTGCTGTGTCTGGTACGCGCTTTGCGTACCTATTTGGACCGCACGCAGAGCTTTAGACACTCTGAGCAGCTCTTTGTATGCTTTGGGGGACAGCGGAAAGGAAACGCTGTCTCAAAACAGAGGCTTTCCCTGTGGGTAGTAGATGCCATTTCATTGGCTTATCACACTCAGGCCGTGTATAAGCCAACTTTTCACTTTTAGTACAGTGAACTCATTGTCATGTTCAAGAAACCAATTTGAAATGATTCGAGCTTTGTGACATGGTGCATTATCCTGCTGGAAGTAGCCATCAGAGGATGGGTACATGGTGGCCATAAAGGGATGGACATGGTCAGAAACAATGCTCAGGTAGGCCGTGGCATTTAAACGATGCCCAATTGGCACTAAGGGGCCTAAAGTGTGCCAAGAAAACATCCCCCACCCCATTACACCACCACCACCAGCCTGCACAGTGGTAACAAGGCACGATGGATCCATGTTCTCATTCTGTTTACGCCAAATTCTGACTCTACCATCTGAATGTCTCAACAGAAATCAAGACTCATCAGACCAGGCAACATTTTTCCAGTCTTCAACTGTCCAATTTTGGTGAGCTCTTGCAAATTGTAGCCTCTTTTTCCCATTTGTAGTGGAGATGAGTGGTACCCGGTGGGGTCTTCTGCTGTTGTAGCCCATCCGCCTCAAGGTTGTGTGTGTTGTGGCTTCACAAATGCTTTGCTGCATACCTCGGTTGTAACGAGTGTTTATTTCATCCAAAGTTGCTCTTCTATCAGCTTGAATCAGTCAGCCCATTCTCCTCTGACCTCTAGCATCAACAAGGCATTTTCGCCGACAGGACTGCCGCATACTGGATGTTTTTCCCTTTTCACACCATTCTTTGTAAACCCTAGAAATGGTTGTGCGTGAAAATCCCAGTAACTGAGCAGATTGTGAAATACTCAGACCGGCCCGTCTGGCACCAACAACCATGCCATGCTCAAGATTGCTTAAATCACCTTTCTTTCCCATTCTGACATTCAGTTTGGAGTTCAGGAGATTGTCTTGACCAGGACCATACCCCTAAATGCATTGAAACAACTGCCATGTGATTGGTTGATTAGATAATTGCATTAATGAGAAATTGAACAGGTGTTCCTAATAATCCTTTAGGTGAGTGTATATATATATATATATATATATATATATATATATATATAATATTTTATTGTATTCTTGTTAATTACATGTTTCCATGATGTATTAAAATACCATGTTTAATATACTTACCTCATTAACAAACTAAATATTTTAATTAATTAAATAAATACATACAACAATAACAATAAAAACACAAGCCCTCAAGGCAACAGGGATCCTGCTTTACGAGCCCCAGGCTTTCCAAAGATAAATTCTGTAATATTGTTTTAAATCTGTAGTAAGGCCATTTAATGCAAAATGCATAAAGCAAGTGTCAGAGCAAATCATTGTAAATTTTTCTACATTCCTCTTAGACATTTGGGAGCATGCAGTTTACTTACTTTACAGTTGGAGAAGATTATATATTGCTAGTAATACAATAACTTCACATTTCTATATATGCGGGACAAAGCTGTAGTCTCAATTGTTTCTGGTTGCATTTATATAGTCATATTAAAGAATCTCTCACATCTCTGCTCTCTAGATGTCAGCCTTGCAACAACAGAATGCAATGATGAGAAAGGTGAAGAGAACTCTCCCCAGCCCCCCTCCAGATGAGACTCCTGTACCGATTGTAACTCCAGCAATGCCCCATATATACAGCTCACTTGGATCATCCCAGAGAGTTTTGCCACGTCCTGCACAGGGTGCCATGAAGGCAGGCTTGCTGAGTGAACTGAAAGCTGTGGAACAAGAGTCCACCAAATTACGTAAACAGCAGGCAGAGTTGGAGGAGGAGGAGAAGGAGATTGATGCCAAGTTACGTTGCTTGGAACTGGGCATAACCCATCGCAAGGAAACCAGGGTTAAAGAAAGAGAGAGGCAAGAGTTGGTGTACTTGCGATGCATGGGAGATGCCCGTGACTACATGTCGGATAGTGAGCTGAATAATTTGCGAATAGGTGGAGTTGCATTAGGCACCTATGAAGAGAATGGACTATTGTCATGCCCTGGGACAGCTCCTCTCAACCAGTTTACATCTGATTTAAATGCATCTCAGTATCCTCCTACTTCAGCATATGTTCCATATAAATATCCACAGACCCAGCCCACACCCACACAACCACCCACTGCACCCTATCAGCAGATTGGGTTTCAACCATCACAGTACCCAACCTCCTCACAGCCCCAGCCTGGAACATTCCAGCCTCATCCTCCTCAACCCTCATCTTACCAAAACCAGGGGCCATACCAGACTCATAGCTACAGTCAGTCTCCTTATGAGTCTGATCTTGGTTTGCAGCAGCACAGTCACCAGGGTTACCAACCAATCACTGCCCCTTTACCAGGCCAAAGCCTACCTTATCCTGGCCAGAGCATGTCCTTCCAGTCCCAAGCTGACATGCTTTCTGTCCACCAAAGGCCAAGGCAAACCTCGCTTGCGGATCTAGAACAGAAGCTACCCACAAACTATGAAGTGATCAGTAATCCTTCCATTCCAATAGCAACATCAGCACAAGAAACTGGATTCACCTGTGCCTATTCCTCACCATTGAACAATGCTTATTGTCAGTATCGCCCCCCTGACCAACCCATGAATGAACGAATCCCAAGTCCATCATCAGGGTATGTAACAGATGCTGTCTATGCCACAAATCTAGAGCAGAATATCCCCAGAAATTATGTAATGATTGATGATATCAGTGAACTGACAAAGGAAAACATGGGGTCCTCTGACATGTCGCGAGTAGGTTATGGAAGCGAGAATGGCCCACGTGGACCGACCTATGGGGATGGGTCAGAGAATGTATATGGAAGAAATACAAGCCCCTATCAGGGCACAGTTGACAGCCATGGACATCCAAATACAATTGTGAGTGGTGGGTCTGGATATTACTATGATGACTATAAGCATCCTTCTCGCAACAGTGGGGGAATGGGCAACCAGAAGCACTCCTCCAAAAATTTGGCTCCTGCTGTTTCAACCAAGCGTAGTAAGCATAGGAAGCAAGGCATGGAGCAAAAGATCTCCAAGTTCTCCCCAATTGAAGAAGCTAGAGATGTAGAGTCTGATCTAGCCTCCTATACCATGACAACATCAACAGGTGGTAGCTGCACAGTGGTGACTAGGACAGGCCTGAAGAAGAGCTATGATCAGCAGAAGTACTATGGGTCAAAAGAGGCATTGGAAGAGGATGAACGTCTCTATGGCTCTGGACGATCAAGGTCCACAGGTTATGGAATGGATAAGATTTCCTCCAGAGACTCAGGTGGCTACCGAAGTAAGTCTTATGAAAGGGACGCCATGGAGCGTTCACAGAGGGGCGCCCATAGTCGTAGTGGTCGTCCTTCCATGCGTACACAGAACTCAGAGGAAGAGAGCCCTCTCAGCCCCGTCGGAAAGCCCATGGGAATTGGTCGTGGCTCTGTGCCAGATCCTCATGATGTACGAAATCAGTATGGCTCCAGCCATTCCTTACCAGATGTTCAGGACCACCATATGAGGGATATGCCTAAGAGTCATGTATATAAGCCGGATGACCCTTACCTTGCAGATGACATGCACTGTGCTGTGTCAGACAGTGAAGGTAACTGGTGCTGAATTACAAACTGCCTGTTAAAATGCATTTGGCAATCAAAAGCCTGCATGCCAATGATCTTGCCTTGAATGCAGAGGGAAATAAAAGTTTGGACTACTTTATGTGAATGCTATAATCAATGCATGGAACCATATATGACTTTTTTGCATGGACTGCATGTGTGTTCTGTTATCTGTTTGAGATTATGTGATTCAAGTGTCTGTACATGTCTTTTGTCCGTTGGCTCCCTTTTCTTTCTCTTCTACGGGTGATATCTTTCAGATTTGGGAACCCCGCTCCTTGCATGGCTTCAGTATGTTTAGATCTTGTCCTTTGCTATTGGCACTTGCAACAGCATAAAATATTGACTTTTTGCTTCATCTCCCAAAAAGCCTATCATTTGGGTCAGGAGGAGACAGACTGGTTTGAAAAACCACGTGAAGCTCGATCAGATCGCTCTAGACACCATGGAAGTGGAGGTCATTCATCCTCTAGCCGGAGGACCAATGGTAAGCACACGTACCATGATTATGATGAGCCCCCTGATGAAGATCTCTGGCCTCAAGACGAATATGGTCATCAGCGACATTCTTCATCCACCTCATCTCGAGAACACCGTCCACATGGTAGTAGCTCAGGAAGACACTCCTCTTCCCGACATTCCTCAGATGATCCCAGGTTGTCGCGTTCTACACGGTCAAATCCAAGAGATCCTTCCGCTCGTGCCGAGAGCCGCGCTGGCTCATCAACCTCACAGAAAAGATCCGCAGATCCACGATCTGTTGGCCACCGAGACTCAGGAGACTACTCCCGTGATCCATCAGGCCACCACCATGGCTCCAGTGGACAACGGGGGCAGAGGCAACCGGGTTCATCCAGGAGGCAGGAGCCCTCTTCAGGTTCCAGGCAGCAACAGAGTCTAGGAGAGCAGCATATACCATCACAGCAAGGACAGCAGCAGCGACAACAACCAACTGGCAAACCCACAGGGTCTCAGCCATCTGAGGCAGGTCAGCAAGGTCAACAATTGGGGCAAACAACCCGAACACAGCAGCAACAACCACAGCAACCTGGGCAACAGCCGGTGACCATGATGGGAGCGACTCAGCCCACAACCACAGCTGCTGGCACAGGAGCAGGTCTGACTCAGCATCAAACTAAGCCAGGTCAGGCTCCAACACAGGCAAGACAACAGCCAGGAGGACCTCCCACTGCCCAGCCAGCTGCAACTATGGTACATTTTCATTAATCTCTTATTGCAATTATATTGCCATTTAAGTTGTTCTTTATCTTATTCTTTGAAGTGTTACTTTTAGGGCGTGAGAAATGGTTTACAACATATTTTAATATTTTTCATTAATTGGCTGTACAGGCAAAACCTGACACAGCTGTACCTGCTCCCACACCAACTCCTGTAGTTGCTATTGGGTCAAAAGCTGTACCACAGCCTGCAAAAACAACACCAATTCCTGCCACAGGAATCGGTAAGTGGAACTAACTCTGCTAACACTGAGCACCTGATATAGGTTTTCTGCAACACTGAAAACAAATTTAGTTAACTTCATGCTTTACTGTTTGGGTAATTAAATCACTGACAAATAAATATTTACTGTACTCATTCAACATCATTTCCATTCTTATGTCTGGGATTAACAAGATGCTTTTTTGCTTACAAATGTGAGGTCAAAATTATTTATTATAATTGTAATTATTAATGTTCTTAAATGCATAATAAGTCATCCATTTAGCTTAACCTTACTTATAGTTTGAATCTATGAGGCAGTTTCAAATGAATTCATACCTGAAATGTTGGTCCTATGTAAAAGACTGATTTCATAAATTATACAGTATATAGTTTGAATTTAAAGGATGCAGAACAGTTTTGTAGCACATCAGTTAATCTCTGGGAACTTTCTCTCTCCAGGGTCAAAAGCAGCACTCCGGCCAGGGGGCATAGGCAGTGCTGCACAGCAGCCCACCGAAGGGGAGAATGTTCTCACAAAGATCCTGCAGGGAGGAGCAGCAGAACAAGCTGGAAAATTAGGAGATGGTATGGAACTGTGAAACATAAGCAAGCAAAAAGTTTGACAACAGAGATAAAAAACAGATGTTATTAAGGGTCTGTGACGTATCTTGGCTTAGGATAGTAATTAATTGCTATTTAGCAGATGCTTCTATTCCAGAAAAGCTTTATGTGCAGTAATTTCAGGGAAAGTCCCCAAGGCTATCCTGGGTTAAGTACAAAAATGGTGGAGGGCTGAGCTGGATTGTAATTTTAGTTTCTATGAGTAATTTAGTTACTCTTTCGTAATACGGAGGTCAGATCTTTTAGGTTGCTGCTGCCTCAAACCAAAATTATTTTACATTGTCTTTAAACCTCCATCTTTCACTTTCCAATGTTTCATACAGCTGTATCTGCTCTCGGGAAGAAGTTTACTTCGTTTTGGTGATCTACTGACACTAAGGTGAGAAACCAATTGGTGCATTACCCTGCCGAAAAGACACGTTTCGACCAGCATGAATTGCTATGCTGGTCCAAGCTGGTTTTTGCTAATTAGTGCTAGTTTGGTGCTGACATAGCTGCTGGACCAGCAGAACAATGCTGTTCACCACCAAAACATGGTTGATAGTTGACCAGAATGGTCTTTTTGGAGAAGCCAAGACACTGTTAGCTTGTAAAATATGGATATATGCTTAACTGTTTACTGTAAAAAATGTTCTTCAGGTGTTGGTTGGTGGTGACTTAGATGGTTCGAACTGGAAAAACCTACAAATCTGTTTCTGCCTTTTAACATCTTTAGCTGAGGGCGGGATACACCTGAGGACACTGGTGAGTATTTGATTTTGCAATTCTCTTTATTTTAAACCTCAACACAAGTTGAAAACCCCCAGGACAGCTATTTAAGTCTTTCTAATATTGTTACATTGTGTTTGCTATTAGCAGAATTGATCAATGAGCTTTGTAACTGTGTTATCTGTGCATAGTCTTTGTGGGAGATAAACCAGTATAATTGATGCCTCAATTAGATTCTTGCATATATAATACATACTTTGGTATTAAGAGAGGACTGATGACTCATTGGATACTGTGGGTTGGCAGTTCTCAGTCAATTTGAGAAGAACTTTAGGGAGCAGATGGAGCAGACTGCCTATGTCAGCATTCAAGACCCCTGACAAATTGGCTTTTACAAATGTGTGACAAATTAGCACTAACTAGATTTATAACAGTACATGATATAATATAGCTGTTCGTGCAAGGTTATGAAAATTCGGAATAAAAACAACTGGTCTTAGTTCGTCTCCCAGTCTGATCACTTTTCATCTGATCAGGCTGGAAGGACCAGCTGGCCGATCTGCTAGACCAGTTGAGCACCAACTTGACAAAACTAGGAAACCAGCTAGACCTGCTGAAGACCAGCTTTGTCAGCCTGGGAGACCACCTTAAATCAGCTATGACCATCTTAAAACAGTCAAACCAGATTTTTTTTTTTTTTTTTTTGTTAGCAAGGGAGAAAGCAAATTGTGGCAGTATTTGAGGGAGGATCTCATCTCAGAGTAAAGTTAGCTCAATTTCCATCAGCTACTAAGACGAAATAGTAAAAATGTTCATCTCCATGCATGCAATGTAGCACTGCAGTAAAGAGCAGTTTACAGTATGCCTTAAGGGCGCTTGGCCCTTCGTCTTGTTTTGAAGGTGTGTCTGCACTTATAATGTCAGTATTTTAGTTACAAATGGTTCTTTATCTGTACTTGAGGGAAATTCCAATGGAACTGTCCTGAACTGCCTGCTCTTTATTTATGTCGAAGGTTAGAGCTCAGATTAGCTGACCCTGATCTGAGGCCAGTTGGATCTAACCTTTCACTCTTGAGCATGAGCAAATTAGGTCAGTCAACGTGAGCTATAATTAGCAGGCAGATCAGTGTGCTTGGATTAGCATTAGTATCCGGCCAAAGCTCATTCATCTTTACACCACAAATATTCAGATGAGTCACGTTAATAAAGACTCACATGAGATAGCATGTGGCACAGTGTAATGTCAAAAAATTAAACAAGAAATGAAAATGAAATAGTAATTAAATAAAAGGGTGGTGTACAATGATTAGTTTTGTATTGAGCAACCTTACAGTGACTTGACTAAAATCTCATTAAAGTTATACAGTATCTTCTGCTGATGATGTATCTTTGTCTTTGTGAGTACTGGCTTTGTTTGGAATAACATATTAGCCGTATTAGTATGCTGTATTTTTTGCAGTGTGGAGACTGCAAATTTCTATATGCATGAAATACCTAGATAATCTGCTACATTTGCTGAAATGTCCAGTGTACAACAAAGGTTCTGGTACAGACTCTGTATCTCACTAAGCAGTGTGTTTGACCTGACCTTCCATTTCCAGTGTGACGAATGGACTGAAAGTAATTTCATCTAAAATATCTAATTCTTGACTCATTATTTGGTCAAACTGACAATAATTTACGGTAGTAATTTTTATATAATTATATATTTATATTACAAAACATTTGATCAAAATGCAAAGTTAAGTCATGTAACAACAATGTAGGATACTGCTGTTTGAAGCATTTTTCATTGCATAATATGTACTGTTTCACATACTATCTAAAAAAAATTAAATTAAATAAATAAAAACAAAACAGTAACGAGTATACAGTACAGTTTACTGCACATTATGCAGAAGTGCCCTTACAAAAAATCTAGAGTTCTGGCAAACTAGTCACTAATTTGCCACTCATTATTTTCAAATGCAAACGAGCTTGTGATTCACTGCAAATGTTTGTCCGAAGTTTTCATTTGTTCACCGGTAGTGATAAACCTGCAGCATACATTTGGCAACAATGTACAAATTGCATCAAAGCTCATTTGCATGTGAAATTGATCAGTTGCGAATTTGCTGCAAGTTTGCAGCAAATTTACCATGAACTCTTAATTTTTGTATGGGTATTCCATTCCGAACAAAGCCAAAGAGACCAGGAAATACCTTTTGGTAATTGGCAATTTTCACTGAAAACAGTTCTTTTCTTACAGCCGCCACATTGAGTGATGCGGTTCTCTTAATTCATTCTGCTCCTCCTTAAACTGCCTTTTGTATTGTATCATGGTAACTTTTGTGGTCTCTGACTGTCAGTGGGTGTGATGCATGTGAAGATCCAGAGAAAGGATCTGGGATAAAACAGGTTTCTGGGCTCCTAAAACCACAGCTAATCCTATTCAACTCTTGGCTTACCATGCAATCCAAATCCTGTTCCATACATCATCATGGTTTTCCATTGCAGTCACATTGAATGTTGTGGGTGTGTCTTTCCAGTCACTATTCGCTAACTAATAGGTAAAACGCTCTTTTTGCATCTCTAAAACATTGAGTTGATTTGTTACCTGACAGTTGCTGCTCTCATGCTGAGTAGTGTATAGTGTATGGGATTTCAGCCATTTTGCACAATGTCAATCCATGCATTATAGTCAAACATTACCCACATTTTCTTCCTGTGATATTTGCTGCTGCTTCAAATTTGTAGTGACCATACAAAAGTATTTTGAAAAACTTTTTTATGTGCATATCTTTATGGTATTTGTGTATGTTTCATTCATGTACTATTAGCTTTTGCTGGTCCAATAAATTCCACCACTTCTGCCCTCTAGTGTCTGAGAAGGGTAGTTATATAATCCATCATAATACAGCATGAGTGAATGTTCCGGGTTCAATACAAGTTAAGCATTTGTGCCATAGTTTAGATTACTATAGAAAATAAATTTGACTTATTCTTTATTCATATATTTATTTAAAAAACAAATGTTTACAGTACAGCACATTACCAATTAAAGTAAACTGTAAAGTTGTCTAAATGGTCCTTTTGGAGGTGGGACTACGTTTCTTTGTGGGTGAACTCCTGTTTATATCCTGGCTAGTTCCTGTGACGTTTGCTCCATGTAGGCCTAAACAATCCGTTTCAGAAATCCATGCACGCATCATGCAAAATGTTCCATGTTTAACTGGCATGACATGGTCATGACTTTGAAAGACTGGATATAACTTTTCTCACAAAAAGTCAGTAAGTAATTCTATCACACTAGAACACTCTTTTTTTAAAACTCGTTCAATGTTTAAATCGCATAGCCTGAGGCATCATGCACCTATTTTTTCCAGACACCAACGTCAACCAATGTCAGCAGTAACACTCACTTTTTTAAATTAAACACTTAATCTTGCAGCTGTTTGTCAATAAATGTCTATCAGTACTTGTTGCATTTGATTACATTTTATGAGGTGTAGTGTGTATTGGATATCTTTGGGTTTTACGTCAGCTATTTTTGCAGTCTTGCCTCCTATTTTGTGCAGGCATTTACCATACACGGCATGAGAGATGGTGCAAAAGCAGCCAGCACAAACGCATAGATGCACAGAACTGCCTCAGCTGACGAGAGAGTGAAAATATGTAGCCTATCTCTAAATGAAGCAATCCTGTAAACAACGTATTCCATGTTCATTTTAAGTGATAGCAAATAAAACTAAGAAAATTAACTAAATAAAATGGTTTGTATTTCTCCATGAGTGTTATTTCTCCATAAAATAGTTTAACCACATATAGAACTTGTTCACATAGTGATTGACACACAATGCGCTATATAGGGAACAGGGAGTGATCAATCAGACAGATTTCTGCCACAGACATTATTTTTACATGCAATAATCATTTAATGTAATTATTGAGAGTGCAAATACGTATTTGGAATTGCAAATTATCCATTCGAAATCCTCAAAAATCTAAGGGGGTACGTGCGCCCTCAGTCTAAATGGGCATGATGCCTCAGCTTGTAGCTATACTTGTAAAAGAGTGTTTATTTAAGTGTTTGTTGCCACAGTGTACTTCCAATGTAAGTGCTTTACTGCAACCAAAGCTCCTTTTTATTAAACAAAGGGACAAATAAAAAAAAATGTTCTGTGCTAATTAACATTATGTCACAAAGTTTGTCTAAATACCTGGATATTTGAGTGTTTGGCCAATTTTGCCTTTGATTAGGCAGAGTACAGATTAAATATGTTTGTAAATGTCTTTTTTCGTCTTTCCTCCAGATGTTTCACCCAACCTTGACGTATCAATGAAAACTTCTATCTATCAGATGATATCCACATAACCAACCAACAATGGAGGCTGAATATCTCTTCCAGAGTCATTCCATAGTTGCTGATGAAGCAATTGCAATTTCCCAAAATACCAAATTCCTGTTCAGTTTGGGGTTTCTCCAGACGATTATATCTTCCCTTAAACTACATATCTGTTCTCAGGTGTCCCTCCCGATTCTCAAAACAGTGTGTAGAGGTAAGACAGCCACAGTACTTAGATTTTTGCAGTCCTAATAAAGATGTCTACACCCAGACTCTAGGAGACAAAAGCATTGCAGGAGAACGACTACCCTACAAAGGCTTCAAACAAACAATGCCTGTTACTCTCTTTAAAAGAAAAAAAAAAATGTTTGCTCGATTTCTAAGATCTTGACATTCCAATATGGCGATGATTGACCCTTTCTATGAATGTTTTAGTTTCTTCCTTATCCTTTTTGTCATGTGTGTTAATGAATGCAAATGTGTAAACCGTGGACATGGAATGCACGCACATAAAAAATAATAATAATAATAATATATATATATATATATATATATATATATATATATATATATATATATATATATATAATATATTCATAATATATATGAATCCATATCTAGACATCTTTTATTAGAGTCTCTAAGGGTGAAGCCATGTGCACCTTGTGTAAAAAGCTGGTTCTTCAATGTAAAGTTTAGAAATATTTGTCAAGTCCAGAGGTCAGTAATAGCAGAATGTTAGTTGTATCACTGTTTTATCAATCATTAGGCCATTTCGACACACTTTTTATTTTCTCATTTATTTTCATTTTATTAGTTTCATATCAGTTTTGCCTAATTTTCCTTTAAATTAAGAGCCTTATTCATATTTTTTACTCATATACCTCACATATTTTTTTAATGTTCCATATCATCCTTACTTGATTTATTTTGCACAATTGTATACTGCTGAATATGTACAGTACATCTCTCGTTAACACTCTGCTCATGTAAGATATTGATGTGTATTTATGGATTTATATTTCTGGTATTCGTTTAATGTTTGATATTATTATTATTATTTATACTTCACATGTTTTTCTCATCATTATTGGTATACTAATATAAGGTATGTTTTGTTTTTTATAAATTTAATTGTTTTTTTTTCCTAAAGCAATAGCATGCTAATCCATACAGAACACAATCATTTTAAAGTTTTAAAGTGATCCACAGTCATACAATTTCCATGATTACAAGTCTGTGACATTTACCTGTGTCCTAAACATACAGGTAAAATAAAATCCAACAAACCCTCTATCACCCTCTCACTCATACCCACAGATTATTGTTCCCAAAACCATATTTACTGGTATGCAGATCCACCTAGGAAGAGGGTTTGAACCAATTTCAGATGTTCTATGCAATAATCCATTTTAAACCATCCCCACCGCGATATCCCTTGCCAATGCGTTACATTAGATTCACATACAAATAGGGACATGATGTATCTTGTATGTATGAAAATATCGAAGTACTATATTTATTTTTTATTTTATTTTAGTGGCATGTTTATTAGAGCCCTCATCTTCCCTAGTTTTCAGGGAATCTGTTGCCAAAGGGTTTACTGTGTGGACTGATGGTCTTGGGACATCCATCATCTTTGTTGCTTGCGGCATGAATTTGCTCAGCTCTCTTTGGCTCCTTGTAGTGCTGTCATTCTTGTCTGCGATGTGATCGGGTGTTCATTCGGGCACACAGCTTATGCACTCGTTATTATGTCTCCAAACACAGGAAATACTTAAGATCCATGTTTGGTTCAGGAATTTATGTGATCTGTTATAGGACTACCATATTGGTCACATTTTTTTGAGATGGAAAATAAAGAGTATCATAACAATAGTAGAAAACAGAGCTGTGTTGGGGAGATCTTTAAACACAGCTAAATCTGAACAGGTACATTTGCAAAAGTAAGTCTCATATGTTGTTACACAGTAAAAAATATATATGTGAGACTTACTTTTGCAATTGTACCTGTTCAGCTTTAGCTGTGTTTTAAGATCTCACAACACAGCTCATCAGTATTTTTGTTTTGTTTTCATGTAAAATTCTCTAAACATCCTTCAAGTAAGAATCATTTAATTGAGAAGCAATATGGAAGATCATAAGACTTGTTTTCAGAGAATACAACTTAATTATTCATGATATTTGTCTTCTTTAAAGTATAAACCTCATTAAATTGTGTTGGATTTATTCTTAAAACAAGAAATCAACTGCAATTTTGAAACATACATATTTAATCATGACGACTTATATGAGATGAAGACTGCAGTCAATAACCTTAGAAAAGCTGTTTTATTCTGCAAGGAGATGGTCCCATCATGGGGGCTGCCATGTTAGGATCACATGACCATCTGAATACTACTCACTTAATCTCAGTAACTGCCTGCTATTTGATACCATCACATTCGTGTATTAAAGTAATTATGGCTGTGACTGTGAATAGTGATTTTCTACAATGGCATATTTAACTGAAAACTATTGAGTTTGACTGATACTGCATCCACACCCTTAGGTATCAGTGTAAGTCCAAGATGACATGAACAACAACTTACTGAGTGGACCTTTAACGTGTTAATTTAGTGCAAATAATCATATAAAAATAACACAAACAATATGTGCAATTAATCATGCCTCCTGATCCGTATGCAAATTCTGTAATAAAAGTACATATATACATTGTTTATTTTTCATACCCCATTGGCAAAAGTTTTGTTTTAAGCATAAACCTTACTAAATTGTGTTTGATTCATACTCAAAAATAAAATAAAAATACATTTATATGTATACAATGTATAGTCTCTGAAAACAAGTCTTCTGCACAATTTTGCTTCTCAAGTAATCCAATCTTGTTATAAGGATATTTAGAAAGCAAGACAAATAAAATAGTTTAGTAAATATATCTTTGCAGTGTCCAAACAGTGCTTTGAAATGTTCAAGCAAACTTGCCATAAACGTGCTAGTGTTTATGTAGCATGAATTCACCTCCATGCCATTTATATGAAAATCAAGGCATGCTCTTTGAAAGCACAAATTGTTCATCACCATTTCTGTTAGGTGGGACCTCTCTCGTTTGAATGCGTCACAAGGTGAATTGGGTAGAGGTGAATATTTTCCTTTTTTTAGGCAATCAGATGTCTACACGGTAGGATAATAACTCTTCTTACATCACTGTTATGATGGAGATATACAATAACAAGTGCATGAGCCAAAGTTGCCACCACAAAAGCTGGCCACAGTGATGGATAAAATACGCAAACACGGACATATCCACACAAACAAGCATGCGCACGCGTTAAGTTACACATACATACACAAAGTAACTGTCGCTGTAAATACTGACTTTGGTTATTTTGTACAGTGTTTAAATATCATGAGTAAAATGATGGCCGTCTTGTGCAACTTCACGCCGGCCTTGCTGCCAACCTTTTGTGCTTTTGTGTATAAAAGAATAATGATGATTATTGTTATTATTATGAGAAGAAAAAAATCATTGTATATGTTGCTGGCTCTCAATGACTGTTGACTGCAGTGGAAAAAAGAGAATCTTACAATCAGAAAATCAAATGGTCTGTGTACTGTATGGTTTCTATATATATTGTTTGTTAAAACTCAATTGAAAAATATTTAAGTGGCTTCCCTCATGACAGTGCCAGAAGAGAGGGTATAACGAGCATAAGCATATGTATTACAAATTGAATTGGGATTTGACAAACAATGTGAAACTGGCAACAAAAAATAAAGTAAACAATCTCGCGATTGAAAAGATTCACTCACTGTTGTAAGTGCAATGGGATAAATGTGAGTCCAGTATTCATTGTGAAATATTGTGTTCTTTTCAATGTATTCCTGTTAAAAAAGATACATTTTGGTGCATCATGTCATGTAATGTGATTATGAAAATAATGAACCTGCAATTTGTTTCCAGACTGGAGAAGAATAAAAGACAAAAATTAAAATTAGCATGGTCTCTTGTATCGGAAAACCTTTACTCATCTAGGTACTAAATGAAGATATATGGGTGGAAAAGGTATGTGTATTCCACTTTATTTATTCTCTCAATCTTTCTATATAAACAATTTGATTAGTTTGTGAATCAGTAGGGTGCTGTATTTCTATATTTACTTCTAATGTCTTTAAAATAACAAAATAAACTACCAATTATGGCAAAAAATAAATAAATAAATCTAGATTTATGGTTACAGGGTCATAAGGTTTACCACTTTAATATTCTGTTGAAGTTGACTAAGGCTCACCCATTTGATCAAATCCACCCCTTTGCAATTTTCAGGTGTGAAATAAACAGGACAAAGGTTAGTATGGTGGCTGAGGGGTGAACAACACAACCAAATTAGCAAAGCAAATAAAAGCTGAAAACGAAACGGAAATAAGCCAAGATACATCATAAAAGCCACAGCCCAACATAAATAAGCCATAACACAAAGAAATTAAGCCACAGCACAGCCAAATTAATAAGACACAACAGATCAAAACAATCAGAAAATAGATGCTGTACTTATTTGTCCTTAAAGGGATAGTTCACCCAAACATGTAAATTCTCTCATGATTTACTCACCTTCCTGGCATCCCAGATGTGTATGACTTTCTTTCTTCTGGAGAACAAAAATGAAGATTTTTTAAAATATAGCTCTCTAGGTCCATACAATGCAATCTGCAAGTGAATGGGTGCCAACATTTTTAAGTTCCAAAATCCACATAAAGGTAGCATAAAAGTAATCCATACGACTTCAGAAGTGGTATGATAGGTGTGGATGAGAAACAGATCAATATCTAAGTCATATTTATCATAAATTCTCCTCCCTGCCCAGTAGATATGCACGAACAATGTGAATCACCAAAAACAGAAGAAGTAGGACTTGAAAGTGAAGCGGAGGTTGATTGGGCAAGGAGGAAAATTTATAGTAAAAAAAAACACTTAATATTGATCTATTTCTCACCCACACCTATCATAAAGCTTCAGAAGATATGGATTTAACCACCAGAGTCATCTGGAGTACTTTCGTGTTGCCCTAATTTTGGCACCCACTTGCATTGTATGAACCTACAGAGCTGAGAAATTCTTATAAAATCTTAGTTTGTGGTCATCAGATGAAAGATCACATCTGGGATGGCATGAGTGTGAGTAAAAGATTAGAGATATTTTTGTTTGGGAGAACTATCCTTTAAGTGCTCTGGATGGT
Organism: Xyrauchen texanus; assembly: GCF_025860055.1. Classification (NCBI taxonomy): domain Eukaryota; kingdom Metazoa; phylum Chordata; class Actinopteri; order Cypriniformes; family Catostomidae; genus Xyrauchen; species Xyrauchen texanus. The sequence goes on from NC_068314.1 coordinate 7,961,002, forward strand.
GGGGCTTCTACTAGAACTCTTAATGCATAACTTGTGCTGAATTCTGACTGCCCGACAGATACTGACTCTGCGCTGCCTAATTGGACCTAATCCTTAAAGCCCACCCATAATGCTAACCTCATCGGCTCCTACCCCTCAAGCCAATCCCTACACCTGCCCTTAACATAAGGAGACTAGGGAGCCAAATAGGGTGCCAAAATTTGCCACTACAATGGTGAAGCACTCACAGGAAACTTTCTCTTGTGACATGTTGACTGGGGAACATTTTAGTGACTTGCAGATCTCTCTGCATCTTCCGAGCAGCCTCAGGATCTCTCATGCATTCAGTCAGACTGCGACACAACTTCAAATACAGTCCTTAAAAAATATGTATTTTCTGTTAATTTCACTGTGCTGTGGTTTAAGTTCAATGTGCTGTGGCTTCATTTTGTTGTGTTGTGGCTTATTTCTGTTGTGTTGGGGCTTATTTCCTTTATTTACTTGGCTTATTTGGTTATGTTGTGCACTTCTCGGTCACCATTAGGTTAGGCCTTTTAGTGAATTGACCAAAAGGTTAGCAAAACGGTGTATATCGAATTGCAATTCAGTCCAATTCGTTCGGACAGCTGACTCATTGTCACTTGGCACGGTTTCTCAATCAGAAAAATAGAATTGGTATACTTCAGACCACAAAGAACAAACAGAGCACTGGATTAAGTAGATATTTACTTACAATCTGCTCTCTTTTTCGAGAGGCAACTTTCAGAAACTTATACTAGTGCTGTCAAGTGAATAAGACTTTTAGAAATGTTTTGGAGCCAAATTACATGAATGCTACACATACTCAAGAAAATTTTAAAATGCTAATCAAGTCACCAGAAATTGTGATTGACATATAATCAAAACAATAAAAAAGTGTAAGTTTTTATACGGCCTATAAGTGTCATCAGAGCACTCTTTTTCCAATGTGAGCCATTATCTTTTCAGTCAGAGTGATTTTCTGATTTTACGTGACTGTGCTATGATTTGGTTCTCAATCAATATTTTATGCCCCAGGAATTCAATTCTTTACCCAACGTCCACAGAGACATATGATTATTTGTTTTTTGGGGCATCAGTGTCCCTTTGTCTCACTCCTGAAAATAAATGATGGAATAATAATGATTTTGTGGAAAACAAATGATGGAATTGACAATTTCTCTGCTCCATTTCCCCTATATAGTCATTTTACAACCATTTTCATTTTCAAATGATTTTGTGTTCATGTTCAAATAAACCCACAATTTATTAAACCATGTTTCTTGATCAAAACAAACCAATAAATGAGTGTGCAACTGATATCTGTGAAATGGTTGCAAAATATTTTGCCCCAACCAGTCTACTGTTTACAGAACTTGACACAGCTACATGCTGTTTGTGTAACTGTGTACATGTTTTCTTGTCCACATACTGTCACATACAATCACCATCAACATTTGCTTAAATCCCTCAGCACCAAGAACCAAATAAAATGCTATAGTAGTAAGGCATTATTCACATCACCAAGGGACTAACAGTGCTGGATGCACTGTTGAGTCATATACACTGATTAATCAAATAATTTGCGGTAAACTTGACAGGTCACATTGTAATGAACATTTCATTTTTATACAGAATGGCACAAAGATAGCTGCTATAAATGGCAACTTCTTAACATTTCTTAATGCTGTTTTAAACTTTAATTATTTGCCATAAGTAAACAAGAAGGGCCACATTACTGAGTTTCCAGCTCATTAGACTGTACACTGCATGAAACAAAGACATATATTTTTCATACCTAATGACTGAATTTTAAGAATCCAGTAAACTTTAAATTAATAACATTATTTGATGTCTTACCTGTTGTGTTATATTTCAAGCATTTTATTTAATAAATGATCTCAGGCCCATCAATATCATATCTAACTAGTCATCTCTTTTTAACACTCTGGGACAACGTAATGACAGACTACTGAGAATTACTCTCTCCACCCTGAAGCATCATGTCTGGAGGAAGAGCTGGAGGAGAAGTCTTTGAGATGCACCTAGCCAATCACAAAGCACCAGATGCATCAAAGACAATTACAGCAGTGGTCACAAGACCACACTTCTTCATTATTTGGTCCAAGTCATCCATTTCAAAATGGAATGAAATAAATTAATATGTTGGCACAATTATATTTTTGTCTACAAACTAATTTCAAACATTTAAGCATATGCCTTCAGATCAAAAGATTATTAAGATCATAAGAAATATTTTAACTGATCACAAAGTATAGTCAGGACATTACTATTTGAAAAAATAAATTTTTTATCAAATCTAGACAGGCCCCATTCCCATCAGCCATCACTCCAACTCCTTATCCTTGAGTAATCATGCTAAATTGGTACTAGAAAATCACTTGCCATTATATCAAACACAGTTGAAAGCTATTTGGTTCATTAAATTAAGTTTAACATTGTCTTTGTGTTTGCTTTTGAGTTGCCACAGTACGCAATAGACTGGCATGTCTTAAGGTCAATATTAGGTAAAAAATGGAGAGAAAAAAATTCTAGAAAACTAGACACCTCACATGTCCTCATCTGACAGCTTCATTGAATTCTACCCACTCAACACCAGTTTCATGTACAACAATAAAGAGAAGACTCAGGGTTGCAGGCCTTATGGGAAGAATTGCAAAGAAAAAGACACTTTTGAAACCGAAAAACAAAAAGAAAAGGTTAGTGTGGGCAAAGAAACACAGACATCGGACAACAGATAATTGGAAAAGAGTGTTATGGATCTTAAACCCATTGAGCTTTTGTGTGATCAGCTTGACTGTAAGGTGTTTGAAAAGTGCCAGACAAGACAGCCCCATCTATGGCAAGTCCTACAGGAAGCGTGGGGTGAAATGTCATCTGAGTATCTGGACAAACTGACAGCTAGAAAGCCAAGGATCTGCAAAGCTGTCAATGTTGCACTTGGAAGATTTTTATTTTTTTTATTTTTTGTATTTTTATGAAAACTCTGAAGCGGTTTAAGTATAATAATTTTTCACATTCTTAAAGTCCTGACAATACATTGTGATCAGTTGAATGCCACTTTGGTGAACATTTTCTTTCCATAAGAGCAAAATCTGTACATTATTCCAAACTTTTGGTCGCCAAAGTGTATAGTATACTATATATATATATATATATATATATATATATATATATATATATATATATATATATATATATATATATTTTTTTTACACTTTATAAATATTGTGTAAATGTAAACTACTAGCAAATTTGTGACAATTCACCGCCATCTGTATACCGTTTATATGCCTACATACAGTATTGTGTATTAATAGTATATTGTTCATATTTAAAGTTACATAGTATTTTTATATGACTTAAAGACACACATGCTCACAGTTGGCTATATATAGAGGTCTAAGCCTGTATGATAAATTAAAACAGGTGATTATGCATCTTTGTCATTTAAATTTCAAAGGTTACCTTCCCCTTATCTTTCATCATCATCTTAACCTTCATTTGGAGTCAGTTGTCCTTATAAGTGTCAATGACGTTAACTGAGCTTAAGTGATTATGCAGTGTAACAAGAAATACAAATATGCCTGGGTGACAACGCCTCATGTGGTCAACGTGTCTCCTGTGAAATTTTTCTACCCACTGGCCCTTTAAATTGCCTCCTCCGACACTAATTTATGAGTTTTGGGGCGGAGCTTGTATACGTTGTCCAATGAGAGCACGGGATGCTGATGTTGGAGTGAATGCTGATGCTGAGGGGGACCCGCACAGTGATGGAGCGGCGATTTCGTTGAAAAGGTAACGGAACCTTGAAATACACGAGCTTATATTCATCCAAATTAGGTAAGGTTAAGGGTTTATATTGAAGGATCGAAATAAGATCGGATTCATCACTGGGGGCTAATTATTTTATATTTGTAGGCTGATTAAATAAGCTTAAATCCGCTTCTCGTGCAGAATGAACGAGGTGAAGCGTCGCACGGTGCTTTTTCAAATGCATTTGCTTAATGATTTCTATTGGACTTTTCATCCAGTGTATACGCATTCTTTCATATTTGACTTAGCTCATCTATGAAAGGTTGGTTTGTTTCTCTATGGTTGTTTTTATACGGTCTATTTGTGTTCTGTCACCGCTTTGGCGTGTCGATGAGAATAGTTCGATTTTAATCAAATAAATAACCGTTGTCATGTGTTCGTGTCTATTAATGTTGATCACACTTTTGTTTCTCTCAATTTAGGGGCATTTGATATTCAAATGTACACCGTATTATGCGAGTTTCCTCATTGGTTTCTTTACATTGAGGAAAAACATGGGTATGTGACTGTCAGCCTCTTGGAGTGATTTTTTTTTTTTCTTGAGGCGATGATTGACATTAATGTAAGCCAATCAGAAAACAGACGTTGACCGCACGGCCAGTGGTTGGAGGGTGGGGGAGGGATTTCACACGCGGCTTCTGTCTGCGATCTTTAAAATCAACACATTCTCACACCCCAACTCGTCACATACGGACGCTCGGGCAGGACCCCTTGGCGTCACTTATTGACGCGCTGGGTGTACCTTTGGCGTCATTTTACGACGCGTCAAAAAACAGTTGGAGGGCCATTGTAGCCTATTCCTTTTTATTTTTATTTATTGCAGTCTCGACTCTCGACCCATTCGCGGCGTGAGCTTACCCAAGACGTGAAATTGTGTTGTTAAAATATCAGAAAATGCATAAAATCTAGTTGGAAGAGCAGTGTGTCTAAAATCCCATTATTACATGATGGGGAATTAAAGGATATATTTTTTAACAATATTACCCACAGCCATCATAAATTGTCAGATTTTATAATGTGACCTGTTTACAATTGCTACAAAACCCTGCAATATTTTATTTGATGGATTATTATAGTATTATAATATTATTTAGGAGAGACACATTGGAAATATATAGTGTACATATGTATATGTATAGGAACTTATGAACTTATGATGTGTTAAATACAAGTGGCCCAATTGATAAACTTAGATACTTTTATATTATATAGATATTTGACCATGGCAAGGATATTGTTAAACATAGTTCTCTTTGAACTCTGGGTGCAAACAATGCACTTAACATAGGCTAAATGTCATGGTTAGACTGCATTTCATGCAACAGATGCGGCACTTCACGGGTCGCTTTTCCAGTTTCTACTTTGAACATGTCACGTTATTGAAGTCTGTATAATTTGCCATTTTTGTCTCTTTAAACACACCGTGTTCAGCGTCAGAGTGGGTGGTGGAGAGAGATGCAGTGACTCGTGATGTCGACCCTGCCACCTTGATTAAGCCTTTTATGCTGGAGGGCAGCTGGTTTTACATATTACTGACTGTCTTTCCATTATTCAGTTCTCTGAAAAGAGGTGTATTGTCATGCTTTCTTGTGACATTAACCAAAATCAATCTGTAGGTTCTGTTAAGATTTAAACAGTATGCTAATTAGGCAAACATTACTGTTACTTTTGCACATTCTTAGGGTTTGGGATTTGGAGAAATTCCTAATCCAAATGATTGAAGGGATTGTTCACATGAAAATGAAAACTGATGAGAAGTCATTACCTGCATGTTGTTCCAAACCCATATGACTTTGTTTCCTCTGTGGAACACAAAAAGAGATATTAGGCAGAATGTCCACCTCAGGCCATATGCACATTATCCATTTTTCAGTTTCGTAATTTCATTGTTTTCCGAAGTATGCAGGAATGGAGAGCGTTTTCTAAATGCTCTGTTTTCGGGGGAGGAAACATTTTCTAGTATGGATAAGAGGCTTAAACGTAGCAAAATGAATACGTTTTCAAACAAAAAAAATAAGTGTGGATGTAGCCTTCAACACAATTAATTTTATAGCATTTTCTAGGAAAAAATGAAAGGCGACTGACACTTAAGGTTACTTTGTTTTTCCGCATGTCATTACGTCTTGCACACAGTCGAACGCTCAGCCTTTCAAAGCATACTCTTTTGACCACGAGTGTATATGGTTGCATTCGACACATATGAACTACAACTGCCTTCAGATGACTCTTTAGTACATTTAACGGCAGGTGCATGTGCAGATGACACACACAGATGTGGACTTTCTGTGCACACAACACGGACTGTCCACACTTACTGTTGATAACGAAATTTGTGTCTCGTACACTGTTTCAACCATGCATTTTATTGAAGAGAGCTGTATTTAAAAAAAATAACTGTATTTTCTCTCCCAATTTGTAATGCCCAATTCCCACTACTTAGTAAGTCCTCGTGGATGCCTTCAATCTTATCAGATCTTATCACATAGCTTGTTGTGCAAGACACCGCGGAGACTCCGCATGTGGAGGGTCATGCTACTCACCGCGATCCTTGCATAACTTTCCACGAGCCCCATTGAGAGAGAGAACCACTAATCGCGACCACAAGGAGGTTACCCCATGTTACACTACCCTCCCTAGCAACTGGAGACTTGGCTGGAGTCACTCAGCACACCCTGGAATCAAAATTGTCGCTCCAGGGGTGGTGAGACCCCCGAATTGTAACTCCAGGGGCTGCCCAGACCCCCGAAGATAGCTGTGTTTAAAGCGTTCACTTGGATGACAATTAAACAGGCAAAAAAGCCTTACAGATTTACATTGAAGAAGGAAACCAAGCCATATCTAGGGCTGGACTCTTTTGACTTGGCCGAGGAATGAACTACCGAGCAACCACCAGAAACCCCCTAGAAATGCACATGCAACCATTTAGAATACCCTTGTGTCACCATTTCCACTCGACCCATCCTGAGTGTGATTCAAACCTATGATCCCCGGCATGGGAGTTGGATGTACAAGCAAGGAGGCTATAATAGCCATGGCCTCTAGCCTTGGTCGCTAGTGCATCTCTTAAGGCCAGGAGATTGAGGTTTACACACTGCACAGCTATCACGTATCAGCTGGCTACCATTACACTAGCATAGAGTTTTCCATTGGGAACCACCACATTTTCTTCTGAAAATGAAAAAATCGAGCCATTTGGATGCAATCCTTTTTGATTGTTTGTCCAGTATGGTGAGCTATATATGGCCAACTGCCGGAAAGTTTGTCATGTCCTTTCTCTGGCACGGAGGAGCACAGATGACCTGACCATCTGCACAAGCCTTCATTGAATGTCAGCATAAATATACATTTCTCAAGTTCTCTCTCTCTCTCTCTCTCTCTCTCTCTCACACACACACACACACATACACACACACGCACACACCCATGAAGGCCCACACATCCTCACTGCTCTGTCATACGAGTAAAAACAGGTGTGCTCCTCTTCATCAGCTCAGTCACTGTTGCCATAACAACGCTCTCCACAGCATCAGCATTATCCCCGCAAACAGCAGGTGGTCCACACCTCTGAGAAAACTGTGGGGCACATTTAATTTTGACTTATCTATCTGTAGAATACAAATGAGTGTTATCTTGAACTAACTTTTCTGCTGGTAACTCCAAAAAAGAAACTCGTAGGAAGTCTTATTTCACAGAAACATAAAGGAATAAAATGAATTGCTTTTCTCATCATCACATGTTTTCTGATAGGCAATTTACCGTACAGCACATCTCTCAGGAATGTTAGATGTCTTTGCATTTTGAGTGGCTTTAGGTGATTGTGAATGAAAGAGAAGAATTGTTCCACAGAATAGTCAGCATCGTTGCAGCCATTTTGAAATGTGTGACCTTTTCTCTTCTCTTCTCTTCTCTTCTCTTCTCTTCTCTTCTCTTCTCTTCTCTTCTCTTCTCTTCTCTTCTCTTCTCTTCTCTTCTCTTCTCTGGTCTGATCTCTTGGTGCTTTTCTCATCTTGTCTCTTATCTTCTGCTCTTTTCACATCTTGTTTCTTCTCTGTTGTTCTCGTTTCATCTTGTCCTTTCTCTTCTTTGCTCTTCTCTTCTCATCTCTTTTTTCTCATATTTTCTCCTCTAGGATGCAGTAAACACCCTTGTCAGTTGACAAGGGAGCAGTTTTTCTCACTGCATCACAGCCCTCTAACGGGCACTCTGTTCTCCAACTCAGTAAACTTCAGAAGATGTATGGCAGTGCGCGGGCTGTCGGCCACATTGAGGGCAACCCTGCATGCTCCCCACGGCTGCCTCGTTCCCCACGGTTGGGACACCGTCGGGCCAACAGCGGCAGTTCGGGTGGCAAAACCTTATCTATGGAGAACATCCAGTCCCTCAATGCTGCCTACGCAACATCTGGTCCCATGTACTTGAGCGACCATGAAGGTGTTGGATCCACAGCTACTTACCCTAAAGGTACCATGACGCTCGGTCGGGCCACAAGTCGAGCGATGTATGGTGGCCGGGTCACCGCTATGGGCAGCACCCCCAATATTGCCTCGGTGGGGCTTCACCATGCCGACCTGTTGGCATATGGTGATCTAGGCTCACTGTCTATGCTCCACCACCAAGTAACGCCCTCTGCCCTTCTGCGGCAGGCAGTCAGAGGTGGAGGAGGAGAACTTTTGGAGTTCCAAGCGCAGCTACGAGACATGCAGAGAGAAAACGAGCTTCTTCGGAGAGAACTAGACCTGAAGGACAGCAAGTTGGGCTCCTCCACCAACAGCATTAAGAGCTTCTGGAGTCCAGAGCTAAAGAAGGAGCGAGTTATGAGAAAGGAGGAGACAGCTCGGACCTCCATCCTGAAAGAACAGATGCGGGTGACCCACGAGGAGAATCAGGTTAGGATAGTTACCTTAGTTTCAGTTTGATCACATTGAGAATCTAAGGTATGGAAAATCTTTGTAACCTACTGTGCATGTAGAATGATTAGGCCATATGCTGAGTAAAAAAGTGGCCATGCACTCTTAAAAATAAACATTTTTTAGTGGTTCTTTGCTGAAGAAGTTCTTGATGATACATTTAAGGTTACTCAGATCAATGTGTTGGTTCTGAGTATCATCAATTCACAAATGAAAAGCATAGCCCTCCTGGGTGCTTTTAAGCACCAGTGGGGTAAATACAGGTAAAGTTGGATACTTTAGCTTAATCATCTATTATTATATGTATATTTTTCCATGACTAAAAATCAGTAATAAATTAATCTACTCTAGTATTGGATAAAAAATGTTTAGCCATTTTTAACATGTTTTAACCCTCTGGGGTCTGAGGGTGTTTTGAGCCCTGGAGAAGTTTTGACATGCCTTGACATTTGTGATTTTTTCAGTAGCTTAAAAACACATTAATGGCTAAAGTCTGATTTCACTGTATTCAGCACAACCTGGGCTACAATAATATGTGAGCAACATGTATGTACAGGTTTGTATTTTTGAGAAAATAACATTTATGCATGGTTTTTGAAAAAAAAAATATTTTTTTAAGTCATTGAAATAAGGCCATATAAAACATAATACATATTTGTCCACAAGACGTTTGAGAACTGGATCTTGTAGACTAGATTTTTTGCTACAAAATGATGTGAAAATCATCCTGATCACTCATTCATACAAAACAATGTAGTAATTGAACTTTTGTAAGACAATTTTAGTGTTGAAAGGTAATATGTGAGGAGGCGTGAACAATCATGAATATTAAGGTAATTACACCTGAAGAGACAAAAGATGCCTCCCCTGGGCCTATCAATGAGGGATAGAGAATGAATGTGAGGAGACTTAATGATCAAAATCAAGTTTTAAGTTAAAAGAAGTGATCTGACTATACATTTTCTTTACACAAAGACTAATTTTAGACCTACACTACCGTTAAAAGAAGACTCTTCTGCTCACCAAGGCTGCATTTAACAGTTTTTACAGTAAAAACATTGTGTGAACTCTTTTACAATTTAAAATAACAGTTTTCTATTTGAATATATTGTCAAATGCAATTTGTGATCAAAGCTGAATTTTCAGCATCATTACTGCAGTCTTCAGTGTCACATGATACTTCAGAAATCATTATAATATGCTGATTTTCTAATATGGGCATATTTAAAGTGCATTTTACTCCTGAACACATATTTGTAAGCACAAGCTTTGTTGATGATAATGAGGCGGCATAAACGCTGGTTAAAATATAATCTAAACATTCATATTATTTTTATATCATATTACATATCATATTTATACCATACAGCATACAATTTAAATATCTGCTTCAGCCGAAACAGCATTTAAATGTAACTAAAACTTGCTTATTAGGAGTCATATTTCAAATGTCAATACTCTGAATCCTGTCTGGCAAGTCTGGAAACAGTCCCACTAGTAAAATATGAATAAGTTTATATAAAATAGCATGTCAGCTAATGAAAACTAAAGGACCTACTCGTCTGAAATTGTATCCTCAGCTGGATCAAGTCTCTCTTCAAAATACAAACGTTCATCGGGGTCCTGCTCTTGAATGGGAATTATTATTTTTTGGCTATACATAATCACAAAGGTGTTGTTTAATAATTCCTATGGTACTTTTTGTATGATTGCTTCTTTGTGTTGGATTTCGGCAGAACAAACATAGGTAGGAAGGCTTTAGCAACTTTTTGATGAATAGAAAACAAGAAAGAAAAACATTTATGATACAGAAAAAAAAAAAATAGCAGATCAACCTCTGATTGGAATGCCATGCTATTGCAATGTGGCAATGTTTTGTATATCTAACATAAACAGTACTGGAAAGTTGGTACCAGTTGATACATTTCTACAGGTACGTAATTTTAACCAGTAAATCAGTGTGTTAGCTAAATCCAGAAAAAGCACACAAACATTCTGACCAATGAGGGACTGTTCGCTCACATGCCACTTTATTAACACAATTTTGCTCCAATTTGAAATGTTTTGAAACAGATCAAACTAGCTAGGAATTGCTCATATACAGTTTTCTTATGGCATCAAAATGGGAAATCTCTTTTTAGAAATAGTATTTGCTGAAATTATTTTCTTCACCAATAGATTGTAAAGAAATACACTATGTCAACAAATGCATATACATTGCATTTGTTGACACCTTACAATATTTTTTTACAGCTCTTGATAGTCGTGGCATTTAGAGTTTTATATTGGTTAGTTGTGTTCTATATTTATATTAGTGTGTTCTAAAACTTTATGCATTTCAAATCAAATCACTTTATTGTCACACTACCATGTACACAAGTGCAACAGTAGGTGAAATTCTTGTGTGCAGTTCCGAGCAATTTTAAGGCATCATATGCACACACCCAACATGAAGGCTGTTCCAAAAGGTAGGCAGCAGCATCTAAGATTGGCCAAAATCTAAGGCATCATTGTATGCATCTTTTGCAGAGAATTTAAGATTGCTATGCAACAAACTCAAATATACAAACAAAATATACTTCAAATCAATTGAATACAGAAAAGTAACTATAAAATAGTGAAACTAAATGTGAATCAACTTTATGTCAAGTCTCATGTGCACTGCGCACGAGGAGCGCTATTTGTATGACACCCCAAGTTATTACCTATGTACAGCATTTCAGATACATCACTTATGAGGTATAATATTGCTAACTGTCCCATTTTAGCCGGAAAGTCCCGTTTGGACCCCATCTATCCAACCTCCACCCACCGTACGGTGAAACACAGTGAAACTTTGTGGTATTCAAGCTGGAAAACACTCAAGGGGACCCTTTTAAGGCAGCTGCATATGTGAGCAACAGACAGCAAAGCAGCTCCCTAGGGTCTGGAAAAGAGTTACATTTTAAGGCTAGTCATGGAAAATTTCACTAAAGGTTATCACTAGGTTTGGTTCTGGCAGTAAAGGCTCTTCACACCCTATAGTTTAATTTGACGAAGCCTAGATTATGAGTTCCTATGTTTGCCAAGTTTACTCATCTTGCCTCCAGGTTTGGTGTCATCAGTGGGCTTTACTCATTTCTTTTCCTTCATTCTGTCTCTCATTTAACCGTATATCCACGTTCTCTCTCTCTCTCTCTCTCTCTCTCTCTCTCTCGCTCTTTTTTCCCCACCCACTCTCACGTCTCTTCACAGCTGATTTCCTCTTTATTCGTCTGTCTTCTGGGTGGCACTTCTGAAAATAGGCTCTTATAATCATTAATATTTCATCAATTAATCAGATATGGCACTGTTTCAATGGACACGCCAAAGCCGCACATACTAAAACATTTTATTTGTGGCTCTAAAATCTGGTTGGATGAGCTACAGTACATTCAAAGCTATTTTAGAATAGCTGATATACACACTCCTCATATAGGATGAATCCCATAATAATGTGCAAAGCTGCCACATTACTTGTGAGCATGGTGTCAGCAACGCAGTTGCATTGGGCTTTCACATTGGCCTCATCTGTGAAGAATGTAATGTGTTAAAATGGATGTCAAAATGAAAACGCACTGCTTACGCCCCTCTCATGAAGCATATGTGAATCTGGCCAAAAATGTCAGTCTTGGCATGGTGTTAATGTAAATATAGTCAGTAATGTCTAAAGTGAACGTTAACAGCGGGACAAAAAGTGGATTTCATTTAAAATGTCGGACTTGAAGTATAAATGCAACTTAAAACACCTGCAGCTGCTAAGTATGTCGTTAATATTAATTAAAAAAAAATAACAAGAAAACAAATAAAACAAATACTGCTTTTGACTGGATACATTTAGTAGCTTTAAAAAGTATTAATGGAATATAATCAAACAGTGACCAGTAGCTATTTCATTCTGAATGTTTACTTGAAAGGCTACTGCTTTATTAAATTCTGTAAATTTTTTAAGCTAAAGAAACGTAATGGCTACGGTTGTAACCTCCATTCCCAGAGGGAAGGAATGAGACGTTGTGTCCCTCCTGCCACAGCACTAGACCTACCACTGTAAAGGGCCGTACCTTATTTTTGGCTCCTCAGTGCAAAATCCTGACTGGTGCTTGCTGCCCCGCTTCCCTTTATACCCATATGTTACCCTTCTGTCACTCACTCGACGTTGTGTCGAATGACGTGACACAAGGGGTCTGATATAAAAACACCACCCACTGACCGTGTTACATGAACTGTCGAGCCAGGTGCAAGCAGGCTAATGCATGCTAGAGGCACCTGTGTCGGCTGCACGTAGCCCTCCCCAACGCCCCCAAAGAGATGTCACATACAGACCTTAGGTTCCCCGCACCCCTGAGGGGGGAACAGGTGCTACATGACTAGCATGGGAGCAAGCCCGGCAGCCGCAGCCTTCTCTCTCACTATCTTAACTGGGCTGGGGCTATCTTAACGCTATGAAATGCGTCGGGGAAGGCGTTCTTTCCCGGTCCTATTCTTTAAGGGGGAAAAAGACCCTGCGGAGGCCACATCCTGCCCAGTCTAGGGGTAGGTGATGTGTGGCAAATACACCACGAGGGTTGTGAAGCCGTACGTGGGAAATGGCGTGGTGGTAGTTCCAGCCTAATGAGGGGGGACTCTACAAGAATTTCGACCGGGGCAGCTGGGCTGCCCGAGGGAAATGCGGGTCCGCCGACAGTGGGGACCGTACCATGGGGAATACATCACAGGGAGTTTGCCTGGAAAGGGAACTAAGCCCGTGGAGCCCGACCCCTGTACAGAGCACCTGTGACTCGTAGTGGGTCTGGACGCGAATTGCTCCACTGAATTTGCAGGCCAGAAGGCTAGGGAGGAGAACATCCAGGGAGTGACGCTTAGTGGCTAACCTGGGATAGAAGGCGCACTGGATCAACTTGGTGAAGGGTGCTGTGCGCAAGCGGAACACCCTGTCGGTTGTGCCGCGTTACCGAGTTCTACCGACTCAGACCTGACAAAACACGGGACGAGACTGACTCAACCCTGAGATTGTAAAATCTGGCAAAGGTCTGGGTGTGATAGGCTAAAGAAATAGCGTCAACGACCCAGTGAGCTAACCTCTGTTTGGAGACGGTGTTCCCTTTCCACTGTCCGCCGAAGCAGACAAAGAGCTGCTCAGAACATCTAAAGCTCTGCGTGCAGTCCAAATAGATATGCAAAGTATGTCACAGCAATGAAAGGGCTGGGTCTGCCTCCTCCCGGGGCAGCACTTGCAGGTTCACGACCTGGTCCCTGAAGGGGCATGTAGCCCGGTCGCGGCCTCAGGATAACGTGAGAATGTGCCGGACCGAACTCCAGACAGGTGTCATTGAGAGAGAACGCTTGCAGGTCCCCAACCCTCTTGATGGAGGCCAAAATTGCCTCCATCTGCTTCTTTACCGCCGAGAACTGCTGGGCGAAGTCGTCGACGGTGTCGCCGAAGAGGCCAAGCTGGGAGACGGGGGAGATAAGAAACTTAGCCTTGTCAACGTCGTGCATCTCGACCAAGTTCAGCCACAGATGACGTTCCTGAACCACAAGTGTGGCCATCGCCTGCCCGAGTGACTGCGCTGTGGCCTTCGTGGCCCTGAGGGCGAGGTCGGTCGCTGAACGCAGTTCCTGCAGCACGTCGGGGTCGTGGTTGTGAGCGGGATGCGTGGCTGTGAGCGCGCCCAGAGCCGTGGTACCAGTCATCAACCCGCGAAGGCTGTGGGAAGGAGGGAGGGTTCCAGTCCAAGTCCACGCTCACGGCAGCCTGGGCAAGCATGTCGGCCATCTGCGCGTCCGCCTCAGTTTGGGCGGGCTGACGCCTGAACGCTCTCCGATGCAGCATTGATGTCATCATCCAAGTTCAGGGGCTCAAGGGAGAATGCCGTCTGGCTGTGAGGCGAGCTGCACTTATCCCGAGCTCGGACGGAAGCTAGCAAGCGTGTCGTGGGGCGGGTGGTTCGAGGGTATTTACCCGGCTAAACTGAGCCCCTTGTCATCCCCGTATCGCCTTCATCGCCAGCCGGGTCGTCCTCAATCCCGTGGGAAGAAGGAGCGATGGGGGGAGTGGCTGAAGTGGCATTCACCTTAAGGAAGGAGAGCCGCGACTGCAACGCTGCCATGGCCATGTTCTCGCAATGAGTACATGAGCCATCCACGAACGCCGCCTCAGTGCGAGGCAGCGTCTGTGACCGTCGGTCTTGGAGAGAAATCGACTGCATCCAGGAACAACACAGGGGCGGAAAGGCATCTTGAAAAAGACGTGTCCTGAAAAGGAAGTTCAACGCCGCTGTGTATTGCTCTTTTATGAGTGGAAAACTCAAACTCTTTTAGAGAAATAAAACTCTTTTAGGAGGAGAACACTCTTTTAACAGTGAAAAGCGCTGGTGCAGACTGCGCGGCATGCAGAGAAGAGAACGCTTGCTGCCCCTCTTCCTTTTATACCCGTCTGCCAACTTGACATTGGCCTTTTCTCAGGTTCAGAGGTACGTTTGGATGACCCCTTGTGTCACTTCATTCGACACAACGTCGAGTGAGTGACAGAAGTTGAAGCACTGTTTTGTTCATTTGAGTTTTTATTTGTAGTTCTATTGTTTATATTTTATTCCAATTTTTTTAATTTTTGTATTTGTTCTTATTTGATTTCAGACTGTTGACTTGTCTTGAATGATTACTTAATTAAAAATAAGTATTATTATTTGCTGTGGTACCAAAATAGGTATAGACTCGTGAAATTTCACTTCCGACTATTGTAGAATAAAATGCTATATTTACATTGATTATACTTGATTTACTAATTGATATACTTACTTAAGTCCCAAACTATGTACAGCAAATATTGTTTATGGTAGATCTTGCTATAATATCATTATGAAAAATGAGATCTCATTCCATAGATATGTGAGCACCCCTGGTCTACAGTTAGGCTATGAACTATATTACTTGGTGGAAGAATAGTTTTTTGTGATAAGAATAGGTAATACATTTGATTTGTTATTGAATATTGGTGTCTTTTATCATTTTGCTGTTGCCAGTTAAAGGAATAGCTGTATAATGTATATTCTGTAATCATTCAGACTGATTTAACTGTTGCTGAAATTTCTTTAACTGAATTCGGTCTGTGCTTACTTAAATTCGAACCACTGATTATTGTGTTGTGTAAGTATGTGTACATATGATTTGTAAATTGTTTTGTGTAAGTATGTTGTTTACTGTAATTGGTATATGTCTCGTCACTGTCATGACTGCTATGTTGCTCGGAACTGCACACAAGAATTTCACCTACTGTTGCACTTGTGTACATGGTAGTGTGACAATAAAGTGATTTGATTTGATTTGATTTGAAGCTGGAATTGTTGTTAATCTTTTTGAGTAGGGTCAAAATTCCTCTGCAGTGCTCCCTAGAGTGAGTTATTTTTGCAAGTGACACTGCACAGCTGGAAGTGGGGAGCCAAGTGTAGATTTTTATTTTATTTTATTTAAATGTTTTGTCATAAAAATATACTGTATATTATAGAGTGAACATGTGAAATAATGGATTATGTTTGCAGTACTTTTTTGTTTGATTTATTTAGTTTTTATAGCTTCAAAAAAACTAATGAACAAATAATATCAGCAGTCTGGTTTGCCTATGTACTGTTTGACATCTCAGACATTGAGTGTGAGTGTGTGTGTGTGTGTGTGTGTGTGTGAGCGTGTATTTATCACTTTGTGGAGACCAAATGTCCCCATAAGGATAGTAAAACCCGAAATTTTTGACCTTGTGGGGACATTTTGTCAGTCCCCATGAGGAAAACAGCTTATAAATCATACTAAATTATGTTTTTTGAAAATATAAAAATGCAGAAAGTTTTCTGTGATGGTTAGGTTTAGGGGTAGGGTTAGGTTTAGGGGATAGAATATAAAGTTTGTACAGTATAAAAACCATTATATCTATGGAAAGTCCCCATAAAACATGGAAACACAACGTGTGTGTGTGTGTGTGTGTGTGTGTGTGTGTGTGTGTGTGTGTGTGTGTGTCAAGTCA
Source organism: Xyrauchen texanus (assembly GCF_025860055.1). Classification (NCBI taxonomy): domain Eukaryota; kingdom Metazoa; phylum Chordata; class Actinopteri; order Cypriniformes; family Catostomidae; genus Xyrauchen; species Xyrauchen texanus. The sequence continues at coordinate 7,977,775 of NC_068314.1, forward strand.
AGTCAATTTTATTTGTATAGCGCCTTTCACAACACACATCGTTTCAAAGCAGCTTTACAGAAGATCAGCATTAACAGACGATAAAACTGTAATGTCTAAAAGTCTATGAATCATTGTGTAATTAAATAAAATCAGATTCTTAATCGGGTTTAAAAATAATTAAATAATAGTTGTATTAATAACTCCAGTGAGCAAGCTGTAGGCGACTGTGGCAAGGAACACAAAACTCCATAAGATGTAGATTAATGGAGAAAAATAACCTTGGGAGAAACCAGACTCACTGTGGGGGCCAGTTCCCCTCTGGCTAACATCATGAATATAATGTAAATATTACTTATGTATAGTTAAAGTCATGGTTTAAAATTATTAAACTAAGTAAGTGTTAAGGGTCAGTGTTTAAACATCGATTGTGTTTGAACTGTAAGATAAATGACCAATGTCTTTGAAGTCCATCCTTGTTAATTGGCTGATGAAGGCTTTTGTTGGCAATAGTTAGTCTATGCATTCCATTTCAAGATTGTAGTCCATCAATAGACTAAGGTGATTCAGGTTGGAGTTGGCACCAGTTCATCCTGTGAAGTTCATCATAATAGACTGAATTGATGTTTGGCTGGCACCGGCTGCATTTAGTCATCATCATTCAGCGACACATAGCAGTGGAGTCCAACACGAAGCAGGAATGGAGCTGGATCCAGCCGGTTCTGGTGACCTCAGGATAGGAGTCCCGAGGTTGAGACATGGAAACAAATAAAATAATATTAGCATAGATGCCATTAAATATATTGCAGAGTTAGAGATCATGCTCAATGTTTCTGGTTTCTGGTTCCGGCAGACCCAACTAAAGCAGCCTAATTGTGGGTTGGAGGATAAATTAGGTGTATGCCTGGCTAAATAGATGAGTCTTTAGTCTAGACTTAAACTGAGAGAGTGTGTCTGCATCTCGAACAGTGTTAGGGAGACTATTCCATAGTTTAGGAGCCAAATATGAAAAGGATCTCCCTCCTTTTGTGGATTTTGATATTCTAGGAACTATTAACAGGCCACAATTTTGCGATCTTAATGAACGTGTTGGAATAGAGCGTGGTAGAAGATCACTTAAGTACTGCGGAGCTAGACCATTCAAAGCTTTGTACGTAGTTAACAGAATTTTAAAATTAATACGGAATTTAACAGGTAGCCAATGTAACAATGATAAAATGGGGCTAATATGATCATATTTCTTGGTTCTTGTTAGCACTCTGGCTGTTGCATTTTGAACCAATTGAATTTTATTTATTGATCTTGTGTGTGTGTGTGTGTGTGTGTGACAAGCGCTAATGTTATCAGACTTGGCTGCGTGCATCAGATAATCATGCTCGAACAGCATGTTTTTACTGTGAGTATACAATTTTTAAACTGTTTTCATGGTGCTTTTGTGATCGTCTCTTTTCGAAAAAATATTATATGCTTGAAAAGACTTTGAGTTGCTGTTTGTGTGAATGAAAACCACATCTGCTACTAATCAGCAGACATGACTGCGTGCATGGGAAGATCACATTTAGATATGATGGCTTTGCATATACAAGGTGTGAACTGTTATCGTGGTACTTTCGTGACAATTTGGCTGTTTGTTACATAAAATAACTAAATGTTATGTGCTTGAAAAAAGACACTTTGAGTAGCTTTTTGTTGACAAATGACAGCTGCTGCTATTGTAAACAAAATGGCAGTAAGCATTGGAGGAAAATTGTGTTTGACGTATTGACCCTGCTTTTAAGAGCTGGTAACTTTTTATCGTGGCTCTTTGGTGACGAGTTGGCTGTATATTTATAAAATAAACTTGTTCTGTGGTTTAATAGACTGTATGAGTAACGGTTTGATCAAATGTAAATCATAGACGCTTAACCAGCACAGCTTGTGTTGGCGCAAAAGCTTGTAACATAACTGGCTGTTGAAACACATACAGTTGATGTAAAAAGTCTACACACCCCTGTTAAAATGCCAGGTTCTTGTGATGTAAAAGAATGAGACAAAGATAAATCATGTCAGAACTTTTTTCCACCTTTAATGTGACCTATAATGTGAACAATTCAATTGAAAAACAAACTGAAATCTTTGAGGGGGAAAAATAAAAACTTAAAAACTCACAATAACCTGGTTGCATAAGTGTGCACACCCTTAAACTAATACTTTGTTGAAGCACCTTTTGATTTTATTACAGCATTCAGTCTTTTTGGGTAGGAGTCTATTAGCATGGCACATCTTGACGTGGCAATATTTGCCCACTCTTTTTTGCAAAAGCGCTCCAAATCTGTCAGATTGCGAGGACATCTCCTGTGCACAGCCCTCTTCAGATCACCTCACAGATGTTCAATTGGATTCAGGTCTGGGCTCTGGCTGGGCCATTCCAAAATGTTAATCTTCTTCTGGTGAAGCTATGCTTTTGTGGATTTGGATTTGTGCTTTGGGTTGTTGTCGTGCTGAAAGATGAACTTCCTCTTCATCTTCAGCTTTCTAATGGATGCCTAAAGGTTTTGTGCCAAAATTGCCTGGTATTTGGAACTGTTCATAATTCCCTCCACCCTGACTAAGGCCCCGGTTCCAGCTGAAGAAAAACAGCCCCAAAGCATGATGCTGCCACCACCATGCTTCACTGTGGGTATGGTGTTCTTTGGGTGATGTGCAGTATTGTTTTTGCGCCAAATATACATTTCCCACATGCTTTTGGGAGATTTGATGTTTGTTTTTGCAAACTTCAGCCAGGCTTGATCTTGCCACCCTACCCCATATCCCATTAATATGAAGAATACGGGAGATTGTTCAACCTTGGTTTCATCAGACCATAGCACATTTTCCCACGTGCTTTTGGGAGACTTGATGTTTGTTTTTGCAAACTTCAGCCGGGCTTCCGTCTTGCCACCCTACCCCATAGCCCATTCATTTGAAGAATAAGGGAGATTGTTGTCACATGTAGCACACAGCTAGTACTTGCCAGAAATTCCTGCAGTTCCTTTAATGTTGCTCTTGGAAGCCTCCCTGACCAGTTTTCTTCTCATCTTTTCATCAATTTTGGAGGGACGTCCAGTTCTTGGTAATGTCTCTGTTGTGCTATATTTTCTCCACTTGATGATGACTGTCTTCACTGTGTTCATGGTATATCTAATGCTTTGGAAATTCTTTTGTACCCTTCTCCTGACTGATATTTTTCAACAATGATCCCTCAGATGCTTTGGAAGCTCTCTGCGGACCATGGCTTTTGCTCTGAGATGCAACTAAGACAATGTCAGGAAAATCCTACTAGAACAGCTGAACTTTATTTGTGATTAATCGGAGTCACTTTAAATTATGGCAGGTGTGTAATGACTTCTATTTAACATGAGTTTGAATGTGATTGGTTAATTCTGAACACAGCCACATCCCCAGTTATAAGAGGGTGTGCACACATATGCAACCAGGTTATTGTAAGATTTTTCATTTTTCCCCCACAAAGATTTCAGTTTGTTTTTCAATTGAATTGTTCACATTATAGGTCACATTAAAAGTGGAAAACGTTCTGACATGATTTATCTTTGTCTCATTCTTTTACATCACAAAAACCTGGCATTTTAACAGGTGTGTGTAGACTTTTTATATCCACTGTACTGTATGTGAGACGCTACTATGCAGGGCCCAGTAATTAACCATCACATTTGTGTGATGTTACAGATGAAGGGCATGTGTGAGCTCCAGTTTCTAGGTGAAATGTCAAGAGTGGCGCTAAAAGCGAGTTGTAAAGCAAGCTGTTTTTATCGAATGGATATTTTATTTACCATGCACCCTAACCCAAACCCCAAACCTAAATCTTCAGTGGAGGAACAATTTAATTTTAGATGGAAAATTCAACCTCTGTATCATTGATTAGGTGAATGCCATTTCTTCCTGGTTTCCACAGGACCAGAACCTTTGTCTATAAGGTTCATATTGATTGTCTATAAGGCAGCTCATATTGATTGTTTTAAGATGTTGTGTACTGGAGACATTTGTTTTCTCACATTCTCACCCCTTCTTCTCTCTTGTCATTTCTTTCTCCCTGTCTGTCCCGTTCTTTCTTTCTCTCGTGAGTGGGGTTGTGACCTAGTTAAATTAGCACAGTGCAAGATGCCTGAAGTTGCAGGCATGTCAAGGACAAATGCTTGTATCAGAAACTTTTTCTCTCTCCATCTGATTCCTTGTCCCTTTTACACTCATCCCTCCACTGTCTCTCTGTGTCTCTCATGTCTGTTATTCTCTCTCTCTCTCTCTCTTTGTCAACCATCTCTCTATTTGGCTGCTTCTGTGTCACATATCCCCACTCTTTGTCTTTTCCTCTTGCTCATCCTGTGTCCTTTCCGCCCATCTTGTTCTCCATTCTGCAGTCCTTCCATCCATTCTCTAAAGCACCATATGGCATTTTCTCACATATTTTGGATGACATTTGGATCTAGTTTAATATACCTTTATTTAAAGTGCCTTGCTAGATCATTCAGACCTTTTACCAATTTTATCATTTTACTGAATTGTATTTTATTGATTAAAAATGTTATGTGAAATTTTTAAATGATACAATTCTTTCTTGTATTCCAATATGTAGGGTTTCACCCATACCGATACTGGTTTCAGACTCAGGTCCGATACAACGCTCATGTACTGGTACTCATATTTGTAAAAATGCTCCTATACCAAAAGCGAAACCATCTGACGTACGAATGTCAAAAACATCTGACGTACGAATGTCATTATGTAAAAATTCAGCGCTCAGATTAAAACCACCCCATGTGCTAGTGAGATTATTTAACAGCAAAAGCTGCAATTTAATGAGATAAATATATAGTACATGCAGCATTTTAAATGTGATTGCTTGTGAATGTATGCAGCCGGTGTTGTGCAGGCATAGAGACACAATCTTCACATACCTTTAGAGATTCTTGGCTCATGCATAGAAAATATTTTTGAGCATTGCATGACTTGTAAGGTGATACGTTTGAACAATTGCATTACATAACCAATTATATTTTCAAGCTTGGTCGAGTGGGTCTAATTTTTCTTATATTTCAACTCAAGTTAATTGACATCTCTCCCTTTAGATGCCAATCAACCCTTGTTTGAAGCGCGAGACTGCTTTGGTGGCTTTTTGTGTCTGTAAAGACTAACTGTAGCACGAGCCAATAGCATTCGAGTGTGGGCTGTGAAGGAGCATACTGTTGGTTTTATCCGCTAAACAAATACGCCCCCTCATTGAAACAGTCGAGTTGGTTGTTTTAATTGGAACAAGATGAGATGTCTTGTTCATGAACAAACTGAGTAATCTGCTAAACTCATTCGAGATCGAAATGAATGAATCACTCAGTCATCTTGTCGAATGAAGATCTGCTGACAGAGTGAACGAGAGGAGGCATGATGTTTGTTCAGTTCAGCATGTGAGTCATTCGTGTTCAACAAGGAGAGAAAGGGGTAAAATCCACAAGATAAGTTTAGTTATGCACAAAAAACACCCAATTTATTAAGGTGTAAAAATTACTGTAGACAGTACAGTTCAAATTACATGAATTGTGAATGGAAATGCTATGCTTTGGAGCACCGTGTGAGATATTTATGCTTTCATTTAACTTTTTCTATTTAACTTTTTGCCATTTGTGGTGAAAATGGTTATGGTGTTTAAACTTTATTTGTAAAAAATTGTTTTAATTTTTAGACGTGCAAATTAAATTTTTGTTGGTTTGTCCTGCTTTTAAAGACTGACTAAAGCGTGAGCCAGAGTGCTGTCTATGAAGATGCTTATCATTGGTTTGACCCACTGAATGAATACACCCCTTCACTAAACAGTCATCTCATTCTTGAACAAGGATCTGCTGACTGGCTGAACAACAGGAGCTGCATTTCGTTTGGTCAGTTCGGCATTCTTGTTCAACGAAGAAAATGGGCCGGATGAATTATGATTAAAAGGGAGTGGTGACTACACATTACAATGACAAATGGATGTTATTGAAACTCATAATTATTTTTAGGCTATTGTTGCCTTTTTTTGTATAGCTTGATAAAAAGTTGTGCTCAGCAGTTCACAATATGGTAGATATGTTTTGTTATTTGTGGGGATATGCTTATGATGCTTTAACACTCGTGCTTAAGTCTCTCGCAGACATGTGAATTACAGACATGCAAATTTTAATAAAGGATAATTAGACTAGTTTCGGTTGTGAATGACCATTGTGCATTTCCATTCCATGCAGTTTACTCGTTCAAAACTAAAAAGACAATAATTTGGTGCCATCTACTGGTGCAAAGGCGTGATTTGCAGAAATGGTAAATTAATGAATCATTGAATTAATCTGAATGAATCTTTTTGGTGAACAGATTCAAAAGACGAGTAACTGATATGAATCAAAATCACCACCACTATTTTGCTGTAGCTCAACTGATACATGTGATACAGAGCCTAAAGTGTCATAAAAGCACCACAAAATGACGTGGTTTCTTCAGCAGTTGCGTTTTTCATCTCACATTTTTGACACTATCTGTTAGGTTGAGGTTTAAGGTTTAAAGTAGGATGATGGTTTTGTTAATTTAAAAACAGAGTATTAACCTTTAAAATAATCAATTTGTGTGAAAATTTTACTGACTTTTATCGCCCCCTTAGTGAGCATTTCAACTTGGAACTGCTGCGATACGTGAAAGGAGAAATATAATTAAGCTAAAATGTCACAGAATTTTCGAAGTCTTTCGAAAAGTTTAGTTTTCTTGAATCTGTTTAAAAACAATGATTCTTTGTGCAATAATACTACTGCATACTCCACAACCCAACACACAGAACCTGTCTGCAAGATGAAGAATTGCACAAATTGCGTTCTCCACTTGGGCATGTATACATGAAAGATATGCTGTTTACTGTGCTGTAGAAATTCACATGAATAAAAATCAATTGCCCTAACAAGGATCTAACTCACTTACAGTTGGCTTCTGCCTGCGAATTATTTAAATAATCACAATTTCTGCCTAAACCCCCTCAGATAAGAGATTCAGGATGCGAGTCTAAATTCAATTTGTGAAAATGAAGACCAAACATGTTAGAATTACAAAGAACATAGCAAAATCATAACATAGTACACATTACAAAGAACATAGTAAATCAAATGCTTAGATTAGCGTCCATGGGGCAGCTTTTATCAGCAGGGAACGGGCTTCTTATTAAAACGACTAAAGAAAGGATGATGAAAAATATTGCTGGGGAAACTGTTTTAGTAAGTAATAAAACTGAAGTGTGGGATGAAGTTTATTATCAACAGGTCAAGTTGTACATACTAGGCCAAATTAACATTGGAGTGGCTCAAGAACAAAAGGTGAATGTAGAGGCCCAACCAGATTATTTTTAAATCGTAGGGTCATCCAAGAGTGAAATGGACCAATTATGCCTGGAAGAACAGGCAAAAAATCAATTCAACAAAACTTAAAAATGTGGGGATTAAATTATTTCGTGTATAGAATATATTCTATAATTAAATAACAGGACTTTAAAACAGGTGTAATTAAAGAATTAGTTAAGTGTCTGATTAATCCTGCATGGCACTGAAGTAACAAAGAAAAAAATGTTTATTTAGTTTACATTAATATAAAATGATTGCAAACTCACTATTAAGTAGCAGATGTGTGGTGTAAAATGCAATCGTGGTTAATGCAAAACTACCAGCACAGGCAGACTGTAAAATACACAAATTAGATTGTATATGCATGCTAGGCTTGCCTATGCTTGGCCAATATGTGAAAGTGTGTGTATGTGTGTGAGAGTACTGTCCCTTCTTTTGAGTCTGCAAGGTTAAATCAGAATGCTATCACCACAGCTCCGAGCATACACCTGTGTGTGTGTGTGTGTGTGTGTGTGTGTGTGTGTGTGTGTGTGTGTGTGTGTGTGTGTGTGTGTGTGTGTGTGCAGCAGACTGAAAATGGGAGAGGACATTAGCTGAGATGTAGTTACATGTCTAGTGACATTTCTATAGTGTCTCAGTCAGTGCCCTGTGATCAAAAGTAACAAGATTAGTATATGGAGTGCTTGCCTTTAAAATTCCTCCTTTATATATTTTATGTTTGCAGTATATTGATGTATTTCTTCATTTGTGCATTTGAATGGGAAGACATTTGCATGTTTTTCATAAATGTATTTCTCATTAACATTCAAGAAACACATTCATTAAGAAAAAAAAAGAGCTGATATACTGTAGTTAACATAAAGGACATGTCACATTTATTTTGGATTGTGGTGCAGAGTGAAGACTCTTTGAAAGATGCTTTTATGAAGAAAAAAAAAGAGATTAACAGAAATGAATTTTAACAACAAAGTATCTAGAAAGGGATGCAAACATCCATTTGTTTTTTGTTTTTTAAATTTGTTTTTTAATTGTTTTCCAGTAAAAATATCTAAATATTCTTAATTCTAGATACATTTATTTGACAAGCAAAATGGTGTAAGATATTCTGTGTTGTTTTCAGAGAAATCTAACTAAATGTAGTGAGGTGTATGCTTAAAACAAGAAAAAAAAATTTGCCAATGGGGTAAGAAAAATCAACTTTATACCTTAGACAGTTTCATTTCAGCGGGTAGTTCAGTGTTGTGGCAGGAGGGACATGATGTCTCATTCCCTCCATCAGGGAATGGAGGTAACAATAGTAACCAAGATGTTCCCTATCTGTCAACTCAACGTTGTGTCTATGTAGTTGCACTAGTTGCACTATACAAAAAGCCACAATCAGCTGAACTGTTTTACGTGGATCGGCGGTGCAGATGCAGGCAAGCTACCGTGTGCCTGGTAACAAGCGCACACAGCCCCGTCGTAACCTTCCCAATGCCCCAGATAAGTCGCATAGCCCCTCGTACCCCAAGGTGGGATCAAGATGTACTTACAATGGGAATTGGTCACATCAGCCTTTTTGATCTTTTCTCTCTTTTCCTCTTTGAAAATGAAAAATTCACAGCTGGGACAAAAATATATTTGAGCCGGGGAAGGTGTTTTTTCCCCACGGAAAAAAGACACCACGAAGACCACATCCTGTGCGAAGGGGAGGTTAACAGGTGGAGGTTCACATGGACTTACCAACCGAGAAGTACCACACATGGATAGAAGTTCCCGCTGTAGGTCCTGGAATGGAGGAGCTCTACAAGCGCAGCAACTGGTGGCAGAGCAGAACTCTACCGGAGCGAAGACACGGGTGTACCATCAGTGAAACCGTACTCATATGGGATTACTGACAGGGAACCACCACATAAGGAGCACCTATACATGGGCTGACCTGACAGGGTATACTTCATGATTACTGGGCCTGGCATCGAATTCCTCTGCCGAATTCATGTGCCGCACGGTGCTGGTGGAAGAAGGATATCCAGGGTTCGCCGGTCCCTGGAACTCACATGGACAAAAAGCACACGTTATCCCCTCAGGGAGGGGAAAGGCACTGTTTGCAAGCGGTACACCTGGCTAGCTGTCCGCATACTTACCTGTTTGTACCTGCTAACACACGGGACGAAACTGGCTCAAACCGAAGATTGAAAAATCCTGCAAAGGTATTGGGTGTAGTCCAGCCCGCTGCTCTACATATATCTGTTAGAGAGGCGCCATTCACCAGAGCCCAGGAGAATGCTACACTCCCAGTGGAGTGTGCTCGTACTCCCAGAACATCGTTTTCTACGTACACTTAGCTAGAAAATATTACAATAATCAGAGGTTTAGACTTCACCCTATTTAGGCTTGGTCGAAAAATTCATGCTGTCCTAAATGGAAATTCCATATCGAGCCTGTACACTCTAAGGACACTTGAACTAATGCCAGTCTGTTAGTCATAGCTCTAAAGTCTCAGTTGGTGTGTCCCATGCTCCACTCTGAAGTGAGCTTTAGACCGCTGCTAACCTGGTCATAGATTTGCAGAAACATGGACTTAATGTAATCTACTAAATACAATATAAATTAGAATAAACTCAAATGTAACAATGTATTTACCAGGTAAAATAATACATTCATCAATTACAATTAGACACTAATAAGTAAAATTTTAACATTTAGCAAAACAGAAATAAGAATTGCATACCTGGTAGAGAAAACGACACAGAGCAATTGTGCGGGAGATCTAACAACAGACTACCTGAGTACCAAACAATTCAATTGTTTTTTCAGATGTGTTTGTTTGATGTTATTCATGATTTGGTTTACAATTTAGGGGGTTGTATGTAGACCTTTGAAACTTGTAATTGAGTAGGTCATTTGATGTTTACAAAGAATGCATCTAATCTGCATACAGAATATGGTTCATGTGAGAGACCTGGGAGGGGATTGCCCCTGATAAAATACAGTATTTTATTAAGTTCTTAAAACTTACTTAATTGGACTTTGCTGAAAGGGAATGAGACTGTTTTACCAGTTGCACTGAGACCTCTTGAATGATACCAAACATGTATGATCAGAAAACCTTTTACATTACAGAACAGGATAAGTCATTAGTCAACTTTTTGGCTCTCGCTGAGTTCCTTGACTTTTACTGGAAATGGCGCCATTTGGGCATAGACATCCTGGTGCCAGCCTTACACAACAACATTTTTTATTGTCGAATAGTGGTTTGATCTCATTTAACGTAACATGAGATCATATGAAACTCTAATGAAGATGCACAAGAGCAGCACTCCTCAGTCAGGAGTGAACTGCAGAGGAAGAATTACACAGCTCACAGTCCAGATGCACTCTGAACTTTCCAAACAGCTTCAGGTGATGTAGAGCGCAAAGTATGAGGGAATTATAATGCAAAAACACAAAATAAGTCAATACAGAAGCACTCTCATTGTGGAAGAGGCCGAGCAGAACTGCTGCTCCATTGAAGCAAAACCTTTCTTTAAAGGAAACACCCAGCATTACATCTTTAATGCATTTATATTTAATGCATTATAGCTTCATAAAGTTAAAATAATACGGAAGCAGATCATGTAAATAACTACAAACTCCGAAACTGGCATTTCTCTGTGTGGTCAGCACCTCTACTATGAGTTGCGCAAATATCCCGATCCAAGGAGAAGAGATTGAAACTGCACCCGGTTGTTGCACACTTTGTCGCAGGGACACTCATGCCTCAAGCACGCACACTTAATGCAGCTAGATTGTAACGTGATTACTCGCGACTAATTAAATTATAATATATGTCACTGCATTTCTTATTGTGAAGAAAATTGCCAATATTTTGTGAGTTAAAGATGTATCGAAGTGAACAGAATGGTGAGAGAGGTAGTCTCGCCCTATTATACACTGCAAGAAAATATGTTTTTGATTTGTTTTTGTTTTGGCTTATTTTCCAATATAAATATCTAAAACTCCTTTAAAACAACATACATTTTCTTTAGCAGCTATACTGCAGAAAATTGTTATCTGAGAATGTTGAATATAATATTAAAAATACAAAAATCCCTTAAAAAAGATACATTTACCTGAGAAGCATCATATAACATATTTAGACTTGCTTTTAAATATAAGAATATAAGTATATATGACTTTACTGCACTCACAGAAGTATAACCAAGTGAAAAATACACTTATATACAAAATACACTTATATTTAAGATACATTCTTGTAGGGTTTCTTGGTTCAGGTTTGGGGAATGTACAATTAATATTAATGATTGTAATCAATGATTAATCATACGGTTTGAACCAGATACCAATACATTCTAAATTGCCCCAAAACAGGGGTTATATAGCCCAAAAGTCTGCTTCAGATATATATATATAGATAATTAAACACAACAAATTATAATTAATTAGGAATATATATCCTATGCAGACAGGCTGTATTAATTTTCAGAACACCTTAATGGAATTAACCCGTACCGCAACCAACCAGTTCGTCGAGCAAACCACTTTGCTTGGTACTCTTGATCAATTCTCCAGAAGGTTTATTCTTAGTATAAGCTAACTTAATCAAAGCACGTTAACTTACTTTGATAATATCAGCTCGTAGCTTTAGATCGCACATTAAAGAGGCTTTGTTTTATGACCAACAAACACAGACAATCAAGCGTATAACTGGGTTTAATACAAGGAACTAGGATATATCACTACACTTAAACAAACATAGAACACATTTAACAACAAACATTTAACATAGAACAAACAAAGTAAAACAGGAAGGAAAATGATAGCAAACTTGTTACAACAGTTAAACCTTAAGAGCCAGCAAGGGAATTACACACTTTAACGCATTTGAATTTAGATGGAATAATACTTGCAAAATGGACCTTTGTGTCACTGAACAAGACTGCGTGTGTGCGTGAATGTCCTCGTTGCGTCCGTGAGCTGGAGGATATCTGTTGGTGCTTCCGGAGCGTGGATCGCTCGCGGGAAGTGCAAAGCATCTTAGGAGTAATGGTTGAAACTGAGAGAGAGTCCTTTCACCCGGAGGATATCGGACTGCTCCAAAAACGTAGAGTGTTGAGCTTTGTCCGAAGACAAGGAAAAGACTGAGATAAACGCCAAATAAAACAAAAGACATGTCTGACGAGAGTAACACATTTGCCTAATTTATGACAGTGTCCTGGATGTGGTTTGAATCACTCAAAAGATGGTAAAACATAGCAGAATACATTTTAATGTAACCTTATATATATATTCAGCTAGGGCAGCGGTTCTCAAAGTGTGGGGCGCGCCTCACTGGTGGGGAATAGAAACGTGACAGGTGGGGCGCGCCAAACGGGGGGAAATTTTCCTTTTTATGCATTTCTGTCTTTATTCGTTCATGGTGAGTCCGCATCGTCAACTTCATCTTTGCAGTGACACATAAAACACCAGTTTATTAATAAACAATTAAATGTCTCCTTGCTATTTTTGTTTCACATTCATAATCGTTACTTTTGCCGGTTCTTTGTGGCAAGCTTTATGCGTCGGTCGATGCGCTTGAGTGCGGCTATATAACGCTCAGTATCCTGTATAGCCTACTTAAGTTATTAAATCAATATAAAGGGGCGATTTGTCCACTAATGGCTTAAATGAACAACTACTAGTCGACTAGAAAAAACTTTAGTCGGAGGCAGCCCTTATTTCACATATTTTTGAACCAGCAGGCCATTCTGGGTTGAGCTGCGACCCTGAGCGGAATGAGCGAGCAGAGCGGAATATTCAGAAATGCGCGCTCCGCTCACATGCTCTGATCGGAACAAAGGAATATTAGAATAATGAATCATTAGTTTATCTTATAGCTACACTGCCCATAATTTTAATCCAATTTCAAACACAGTATGTTATGTCTATTTAAAAAATATATATATTTCACGTTTTTAAGTACAAAATGATGTTAAGGCAGCTCAGCCCTGAACTAAATTAAGTTTTGACAGAAGTTATTAGCGTTGTCAATTTTATCAAAACCCGACCCCTGAAAGCGTGACTGTTCTCCACACTTTGTGAGGAAATGGGAGCTGATCACACATCTGTGCTGTTTCACAGTGAAGCAAGGTGGCTCTCCCGGGGCAAAGTGCTGTCGCGCGTCTTTGAGCTCAGGGCAGAGATCCGGATGTTCTTGGAGGAGGAGCGCATGTATGAGGCTGCAAGCAAGTTCAGTGATGAACAATTTCTGTTTAAACTGGCCTACCTCAGCGATGTGTTTGGCAAGCTGAATGAATTAAATCTTCAGCTTCAAGGCAAAGACAAGCACCTACCTCACCTGGCAGACAAAATTACTGCATTCACCCGAAAGCTTGAGGTATGGGGCAGGCGCCTCGGTCAGCAAAACATAGATGTCTTTGAAAACCTGAGTGAAGTTGCTGAAACCACTGATTCTGGAGCCATCACAGTGATCCCATGTATTAAACAGCATATCTCTTCCCTGAGAGAATTGTTTCAAAAATACTTCCCGAACAACAGTGATTAGTATGCCTGGGTTATGGATCCATTCAATGCAGCAGGTTGGTATTTTAACATTTTATTGAATATTATACTCATGTTATACATGCATTTTATTTATGTTGTATGCTACTTACTAACTGGAATGGATTGTTGTCAAACAGATTTCTTTGTGTTTATTATGCAATGACAAATAAAGTAAGCCTATTTATTTATATTCTGTCTGCAGCACCTGCTGATTTTCGGTCTGCTGAGGAGGACCAGTTTATTGAGATGACATCTGACTCCACCCTGAGGCTCAGGTTTAAAGCTCAGACTCCTAGTGAATTCTGGTTTGGAGTGGAGAGGGAGTATCCACTCATCGGGCAGAGAGCTGTGTGCATTCTTCTTCCCTTTGCCACATCATATCTCTGTGAGATGGGCTTTTCAGCTGTTGCTTCACTGAAAACTAAGTACAGATCTCAACTGAACATTGAGCATGACTTGAGAGTGGCAGTATCAAGCCTGCAACCCTGCTTTGAGAAACTGTGCAATGCAAAACAAGCTCATTGCAGCCACTAATACAGGGAAAATGAATTCTTTAAATACTTTCTTGCCAAATGGATTTCTCTTTTTTTCTTTTTTTTAACAGATTGCAAAGTAGCACTTGTATTTCTTTTCAAATGTTTTTTATCTTGATACAAATGTTGACACAGCTGCACTTTTATTTTCTTTATTTTTGAACTTGCTGTTATTTCATGTAAATAGTTAGTTTGGATTTAGATACAACTTGTTACTGATACTACTTGTTACTTGTTACTACTGTTCAATAAATTGGAAAATTTTAAGCTTGTTGCATATTTCATTAGCATTGTGTTGGGGCGATGGGGGCAGATGGGGCTTGAAAATTCCCCCTTGTCCAAAAGTTTGAGAACCACTGAGCTAGGGCGAGTCGTAAGGTTTAATTTGATACCAAGAAACTTGTATTTGGTATACTTAAAAGTGAATATATATTTTAAGATTATTTATATAAGCCCTCAGAGTTTAACTACACAACTAAACAATCTTAACTAGTTTGATATAACAGCAGAAATACATATTTCATATGTATACATAAAACATATTTCCTTAAAAATAAGCCATTTTGTGGTTTTACATGGTATGAGTGTATAGATTATCAGTGTGTAGATGGCGATATCACGAGTGTCTCTGGAGAGGCTCTTTGGGTTGTAAAAACGTCAAGAAGCATTCTAACTCCCAGACTTGCTGGCACTATCTCGTGATTTAGATGGGGAGTCACAGTGTGTGGGGGTTTTAGGATCCTTCGCAAAAATGTGTGCATTGCATTCAGAATTAATGAGTTCATGATTTTCCGTTCATACTCTACATTCTCTTAAAGCAAGTCTAAATATCTTATAAATATCTTATCTCAAGTAAATGTATCTTGTTTTAAGGATTTTTAGAATCCTTAAATTTTTTAGAATCCTACAATTGTAAAAGATTTAAAAGATTTACAATTGTAAATGAAAACAATACAAAAACACTTGTGTGGCAGCGGGGGCGTGGTCAAGCGCCCGTCCGGGAGAGGAAAGCGGTAAGAGCGCTTACACCTGAGCTAAATTATGCCTAACACCTGTCTCTAATTCCAGTGAGCACGAGGAGAGCGGCATAAAAGCAGACTCCGAGCCTCCAGTCGGGGAGAGAGCCCAAAAAAGCAACCCAGTGTGCTGTATGTTGTGTTTATTGTGAAATAGAAAACGGCAATTAAAAAGCCTACCTTCCGTATCGAACCCCGTTTCCTGTGTCCGCCTTGATCACCCTTCCCGTAACTTTGTTAGAACTTGATAACAATAGGATTTTCTTTACTGAATTAAACTTAATAAAAATAAGTTTTTCCCTTTAATTCAGCTTAATGTCATTTAGAGTTTTTTTTAAAAGATGATTTTGTCCTCTTTATTGTTAGTAAGCATGTTTAATACAACCTTTTAAGTTGGGGCACAAGCTGAAGAATCGGTTAAGAGCTAATGATTAATTGTTGCAATAATCGCCTAATATTCTAATCATTATTCTAATAACCGTTTGATTAACAGATTATCAAAATAATCATTAGTTCTAGCCCTATTTTTGGCATATCGTCAAGAATCAAATGTCAAATTGCTGTATGCGCAAGTTTCGAATTTTGAAATCGTAGCTTTAATCGGGGAGGAGAATAATCTTGTTATTGACCAAACTAGCTTTAAGTTCTGTAAAGTGCGTACCATACCATCGACAACATCAAGTCAAGTCAAGTCAAAATTTATTTCTATAGCACATTTAAAAGCAGTGGAGTTGCACCAAAGTGCTGTACAATAAAACGTTGAGCTTATAAAAAGAAAGCATTAAAGGAAAACATGCAGCGTACAATATATACACAATAAATAAAATACAATCAGAAAACATCGACATAAAACCCTTAAACTAATATTAATCAAAAGCCCGAGAGAACAAATAAGATTTACGAGCCGATTTAAAACTGGCTTGTGAAGGAGCAAACCTCACATTTACAGGCAGACTGTTCCAAAGTTTAGGTGTTACAGCAGAGAAGGCCCGACCACCCTTCATTTTACAGTAATAACGTGGGGCAGTTAAGAGAAAGTGATTACTAGACCTAAGTGCCCTTTGGGAAGAGTAAGGAATCAGAAGGTCACTAATGTATTTTGGTGATAAAGCCTTGAACACAAAAACAGCAATTTTAAAATAAATTCTAAACTTTACAGGAAGCCAATGTAAAGTCGCTAAAATTGGAGAAATGTGATCCCTCTTTTTAGTTCCGGTAAGAAGTCTCGTTACAGCATTTTGGACAATTTGCAGGTGAGAGATCACAGTTTGAGGCAGCCCACAGTATAGGGAATTACAGTAGTCCAGGCGTGATGTTATGAGAGCATGGATTACAGTCTCCAAATCTTTCGGGGATAGGAATGTTTTAATTTCGCAACTGATCTCAGATGAAAGAAACTGCCCTTTACCAATGTACTGATTTGTTTTTCAAAATTTAGTGACGAATCAAATGTAACTCCAAGATTTCTTACATGGGGATGAACACTGGCAGAAAGTGAACCTAAATTAAAAACAGATGAGACCTGGAGGGGCCTAAAATCAGGGAAAGCACATTGAAATCACTGCAATATTCATGATATTGGTACATTTTTAATTGTCAGCAAAATTATCTTGATTATATCTTTAATATTCAATATATTGCCCAGCCCTACTGTATATATTGTGCGTGCATTGATTTGATTTGCTATGTAGATTGACAAAATACAGGGCGGTGGTGTGAAGCTAAAAGTTGGGCAGTGGTGAAGATGATTATGATCGGAGAGGACACAGCTTGACCTTAACGCTTGTGGATTTTTGAAGGGGCATGTGAAAGGGGAAAGTCTGACCGGACAAAGCAGACTGATTAAAATGTCAATAATGACTAAATAACAGACTATATTTGTGATGGGCTAGGCCAGTGCCGCTAATTACAAAGTTAATATTCTTACTCTTCTGTTGAAAATAATCCAGAGTGCATAGTTTTATAATTCTCTAGTGATCTAGAAACAGCTGCACCCTGTTTGATTGACAGGCGGCTTATGTGTGTGTATTGAACATGCACGTGTGTTCTGAAAACATTTGTGGTAATGCGCACCTAAATGGTCAAACACGTTTCGTAAAATTTCACTTTAGACTACTGAAATTTTGGTATTGTGATAATGTATAGCCTTTGTTGTACATGGTAGATCTTGCTGCAATAACAGGTTGAAGAAGTATATAAGTGGGAGCATCCCTCTACTGTTAATGGTGGCGATGGAGCCTTTTCTTTATTTCACTACCATACGTAACATAAAATAATTATCAAATGACAATAGGCTCCTCCCCTACACAGTGCAGTTTACATTTCTGTTGATGAGAATACAGTTGGTTGCATAAGTACATAATTAAGTTGGCTATAGGTCGTAATTTTAAGAAACAAACAACAGCTCTTTGACATGTTACTTGAGCATGTAACTTAAATTTCCTTTTTTCTCTCCAGACAAGTAACTTTTTTACAAGTGAATGACCAATTTACTTAGCACATGACAATTCTTAATGCTGAGGTGTGGGAGAGGAGGCAGATCCTTAATCTCACCTGGGCCTTCAAGTGGACCTGGGAAGCTCTTATTTCCAAATTTGCCATTGGTTTTCACGACATGACAAGTGTTCAAGTCGGAAACAAAATGTGAAAGAAGCCAAATTATAACAAGTACTCAATAAACAACAGCAAAAGCTTTTTTGTTGTTGTTGTTGTTGTTGTTGTTGTACTAGTGGATAAGCATAATTGAATACACCTGCAGCACTTTTACATGGCCTATGGAATTTATTAATGCATGGTAACTTACAAATTATTAATTTGCATAAAACAAACTGAAAAGAGTCATTAACTTTATATTAATTGACTATAATATCTGTCATTAATAACAAATTAATAGTACTGAAATAAAGCACTGAAATTGAAACAATTTTGCAAAATAAGTACTTTTTGTCATATTTCATGTCGACATGCCCCTTCCAACAATTCAACTCGCAACTTGGGGTATCATCTAGAATTCTAAGTTTCCCAAGTGTAAATACAACTTCGCTTGGTCACTCATGTGCTCGGAACTCGTTATTACGATTTTTCCAACTCCATTCAAAGGCCACATGTTCAAAACTGAAAGTAGCTGCCTTCATGAGGTCAAGTGTGTATATAATGAAATAGTTTAAGCTAATGAACAAATTGTACTTGTAATGAACATAGTTTACTTACATAAAATAGTGGGCTCCAAACGTCTGAAACCACTAGGTGAAAATGCAATATGCTTTTTTTCTAAATTAATATGTTTCTTTTTGTTACAAATTATATTTTCATTTTAAAAATTTGACTGACAATGTGTGTTTCATTGAAAGATTTTAGAATTTCTTTTCCTTTAATAGCAGCATGCACTCAAGCTGGCTTGGACTCTGTAAGTTTATGTAAAGTCTAATGATCCATGTGATCCCACTATGACTTGAGAATGTTCCAAAGAGCATCTTGTGTGCTTATATGGAAGCAAGGGAATTTGACCTTGTGTACAAAGGTTTATCACAGCCAATGCCACAAATCTGATTATAATTAATTAGTGATGTAAAAATGGTACTCACTTTACCTAATTTTACCTCTTTGTTTAAAGAATTTCAAAAGCCTAAACATTCTTTTTATTTTCAGGTTTAAATTGAGAATAAATAAATAAAAATCCAGATTTTCAATGTGGTCTTAGACTTTTGTACCACACTGTATCTCTGGAAAGTGTTGCTTTTGACTTTTCATGTAAGTCTTGTAAGTTCTGGTCAGTGGGTCGAGGAAAAATTGGCATTGATTGAAATAGACAGGACAACCTAATCCTAATCTAGTTCTTCTAAACCACTCCTCACCTCTTTGACTGGATTTCCCTTCTATCTTGGAGAAGATGTTAATAGTTTGGTTTTGATGAATTAATTGTCACCAGCGATCAGGTCAGATTGTTGGGTGGATTGTGCTTTGTGCTATAATGGCTCTTTTGTAGTTCAGTTCTCAGCTTGCAGAGATGAATGGTTGTGAGAAGGCCCTTGGGCGTTGTGGGCTAGTTTAGCTCCTGAGCGAAGAGCTGAGGTGTGTGTGACGGCTTGGTTCAAACAGGCAGCAAAATGTTTTGACTTATCGGACTCAACTCTATTTATAATCTTATCCAAACCACATCAATATGTACTGTAGTTTAAAATCGAATGAATATAATATGTGTTTGGAATGACTTTCGTTCTGAACAATCAGATCAGACTAGGATATTTTTTTGTGTGTTTTCGGCAGCCTTTTTACACGTTCCTTCCCTCTTTCCCTACCTCCCTCCCTAACTCTCTCGACTGCCTCCTCCATTTCTATCACTCCTTTTTTTCTGCCCTCTTGCTCAGTGCTCTCAAATCCCTCAGCCCTTTTGGGTGTCTGAAAGAAAGCCAAAAAGGATTAGTTTGGGCTGATATGTTTTTGAGTTTTTACAGTAACAAGATATGATGGTTGGTGGTAAACATGTTGGTATTGAGAATAATAATGTGGTGCGCTAATGAAAAGACCAAATTTATATTGTGAATTTAATGTTTTAAATTAATAACTTGTGTTGGCTTTTCTGTTGCTATTTTTAAAATTATGCAATCCCTAAAAGACAAAATAGCAACATTTTAACCCCAGGATCTTAAAGCTTTGTGTTTGAAAAACAGTTGAATTTGAATTTAAGAATTGTTATAATATATTGAATGACCAGGGGCCATATGCATAAAACTTCTCGGAAATGCTCTTAAGAATAAGTTTTGACTTAAGTGTTTTTTAAAATTAGGAGCTTTATATAAAAATGCTAAAAGCAACTTTCAGCAAAGTCTAAGACTGATTCTTAAGAGCTGATTCATGTGAAATTTAAGTGTTGTGAAAAGGACTACAGTGATGTTGACCCGAAATGGCCGCCCTCAACCAATGATTCAGCCAATAGTGAGTCTCCAAGGGTAATATGTCCCAGCTGGTATGACATTATTAAATCACTCATTATTTAATAATATACATTATAAAACAATATTTTGATAATAGGTTTGTGGCACATCACTAGCTTTCTTCTTAACTCTTTCCCCGCCAAACACGGAATTTTCCGGGTTTTATGAAAAAACGCTTCCCCGCCAAACACGGAATTTTCCGGGTATCCGTGTTTTAGGTGGTATATGGTAAGGAAGACCCGCACGCATGTTTTGAAAGAGTACGCAACTCTTTGATCAAAGAAACAGACTGCGATCGTCTCAAACGTGAAGTGGAACACCATACTAATACTAAAGCACTTGTTTGATAAAAATGCCTTTTTCTCAGCTTTTTGTCCGAAATGTTGTTTTTGACAAAACCTACCTCTGTTCAAGTGGCAATAAAAAAAGAACAAATGAAGATAAAATAAAATAGTTTTTTTTTGCCTAAAAGCAGAGGCTCAGATCTTTATTTTGATATATAGCATCTATTCATGGAAGAAAATATTCTGCGGGCCATTGAAGTTTAGCGAAAATCGTCAAAAACCCTGGCGGTGGCTGGCAACTTTTTTTAAAAACGCTGGCGGGGAAAGAGTTAAGGAGGAATCGGGAGCCGGTTAAATAATCCAGGGTAAGTTTTTATTTTCCACACTCTTTTCCTGTAACACAAAAACTAATGCCTTTTCAGCACAATCACACACAGTCAGCTTCGTGTGTTGTTCTCTCCCCTTTTTTCGGTCAGGACTGCCCCTTTTTATCCCTTTCCGCTGCAACTGCAAAACACAAACAGCTGTTAGAGATAATACCCACAGGTGGGACTCCTTACTGTTCTCATCTCCCGATCTTGCTCTCATTCACAAATTAGTGCTTGACCACGCCCCCACTTACACAAGGTTATCTTCTATTGATTAATTATTTGATTTATCAAATGAGAAAGCAAAACTTTATTTCCTGTATTTTAAAATATTATTTAACATCTTGCTGAATGTTGTCCTCAAACAATGTGATACAAAAAATGTAAGGCTACAAAAAATCGAAATACATGTTCTTGCAATATAAATAGATGAAATATAAATAGAAGGACTATTTAAATCACAAAATGAAATAATAAAAACCAAGCTGTTATAATCCCGTTACAGTTAGATAAGATTTCAGTTAAATACGGTTCAATTTAGTGATAAATTTGACGTTTAACATATCAACAATATTTTATTGTGACACTCCATTTGGTTACTTAACTCCATGAAGTAAGCTCATTTTTATTTTATTAATTTATGTATTTTTGTGGCCTATATGAAGTAATTATTGCTTGCTTGCTCTTTTGGACAAGTTGTTTAGCAAAATGGGAACTGAAACTTGAGTTTATAATATTTACAAATAAGACTAAATGAGTAAAATATAAGTTACGAGGGTTTAAACATCTCTCAAGCACATTAAACAGCAGAAGGAATCTATTAAAGCATCCCACACAAAACTATAATATTATTAAATGTTTTATTTAGTGCTTGGGTTTGGCTCTGTTATGCAGCTCTGTAGCATTTTTATGCAGTCTTTTTATCCATCTAAACATGTTTTCACTACTTTAAAGTGGCGTCATTGATGGAGGTTGCAGTGCTAGTGGAATGATTTTCAACTTTTCATAAATGAATTCATTGTTGATTATTTTCATCATTGATTTTTATCATATTAGTGATATTTAGATTTTATGAATTAATTGCTGCAGCCCTCTGAAAGCCATGTGGCCAATCAAGTTGTTCAAATGCTTAATTCACAACAATTTAAAAAAAAGAGTGAAAAAGAGTTTCAATGTATTAATGAAATGAAAATACGTGCTGCTGTTAAAAGATTTATATTGATGGATTTAATTTCACTTAACTACAAAACACATTTGCAGAAATTCCACTGTCACTAGTATAACACATTCTTTCTTTGTTGTAGAGTGTGTTGTCTTTGTGGAACACAGTCATCGTGCTACTCCTAGCACGATGCAAACCGTCTAGACTGGTTTAAGCTGTTTTTTTCAGCAGGGTACATGGTTTAAGTTAAGGTTAATGAGCCCCTGTACATGGTACTACAAGATATTTCAAAGATCACCATGGTATCTGCTGCAACGAGCAGGGGCCATATATATGGAAGTAAAAATACATTTGCAGTCTTAAGTGTGTCAAATAAAGGTTTATAAGTGCTAAGACTTGGTCTTAGCTGCTAATTTGTTTAAGAGTTTTGGAGAGGTCTCCTAACCTAGTTAGTAATAGCAAGATGACTTTACTATGGTGAAACCACACACTTTATAACAAAGACAGAGTGTGTTAGACTTACATGATAGTGTAATTTGGGCAAATGTGATTAGAAGTTGAGCAAATAAGTAAAATCAATCAACATAATTTTAAATTGCATCACATTTTTGAAAGTATATTTTTGCCCACAATGCATAGTGTACAATACATAAAACAAATTTCAGCTTTCAATTTGCACATTGTTTGGGGGGAAACATTGGGCAAGATGTTGGAACAATGTTTTAAAATACAGAAAATTATAACTGGCTTTCTTAATTGATTAATAAATATATTTATCGACAGAAAACAACCTATTATTGTTGAATTAAATCAGGAATGAATGCCCTGATATAAAACATTTGCAGGCTCACTATTGGCTGATTCGGTGGTTGAGAGCACGCATTTTGGGTAGACATCGTTGTAGTCCTTATTTCAAAACACTTAAGTGTAGCCTCAGTCAGCACTTAAGAATCAGTGTTAGACTCCATTGATCAGAGTTTTGGCTTCTTGATAAAAAAGCTCCTACTTTTTGCTTTTAGACACTTAATTGAACTCTTAAGACTATTCTTAAGAGCATTTATAAAGCTTTATGCATACGGCCCCTGATTTCCATTGGTCCGTCTGGTCTATTTTGATGGTTTTAGAGGGATTTTAGGTTTCTGTACAGCATGATCTTAGTTTTATTTGTTGCTAATTATACATAACAGCAGTAAAGCAGCACCTCTCACATGTTGATCAACCGCTGTGCTGAACAAGAAACAATTGCCGGTTATGAGCAGCTTAATGAGGACTGATCGGCAATTTGAAAAGCGATTACCAAGCACAATAACTTCACGGATCTTCTTCAGTGTGTTTTGATATCAACATGCAAAGACAGAGATGACAAACACACACCTGAGGCTCAGCTAACACAGCTACTCCACATCAGGGAATGGAGGTTACAACAGTAACCGAGACGTTCCCCTTCTGTCACTCACTCGACATTGTGTCAATGTAGTGACACTAGGGGTCCCTATAGAAAAATGCCACAACAGCTGAACGGTGTTACGTGAACTGCTGATGCAGGTGCAAGCAAGCTTTGTCTGCACGTAACCTCCCCCCAACGCACCACTGGACGTCATGTAGTTCCCCACATCCCTGAGGGGGGGGTGTGACGTAACTAACATGGGAGCAGGCCGTGCCAGCCGCACATGGAAGAGGCGTGGTGGTAGATCCTGCTTCGAAGGGTAGGAGCTCTACAAACACAACAACCGGGCAACGAAGGCACGGGCACGGCCTGGGCCTGGTATGCCAAAGCAATGGCATCCATGATCCAGAGGGCAAGCCTCTGGTTGGAGACAGTGTTCCCTTACCGCTGTCCACCAAAGCAGGCAAAGAGCTGCTCAGTGCGTCTAAAGCTCTGCTTGCGATCCAAGTAGATGCACAAAGCACGCACTGGACACACAGGTGGCGTGTGCTCTTGTCACATGTCACAACTCGCCTCCTCCTCTGGAGTCAGCAGCGACTCAAGTCGTTGCTAGCCACTCATACCCGGGCGACCTCAACAGCATGGCAGACGTGCTGTTGCGGCAGGTCACGCTCAGGGGAGAGTGGAGACTCCACCCCCAGGTGGTCCAGCTGATTTGGATTCGATTTGGTCAAGCACAGGTAGACCTGTTTGCTTCCCGGGAATCCTCCCACTGCCCTGACCGAGGCTCCCCTTGGCACAGATGGCCCTGGGGGCTACGCAAGTATGCGTTCCCCCCAGTGAGCCTACTTGCACAGACCCTGTGTAAGGTCAGTGAGGATGAGGAGCAGGTCGTCCTAGTAGCACCCTACTGGCCCAGTCTTGGTTCTCGGACCTCGCACTCCTAGCGACAGCCCCCCCTGGCGAATTCACCTGTGGAGAGATCTCTTTTCTCAGGAATGGGGCAGCATCTGGCACCCATGACCAGACCTCTGAAATCTCCATGTCTGGCCTTTGGATGGGATATGGAAGACACAAGTGGCCTACCACCCACTTGTTTTTATGGTTCTTTAATGTAATTTTTTGAGTTTGACAGTGACGAACATGACTAACACAGTGTGGGATTTGGATCGGGGTCGTCGGACCAATTCCCGATCCGTCTAAAAGCTTCAGTATCGGATTGGTGCATCCCTACTAACTACAGTTGCTCCATACAGCACATATTGCAGTTATTGATCTTCAGCATGTACTGTTAATCACTGCCTTCAAACTGTCAGACAAATGTGTGTATGCATCCTAGCATACAGCCGTGATAATCCCTGAAGTGCTTGGTGGCTCCTTAAGATCAGCCATCCACATCCTAAATATAACTTTTTATTCTCTTTTCAATGTGCTCCACCATGCCAGTCACAAATGAACCAAATCTGTTTAACATGTCTGTGTTGATGCTACACTGCAGGGGTAGCAGCTTTGATCAGAGACCATAAGCACTGGGTTAAATCATTACAGTTCACAATATGGTGATCAACATGCATTGGTCTCATTCCTGAAACATGTGCTGGACAAATGTCTTGTGTAAAATTTCATATGCAATATGATACTCAAAACATAAGATTGAGCCCATTGTGGTTATTTAATTCAGAAAAATCAAAAAGTACCTCAGGACAGACTATCGTATCCATTTATCACACTCTGAGATGTTCGAGATACACTGAGATTACATAGTACTCCAATGTACTTCAAAGAATACCATGGTACACTGTCTGAATTTTTTTTCCTTTAGGGGTTTAATGCCTTGTCACTGGGGCAGTATCCTCAAAGGGACACCCTTATTACCCTTACAGCTTGTAACTTTTAGTAAGCAAATATGTACCCTTGGTGACTAACCTGGATCTCAGTGTTATGGTACTTTAATATACCTTTGGAAAAGGTTCAAATTTAGCCTTTTAAGGGTCCTGCCCCAGTAATAAGCCCTTTGTACCTTATGAAGGGCTAATTTGTACTCATCACAGCATATTAAAAACTGCCAACAGGATGTTTAATAGCGTTTATTAAATTACATGACACATTTAATCATTTGACATTTCTGACATTTTTGTTCACATTGTCACAGTATTGACACTTTAAACATCTCAGAGTCAAAAATGTTCATAAAATATAGCAGGATACAAATACATTTATTCACCAGTTTTACTTAAAAAAATATTAATAAACATTTAATTTTAACTAACTTTTTAAAGTCTTTAAGACTTGCCCAAAAATGAAAAGAATGTCATCATTTACACCCTTGTGATGTTTCAAGCCAGTATGATTTTCTTTCTTGCCCTGAACATAAAAGGAAAGGTTTTAATGAATATCACAGCCTGTCTTTTCAATAAATTGGCGGTGGACAGTGCCTCAATTTAAAGCTTAAAAAGAACCAAATGAACATGTGAGCAACTGTGAACAAGTTACTCTTGTGCACTTCTTAACACGGAACAGACATAAAGATTTTGACACCAATGTCAGATTATTTCTTACCAAAATGTATAATATGCCTTCAGGTGACATGAAACATGACGCACAAGTCACATGGACTACTTATGATACTTTTGGGTCCTTTAAGCTTTAAAGTGAGGCTCTATTCACTGGCATTGTATTGAAATTAAAACATCTCCTTACTGCCCACAAATAAGAAAAGAAATACATACATGTTTGAAATATCATGATGGTGAGTAAAATATAACAATATTCCTTTTTGGGTGAACTGTACATTTTAAAACATTTTAAGAATCACAATCAATTCATCAGAGAACATATCTTGACCTGAGTAAATTATATTCCATTCAGGATCAAATTTGTGTATGCAGGAAGTGTGAAGCACAAGACATTGTGATTAAAATCTTAATGCAAAGAAGCCATTTAGTATTGATAATTAAAATAAAAAAACACTGGAACATCCTCTGTGTGGATCGTAACTGTTAATAGTCTCTTCTGAAACACAGTGAATGTCTTCAAATGATTATTCACCCACACCTTTGCAATAGCATATTGGAGGAAGAAAGATTATTTTTAATGTAGGGCTAGAAAAAGTATTTAAAACGAAAGTATGCACTGAAGGCTGCAATTACCCCCCTTCAGCTGTTATTTCCCAACACACCATCCACTCTGATCAGGAACTGAACCCTTCTCGTGAATGCATTTTCCACCCAGTATCTATAAGTGCATGGTTGGATATGGTGTATCAGCATCACACTGTAAGAGGAAACAAAATGTTGTCTGTCAGAACTGCATTATGCACTGTATATCAATCACCGTATCGTCTAGGTTATGGATGTAACCTCCGTTCCGTGATGGAGGGAACGAGACGTTGTGTCGGAGAAGCGACACTAGGGGTCTCTCTCGAGCACCAAATATACCTCTGATCCATTGAAAAAAGGCCAATGAGAAGTTGGCAGTCAGTATTTGCATACCCCGCCCCCGGACATATGGGTATAAAGGCGAGGTAAATACTAGAGTTCATTCAGGATTTTTCTGAGGAGCCGGAAATGGTTCTGGCTCAGCGACGTGGCCGGGAAGACACAATGTCTCGTTCCCTCCATCAGGGAACGGAGGTTACATCCATAACCTAGACGTTCCCCGTCTGTCGCTCTCTCCATGTTGTGTCGGAGAAGCGACACTAGGGGTCCAATTTAAATCCGCCATGCGCTGAGCCGTGTACGTGTTCTGCTGACACAGGTGCAGGCAGGTATTTGTTACGTGCCAAACGACCAGCTGTGCCAGGGCACGTACCCTTCCCCAATGCCCCAGAAAAGTCGTCGGGATCCTTTTGGTTACCCTAGGCAGGGGAACAAGGCGACGCTTGCCAACCTGGGAACGGGCCAAGCCTGGCTGGGCCTCTTTTCTCTCTGAATACGTCACATGTGTCTTTAGGCGACACGTGGAAGTGGTGCGGTGGCAGATCCAGCCTCAGCGAGGGTGGAGTTGCTACACACGGCGACCGGGGGCAGCCGAAACTGCTCGTAAGGGGACCGTATCGCGGAAAATACACACAGGGGGAGTCCGCGTAGGAGGCCCTTACTCTGTGGAGCACCTATTCCAGTACAGGGTAGATCTGAGTACCCGCAGTGGATTGGGTCGGCAAGTTCCTCCGCCGAACTGCGGACCCATGAGGGCTAGGGAGGAATCGACCAGGGATTCACATTGAGTGGAGTCTCCTGGGAAAAAAGACGCACTGTTTTACCTCAAGCGAGGGAAAGTGCGTATACGCAAGCGATTCACCCGGCCAGCCCATCAGCGTGTTACCGAGTTCTACTGGCTCAGACCTGAGAAAACACGGGATGAAACTGACTCAACCCTGAGACTGTAGTATCTCGCAAAGGTGTTGGGTGTCACCCAACCCGCTGCTCTACAAATTTCTGCCAGGGAGGTACCCTTAGCCAGTGCCCACGAGGACGCAACACTCCTTGTCGAGTGAGCTCGGACCTGCAAGGGTGAGGGCACGGCCTGGGTGTGATAAGCCAATGAAATGGCATCTACAACCCAGTGGGAAAGCCTCTGTTTGGAGACAGCGTTTCCTTTCCGCTGTCCCCCAAAGCATACAAAGAGCTGCTCAGAGCGTCTAAAGCTCTGCGTCGGTCCAGGTAGGTACGCAAAGCACGTACCGGACACAGCAACGAAGGGGCTGGGTCTGCCTCCTCCCGGGGGCAGCGCTTGCAGGTTCACTACCTGGTCTCTGAAGGGCGTGGTAGGAACCTTGGGCACATAGCCCGGTCGCGGTCTTAGGATCACATGAGTGTCTGCCGGACCGAACTCCAGGCAAGAGAACGCTTGCAGGTCCCCGACCCTCTTGATGGAAGCAAGCGCGATCAGCAGGGCAGTCTTAAGGGAGAGGGCCCTGAGTCCAACTGATTCTAGCGGCTCGAAGGGAGGTCTCTGGAGGCCCGCGAGGACTACCGAGAGGTCCCAGGAGGGGAACAGGCTTGGCCGGGAGGGATTTAACCTCCGGGGCGCCTCTTAGGAACCTGATGATTAAGTCGTGCTTACCAAGAGACTTACCGTCTACTGCGTTGTGGTGAGCCACGATAGCAGCGACATACACCTTTAGGGTGGAAGGGGACAGCCTCCCCTCCAGCCTCTCCTGCAGGAATAAGAGCACTGACCTAACTGCGCACCTCTGTGGGTCTTCAGCCCTGGAAGAACACCAATCTGCGAACAGGCGCCACTTCTGGCCGTAAAGCTGCCTGGTAGAAGGGGCTCTGGCTTGGTTGATCGTGTCTACGATGGTAGGTGGTAGACCGGCTAGATCTTCCGCGTCCCGTCCAGGGACCAGATGTGGAGTTTCCAGAGGTCTGGATGAGGATGCCAGAGCTTGCCCTGCCCCTGAGAAAGAAGGTCCTTCCTCCGGGGAATTCGCCAGGGAGGGGCTGTCACGAGGAGCACGAGGTCCGAGAGCAAGGCCCGGTTGGGCCAGTAGGGAGCCACTAGTGTGACTTGTTCCTCGTCCTCCCTGACCTTGCACAGCACCTGTGCTAGAAGGCTCACTGGGGGAAAAGCATACTTGGGTAGCCCCGCGGGCCAGCTGTGTGCCAGCGCGTCTGTCCCAAGGGGAGCCTCTGTTCGGCCGTACCAGAGCGGGCAGTGGGAGGGCTCTCGGGAGGCAAGAAGGTCTACCTGGGCTATGCCGAACCGTTCCCAAATCAGCTGGACCGACTGGGGGTGGAGCCTCCACTCTCCACTGGGTAAGCTCTGTCGTGACAGTGCGTCCGCTACCACATTGAGCTTGCTGGGGATGTGAGTGGCACGCAGCGACCTGAGTGCCTTGGCGATTTATGTACGCTACCGCAGTGGTGCTGTCTGACCTGATTACGACGTATTTGTCTTGAATTAACGGGAGAAACCGCCACAGGGCAAAGAAGACAGTCAACAACTCTAGGCAATTGATATGCCAGCGCAGCGGGGCCCCTCTCCAACGGCCCGCGGCTGCGTGCCCTTTGCACACGGCGCCCCAACCCAATCTGGAGGCGTCGGTAGTGACCAGGATGCGTCGGGACACCTGCTGCAGGGGCACTCCTGCCCGTAGAAAGCAGAGGTCTGTCCAGGGTTGTAGTGTTTTTCGGCAGGTGGGGGTGATCGTCACACGGTGCGTGCCGTGGCGCCATGCTCGTCTCGGGACTCGAGTCTGAAGCCAGTGCTGAATCGGTCTCATATGCATCAACCCCAGCGGCGTGGTCACGGCGGAGGATGCTATATGTCCCAGGAGCCTCTGGAAGAGTTTTAAAGGGACCGTTGTGCCTGGCCTGAATTTGGCGAGGCATTTCAGCACCGACTGCGCACACTCGTTGGTGAGACGTGCGGACATTGAGACTGAGTCTAACTCCATGCCGAGAAAGGAGATGCTCTGGACCGGGGTGAGCTTGCTCTTTTCTCGGTTCACCTGAAGCCCCAAGCAGCTGAGGTGCCTGAGCACCTGGTCTCTGATGAGCCAGTCATCGAGGTAATTGAGTATGCAAATGCCGGCTTCTCGGAGCGGGGCAAGAGCTGCCTCTGCGACTTCAGGTCTACCGCTGCGAACCAATCTAGGTGCTGGACGCTTGTCAAGATACACTTGTGCATGAGCATTTTGAACGGGAGTTTGAGGAGCGCTCGATTGAAAACTCGCAGGTCCAAGATTGGTCGTAAGCCGCCGCCTTTCTTGGGTACAATGCAGTAAGGGCTGTAGAAACCCTTCTTCATTTTAGTTGGAGGGCCTGGCAAACTGAATTGCGTAACCGAGTCGAATGGTCCGGGCCAGCCAGCGAGACGGGTTGGGAAGTGAAAGCCACGCATCCAATCTCCGTGCTAGGGGCACCAAAGGGACGGTTATTTCTGACGTACCCGGCGGGGCTTCGCAGCGGGGTGGAGCAGGTAGTACGCCGTCGGGAGGCGCGGACGCGTCCCGAGGCTCTGGTACTGAGAAAAGACTCAAAGCACTTACCTTGCTCCAGACATCCGGCAGGGGGCGGGTTGGTGACTGAGGAGGAGGACCTCTAGTGGCGTCCTCTGGACTCGTTAGAACCGGCCGGCTGGGGAACAGTCGTGGGGCTGAAGGCGGATCTGGGGCCGCGTTCAGCATGCCGGGACTGTTGAGGCCTTGCAGCAGAGTGCCGTGAGAACGGCATTTGCGGGCCAGGTGACCCAGAGACAAAAGAAGAAATAGCTCTATTATTGAGAATGTGAGTACCGCAGCCCCCGTTAGGGGATGTGGCAAATGAAATTAATTCAACAAAAGATTCTCCTCCCGGCCCCCCACCGGGGAACGGAGTGGTCTTACCAGCTCCGGAGCTAACGTCTCAGTCTCTGGGTCGGTCATCTCAGGAGCGCCTGGGAGCCTTCCGGGTCCTCGAGGGGGTCCGTGAGATGAGGGGGCGTCCATCTTCTGCGGGGAGCTCGACGCCAGGGCGGAGAGCTGGGCCCATGTTTGTTGAGGCGGAGCACCGCTTTTCTTTCTTTCTTGAAAGCCGCAGGAGGACGCCCTTGGCGAGCAGACAGGGCATGGCCCCTGGCGGCACGTTTGCGGCAGGGCAGGATGTGTGAAAATAGCCTCCGTCTGTTTCTTCACCACTGAGGGCTGCTGGGTAGAGTCGTCAGGTGGTGTCGCCGAATGGACCGAGCTGGGAGACGGGAGCATATGAGAAAGCGTGCTGTGTCTACCTCCTCTACTGCGACCAGGTCCAGTCCATGTGTTGAGTTTCCAGACCACAAGGGGGGCCATCGCCTGTTCGAGTGCAGTTCCTGCAGCACGTCAAGAACAGGACTACCCAAGTGCACATTTTTGGAGCCTTGGCCCGGTGGACTGCAAGGGGGGGGCCATGGCGTGCAGGGGGGGAGTTGTCTGGGACCGCTTTACCGCCGAGGGTAGTGAGAGCGGAGGAGCGAGGAAGCTTGGCTTGCTCAGCTTGTCATGCACGTCTGGGAAGAAAGGAACCGGGGGTGGGGCGCGGCTAGAGCGGCGCACATGCCCATGGAACCAAACAAGTAGCCGTGAGGGGGAGGGGGACGGGATTTTCCAGTCCAACCTCGCGCTCGCTGTACCCGGGGAAGCATATCGGACCTCTGTGCATCAGGCTCAGACTGGGCGCGCAGACCCGAAGGTAGCGGCGCAGACGAGTCATCAGCATCAGACGCCGCTGTAACGCTCTCCGATGAAGCGGTGATTATTGTCATCCAATCCCGGGAGCTCAAGGGACCGGCAGGCCGGCCGCACTCATCCCGAGCAGATGGGAGCAAGCAAGCGTGCTAGGGAGGCGGGTGGTTCGCGGGGATTTACCCGGCGAACACAGCCCGTCTTTATCCCCAAATCACCTTCATCGCCCGCGGCGCCTGCCCCAATCCCGTGGGAAAGAGGCGAGCGTGGGGCGGCTGAAGTGGCTTTCTCTCATGACAAAAGAAAGCCTATGACCGCAATGCTGCAACAGCTATGTTCTCGCACTGAGAACATAACCTTATTGGAGAGAAAACGCTCATCCCAAGCTCGGACGGAAGCCAGCAAGCGTACCGGGGAGGCGGGAGGCTCGCGGGGGGGTACCCGGCGTACACAGCCCGTCTTTATCCCCAAATCACCTTCATCGCCCGCAGCGCCTGCCCCAATCCCGTGGGAAAGAGGCGAGGCGCGGGGGGGGCGGCTGAAGTGGCTTTCTCTCACTACAAGAAAAAGCCTACGACCGCAATGCTGTCATGGCTATGTTCTCGCACTGAAAACATAGACCGTTCATAAAAACGCTGCCTGCGTGTAATCGCAACCCAGGTACGCCAGGCAGTTTTTATGACTGTAGAAGGTGGGGAGAAATCGACCGCATCCGGAAACTACACAGAGGCGGAAACACGTCTTTAAAAAGATGCATCCTGAAAAGGACGTTCAACACCGCTGTGTATTGCTCTTTTAGAGAAAATCACTCTCTTAAACAACTCTCTTAGAGTTGGGTTTCTGCACTGTCGAAGCACCCAGGGGCAATTGCATTGCCGTGCAAGAAGGAGAAATCGCCGCTGTAATGCGCCCTCAATCCAACAGCATGCAGAGCGTCAGAGGAATACAGGAACTGGTGTGATCTCACGCGAACAGCATGCACAACCATCGGCTCCGAAGGAAATTTCTGAATGAACTCTAGCATTTGCCTCGCCTTTATACACGTATGTCCGGGGGCGGGGTATGCAAATACTGACTGCCAACTTCTCATTGGCCTTTTTTCAATGGATCAGAGGTATATTCGGTGCTCGAGAGAGACCCCTAGTGTCGCTTCTCCGACACAACGTGGAGAGAGCGACAGACGGGGAACACAGGGTTACAGTTTTGCAACTTTCCAAGCTTTACAAATTTGCTGACAGAACTTAAAGTATAACATCATTCTGACTTGAAATAAATATTTGTTTGAAAATATTCACATTCGTAAAAAACAGCAGTAATACAACAGTAAATACCTGGTAGATCTTCTGCATATTTTGCTTCATTGTAGGTTATAGCCAACAGGATTTTTCTTTGAGCAAGCTCACGCATCTCTGGCACAATACTGGTGTAGCCCTTCATGATGCAATGGCATGAGCTGATACATGGGTTCGGTCGATTTTATCACATAACTACAAATAGATGATAGCAATGGAAAGTTAATCATTCACATTAACTTTATTAAAAGGGTCATACCATTCTTAGAGGAATAGTTCACCCAACAATTAAAATTATGTTCTAACTCACTAATATATCATTCCAAACCTGTATACCTTTTTCTTCTGTGGAACGCAAATGAATGTTTGAAGTTTTCATAGTGTTTATTTGCCAAATGTAAGTTGATAGTGACTCAAAATAGCTTAAAAACGAAACCACAGTCAAATTAATCAATGCTGCTCACAGCATATATCAAGTTTGGTCACAAAACCAGTGAGGTTTTCAGTGCTTTATTGCTTTAATTCTTCAGTGGATAATGACTTGGAATACAGTGCACAATTCAAATGAAATACTTTTACTGTGATTTATTTGGTCCTTTTTCAAGCTTCTATTCACTTGCATTATGGCAAATAAACACGGTTAAACAGCTCCAGTGGTTAAATTAATGTCTTCTAAAGAGATACGATCCCTTTTGGTGTGAAAAATATCAATACGTAAGTACTTTTGAACTAAAATCCAACACTTCGTGTAAGGTTCACAAGAGGGTGGAGTAAAGTGGTCTCTCGTGTGACATATTCGCGTTGCCATGATACAGACGTAATCTCACGTACTTCACACGGTTGAGACATCCAGGATAAGCACACAAACTGTCTGTGATCACAAAAGTGCCCTGACTGCACAATTTTTTTCTGACAGTGTACTACCATGGTATATGTTACAAAAAAAAAAGCATGGCATTACCATGGCATTACCATGGCATTACCATGGTACCTTGTCCAAAAAGTTACAGTATGGTATTAATATAGTACTTTTTGATACTTTTGGTCTTTAGAGTGGATTTTTGTTCTCTTAGATGTGTTGTAAATTCTGTCATTTATTACCCACCCTTAAGTTTCTCCAAACAATTTTTTTATTTAATGATTTTTTAAATATTCACACGTCTTTTCGAAATAAAATAACCAAACTCATTGTTTTTTGTGTCATGATGATGAAATAATCATCATGAAATAATTTTGTGTCCATGTGATTGTGATTAAGTTGATTTAAGTTAATTTATGACATTAAAACTTACATTGACTGTTCAGCCAGTTCCTGCCTCCTCCTAACCCATCCTTTACCTTTTACAATTCCTTGGTGTTTAACGGAAGAAAGAAAGCCATACGGTTTTGGAGCACATTACAGTGAGTAAATAATGACAGAATTTTTATAGACTATCCTTTTAAACACAAAAATATGAAATGCTGAAGAATACATGTAAAGACGTGTCCTTCAAAAAAGACAAATTGACTGAAAAATTGCTTCTCTTGGATGTATGATGCAGAAAAATTTGTGATCGTGAAGGGGGGTAATGGGTAATGAGAGAGAGGGAGGAAGTGATGCTGGCTGCATTGGGAATATTCCCACTGCCAGCTTTTTTCAGAGTGATGACACCTCTCCCTTATCACTCGCTGCCGCATGGAACACATGCCTGTCCATGCTTCAGTGCATCCGAGAGCTCATCACACACACACACACACACACACACACACACACACAGGATTTGCTTCTAAACACTTCTGAATGTATCAGACCTCATGCTCTTAAATGCATGGTTGGGAGCAACAGAGAGACATACATGTAATTACGTTATGTATTTTTAATGCAAAATATGGGTAACTATTCCATTATTGCATAATCAGTGGTCATATTTACAAATTATTTATTTATTTATTTATAGAAAATGCCTTTTAAATATAGTCTGGTCATATATACAGTATTTTAGTAAATTTTACTATAACTAAAATGGAATATATTTATTTTTGACTAAAATGGCATTTTATTTGATTATAATGTGCAAAAATACAATAACATTTCTCAAAATGTAACCTACCTTTTTCAAAACAGTCTGAAAAATGTATAAACATGTAATTATTAAAACAAATTATCAAATATTTTGAAGAATAATATGTTTAATTCAAGTTGTTAATGTATTGTTAATATCTTTCATTATAATTATAATTTTTTCGTCAACAGTATTTTTGGAATTAAAATTGTTTGATTGTCACGATGTGTCTTGTTTGTCTCGTCTTCATTAATGTTGATGGAATCAAAAAACCCTTCGTTAACATAGATTAACACTGGTCACATTTTAAACTGCTGGTAATATACAGTTAAATGGAAAAAGAAATATTTATATTACTAAATTGTTAACTTTTAATTTGACAGTTTAATAGGTAAATAATTGTAGGCGATGACTCAAAAGGCAAGAGGGGAAAAAATTATGAAGAAGTATTAAGTTGTCTATCAAAATATTTTTCAAAATTAAATTTTAAAGCATGCATTCTTTAATCTGTTGTGGAATACATTTTAAAGGCATCCACCCATGCCTTAACCTGTTGATACGCAATTCCCCTGCACGCGGTGGTGACGTCACTCTGCTTACATTTAATATGTAATTTACCGTCTATAAATGTAATTAATGTTAACAAATTTCTTTTCAAAGGTCTAAGGGTTCAACATTGATATCCCATCTCTGTTTCACGATAGCAATGCTCCAGAAACAGCAATTTAGATATTTGTGCCAGGAGTACAAATTAAAACATGCAATATCAAAATGGGACATCATACCTTTGTTATGAAATCGCGATCACCAGATAAATCCAGTTCACCACACTTGGGTCAATTGTCCATGACAAGCGTTCATTGAAAATCATCCAATAGCAATTTTTGTCCATAAAAGTGATAAATCTGAGAAATATTGATATATTCTCCATTGTTTACGAGATCTTGCCTGACAGAATTAACCTTCGTCATCGTTCTTCAACAAACTATGCAATATGAGCAGCATTCATGTTGTAAAACGTCTAGGTTACGTATGTAACCTCCGTTCCCTGATGGAGGGAACGAGACGTTGTGTCGAAGAAGCGACACTAGGGGTCTCTCTTGAGCGCCGCATATGCCTCTGATCTATGAAAAAAGGCCAATGAGAAGTAGACAGACAGTATTTGCATACCCCGCCCCATACGGGATGGACATATGGGTATAAAAGCGTGGAAATATGTCGAGTTCAGGATTTTTCTGAGGAGCCGGAAATGGTCTGGCCACCACAGTGGCTTGGCTCATCGACGTGGCCGGGAGGACACCATGTCTTGCTCCCTCTATCAGGGAACGGAGGTTACATACATAACCTAGGCGTTCCCCGTCTGCCGCTCACTTCGACGTTGTGTCGAAGAAGCGACACTAGGGGTCCAATTTAAATCACGCCATGCGCTGAGCCGTGTACGTGTACTGCTGACACAGGAGCAGGCAGGTATTTCAAGTGCAAAGGCGGCCAGCTGTGTCAGACTGCACCTACACTTCCCCAATGCCCCATAAAAGTCTTCGGAATCCTTCTGGTTACCCTAAACAGGGGAACAAGGCGACACTTGCCAACTTGGGAACGGGCCGAGCCTCGCCGGGCCTCTTTTCTCTCTATGTTTTTGCATAGAGCCTAAACGGCTGGGGCCCTTACACGCATCGTGGGAAGGGGGTCCTAAACAGTTTCCTATTCTTTCAGGGGGGAAAGACCACACCTGCCCAGAAAGGGGGAGGTAAAAGTGGCGAAATATCTCATGTTCCACTCAAGTCGCATGTGGGAAAATGGCGTGGTGGTAGATCCAGCCTCAATGAAGGGGGAGTTGCTACAACACGGCGACCGGAGGGCTGCTGGAACTGCCTAAGGGAGACGTGGGTCCACTCGTAAGGGGACCGTACCGCGGAAAATACACACAGGAGGAGTCCACACAGGAGTCCCGGCCTGTGGAGCACCTATTCCAGTACAGGGTAGATTTGAGTACCCGCAGTGGATTGGGTCAGCGAATTCCTCCGCTGAATTCATCCAGGGATCCGAATGAACGGGATCTCCTGGGAGAGAAAGTGCACAGTTTTACCTCGGCCGAGGGAAAGGGCGCTAGGTGCAAGCGATCCACCCGGTCAGTCCATCAGCGTGTACCGAGTTCTACCGGCTCGGACCTGAGAAAACACGGGATGATACTGACTCAACCCTGAGATTGTAAAACCTCGCAAAGGTATTAGGTGTTGCCCAACTCGCTGCTCTACATATGTCTGCCAGGGAGGTGCCTCTGGCCAGTGCCCATAAGGACGCGACACTCCTTGTTGAGTGTGCTCAAACCCGCAGGCACTAAAGAAGGTATTTCCTCAGGGGAAATCACCAGGGAGGGGCTGTCGCGAGGTCCGAGAACCAGGCGGGCCAGTAGGGAGCCACTAGGGTGACTTGCTCCTAGTCCTCCCTGACCTTGCACAGCACCTGTGCAAGAAGGCTCACTGGGGGAAATGCGTACTTGCGCAGCCCTGAGGGCCAGCTGTGTGCCAGTGTGTCTGCCCCGAGGGGAGCCTCTGTTCGGGCATACCAGAGCGTGCAGTGGGAGGTCTCTCGAGAGGGAAACAGGTCTACCTGGGCCTAGCTGAATCATTCCCAAATCAGCTAGACCGACTGGGGGTGAAGCCTCCACTCTCCACCGGTGTTGAGGATGCCGGGGATGTGATTGGTGCGCAGCGACTTGAGTTGATTTATGTACGCTGCCGCGATGGTGCTGTCTGACCTGACTAGGGCATGTTTGTCTTGAACTAACGGGAAAACAGACAGCAACTCTAGGCAATTGATGTGCAAGCGCAGCGGGGCCCCTTTCCAATGGCCCGTGGCTGCGTGCCCGTTTGACACGGCACCCCAACCCAATCTGGAGGCCTCAGTCGTGACCAGGACGCATCGGGACACCTGCTGCAAGGGTACTCCTGCCCGCAGAAAGCAGAGGTCTGTCCAGGGTTTGAATGTTGTCATGGTCCGACCGCAACGTTGTCATGGTCATGCTCTCGCAGTGAGAACATGACCCATCCACAAACGCTGCCTCGGTGTGATCTTAGCCCAGACACACGAGACAACGCCTGTGGCCATCTGAAGCGGAGAGCACTCTACTGCATCCAGGAACTACACAGGGGCGGAAAGGCATCTTTAAAAAGACGCGTCCTGAAAAGGACGTTCAACGCCACTGTGTAAAGCTCTTTTAGAGGAAAATACTCTTTTACAGAGAAAATCACTCTTTTAAATAAACTCTTAATTTTTTGCGCTGTTGAAGCGCCCAGGGGCAAACTGCACTGCTGTGAAGAGAAGGAGAAAAGCCACTGAAGTGCTCCGTAGATCCAACTGCAGGCAAAGCGTCAGAGGAACAGGAACAGGTGCGTGACTCGCAGCTGACTGCATGATGACCATTGGCTCCGAAGAAAATTTCTGAATGAACTTGACGTATTTCCCCGCTTTTATACCCGTATGTCCGGGGGCGGGGTATGCAAATACTGTCTGCCTACTTCTCATTGGCCTTTTTTCATAGATCAGAGATGTATTCGGCGCTCAAGAGAGACCCCTAGTGTCGCTTCTTCGACACAACGTCGAAGTGAGCGACAGACGGGTAACTGTATATTTTCTTATATATTAGAGTCTCGGAAACAAAATGATCCTGTCTCCAAAGTCAATTTTTAAAAATGTGGTGTAGTTTTATTCATAATAGCCAAGTAGTGCAGTCAGATTTTGTGTCGTCTTGAAAGTCGGAGCCTTCATTTTTCTCTGTACGCTTCCATTGATTTTACAGAGAAAAGAACCTCATTTTTTGTTAGATCATCGTCAAATTTGAAACATAACTTCTTTAGACTTGTGGCTTTGAGAACGTTGTAGTTCTGGGTTGTCTTGGCACTTTTTTTTTATAGTTTTTTTAGATTATAAAAACATGTTCAGCACAAAATATTTCCATTACTATAAACTTCAGCTTCTCTAACTTAAAAAAATAACAACATATATTAATTCTGAATTCTGAAAACTTGGGAAATAAAGCCTGAAAGAAAGTGTCTTCTTTCAAAATAAACTACAACTGTGTCCATACTCCAAAGGGTCCAGTAAATACAACCATTTAAGTTCAGGTATGTGCTCAAAAAGTATCAACATGTTAATATACAGTGATGCCGAAAAGTAGTTAGCCCCTTCAGCCACACTTCAGTATATTTGACTGACATTGCATTAAATGACACAATATCAAATCAAGTGACTGCAAACACAAATAATGCTTGACATTTTCAAAGAAATAACTTCAATTTTCTGAGCATTTTGACATAGCTTTTAACCAAATGTTGTCAAGTTGGTTTTTAGTTGATATTTAAAATCATCCCCCTCATGTTCATACAGGTGAAGTTCAGCACATTAACTAAAGACATGTTCCACTAACGTTTAACAACCAGAAAGTGTTCAGATACTTTACACATTCTTCATTTTAAACAGTTTATCACCTTGTTTTTGTCTTTTTTTGTGAAATGTTTCACTTGAAAAGTGTGCTTGTGCTGTCTTTTTTTATAATAAATGCCACTTTTATATTTTGTAAGCTAATGTGAGGACATTGGTGTATTTTTAAATGTGGCTTCAGTATCCAAATAATTCTTCAGGCTACTAAAGATCTGGATGTAAGGAAGGAGTTAATTCTGGGCAACATTTTGCAACCCGGGGGTTGTGCGAACTGTTGTAATTATGCAAATGGAATGATTGGACCGTTTCCTCAAAGTTGTTGCCAACCAAGACAGATTATTGATTCAAAACGGAAAGAGAAGGTGGAGATGATGAGGAATTGGGAAGGAGACAGACAGACAAATGTCCTGTGCCCTTAATGAACTTCCTGACCAAATGAAAAACAATCTGTGTTTAGGACAGGGGATAGAGCAACTGAAATAGACTATTTTAATTTGCTTAGGTTTATTTTACTCTAGTCTCCTCTGTTTTGGTGTTCTTTTGATGTGTTTGAATTTGTGTACAGTATGTTTGCAGTCATGTGTGAATGTGTTTGTGTGTGTGTGTGTGCGTGTGTGTGTGTGTGTGTGAAGCAGTCTGAATTAATTTGCTAATGTGCCTGCAGTAAAGGCAGGCGACTCCCTACAGCTGCATTAGATTCTTTAAGAGGTAGTGAATGCAGACAGAGCGACCTATCAGCACTGACTCATAAAAGGCCAATTAGCCATATTTGTCATCCCCTATGTGAAATAAACATAACAGTCTTTGTTTAATTCACTCAAAGACATTGTGAAAGACATTTCAATTCAATGTTTCCATATTTCTATATAGCCATAGTTTTAAACATAAGATTTTATTAACACCATATTAGTATCTCACAAAATCTGTCAATAATATGGCTGGGACATATTTCTCCATAAAGTAAAAAAAAAAAATTTTAAAAGAGAAAAGAAATAGGACATTTTATGTTGCTCAAATCAATATTTATTCTATTTTATGACAAAATTCTTCCAAATTCTCTTTTACTTTAAGGCAAAAAAAAAAAAAAAAAACAAGTAACTGATGTGTTTATGGCATGTGTGTGCGTGGATCTATGTGGAAAGAATGTATAATGGCAGAAGTGTACCAGGCCAAAACGGCATTTCTTACAGAAGAAAGTGGCAATTGATGTAGAACTAAGACAGGCTGCTCACATTTGTACCATTTGTCTCAGAAACAGCACTGCCCTCTGCTGGGCAAAACAAGCCATTACAATTTCATGATACATATACTGTTAATTAACTACACTACGTGCCATAGTACAGGGTATAGGCCCTTTTCACAATGACATCAGATAACTTCCGCTTTTCCGCAAAGCAGTGTAAACGCACTTCCGTTTTAACTTATGCGCGCTGGTTAAAGTTACTTCAGGAAAACACAGAAGGTGATCATCGACAATACGAAAGGTAAAATTAAATTAATAATAATATTTACGTATTTAGCGTTATTGGTTCTTATATTTAGATTATTTTGATGACGTTAATGATCATACGCAGGGTGAAGGAGTACCACATTTGGGATGGGCTTGTTCCTCTTTCTATGGTAGGTTCAGTCAATCAGTTGTGGGCCATCTGTTGCCTACTCTCAAACTATCAGGGACCTCTTGATATCAAAGGGGACAAACCCGTCTGAAGTGCTTCCTTTCTTGGGTGAGATTAATTCTTAATTAATTCTTCTACTTTTAGGTGTTTGACACTGTGTAGATATACTGTAAATACATGTGCTTTGTAATATATTTTTAAATTTGCTACATTTTCTATGCTTTGTATGAACATAGGGGTTACTATATTTTCATGGTTATTAATGAACAATGTTGTGAAGCGTTCTGTAAAAAGTTTATCCAGAGTAAAATGAATTTACATCTTAACCAATAAAAGAAAGAGAATATCTTTAAAACTTGCCATTTTTATTATTT
Organism: Xyrauchen texanus; assembly: GCF_025860055.1. Taxonomy (NCBI): domain Eukaryota; kingdom Metazoa; phylum Chordata; class Actinopteri; order Cypriniformes; family Catostomidae; genus Xyrauchen; species Xyrauchen texanus. Next base: position 8,019,246 of record NC_068314.1, read on the forward strand.
ACATATTTGGTAATAGCATTTATGTGAGATGAAGGAAACTAATACAAAACTTTCATAGCAGCTCAAAGCTACAAACAAGGTTGAAAACTGGTTGAAGAGCGACCACTGCTCGATAAGACAAAGGATATTTACATACAATGCAACACTGACTTAAGTTGTAAATTGAAAAAGTATTTACAACAGGAATTACATGCATCAGATGTTCATAGAAATATTTACATTTGAAAATTCTGCCTTAATGTAATAATACATCCATGTAGATGTTGTGATAAAAATAATCCAGCTTCTGTCGCATTGAGTTGATGATCTCCTCATCCCTAAATATTCTTTCAACTGTGAAGTCAGTGTGGGTATCTGTTATAAAATCACACCACTGAAGTCCGCTTATGGCCAGCTGGCCTTGAACCTGATAGTAATATTTGTGGCTTTCCTTAAGGCAGGCCTGGCCTCGAACTGTGATCAGGTGTTTAACTTGAGCAACATCTTCAACATCACAACACTTAACCTCTGCCAACCCAAATGGTGGTGTTTCTCTGGGGTTGAAAACTTTGGCATCAGGGCTGGCTGCAAGGTGAGGTGCATCAGGGTGGATGAGGACATCACAGAAATCAGAATATTGCCTTAGTATGTCAGGCTCCAGGTCCAGCCCTCTTTTCATAGCTGCTGTCTGAGGAGTTCCTCTCAGAATGCGAGCAGCTAAGGATTTTGCAGTTGACTGTCCACGGACATGACATATCTCCAAATCTGCTGGCTGTAAGTTGGGGTTTGCGTACCTGGGTCCACAGCTGGCATTCTGACTGCAGTCGTGTTTCTGCCTCAATAGCAGCAGAGATCTCCCTTGACACTTTAAGGCTCTCTAAGTGGCATTGTTGCTTTTAGTTAGGCTCAAATTGTATGTGAAATTTAAAATTGTGACCTTCAATGGGCAACTGAGGAAATCCATGGGCACCAGGGTGTTTAATAATGTCTACTTATCTCAGGAGGGCACTGGTAAGAGAGCAAATACCCAAATGGCACCGGGCCAAATTTAGAGTCCACAAAATTAAGGGCCTCAAGCCCGTGGAGCAATTTGCAAATGCCTGGTTGTGGGCGTTTGTCTTGCAGTTTCTCAACACTGGCAAGGATGTGAGGATCTGGAAGAGGACCTGACAAAAAAGTGAGATGTATATTTTAATAAACGTGAAAATGGCACTGTCTTGAAGCCCATGGTACAGTAGTGAGCACTTTGAAACAATAATGCCACAATGTGGTTGCACAGTGCTTTCCCAGCAGAGCAGGTACATGACATGCATTTCAGTACCACAGGAACCTCTTTAGCATGAAATGTAACCTGATAATAGGAACATGAAAATAAGTCTTTCCTGCACAACAATTTTACATTTCATTTGAGTAATTGAACAAACTTAAGGTTTTAAAGTAAGTCCATGAACTTTGAACACCTACTTTATTTTAACATCACACAGCATATTTCTCAGTCCTCAAACAACCCTCTTCTGTTTTTTAAATGTAAGGTTGTCATCTAGATTTTGGTGCAACACACTCATTGACATCAGGCTGAGAAACACACTGAACCACAATGGAACTTTGTGGGATAACGTTACTGCAAAGTGTCTGCAACCGCAGCAGAACATGAAAATCAGAAAAAGCTGAAGGTGATGAGCCTCCTCATTTTTCCTCATGGACCTGTGACAACGCCCTCTCACTGTCACCTCATCGACAACTACATTTGAAACTATTCCAATGCAATGTTTTGGTGAAAGGGCACAACATTAACAATGAATGCGTGACTGACTTTTATCTAACAATACACAATCTGTAGCTAACATCAGTAATAAACATGATTGCAACAAGAGTTTACAGGTCTGTATTACAGTAAATTAATTAAGAATATGGACTTTCACTGCAGGAGAGAAAGCTAACAACTATCGTTATCCTAACTCCTCCGCTAACGTAATTTGGCGGGACAATACAAAATGCTTACCTTCATACGCAAACAGGTACTGCTCAATGAAGAATTTGTATCCTTTGTCAAGTTTGGAACGTGTTGTAAGTGAAAATTTGTCTGCAAGTCGCTGTACATCATCTAGATGTATTTTTGGCAGGTGTCGAAGGGACTGGGTAAACTCCATAGCGTTCCACTATGCTGGCGGAAGTAAACATACACTGCTTTGAGTCAGAACGGAAGTTGCATGACGTCACGTGAAAAGGGCCTATTTGTCCTCCGTTTAGTATCTGTACTCTTTCCAGGTGTTTTCACGCTTCCATTTGATTTTATGGCTTCCTTTGGTCTTTGTGACCATTTATGAGATGTGTATGTAGTAGGATGAGACCGATCAGACACATTTCTTAGCAATATATGGACACATTGTGCTGCCTTTAACTAGTGTAACTGACAGATATTTAGCAAATAATGGGCTGAATAAACTTTTATTGCATGAAACTATATTTGAGCGTCTTTACATGCACAGTAATGTGACTGATAACTATAAAAATGAATGAATGAACTTAATATTTATATAGCGCTTTTCTGACAATACACTCAAAGCACTTTACACCGCGAACAGTGGACTCTCCTCAAACACCAGCAGTGTGCAGCATCCACCTGGATGATGCGACGGCAGCCATAGTGCGCCAGTACGCTCAGCACACACCAGCTATTGGTGGAGAGGTGAGAGTAGTTATAGAGCCAGTTAATGGATGGGGATTATTAGGAAGCCATGACCTCTACTCTTTTCGAGAAGTGTTCTTCTCATATTCAAATCAGCATTTTCAAGAAAACCGACAATGTAAAGAGCCTGCGTTTACATGAGATTTGAAAAAATCATATTCTTCCCTGCTTTTAAAGTAATTTACATATATATTTATTCATTCAGCAGACACAGTTATACAAAGTGAGGAACATAAGCAATTTGTTATACAAAAGCCAACAGTAGTTCAAATCACAGCTGGGGTAGTATAGAATTTAGTCAAGTCATGTCAATTTTATATTATATTTTTAGAGTGATCATTGTGTAGTTTGATTAAATATGATTGTAAATAGAGATGTCCCTATCAGAATCGGCCGATATTCGTCTTAAATCCGTGATCGGCCGTTCGTGCCTAGATTTAGGGCCAGTCTTTTTTGCAGCAGGCAGGCAATCACACATACACTGTTCCTCTAATGAAAGATTGCTTTCTCAGCCCTTGAAGCATGACAGAATGGCCTATGGAGGGTGAGTTGTTGCCATTTCTAAGCATTCACGAATTTAAACTTTCAGACATGATGTAATTGAGATGAATATGCGGGTTTATTTGTAAAAACTTGTAAAAATTACATGTGTATGAATAATAAATTGCCCATTTTCTATAGTCGTTACGGTAGTTATTGGGACTCGTTGCACAGTGAACAGGAATAGGACATAGAGGCTGCTAACAGGTTTAAAAATGAATTAAACAACAAATAAACATGCAAATACATGACATGACTTGTGACAGTCAGACATTGTGTTGAGTGATAGAGACTGTTTGAGCAACCATGAGCGCTTTTGTCTTTACTCTCTTTAACATGAGCGCTCTGTGTCAAAGACGTGCACTCTTCAGGTGCTCTCAATATCTCATCATCAGTCACTCATCCCAATTTAAATCAGATTAATGTTGGTCACAATACCACTAATAATAAAAACTGTTTTACCTTCAATAATGACACCGCATCTTCATGAATTTGCTTAAAAGTGATTGTGATTTGTGTTACAGCAAAGCTCAAAGACAGTAAACAGGCCATAGATATTAATGATTTCTCACTGGAGCAGTTTTAGAGCAAGTTATGAAGATATTTTTTCTTATTTTTGAATGTATCTCTGCGTGTGTGATGCTTTCATGGTTTTTACTGGTTGTCAGTATGCCACAATGGCATTTTGATATTGACAACAGAACTATTAATAACTGTTTCATTATTGTTGAACCTGGGCCTGTTCAAGTGTAACTGTTTACGCCACTTAAGTAGAATTACGACATTTTTAATTTGTTTTTATAGAATAAATTTTTTGTTAGACTATTCAAGTCAAGCTGTTTACACCATTTGTAAGTGTATGTAAGATTTCTATTCATCCATACACAACTCAGTGGATTTGTGATTTATTTTTGTGCCTGAGTATTAAAGTTAAAATAAGCTATTACGCTATTCTAAGTAGAAGTTAATTTTATATGTGAGTTTTATAAAAATGCTAGCTGCACTAAGTTAAATGCATTAAGCTGAAGACATCTTTTAGTTACTTTGTTTACTTAACTTATTGTAATATAATGCCAATATTAGTTATTTATGTGCATTGCAGGTCATGGTTTAAGATTAGTAAACTAAAGAAGTGTTAAGGTCTAGTGTTTTTTTTAACTGTAAATTCATGGCTAATGTCTTTGAAGTCCATCCTGGTTTAACTGCAGAATTTCACATAGATGCATTGTCCTTGTTAGTTGGCTGATGAAGGCTTTTGTTGGCAATTAAATTTGTAGCCTGTGTATTCCATTTCAAGAGTGTAGTCCATCAACAGACAAAGGCAGAGATCAATGAGGTATATTGCAGTTCAACCGGCAGGACATTTCGGTAAGGTTCGGTGGTGTCCATCTTAAATCCAATGTTCAGGTAGTGGCATATGAAGTATCATATGAAGAATTTATATATATATATATATATATATATATATAACCCATGCACGATCTGTTGAGACCTTCTCAACATTCAAAAAACAGCTGAAGACACACACACACACACACACACACACACACACACATATATATATAGATCGTGCGCGGGTTGGACATGCATTCCACCACTGAGGAACAGAGAATGTGAATGATTGACTTTGTGCCTCGTTGCAATGGTGCCTCCAAGTGTCGCTCATTCTTTCATCGCAGGGAGTGAGAGGGGACATAGACTTGGAGCAGGAGTTGAAGGAAGAGCATGCTGTTCCATCAGCTGTCCTAAATGCCTAAGTTAACCCTCTAGAGTCGACGGACGCGCCGGCGTGTCCTGTTGGATATTTTCGTCATTACAGCGGAAACAACTTAAAATACTCCGTTATTTTTGGGCATACAGATAAGTGTAAGATATCAGTAGAGACTATAAAGGGTCTACTTGTATCTGTGTGCACTCACAATAACAACAAAACCTTTGTCTCTGTCTCCACAAGCATATTTCTGAAACACGTCAAAAAAATTACTGAAACTCCGCGAATACTTATCACACAAACATGAAACATATGTCTAAAGAAAGCTTAAAATGTCTACTTTTAAATAAAAGAATTCAAATTTAAAACAAATATTCTCCTGCAATGTAATCTGTATGAAACAAAGCGATGTACATTTTTTACTGGTTCATCTAATTATCTCTAATGTGATCACACCCACCAGCAGAGTGCGCCATTCATACGCTAATGTGATGAGAGGATCAAATCAAATGGTAAACGCCCCCGACTGTGCCTTGAAAACATATAGTACTTTCACTTATCTGCACGTTTAAATGACAGCACGATACACAAGTGAGATAGCTCCTGGATAGTGACGAAGCGTTAACATTTTCCTCAGAAGAAGAGCGGGACTCCGATGAACGTTTGTATTTTGAAGAGAGACTTGATCCAGCCGAGGATACAATTTCGGACGAGTAAGTCATTTAGTTTTCATTAGTTGACATGCTATTTTATATAAACATGTACATGTTTTACTAGTGGGACTGTTTCCAGACTTGCCAGCCAGGATTCAGAGTATTGAAATTTGAAAGCAAGTTTTAGTTACATTTAAATGCTGTTTCGGCTAAAGTAGGTATTTAAATTGTATGATATCAAATTATATGAATGTTTAGAATATATTTTATCTAGTGTTTATGCTGCCTCATTATTATCAACAGTGCTTGCAAATATGTGTTCAGGTGTAAATGAGTAAAATGCACTTTAAATATGCCCATATTAGAAAATCGCCATCTTATAATGATTTCTGAAGGATCATTTGACACTGAAGAGTGCAGTAATGATGCTGAAAATTCAGCTTTGATGAAAACGGTTCTTTTAAATTGTAAAAAGAGTTCACTCAATGTTTTTACATTATTTTGGATAAAATAAATACATTCTTGATGAGCAGAAGAGACTTCTTCTAAAACTTTTATATACGGTAGTGTAGGTATAAAACTAAGTAAAGTCTTTATGTAAAGAAAATGTATAGTCAGATTGCTTCTTTTAACTTAAAACTTGATTTTGATCATTAAGTCTTCTCACATTTGTTCTCTTTCTGTCACATTCCTCAGTGATAGGCCCAGGGGAGGGGTCTTTTGTCTTCTCAGGTGTGAATTACAATCCATATTCAAGATAGTTCACCCCTCCTTGCATATGACCTTAATAACACTAAAAGTGTCTTCCATCCATCCATCCATCCATCTTCAACCGCTTATCGGAAGTCGGGTCACGGGGGCAGCTGCTCCAGCAGGGGGCCCCAAACTTCCCTATCCCGAGCCACATTAACCAACTCTGACTGGGGGACCCCGAGGCGTTCCCAGGCCAGTGTGGAGATGTAATCTCTCCACCTAGTCCTGGGTCTTCCCCGAGGCCTCCTCCCAGCTGGACGTGCCTGAAACACCTCCCTAGGGAGGTGGCCAGGGGGCATCCTTACCAGATGCCCAAACCACCTCAACTGACTCTTTTCAACGCAAAGGAGCAGCGGCTCTACTCCGAGCTCCTCACGGATGACTGAGCTCCTCACCCTATATCTAAGGGAGAAGCCCGCCACCCTTCTGAGGAAGCCCATTTCGGCCGCTTGTACTCGCGACCTAGTTCTTTCGGTCATGACCCAACCTTCATGACCATAGGTGAGGGTAGGAACAAAATTGACCAGTAAATCGAGAGCTTTGCCTTCGGCTCAGCTCTCTTTTCAGTGATAACGGTGCGATAGAGCGAGTGCAATACTGCCCCGCTGCCCCGATTCTCCGGCCAACCTCCGCTCCATTGTCCCCTCACTCGTGAACAAGACCCCCAGGTACTTGAACTCCTTCACTTGGGGCAAAACCTCATTCCCTACCTGGAGTACGCACTCCATCGGTTTCCTGCTGAGAACCATGGCCTCAGATTTAGAGGTGCTAATCCTCATCCCAGCTGCTTCACACTCGACTGCCAAGCTGATCCAGTGAGAGCTGAAGGTCACGGACCGATGATGACATGAAGACAACATCATCTGCAAAAAGCAGCGATGAGATCCCCAGCCCACCGAACCAGCACACCTTCCCCACCCGACTACGCCTCGATATCCTGTCCATGAATATCACAAACAGGATTGGTGACAAAGCGCAGCCTTGGCGGAGACCAACCCCACATGGAATGAACTCGACTTTGTGCCGAGGACCCGAACACAGGTCTCGCTTTGGACGTACAGGGATTGGATCGCCCTAAGAAGGATCCCCCACCCCGTACTCCCGCAGCACCTCCCACAGTCTCTCCGGGGGACCCGGTCATACGTCTTCTCCAGATCCACAAAACACATGTAGACCGGATGGGCATACTCCCAGGCCCCTCAAGGATCCTTGCGAGAGTAAAGATCTGGTCCGTCGTTCCACGGCCAGGACGAAAACCGCATTGTTCCTCTTCAATCCGAGGTTCGACAATCGGCCGAACCCTCCTCTCCAGCACCTTGGAGTAAACTTTACCAGGGAGGCTGAGAAGTGTGATACCCCTGTAGTTGGCACACACTCTCTGATCCCCCTTTTTGAAGAGGGGAACCACCACCCCGTTCTGCCACTCCTTAAGCACTGTCCCAGAGGGCGTGTTGGGATTTAGGAGTTCTTCAAAGTGTTCCTTCCACCGCCCAATAACCTCCTCGGTTGAGGTCAACAGCGTCCCATCTTTGCTGTATACAGCTTGAATGGTTCCCGCTTCCCCTCCTAAGGTGGCGGACGGTTTTCCAGAAGCACTTTGGTGCGGACCGAAAGTCCTTCTCCATGGCTTCTCCGAACTTTTCCCACACCCACTGCTTTGCCTCCCTCATGGCCGAGGCCGCAGCCCTTCGGGCCTGTCGGTACCTTGCAACTGCCTCCGGAGACCTCCGGGACAACAAATCCCGGAAGGCCTCTTTCTTCAGTCGGACGGCTTCCCTGACCACCAGTGTCCACCACGGTGTTCGAGGGTTACCACCCCTTGCGGCACCTAAAACCTTGAGGCCGCAGCTTTCCACCGCGGCTTAAGGTGCTGGCTCTCCACCACGATAAGGTGCTGGTTCCCGGAGAGGTAAAAGTGTCTTACAAAGGTTAAATTACTATATTTTTTTGTATGAATGAGTGATCAGGATGGTTTTCGCATCATTTTGTAGCACAAAATCTAGGCTACAAGATCCAGTTCTCAAAAGATCTGTGGACATATGTTTAGTATGTGTTATATGGCCTTATTTCAGTTACTTAAAATGTTAGCATAAACGTTATTTTCTCAAAAATACAAACCTGTACATACATGTTGCTCACATATTATTGTATCCCAGTTTGTGCTGAATACAGTGTAATCAGACTTTAGCCATTAATGTGTTTTTAAGCAACTGAAAAAAGCACAAATGTCAAGGCATGCCAAAACTTCTCCAAGGCCCAAAACACCCTCAGAATTCCAGAGGGTTAAATACTGGAATTTGATGCAGGCAGCTACAGGTAGACAGTGTAATGAGATCAAGATGTGAGTGGCATTCGGAACCAACTGTAGTGGCTAAATTGTGCTACTGGGGAGGCCGGCCAGCAGAGCATTGCAGTAAACAAGTCTTGATATGACAAGAGCTTGGACCAGGAGCAGCGTAGCATATTCAGACAGGAAATGTCGGATTTTCCTGACGTTGTAAAGTGCATACTGCACCTGGAAGACAGTTTAGTTGGTCATCAAACAACACTACCAGGTTTATGGCTGTCCTGGTTGGTGTTAGGATTGTACAACCAAGATGAATTTTGAGGTTGTGTTCAACAGATGGGTTGGCTGGTCAAAATGTAAACAGTCATGAACACATCTTGCCCACACTGTATAAGCCGGTAGGAAGCGGTACAACATGATCACACTGGAAGTTGGCATGTTGAGAGTTCCAGTTCCCCAGGGTCGGCCACATTATGCCGAATCACTGACAAGTGCCATCTCAATTCAAACATTTTTTGCATCAGCTCAAGCTTGTTTACCTCCCATTGTGGCATGACCGTAATTGTGTTGCATCAGCAGCATGGGAGACTCAGGTTCGGATCCCGTGTTGAAACCAGGAAGTTTGCATAATCTGTGATGATCGTGATTCAGTTGCATTTTTACCTCTATCATTACATTTTGACTCCACTGATGGTTAGTTTTGGGATTGGGGGTAGACTTTATAAAATATGCAAATATTTTTTCTTCACTATATTACATCCTGTACAGTTAAAAACAACTTGCTTCACAACTCGCTTTAGTGGACATTTCACCTGGAAAATGGAGCTCACACGTGTCCATACACAAAACAACACCTTCCGCTTTTGTAACTGGGGACATTTCGGTAAATACAGACCAATTTTAGCTAAAGAAAAGTCAACCTACTCTTTCTGATTTTACTGTGAGATAAGTCTGGCCGGTGAAGGTGTTTACATGCAACCTGAAATCGGGGTAGGTAAAAATCTACTTGTGCTAATAATTTTTTTATCAAACCATTTAATGATCCATTAATGATCTTACCTGTAAAAGGAAAATAATTTAAGGCTTTTACAATACCTTATACATTTTCAGATTATTAAGCACAGTTTAATAATGTGCATGTAAACACACTTATAGTCCTACCAAAAAAGCATAATAATGGAACATCTAAACATCTTAAGGATGTTAAGATATTTTCATTAGAAAAGAAGAATTTATTTTTTCAGAGTACTTCATTGTTGTACAATTATCCTTTCTGATCCATGGTTTATAGTATTATGTGTGTAAAATGGATCATTATTGTTTGAAATTGAATTATAGTATTGATTTATGCCCTCTGTCATTGCTCGGTCCATCTCTTTCTGCTGTTTTGTGTTATGATGTCGCTCTGCACTCACTCTCTTGCGTTTCATTGTCTCTGTTTTGTTGCACCCCACAATCATGCAGCACCTGTTGGACGACAGGAGAACAAAGGTTTGTTGTCATGTTCGCCACCGCAAGCGTGTGTAGAACATGGTATCGCACGACCAATGTGAAGTGTGTCTCTGATCTTTACACTGATCCAGATTGTCCACTAACTTTGTGTGTTGTTCCGAGTTATTAGGGGTGCACAGTACGTACAGTTGAAGTCAGAAGTGTACATACACTTAAGTTGAAGTCATTAAAACTATTTTTGAACCACTCCACAGATTTAATATTAGTCATTTAGGACATCTACTTTGTGCATTCAGAAGTTGTTTACAGACAGATTGTTTCTATTTTACAGACAGATTGTTTCTATTTTAATTAACTATATCACAATTCAAGTGGGTCTGAAGTTTGCATACACTTTTACATGTTAACTGTGCCGTTTAGCAGCTTGGAAAATTCCAGAAAATCATGTCAATACTTTAGACAATTAGCTTCTGAAAGGCTAATTGGAGTCAATTGGAGGCATACCTGTGGATGTATTTTAAGGCCTACCTTCAAACTCAGTGCCTCTTTGCTTGACATCATGGGAAAATCAAAAGAAATCATCCAAGGCCGCAGAAAAAGAATTTGTGGACCTCCACAAGTCTGGTTCATCCATGGGAGCAATTTCCAAACACCTGAAGGTACTACGCTCATCTGTACAAACAGTAGGATTCAAGTATAAACACCATGGGACCATGCAGCGATCATACCGCTCAGGAAGGAGATGCATTCTGTCACGTAGAGATGAACGTAGTTTGGTGCAAAAAGGGCAAATCAATCCCAGAACAACAGCAAAGGACCTTGTGATGATGCTGGAGGAAACAGGTAGACAAGTATCTCTATCCACAGTAAAATGAGTCCTATATCAAAATAACCTTAAAGGCTGCTCGGCAAAGAAGAAGCCACTGCTCCAAAACTGCCATAAAAAAGCCAGACTACAGTTTGCAAGTGCACATGGAGACAAATGTCTTACTTTTTGGAGAAATATCCTCCGATCTGATGAAACAAATATTGAACTGTTTGGCCAAAATGACCATCGTTATGTCTGGAGGAAAAAGGATGTGGCTTGCAAGCCGAAGAACAACATCCCAACCGTATGGGTGGTATGGGGGTGGGAACATCATGTTGTGGCTGTGCTTTGCTGCAGGAGGGACTGGTGCACTTCACAAAATAGACGGCATCATGGGAAAGGACAATTTTGTGGATGAATTAAAGCAACATCTCAAGACATCAACCCCAAGCATACCACCAAAGTTGTGGCAAAATGGCTTAAGGACAACAAAGTCAAGGTATTGGAGTGGCCATCACAAAGCCCGAACCTCAGTCCGATAGAAAATTTGTGGGCAGAACTGAAAAAACATGTGCGAGCAAGGAGGCCTACAAACCTGACCAGTTCTGGCTGGAGGAATGGTCCAAAATTCCAGCAACTTACCGTAAGAAGCTTGTGGAAGGCTACCTAAAATGTTTGACACAAGTTAAACAGGCAATGCTACCAAATACTAACAAAGTGTAGGTAAACTTATGACCCACTGGGAATTTGATAAAAGAAATAAAAGCTGAAATAAATCATTCTCGCTACTATTATTCTGACATTTCACATTCTAAAAATAAAGTAGTGCTCCTAACTGACCTAAAAAAAGGAATGTTTTCTACGATTAAATGTCAGGAATCGTGAAATCACATGTAAACTTCTGACTTCAACTGTATATATTGCATATACTGTATATACTAATAACAGCCTTTTTTTTAATTATTGGGATTTGTCTGATTAGTACAGATTTTAGAGGTAGATAATATCGGAGACTATTTTACTATATAATCTTTTCTATACCTTTTATATGCCAGGCCTCATGTTAAATAGTAACTAAACAGTTATCAATCTTTTCTACTCTACATTAGGACTGAAACGATTAGTCAACGTCATCGACAACGTTGACGATAAAAGATTTTCAACAAAAAGTTTAGGTGTCAAATAGTAGTTTCATCTCATTTAACGTAAAATGAGATCATATGAAACTAATGATGACGTGAGAGAGGAGCACAGCAGCTCACGTCTGACGGAGAGGAAGAAAATGCATGTCCAGATGCACTCTAAACATTCCAAACAGCTTCAGATGATGTAGATCACAAAATAAAACGGAATTATAATGGAAAAATGCAAAATAAGGTAATTCAGTAGCACTGTCATCGTGAAATAAAGCAGAGCCTTATCTGGCATTCCACTTAAGCAAAACATGCATGTCAGAGCATCTAAAAAGAAAACAACCTGGCATTATATCTTTAATGCATCCTCATTAAAGTCAAATCATAAGGAAGTGAATCATAAACAAACTATAAAAATGGCATCTCTCTGTGCCGTCAGCGCCACGTCAATGAGTTGTGTGAAGGGGGAGAGATTGAAACTGCAACGACTTGATGTGAGAGAATGCATCCTATTTCAAATGAATAGAAAATTAATTGTGAGGGAACACATACTATTGAAAGGGAATGATCAACTAATTGTTAAGTATGCAAACTATTTTGTATCGTTTTGAATTTATAATAACAAATTTTGTTAGAGAACGCAAACCTATCGCGAGGGAACACAAAACATATTGTGAGGGAACACAAAACTTATTGTGAAGGAACGCAAAAACAATTGTTAGGGAATGCAAAACTTATTGTGAGGGAACGCAAAACTTCATGTGAGGGAATGCAAAACTAATTGTGAGGGAACGCACAACTTAATGTGTGGGAACAAAACATTTTATTGATAGGGAACGCAAAAGTTAATGTGAGGGAACGCAAAACAAATTTTGAGGGAACACAAACCTTGAATGCTAAATTAATGTGAGGGAACACAAAACCAATTGTGAGGGAATGAAAAACATAATGAAGGGGAGCGCAAAATTGAATGGGAGGTAACGCAAACGATTGTGAGGGGACACAAACTACTGTGAGGGAATGCAAAACTTACTGTGAGGAAAAGATAACTAAGAGATCGCAGAACTTATTGTGAGGGAAAGCAAAACTTATTGTGAGGAAATGCAAACTATTGTGAGCTTTAATGCAAAACTTTATGAGGGAAAGCAAACTATTGTGGAGGAATGCAAAACTATTTCAGAAAATAATTCCCTGCCTCTCTTATAGGGGGCTCCATAGTTTATAAAAATAATTATTGCTTATCAGTCAAAAATCTATCAGTGCATCCCTACTAGCTACTGATCTGAGATCTAAATTGCAATATAAAAAATTATATTTGAATGGATCAGGTCATTATTTAAGGACAAACTCAATGTGTAACCTATTCCCTCGCCTATTGTACTCTATGTTCCTTCAAGATAAGTTAAGAGAGTAGTAGCCTACCCTTAAATAACTGTTTTTTCCTGATTTTTAATCTTGAGCAATAGCATGCTTGTGATATTCAACTGATTCAGTCCTTCAGCTGGAATTCTGTGTTCTGTTTGTGATAGCACACGGAAGTGTAGTGATCTAAATTTCGAGTGACGGGTGTGGGATATAAGATCCAGTTTCACTTAGTGTATATCGGCCCATATACTCTCTAATTCTGTCAAAAGCACTGTATCTTGTGACTATTTCTAGCACTGTCATTCTCTGTTAGTGTTTCCTCAAGAGAAATAGATGTGGTGCAACCTTATCCTTTCCTGACTGTATCCTCTCCTAGAATACACTTCACTGTGGTTTCCAACTGTATTGTGTTCATTTGGATTTGTTTAAAGCAACTATTTTTTTCTTAATTGGGCAACTTTGTTATGCTATGTCCATTTTGGTTTTCTCACATCATGATCTTGTCTAATTAGTCAGTATGTTAACTCACTTAACGCATAATTTAACAATTAATTTAATTACACATCAGTGCCAATCAAATTACTTTTCCTCCATTTTTAAAAAATGAACCAATTCAGTTGTAACACCATTTTTCAACCAGGTACGAAGAGACAATACAACGAGCGATATATCGTAAATCTGTATCAGATACATCTTCATGCACATTTAAAGATACGGCTGAAATAATATGAGTAAGATATGCGATTCCAAATTAAGCCCACAGACAATTTTTTAAAGAGTAGTTAAAGATGAAATTTCTGCCATTATTCATACACATTCATGTCGTTCCAAACACATATGACTTTTTTTCTTCTTAAAGTGAGAAGTTTATGCAGAATGTCCTGGGTAACTTTTCCATACAATGAAAGTTATTGGAGACAGACTCAAGCTCCAAAATTGGCAAAATAGCAACATGAAAGTATCATAAATGTTTCGCACAGTAACATTATTTGGCGCTGGAAATTTGTCACGTCGCACCTGGTTAAGACAAGATATTATATGTTTATACATCAGAAGATCACAGTGGGGTCTACATGAGCTTTTTCCAGATCTTCTAACCTGATTTCCCAATCTCAAAAAAACATGTTCTGAATGGGTCTGGTTGAGGACACTTTGATATTGCACCAATGAGTTCCTAAAGCCTATCATTTCACGTCTGCTTTCGTTCCCCTTTGCAGCACCTCCAGTTGAACATTCAGGCCCTGCAGGATGAGTTGCGGACACAACGTGACCTAAACCATCTCCTCCAGCAGGAGAGTGGCTCGCGGTCAAGCGGTGGCGAGCACTTCACCACCATCGAGCTGACCGAAGAGAACTTCCGCAGGCTCCAAGCTGAACACGACCGGCAGGCCAAGGAGCTCTTTCTCCTAAGGAAGACTCTAGAGGAAATGGAGCTGAGGATCGAGACACAGAAGCAGACACTGGGAGCCAGAGACGAGTCCATTAAGAAGCTGTTGGAGATGCTACAAAGTAAAGGGCTGCCCCCAGCTTCAGGGAGAGCATTGGATGAGGAAGAACATGAGCGAGCCAGACGTATTGCTGAGGCTGAAGCTCAGCTCGGCCATCTAGAGGTCATATTAGACCAGAAAGAGAAGGAGAACATCCATATAAGAGAGGTATTGTGATTTACAGAATCTTTCCAGCTTAATTCATTTTATCACTTAAAACACTTTTACCAAATAACGAACTATCACCATTTTAACTTAAAAAATACATATGAATCCAAATTTGGAAGAAAGCATCTGCTAAATGACTAATTAGTAGGGCTTTCAAGCAATTCATTTTTTTTATTAATTACATGGCAAATAATTAATCGAATTAATCACATATCAATATATACTAAGAAAGTCCCACAAATAAAGAATTAAATATAAATAATGCATAACAATTTAAATAATTACTGATATATATATATATATATATATATATATATATATATATATACACACACACATATATATATATATATATATATACACGCATATACACTCACCTAAAGGATTAATAGGAACACCTGTTCAATTTCTCATTAATGCAATTATCTAATCAGCCAATCACATGGCAGTTGCTTCAATGCATTTAGGGGTGTGGTCCTGGTCAAGACAATCTCCTGAACTCCAAACTGAATGTCAGAATGGGAAAGAAAGGTGATTTAAGCAATTTTGAGCGTGGCATGGTTGTTGGTGCCAGACGGGCCGGTCTGAGTATTTCACAATCTGCTCAGTTACTGGGATTTTCACGCACAACCATTTCTAGGGTTTACAAAGAATGGTGTGAAAAGGAAAAACATCCAGTATGCGGCAGTCCTGTGGGCAAAAATGCCTTGTTGATGCTAGAGGTCAGAGGAGAATGGGCCGACTGATTCAAGCTGATAGAAGAGCAACTTTGCCTGAAATAACCACTCGTTACAACCGAGGTATGCAGCAAAGCATTTGTGAAGCCACAAAATGCACAACCTTGAGGCGGATGGGCTACAACAGCAGAAGACCCCACCGGGTACCACTCATCTCCACTACAAATAGGAAAAAGAGGCTACAATTTGCAAGAGCTCACCAAAATTGGACAGTTGAAGACTGGAAAAATGTTGCCTGGTCTGATGAGTCTCGATTTCTGTTGAAACATTCAGATGGTAGAGTCAGAATTTGGCGTAAACAGAATGAGAACATGGATCCATCATGCCTTGTTACCACTGTGCAGGCTGCTGGTGGTGGTGTAATGGTGTGGGGGATGTTTTCTTGGCACACTTTAGGCCCATCGTTTAAATGCCACGGCCTACCTGAGCATTGTTTCTGACCATGTCCATCCCTTTATGGCCACCATGTACCCATCCTCTGATGGCTACTTCCAGCAGGATAATGCACCATGTCACAAAGCTCGAATCATTTCAAATTGGTTTCTTGAACATGACAATGAGTTCACTGTACTAAAATAGCCCCCACAGTCACCAGATCTCAACCCAATAGAGCATCTTTGGGATGTGGTGGAACGGGAGCTTCGTGCCCTGGATGTGCATCCCACAACTCTCCATCAACTGCAAGATCCTATCCTATCAATATGGGCCAACATTTCTAAAGAATGCTTTCAGCACCTTGTTGAATCAATGCCACGTAGAATTAAGGCAGCTCTGAAGGCGAAGGGGGGTCAAACACAGTATTAGTATGGTGTTCCTAATAATCCTTTAGGTGAGTGTATATACATATACACATATACACATATACACACATAAAAAAAATTGTAAGAAAAAGTTTAGGTAAATTGTGTCATTTTTAACACGTTATTGTTTTATATAAATAACCACACTAAATGAATGCCTTAAATCAACTGCCCTACTAATTAGCTATAATTCAACTTTAGTTAAAGTTTTCAGGGTGTTGGTAATGTTCTTATGTTCTTATCCAGCAGCTGTAGGCTTAGATTTTTTTTATAGTTAAAGGAGTATTATAGTCATTAAAAAAAACTATGTATACGAGCATTTACTGATCTTCAGTTGCTGGCCACGAAACAGTAAAATCAGTAATTCAAGTACAGTCGTCATTTAACAGACTGGGGTTTGGTGTTTTGCTGTGGTAATAGTCAGATAGATAGTCAAATGATGAACTAAAATAATAACTGCAGATTGTCTTTGAGTCATCTGAACCCAAGAATAAAATGTGAGGAGAACTGCCCCAACAACCCAGAGAACTCCTCCATTAAACTTTGAGGTACTCAGCCTTTCAAAGAGAATAATTAGATGCAATTATAATAATACCTAAGTAAAAAAAAAGATACTACAGAATAGCTCAGCATGACTTTCATAAGTAGGATGTATCATTGCTCTCTGATTTATGGTTTGATTCAGGGATTGTTTAAGGACTATGATTGTGTTTTGTGGACTATGAAGTGGATTTTAAACTCACACTCTAAAATCTAAGACTGTCTATTTAACACATTAATTTACTGCAATTAATTATATTAGAAATCAGAGTATTAAAAATAATGCAAATAACCACGTGATGTGCATAAATTCCATATTTTAAGGAATTCACTGTAGCAATTCAAGCTTGCAAAGTTGCAGTCAGCAGGGGGCAGTCAATGCAGCTTCAGCTATACTGGCACACATACCAAGAAATGCCAACACAAAATGAGGAAGCTCGCACAGCAGGGCCCTTTCTTGCATTAAAATTACAGCTGGACAAGAGATGTCAATTTTCAGACATTTTCATAATCAACTATTGTGGAAATTAATGATCAATTAATAGAATAATCGTTAACACCGCAAATTGCACATGGAGGACTCCACATAATATGCACTTGTAGCCTATTGTTTGAATATAATTCAAATTAATACACTTGAGAAATCCAAGTATTGCCATTTTCTTCTCACAATATTCTTAGTTCAGTGAATTTTAATGCATTTTGGATATTTTTAGTGTATATTTATGAATTGTTTAATTACTGTAAATAAATTACTGTTAATAATAATTGTATTGAAGATACATATTTGAGTTTATTAAAACTTCACATTGTGGATCATGGGATATATCAGACCTTCTGGATCCATGTCTGTGTGGTTTTTATTCTGTGTTAGGGACAAGACGTGACTTGCAGTGTGCAAGCGGCAGTGCACCCTCTAGTGGCGGTCGACTATATACAGTATTTTCAATGTCTGCAGGCATCATGATTACTGAACTCATTTGCTCGAAAGTTGATTAATCAATTATCTATTAGCTTAATTGATCAAATTATTAATGACAATTAATTGATCATTGATTAATCATTAACATCCCTAAGCTGGACAGAGCACAAAACAGAACGCAGGGGTCTCGAGATTAATTTTTCAAATGTTTCAAACAATGTTTAATTTGATACAACATCCTAAAATGTGATGTCAAATAGACCTTATTTACAGCAGCGGCATATTATTTTATTACCCCCCTCTTTTTTTTCTTCCAATTTGGAATGTCCAATTCCCAATGTATACATTAAGTCCTTGTGATGGCGTAGTGACTCACCTCAGTGTGGGTGGCAGAGGATGGATTCCAGCTGCCTCCGCATCTGAGAACATCTATTCAAGCATTCAAGCCACCCACCGCAGCAACCACGCCCAACTCACCACGCACCCCACCGAGAGCAAACCACCTTATAGCGATCACGAGGAGGTTATCCCGTGTGACTCTACCCTCCCTAGCAACCGGGTCAATTTGGTTGCTTAGGAGACTTGGCTGGAGTCACTCAGCATGCCCTGGAATTCAAACCGGGGTGGTACCACTGAGCTACCCGGGTGGTACCACTGAGCTACCCGGGTCCCCACATTTGATTTTTGACATGAATGAAATTTAGGCTGTGAGGGATAGACTTACAGTCTCTTCAATGGCATTTGTATAAATCTGTTTAAAGCTACTAGGTCACATTTCTTTTTCCATAATTTATGTTTTTTTTTTATGATCTGGAAGAATTTAAACGACCATTAAACCATTAATGAGACAATACTTCTATCCATCACAGCCTTGTTTTCATTCCCATAAAAATGTCAGTATGGCGTTTAATTGCATTTAATTAAATTATTTAATTGACTGATCATTAAGTTGATTATATTCTTGAATTATTCCAGGAGCTCCATCGGCGAAACCAGCATCACCCAGACCCAGGCAAAACTAAAGCGCTTCAAACTATCATAGAGATGAAGGTATCTATCTGTTTGTCTGTCATCTTTCTTTATGCATTGTTTACTTTACTATTTGTGTATTTTTAATGAATTTACTGTTAATAGACATCATAATGCATTATAAAAGACATGCTGTGGTTACACAGGAAGAACAATAAGCCAAAGACAGATTTACTAAAAAGCAAACAGAATATGAAACCAATAGATTTACAAGAGACCAACAGAGAGACAAGAGAAGTCTTTGATGGCAGAGCCACTGCAGTAGGCTCCTTAATGGTAGAATGGAGCAGTAAGTGGGTTTGTGTGTTAGTTCAGAGGCAACTCCTGCCAACAGAAGCATTACACATGACTCTAAAAATAATACATGACCTCATGCATGGCATGCACACACCTCACGGGTCCTCTCTGATTGGAGCTAATTTTTACCCAGAGTTCATCTCTGCTGCCATGTGGCCTAAAAGCAAAATCAACTCTAAAGTGCCATGCACATTGTATCTTGTCAATTGGGGCACATTCATTCAAGTTGTACATTTTTCTTTAAACTAAACTGATGTCTCACCTAAAGATCTTTCTTTCCGCCTGTGCTTTTCAATTCCACCTGTACTGTGATGGTTTCCATAGTGCCTATAACCTTTAGCATCACTGGTAGTGTTCTCTCACCCTATTGGCCAAGCTGGGATGCTGATTCTGGTGTCATAGGAACAGGTGGAGTTGTTTACAACACAGAGGGCACGAATGCAAGCGTGGGAGAGGATGACAGAGAAAGAGAGATATATGAGCTGTTTGCTTATGCGTTGAAGATGGCTATTATATTGCTTAGAGCCGCAAGGTATAATATTACATCCTATACGTTAGCCAAATAAATAGCACTTGCGGTCAGTATTGCACATTTAAACATCCTGTTCTTAGTCTTAAAACATTAATGATATTGTTACGCTGAGTAGATGGAGACGACGAGGGGCAAGGATCTAAATGCAGTACGTATTTATTTAAAGTAAAACAGACTGAACAGTAACAAACCAAACATCCACGATGGGAAAAATAAACAAAAAAGCACGAAGACGTCAAGGGACCACGAACGGGGAGAACAGGTGGAAAGGCGAAGAACAAACATCCATAAACATCAACAACGATTGACAATGACTGAACAAAGAACCAGGGTTTAAATACAGCAAGGAACAAACAAGCGAATGAGGGACACCTGGAAGAAACAATCAAGGGAACACCAATCATAATAACAAACTACAAAAGACTACAAAAACCAAACAGGAACCAGGAAACAGGGGCTAAACTAAACTTCAACATAAGAGCACAACAACAAAAGACACCAATGAACATGACCGAAACCAAACAGGAAACAGGAACCAGGAAACAGGGACTAAACTGAACTTCAACATAAAAGCACGAAGACAAAAGACACCAATGAACATGACAGAAAACAAACAGGAAACAGGAACCAGGAAACAGGGACTAAACTGAACTTCAACATAAAAGCACGAAGACAAAAGACGCCAGTGAACATGACAGAAACCAAACAGGAAACAGGAACCAGGAAACAGGGACTAAACTGAACTTCAACATAAAAGCACGAAGACAAAAGACACCAATGAACATGACAGATATGCTCGCGCTTTAATTTTTTTATTATTTTCCAATTTGAATACCTAAAAAGTTTTTCTTGAGAAGCAAAAATATTGTTTTATGGACATTTAGATATCTTTACTGGTAAAACCCCCCAAAAAGTACTTATACAAATAAAAAATATTTTATTGATGTCTGTGAAAACAAAAAGACAGAAAGAGATAGCCAATGGGAAGGGTGGTTTAACAGAGAGCACACATGAGAAAAAACAGCAAACATTCTTTTATATCTGAATGGGAGATGGACCATATGCCAAAGACGTTGTATTATTTATTTAAGAAGCTGCAAAGCTGCAACTCTCAGCCTTGCAGTCCACAGGCTGTTTGGAAGCACGCATGCTGCTCTCTCCTTCCTTGAACATCTCTCTGCTGTGCTGGATGTGTGCTCAGTACTACCAAATGGTGATTACATGCTGATCCAATAGCATGAGAGAGACAGATTCAGTTTTGGCTATGCAGCATACTGCAGTTACTCAAGCGCATTGCTGCAAGACATTCGTCCTTTCTTTTTGGTTGTGTCTGTCTGTTGGGAATTTAGTTTGACATGCTTCAATCTTTAGTACCCACCCCAAGTTATTCTAGCTTAATATGATGGAGTACAGCTAAATTGTTTATCCAGGACAACAAAATCGCTTCCCTGGAAGGTAGCATTCGGGACCTGGAAGACGAGATTCAGATGTTGAAGGCAAATGGATTGCTGAACACAGAGGACCGCGAGGAGGAGATCAAACAGATGGAGGTCTACAAGAATCACTCCAAGTTCATGAAGTCCAAGGTAAAGTTCATCTTTAGCGAATTAAAAACTGTACGGTTATTGGTAGTGTATCTTAAGTTATCGTTTAGGCCAATATTGGAAGCAGATATTATCATATTTAAAAACCTGATGTAATTTAAAGCATATGTTTTCACTTGGTGTAAATTCATATTTCTTTGTTTAAAACAGGCAAAATAGCATAGATTTATATTATCGGAAAAAAAATTATATCGGCGATTGGTTTCCGCTTAAAACTCTGATATCAGTGCATTGCTAGGTTAATTAGTAATTTGATCGTCTATAAATGCTTTTCTTTCACATACTGTATAAACTATTTTTAGTATAACTGAGCACAAGACATCCTGTCTCATCGATTGGTAATGATAGGTTTGCTAGTACCAGAGTAGTACCAGAAGCAGTACTATTAAAATATGATCTGTGTAACAATTTTTCACAGCTGTGCTGACAGTGTTTCCTGTCAAAGCACATCAAAATCCTGTTTGATTTTGATGTAGTAGCAGTTAATTTTCATTTTTTACCCTGCTAACTAAATCCCAATCTGCATAAAAAGTACTACAACATTGGCAGAAAAAAGAAAATACGTGAGACATAAGTCAGACATAAGTCAATATGCAAACATTGTAACATATTTTGCAAGATTTCTCTGCACGTGCGTGTGGGTATTTCCATGTGTGTGTGAGATGTCTTTACTGTATCTTACATGCTCGTGAGTCAGCTGGGGGGTTTTGTTGTGTTATTTATAAACTCATATAATCAATAATAGATATGGCTAATGTATGTATATTAAATGGGGATTGCGTTCCGAAATGTATCTTTTATGCAAGGAGAGTACAGATGTAGTGTACTCCCATACTGGTTTCAGTTTGACTATGTTTTGTTGTCTTTACACTCTGAGGACTTTTAACATTTTATTTGTTTAATTTCTGCTTGACTACATCACTAAATGGAAATACAAAATAATTTAGATTTTTAAACAGGTTTCCTAAGCACTCACCTTGTCTTCCGTTGCTTAGGTAAACAGACTGTCCCGCCCCAAATTCACAACATTGGTTGAGCCAGTGATGGTGTGTCGGGCTTTTGGGATGTTTTGGATAGAGCCACAGAGCCATAGTGTTCCACTTTTAGGAGGAAATCAACCTACAAATGGCTTAATTGCAGATTTATATTTATTTATTTATTTATTTTGTCTCTTTATATTAAGCTGGAATATGAGAAAGTATTTTAACATCACAAAAGATACACACTTCAGATTTAAACTGCCAATGATTTTATCAAAATCAATAAAACAATACATTCAAATAATAGAAAACACTCTGACTCTCTCCTTCACTATGCCTTTTTTTTTCTTTCTTGATATCTTTCAGATTGACCAAATAAAGCAGGAGCTCTCGAAAAAAGAGTCTGAGCTTTTGGCTCTGCAAACAAAGCTGGAAACTTTGAACAACCAGAATTCAGACTGCAAACAGCATATCGAAGTGCTTAAAGAGTCACTTACTGCCAAAGAGCAACGTGCTGCCATCCTACAAACAGAGGTGACATTATCTATCTGTCTGTTTGTTCATCTGTGTCAGTGGCGATTGCTTGAAGACAATATGGGAAGCACGACTTCCAAAAAAATTTTATTGCACAATGACCTGTTTATCAAGTTGCATAAAAACTCTGTATAATTCAGATAATTATTGTCCCAGTTCAATATTTAAAGGAATATTCTGGGTTTATTACAAGTTAAGCTCAATTGCCAACATTTGTGGCATAATGTTGATTACAACAAAAATGTATTTAGACTCGTCCCTCATTTTCTTAAAAAAAAAAAGCACAAATCGGACCTGGGTAGCTCAGCGAGTATTGACACTGACTACCACCCTTGGAGTCGCGAGTTCGAATCCAGAGCATATGCTGTGTGACATCAGCCAGGTCTCCTAAGCTACCAAATGTGGAGGCAACTGAGATTCGTCCTACATGTGAAAAAGTGGCAAATTTGCAGAAAAATTGCTGCAAGTTTGTGGCTTGTTTATATTTTTGTAAGGGCTTCCATTGTAAGCGCCTCACTGTAACCATGATTTTTTTTCTATTATTTAAAGAAAAGGATGGGTGAGTCAAAATTACTTTTTGTGGTAATCAATATTCCACAAATGCTGTCGATTGAGCCTAATTTGTATTGAACCCGGAATATTCCTTTAAAGTAACAAAAGTTACCTTACAGAATACAACACTTTTGCAATGATTTTATCTGCATGATTACATCCGTCGGAGTTCGCGGATGCACGGCCCATAGAACTCCATTTAAGTTGTACTTCAACAGGAGTCTAAGGCAGAGGCATGTCCCATTGGAGCAAAATATCAATGTTCACTGGACAAGAGGCTCTAAATGCATGATTTTGGGGACCGCCCGGACACCATGCATCTCTGGGGGTCTATTGGAATTGCATGAGCGCTATTTGCATGAGTGAAATTATCTGATTTTTTATTGGAAAATGTATTTCTATCCCGCCTGGAAGCCTGGATTCTTTATTTGATGATTGGTCGAGCTCTCAAATGGGCTGAACCACATAACAAACATCCAATCATTGAAACGGTGATGTACGTGAGTGACTGCATTTCAGATTAAAACACAAACACTGTCATTCAGTAGGTGCAGAGTGATCAGTAAGTTAAAACGTAATTAAAAATAAGTCACTTTTTCCCTACTGTTTTATTAAAACATTTTAATATGAAAAATTTCACTTGCTCATGAATTTTTGAGAGATGTTGCAAACAAATTGGTTAATCCGAGTCTTTAATTAATTGAAATAGATGGGTTTGATTTATCTTTTCAAAAGGGATTTGTTTTGGACATTCTTATTCACTTCATAGTTGTGTACAATGAATTGATTGATTTTATTTTTCAGTCATTAAAATGTTGGCATGTATTGTTCATGATTAAAAACAATGGTGTTTGTGCTGTGATTGCTCAGGTGGATGCTCTTAGACTGCGTCTGGAGGAGAAGGAGTCGTTCCTTAATAAGAAGACGAAGCAACTGCAAGATTTGACGGAGGAGAAAGGAACACTCGCTGGGGAGATCAGAGATATAAAAGACATGCTAGAAGTTAAGGAACGCAAGATCAACGTCCTACAGAAGAAGGTAAAGGTTAAAGGTTAGAGGTCATGTCATAAGGTCAGTCTGTATGTGGAGAGCTTAAATGTGAGAAAATATTTAGTTAACAACAGCCACTTTTCCATCAAGCCAAACGGTTCTGATCATGATGAGTAATTGGAGTGCAAGTAGCAGATCCACTTAAACACAGTTCAGTAAGATTACAAACCCTTCCCTGCACAGATTTCTCAGGATGGTTAGCTAACCATACTTGAGACAAATAACCATGATGGCAGAACAGCCTTGGTGACGTGACAACTCACAATTGTTTATTTTCATTCCGAACCTGACATTGCAGCACCTTAAAGGGATATTTCACTCTAATCATTTACTCACTCTCGTGCCATCCCAGATGTGTATGACTTTCTTCAGCAGAACACAAATAAAGGTTTTTAGAAGAATATCTCAGCTTTGTAGATCCTTACAATACAAGTGAATGGTGATCAGATAATTGTAGCTCCAAAAATCACATGAAGGAAACATAGAAGTAATCCATATGACTCCACTGGTTAAATCCTTGTCTTCAGAAGCAATAAGATAGGTGTTGTTGAGAAACGGGTAATTTTTTTCTCTATCTGAAAGTGAAAGTTAAAGTGGAGATTTAGTGTAAAAAAGAACTCAGATATTGATATTTTTCTTTCCCACTTATTATATCGCTTCTGAAGACATGTGGATGACTTTTATGTTTCCTTTAATGTGATTTTTGGAGCTACAAAGGTCTGATCACCATTCACTTGCATAAAATCTAAAAATCTTTGTTTGTGTTCTGCTGAAGAAAGAAAGTCATACACATCTGGGATGGCATGAGAGTGAGTAAATGATGAGAGTGAACTATCCTTTTAATAGAAAAAAAAACCGTTATCATGTCAACACGCGGATCAGCATAGAACGGTGCGATTCATCAATGGTAATTGCTCGGCCTGCATATATAGAGCATAAGTCACAAATAAGGTTTCATTTCATTTAGCATTGTTAGGTTAAAAGGAAACCTTTTCATTCCCAGTCTTAACAGATTTCTTTCAACGCAGCCTTTTCATCTTTTCTTTTTCTCTCTCTTATTCTATAACCACATGCTTTACTGGCTTCATCCACTGTTTTCATGTTGTTCAGTCACTGAAAATATCAGAAGAGTCATAAAGCCACAATCTGCTCAAACTCTTTTTAACTTCTGATCTCTTGCTTTGTGTGCTGGTGTGATAGCACATTGATTTTAGTTGATATTTTAAAGTCGAATATAAAAATGCCATAAAGGACCTGATAAAAAATTAGAACTAATCTTTAACTTGAATACAGCTTCCGTTCTTCTTCAAACCCTGTCATGCAGTTCTTATACAATGTCTAATGGTATACTGCATCATTCTTAAAGAAAAGAAAGCATCCAGTCCAAGTGAAAATCTAGCCCATTATCTGACCATACAAAGCGCCCATAAGATGGCTGCCTATACCATTACTGGCCAACCACCATGTTTTACAGTCAGCAGTGGACATTGTGGACTGAAACATCCTCAGGCTTTCTTCAACTCGTTCAAAACATGGTGAAAGATGAACCATCCGACTGTATTAAGGGGCGGTCACACCACCCTTTAATCTTCATGCTCTATTAACTCCCGTTCAAATGTATCCAAACACAGGAGACCGGAAGGAGATTTCGCACTGCTATTTGCTTGCAATGTCCAAAATTATTTTGCATGCTCGAAGCCTAGTGTGATCGGGGCTTTCATCTGTTTTTTACTGTATGGATGTTGGATGTCTGCCCTGTTTTATTTTAAGGTTTGTGAAGCTTGCCATGGACACCAGTGTGAAGTATCCATCAAACCCTGTCAGTAAACTCTTGTGACCATTGTTCATCATTGCCTTTGCAATTTTTTGTTATTTGACATTTGCAGTCGTTGTTTTGATTGTCGACTATTATAAATGTAAAATAATGTGGCTTATTTTGTGACTGATATGACTGTGTCATATTTGTAACTGAGTGATTTGCCTCATGTTGCTTTTAAAACATCTTTTTTTATAGATATAATTAGCAAATAATGTAGTTTCATTCACCTAAATGACTCCCCTTTGCAGCTGCATTTTAATGTATTTTTATTTTTTAGTCATATTTATACTCTTTTTCTGTATGTTTTCTATGATGCTAGCGAAATCAAACTTACAAATGCCGTACTTAAAATGTCTGCACATTAAACACATAGGTAAAAAAAAATATTTGGAAAAAAAACCCATGCACATTTGTTTATATTTTGTGAATATCTCCAGCATATATAAGAGAAGCAGGTCTGAAATCTGGCAAAATAATTAGACACATGGTAAATCTTCACTGTTTTCTCTTCTTTCTCAGATTGAGAATCTTCAAGAGCAGCTGAGGGATAAAGATAAACAGTTGGGTAATCTGAAAGACAGGGTAAAATCTCTCCAGACCGACTCTAGCAACACAGATACTGCCCTCGCCACTCTGGAGGAAGCACTGTCCGAGAAGGTAGACAACCAAAAACAATCTCAAATCACAAATGGAAATAAAAATGCACTAGAATATAAGCTTTACTTCCAGATTTTGGTTTTTGGTGAGGCCCATTTGGATGTTGAATAATGCAAACTGGTATCAAGGCAAACTAAAATGAAACCATTATAAGAATAGTACACCCAAAAGGTCATTTACTCACCCTCATATAGTTTCAAACCTACATGATATATATATATATATTTTTTTTTTTTATGTGGAACACAAAAAGATGTTTCCACCAATATCCTGGTCCGTCTTTTCAATACAAAGGCAGGTGATATTTTAAAGTTTAAAAAAGCACCCAAAATTATTTGTAAAGGGATAAATGGAAAGGAGGAGGTGAGAACCGACTTGACAATATAAATAATAGTTTAATGAAGAACTAAACAAAAAAGACAAACACACAAAGGTGTCGGACAGCTGTCCGTAAATCTCTCTCGCTTTGTAGCTTCCAGTCGGCCTTTATCCCTCTCTGAGGCTTGATTAGCCTGATTAGGGGCCGGGTGTGCAGAATCACGACCCGGCTCTGCCCTCCTCCCTGTCACAGTATTGTAAAAGCAGTCCATGTGGTCTTGCATCATATTCCAAGTCTTATAAAACCATGCTATAGGTTTTGATGGTTTTGATCAAAACAGTGATGTTTTTTTATTTATTTAGCAGAACACAAACTAAGATTTTTAGAAGAGTATCTCAGCTCTGTTGGTCGATTCAATGCAAGTGAATGGTGGCCAGAACTTTGAAGCCCCAAAAAGCACATAAAGGCAGCATAAAGTTAATTCATTCCAATGGCTCCAATGATTAAATCCATGTCTTCAGACACGATATGATAAGTCTAGGTGTGAAACAGATCAATATTTAAGTCCTTTTTTTACTATAAATTCTCCTCCCTGCTCAGTAGCTGGGCCAAGAAGAAGAATGTTAAAGTGAAAGTGATCTTTGTGTCACCCACACCTAAAATATCACTTCTGAAGACATGGATTTAACCACTGGAGTTGTATGGGTTATTTTTCTGCTGCCTTTATTAGCTTTTTGTAGCTTCAAAGTTCTGGCCATCATTCACTTCCATTGTGAGGACCAACAGAGCTGAAATATTCAAAAAAATCTTCATTTGTGTTCTGCAGAAGAAAGTCATAAACATCTGGTATGGCATGAGTGTAAGTCAATTATGTGAGAATTATCATTTTTGGGTAAACTATCTGTTAGAAATAAAAGTCTTCTAAACGATAGCAGTGCCTTTTCTCTCCGTCTTTTATTGAGTCGTGAATGAATCAGTACAAAGCATCCAACGTTGGGGAGCGAATTCAAAGTAGCTCAACTCAGCTCATATAGCGTACAAATATATATTGCAGTATTGGAGGGGAGTTTACAGGACTATCCAATAAGAACAAACATTACCTCATACAGATAACAATTCCATATGGCAAAGGCTCCTTCGAATCCTAAGGATCCTTCGGACCTCTGTCATACACATTCATACAATATACACAAACACACAGAAAGAGAGAAGAGGAGAAAGGAGGGGGCTCCTTACAACTCCAAGTTAATAAACAGATGTTTGATAATGCATACAGAAAGGAATGCAGCAACTCAGCATCTCTCTTGGACAGAGCTGAGATGTAGAAATAACATTTCTATTTCTTACACTATCCCTTTAAATTAGGGCTGCAACGAACAATTAATTTGATAATCGATTAATGTAACGATTATTAGAAAGATTTTTCGACTATTCTGCGATTATTGCAATGATTAATCATTAGCTCTTAACCGATTATTCAGCTTGTGCCCCGACATAAAAGGTTGTATTAAATGTGCTTACTAACAGTAAAGAGGACAAAATTATCTTTTAAAAATATTTCTAAATGGCATTCACTGAATTAAAGGAAAAAAAATACTTTTTATTAAGTTTAATTCTGTAAAGAAATTCACTGCAAAAAAAGGGTTTTGTCTTGCTTTCCATTTAAAATTGTCTAAAAATCCTTAAAACCAGATACATTTAATTGAGAAGCAACATATAGGATATTTAGACTTGCTTTAAGAGAATGTATCTTAAATATAAGTGTATTTTGTATATACGTGTATTTTTTCATTTGGTTATTATTCTGCGAGTGCAGTAAAGACAAAATACACTTATATTCAAGATCTATGCTCTAAAAACAAGTCTAAATATCTTATATGCTGCTTCTCTGGTGAATGCATCTTTTTTTAAAGGATTTTTAGAAATTAAAATATTTGTATTTTTAATATTATATTCAACATTCTCAGATAACAATTTTTGTTCCGCAGTATAGCTGCTAAAGTAAATATACATTGTTTAAAATTAGTTTTAGATATTTTTATTGTAAAACAAGCTCTCTATATTGTTGCAGTGTATAATGGGGTGAAAACTACCCTCTCTCACCTTTGTTCACTTCAATCCATCTTTAACTCACCAAAAAAACAAATACTCTCTTATTAATAAAGCTGCTTATTGTGATTCAATAAGTCGCGAGCCACCACGTTCTAATCTAGCTGCATTAAGCGTGCGAGCTCGAGGGATGAGCGTCCCCGCAACAGAGTGAGCCTCATCTGGGTGCAGTTTCAAGATCGGGACATCTGCGCAACTCATAGAAGAGGCACTGACCGCACTGAGAAATGCCAGTTTCGGAGTTTGTAGTTATTTACATGACCTGCTTCCGTATTATTTGAACTTTAATAAAGCTATAACTCATTAAATATAACTTCATTAAAGATGTAACACCAGGGTGTTTCCTTTAAAGATCTCCGACTCCACTTATTCCACAACGACAGTGCTTCTCTATTGACTTGAATTCTGATATTATTGTATAATTCCCTCATACTTTGTGATGTACACCACCTGAAGCCTTTTGGAAAGTTTAGAGTGCATCTGGGCTGAGAGCTGTGTAATTCTTCCTCTCCTCAGTCAGGCGCGAGCTGCAGTGCTTCTCTCACACGTCATCATCAGAGTTAATATTAAGTTAAATGAGATCAAATGACTATTCGACAATGAAACGTTTTGTCATAAAAAAAAACATTTTGGCGACATTGCCGGTAACGTCGACTAATTGTTTCAGCCCTACTTTCAATTTTAGGTTGTTTCTCACCAAAGCTGAATAGAATGCCTTGAATGACTTAAAATATGTGGTAATATGTGGAGTCGTATGGACTACTAGCCATGTTTACCTAGTACATGCAGTTTTTTACTTTAATTATTTAACAGTTATATTAATATTTAACTTTTTACTTAAGGGAGTGTTTAATTACACAGTTGTACTGGAAGTGGTATCGACAACTGAAATTTCTGTATCGTCTTTTTTGCCAGTTAAGTAGGAGTGTTGGAGGAGTAGAAATTGTTTTTGCATGCTCAATCAACTGTGAGTGGAGTTTAATAAAGTGCTTTTTTGTCACAGGAGCGAATTATCGAACGCCTGAAAGAACAGCGAGAAAGAGAAGACCGAGAGAGAGTTGAGGAGGTGGACTCGTATAAAAAAGAAAATAAAGACCTGAAAGAGAAGGTGAATAATTTACAGCTGGAGCTGACAGAGAAAGAGGTACGTCTGTGTTTGTGTGCATTGGGTTATGTTGTGTATGTGTTACTGTAGTTTAACTGGTTGAGCATGGCACTAGCAAAGCCAATACCATAGGTTCGATTTCCAGGGAACTGGTAAAATGATAAAATGTATACCTTTAATGCATTGTAAGTCGATTTGTATGAAAGCGTCTGCCAAATACATATATGTAAAAGTGTGAGTGTTTGGTCAGACTCTCAGCTCTCCTTTTGTGTTCCTCATCCTCCAGTCGAGTCTCATAGATTTAAAGGAACACGCCTCGTCGTTGGCCTCATCCGGTCTCAAGAAAGACTCCAAACTCAAGTCCCTTGAGATCGCAATTGAGCAGAAGAAGGAGGAATGTAATAAACTCGAGACACAGTTACAAAAGGTCAGATTTTCTCTCTTAACATTTTTACTTGTGATATTGGTCCATATCGACCAAGCCAAATAGTTAAGTCGATATTTGGCCATTTCGGGATAATCGCAACGGCCAAAAACTATGCTCCCTTGACCAAAATATTATTTTAGTAAATCAATCACTAAATCAGAGGACTAATCATTAATCAGTACCACTGAAATTACATTCAGGAACCTCGACAGTATTTAAATTTTTTTTTAAATCACAGTGTGAAAAAATGCGCTAAATTGATGTTTTTGACCGTGGTGCCATGACTCGCTGTTATTCAGTGTCTCATGCAAGGCGCCGCAGTTTTAGAAGGCGTGTCAAGTTAAAGATACACTATGTAATTTTTGGCCCTCTAGCGGTTGAAGCATAGAACTGCAAGTTACTTGCAGAGGAACAATGTTTTGTAATTACGGGATCTGCTCTTCTGCGCGGATGAATCTGATGGATGAATCCCCCCCATCCCCCACAAAAAAAGAAATACAAAAAAATAAGGAAAGGTAGGAAAAGATGGATATCCGAAAAATATGTCTTATTAGCAGGTAGTTGCACATCTTCCGGTGTTTATTGGACTTGTTGAGAACAATTGTTTCAAAATAAAATAATACAAAAGTTTGCAACAATGACGTCAGACATTGGAAACGGTGGAAGTTGTAACTCTTAGCATGCAAAGACTATGGTAGCAACTGGTTTAGAGATTGGCATTGTTACCAGCATAAAGTTGCCAGAATAAACATCCTTCCTCGAAAATGAGATTGAAAGGACTTCAGTACTCCAATCCATAATAAAATGCCTCTTTTAAGGGGCTAATGCTATCTAACGAGCTACTGCGCAACGAGATGGTCCAATAAAATGGTCCAGGTCTGTCTCTTAATTTTATCGGCCCAATAAAATTTATTATCTGTCGAGTGAGGAAAAACTCCATCTCTGGGTCAGTTGTTGCCACCTCTGTAAAAGCCAAGCCGTTGTTGTTTGGTGTTTTATTACAGGCTCTGTCGCTTTCCCTTTTTGATTGCAGACTCTTTTTGGTTCGTGGTTTCTTCATTTTGAAAACGTGTGATTCCCCAGAGGGTTGCCTTTTTGAATGATCCATGGTCAGTGTTGCTTTTATTGTGGCTACAAGCTGTCAACTTCAAACTACTACCACACCTATCACCACACATATACACGCACTGGATAGCTGGACCTTCTTTCTTTATTTACGGACGTGACTTAAACATGCATGGATGACTGACGGAAATATGCAATTTCCCACCAAATCCGTCCCGACGTCTCTAAAGTATAAATCATTATTATAGGCCTAATGTAGTGAATCGGGTTAAGGCAAATACATGGTTTGGAAGATAGAGTGTTGGTGTACTTGCTCATTAATGAAATTTTGTTAATTTCTAACCAAACATTCTTATATAGTGTAGCTTTTATAAGAACTTTAAAAATGAGTCATGAGTCATTTGGTTTACTCTCTTCATTGCACTGTTCTATTCATTGGCCACTGATCTTAGGGGCTATTTAGTGTCTGCTCTGTTTTTCAACCGTTTTTCTGTGTAAACATGAGTGAGATGGATGGTTTTGATCATTGTGCAATAGCTCGCGTTTTGTTAAAAATGCTATTTATATAAGCAGTTCAAGGTTTTGAAACAGCCAGGTTGTTCTGATGTTGCTCTCTGGTTACCAGTATTTACATTCTCCTGTGTAAAACATTATCATTAACCTGAAAGGAGGAGCTAATGATAATGCTTGTGTTGTTTTCCTGGGTCCTTCCTCCTCCTCCTCCTCCTTCTCCTCCTCATTTTCCATAATTCCCTCCTTTGCAATGTAGCAAGCAGAGCAGCTGTTCAGTCATATGAACAATCTTGTAAGTGTTTCAATGGATCTGTATATTACACAATGAAAGCATGAGAACACTGCACAGTTTCTTTCTTATAATGTTGTTAAACCTGCTCCAAATTCTTTTTTTTAAATTGTAGAGATATACAGGATACATAATTGGAGACCGTGCTGCCTAGATTTGTCATTTAAAGACCTATATTTGTAATTTAGGGTCTGATGAGTTTTAATTTTAGTTTAAAAATATGAATGTGCATCCCGTAATGAATGAAGCATTACTGTATGCATTCATTTAGAGCCTTTTGTTGTAAGTGTGGGAGATACACTTACAACTGGTTAAATAGAAAGATGTGGGAGTGCAGTTATTTGCAGCCAGGTTATTTTTATTGTTGTACCACTACTGGCCTGCAGGGGGAACAGTTGCAAATACTTTATGGACAAGGTTTGCTTGATAATTGAAATAATGAAAATAATGTACTTAAAAATAACAACTTATGTATCACCATTATCTAAAATAATAATAAAATAAAAAAAATTGGCATTCAGTTTGGCAAAAAATGTGAGCATGAATTGTGGTATATATATATATATATACACCGATAAGCCACAACATTAAAACAACCTGCCTAATATCGTGTATGGCCCCATCGTACTGCCAAAACAGCTCTGACCTGTGGAGACCTGGACTCCACAAGACCTCTGAAGGTGTCCTGTGGTATCTGGCACCAAGACCTTAGCAACAGATCCTTTAAGTCCTGTAAGATGCGAGGTGGGGCCTTAATGGATTGGACTTGTTGATCCAGCACATCCCATAGATGCTCAATCGGATTGAGTTCTGGGGAATTTGGAGGCCAACTCAACACCTTGAACTCTTGTCACGTTCCTCAAACCATTCCTGAACCATTTTTGCTGTGTGGCAGGGCGCATTATCCTACTGAAACAGGCCACTGCCATCAGGGAATACCGTTGCAATGAAGGGGTGTATGTAGTCTGCAAAGTGTCAAAGTAACATCCACATGAATGCCAGGACCCAAGTTTCCCAGCAGAACATTGCCCAGAGCATCACACTGCCTCCGCCGGCCTTCTTTCTTCCCATAGTGCATCTTGCTGCCATATCTTCCAAGTAAACAACGCACACGTACCCGGCTGTCCACATGATCTAAAAGAAAACGTGATTCATCAGACCAGGCCACCTTCTTTCATTGCTCCATGGTCCAATTTTGATGCTCACATGCCCATAGTAGGCACTTTCGGCAGTGGACAGAGCATGGGCACTCTGACTGGTCTGCAGCTTTGCGGCCCTATATGCCGCAAGCTGCGATGCACTGTATGTTCTGGCATCTTTTTATCATGGACAGCATTACGTTTTTGCTATTTATGCTTCAGTAGCTCTTCTGTGGGATCGGACCAGACGCGCTAGCCTTCGCTCCCCACGTGCATCAGTGAGCCTGGGTTGTCCATGACCCTGTCGTCGGTTCATCAGTTGTCCTTCCTTGGACCACTTTTGGTAGGTACTAACCACTGCATACCGGGAACACCCCACAATGCCTGACATTTTTGGAGATGCTGTCATCTAGCCATCACAATTTGGCCCTTGTCAAAGTCACTCAGCTCCTTACGCTTGCCCATTTTTCCTGCTTCCAACTCATGAAATTCAAGAACTGACTGTTCACATGTTGCCTAATATATCCCACCCCTTGACAGGTGTCATTGCAATGAGATAATCGATGTTATTCACTTCACCTTCAGTTGCTATGTTGTGGCTGATCCATAACATTAAAACTACCTGCCTAATATTTTGGAGGTCCCCCTTGTGCCGCCAAAACAGCGCCAACCAGCATCGCAGAATAGCATTCTGAGATGATATTCATACTACAATTGTGCAGAGCATTTATCTGACCATAGACTTTGTCAGTTCAATCCAGTCTGGTCATTCTCTGTTGACCTCTCTCATCAGCAAGGCATTTCGGTCCATAGAACTGCCACTCACTGGATGTTTTTTTGTTTTTTGGCACCATTCGGAGTAAATTCTAGAGACTGTTGTGCGTGAAAATTATTCAAGACAAGAATGATCTTGTGGTTGATCGGGGTGTGTGTGTGTGTGTGTGTATACATTGTGTATATACATACACACATTTAGATAATTCTATTAAATATCATGCAATTTCTTTTATTTATTTTTTTTAATAAGAAATAATATGTAAAAATCTATTTTATTTCATCCATAAAATTCCTCCTTAGGTGTGGTGCACTTCACAAAAATTTTAATTTTGCATGTACGATCTTACATATTGTTTAACATCCTTTGATAGTCGTAATATTTTTTTAATAAACAAACTAAATGTAGCAGCAATGCTGAGAAAAGCACCCAAACCAACAAAATAAACTGACAGCAGTGTGAATCAAATGAACTATTCAATTTAGATACATAAGGACGGCTCTTATGTTAAAAAACTAAACACTGTATTGTTTCCTCATGCTTCCAATGTCAAAAACTAATTAGTTTTCTTGAAAGTAAATACAAAGGTGCTCCAATTCATATGTTTGGCTATTTAAAATCAACCGCATTGCAAAGAATCTTACCACTGGACCATGGAGCAATTATCCAAATGGCTTTAAGGTTGCATGTTGTATTGCATGATTCATCATGGCCATGTGTGTTTAATTCCACCTTTGTCATGTGTACATTTTGAGATTTCTAGAAAGTAGTCTTTTTTCACATGCTCAGTTTTTTTTTTATTGTCTACTAACAGTTAACAACAGTTTGTGTACATGCATCACAGGAGATTCATGTCATTTTTTTTTCTTTTTTCTGAGTCTTGAAATATTTCCACTACACTGTCAATTTCACCACATCTCAAATGAAAAATTACTGATGGAAATTATTTTAATTTGTATACATTTTTGCAATAAAATGTCTTTAATTCTATTTTTCATCTTATGTATCCTAAATATACTCAATTAAAAAATATATTTACACTTTTTGCATAATTTACAGCTTGACTGAAAATGACGACCAAGAAAAATACCCCACTCACAAGTGATGTTTACCTTGACTTTTCTTCATCAGCACTTGTCACATTTTTAATCTCAAGCATGCTCTTTATTGACATTTTTGTTGAATTGTTTAAAGCTAAAGTATGTAACTTTTTCTGTGTTAAAATTCTTTCTCCTATCTCAGCTTAATGTGCAGAGACAAACATAAGTAAGCCATTCCTAGAAAGCACTGTCTTTCTGTGGCACTTTGAAAATTGCTCTGTTTGTTTTGAGCAACCAGCTTAGACCCGCACCAACAGCGTTATTCAATCAATGGCGTGAATTAGGGGTGGGACTATCTCTTTGTTTGACCAGCATCTGAAAGGGGAGTGTATTCAGAAACTGTTTTGAAAATAACATTTATTTTTGCAATTCCGTTTGGTGGTGCATAAATTACATACTTCAGCTTTAACAAGCACGCTAACTTATTAAAAAATTAAGAACTTTGCTGAATTTGAAAAAAAATTTACTTTGTAAGAGCAGTTTATGTAACTTAATGTATGCCTTAACTACGTCATATTACTACTCCCTTGCAACAATAGCACGCAAACCTAGAAGTATTTTTGCATTCCTCCTATTTATGTCGTGATTTTTTTACCTGTTTCCATGGCGATGCCTTTCCATGATCTTCATACAGAAAGCCCATGAGGTGGAGATAAAGCAGAGCTCACGTGGGAACCCTGAGTTTGGGGACCGGGTCAAACTGTTGGAGAAGGAGGTGTCCTTCTACAAAGAAGAGTCCAGCAAAGCCCAGAATGAGGTGGAGAGGTTACTGGAGATACTGAGTGAGGTGGAGACTGAGAAAAATGACAAGGATAAGAAGATCGCAGAACTGGAGAGGTGAGTAAAGACTACACTTCTTTACCTTTTAATACTGATGCTTTTAGGCCTTTTCAATTACATATACACTACCAGTCAAAAGTGTGGACATACTTGACTGAATGTAATGTATACAGTATATCTCATGAACTTAAAGACATTTTGATCTAAAGGCTTGGATGATAAATGTTTGAAATTAGTTTTGTAGACAAATATAAATGTGCTTATATAATAAATAAAAAAATGTTTGAAGATAAAGCATACAACAGGTGCCCAGCATACATGGGAACTTCGTAATTTTAATGACTTTGCTATTATTCTAAATAAAATGGTAATAATAAATAATTTAGGTGTGTCCAAACTTTTAGTAGTGTAGTGTATATATTCAAATAAAAATTCATTAGGTGTAAAGTATGTACTTGAAATTATGTCTGAATTTTGCTACACAAGGAACAATTACCAGTTTACTGTAAACTCTGGTGTCGACAGCATCAGTCAACAGTTGATTTTACTGTACCCTCTAATATGAAATTCTGTTGGAGTTTAACATCAAAATACTGATGTCGAGGGCTGTTTTGTTACTGATGCAGTATAAACCAGGCTGTACTCTGAGATATGTCATCAATAATGCATCTCTTAGTAGTCAAATATTATGATAAAATATTTTTGCTGTTTCCCTTTAATTATTAATTCATAAGGTCATCACTATTCTGTGTTTCTTTAATGTTTTGAATATTAATATTGAGATTGCTGAAGAAGTTGTGAATCGCCTTTCTCACTCTCTGCACTGTGATATATGCTTTTCTCGACAGATCTGTGTGTGGGTTTGACATGTTGTTGTATAAATTCTTGGATTAATCCGTTCAGTACTCCATCTAAATATTGAGTCCATTCTAGTCTTGTATGTTCAGGTTCCACATGTTCATAAAGGGGTGTTCACACTGACTGAGATTTTTAGCAACAAAGTGTCCTCATGAATGACAGCAGCTGCTGGCGACTCACTGTGGACATGTCTATAGACACAACAAATTAAGAAAAGAGTATGCTTATGCAAATGAGAAGCGGTGTAAGTGCCGACTACCAGTAGGAGAGAAGATAGCGGAGCACATGATCTGTCTCATGTGAGAAAAAGTAGTCAAGTGTAAGCAAGACGGAGGAACACTGATCTCACTGTGAATTAGACAATAGCTGGTCAAATTTCTGCTGCTGAAATCAGTCTGTGCTTCCTCTAAAAAACCTCTGCCCCCTGTGGCCAAAGCTGGATGTGCTGTTGAACGTATGGGCAGATTCTGCGTGAAATGTTCACAGAGCAAATTGTAGTTTTAAATCAATAATTATTTAATACAGTCAACAGGTGAGTGACTCCAGTCAGGCTTCTTAAGCAACCAATTGGCCTGTTTGCTAGTAACCATAAACACCAGTTTCTTTTTTTCTCCTAGGGAGGGTAGGGTCACATTGGCTTAACGTCCTCGTGGTCGCTATAATGTGTGGTTCTCGCTCTCAGTGGGGCCCGTGGTGAGTTGTGCGTGAAGGCCGTGGAGAATAGCGTGGGCCTCCACACGCGCTATGTCTCCGCAGTAACACGCTCAACAAGCCACGTGCACAAATTACAATGCACAAATTGATGGTCTTAGACATAGAGGCAACTAAGATTCATCATCCATGATATAAAACCAACCATTCGTCATCATGACATAAAGTGAGTCGTATCATGATCTAAGATTTTGGTCATATCGCCCACCCCTAGTTGGCATAAATGTGGTTCACCAACCAGAGATGAGATGTGTGCTGTGGTTCATTCTTCCATTTGTGGTTTCTTTTTCTCAGATTTAAACACTTTCATTTCCTATAGTTCCGGGCATCCAGGCAGCATCCAGCCACCAAACAACGTGTTCCACATTTTAATAATGCCATTTAATGACAGCCATGTTTATGTTAGTAAGGTTAGTCATGTTAAAGTCACTTTGACTGAAGAGCCTCCCGCATTTTTTCTTAATAAGTATGACAGTTAGTGGGAAATGTTCAATGAACAAAGACGTCACTTCCTTAAACTGATGAATAATCCTTGAAATGGTTTATATCAGTGGTGCTCATTTCGTCGTTCGCGATCGACTGGTCGACTGTTGAGTTGTGTGAGTGCTCACGTAATGCGGATATGCCTGTCTTGAAAGGTATTTTTAGAAACACAGTTAGTTTTGTCTGAAGTAACCATAAACACCAGTTTCTTTTTTTCTCCAATTTTGTTTATCAAGTACTGTGCATGAGTGCTGGCAGTGTAAATGCAGCCTGACAGACCAGCCATGGTCAGTGTCATTAATATTAACAATAACAAGAAAATAACTCATTGCTTTTGGCTGGATAACTTTAGTAGCTTTAAAAAATAATATGAATGTATTATAATCATACAGTTAAGACATTTAATCCATGAGAATGTAAGAATGTTTACTTGATGCTAATGTTAGACATTTTAAGCACTGTTTTCTTGTTTTTTCTTTGTTCTTATTTTTTTAATGACTGTTTCTTTGTCTTGAATAATTACTTATCTTATTTTTACTTTCAGTACACTGGGGAGTACATTTAATTTGTCAGTTGTGCAGTACACTAATAGTTTTAGGGCATCCAGCAATAGGAACAATAATGCATATACTGCAAACTTTAATATACTGTCAGACAGTCAATTAAATTCCTCATAGATTCTCCAGCTCTGGCTCAAAGTCTTATTGTATTTTCTCAGTTGCTCTTTCATGCTTTTGGGGTTATTGTTGTTTGATTAACCATGTGTGATTCTGTTGTTTTTTACCGTTTTGTTAACTCTTTCACTGTTCTGTCTGTTGGACCTCCTTCTCTTCCTCCTGTTTTTCCATGTTCCTTCTCCTTCTGTCATAAAACACTTGTTAATTTTCTTATAATTTGTTTATCATTCTCAATTTTGTTCTTCCTCTCAAATTTCCTTCATCTTCTCTGTGTTTATCTCAATGGCTTCTGGATTTTGGTTTCCATCCATCCATCCATCCATTGTTTCTGTCTTAAACTCACCCCATCCCTGCACATCTCCATCCATAACTGTTTTACTTTGGCCTAGCCCCCCTTACCCATCTGTGTCCGCTGCCCGCCCCTCGCCCCGCCCTGGTGGCAGAGCCCCCTCTGACCCTCTCCCCTCTGTGTCCGCTGCCCCCCAACAGATTGGGGGCATGGTGTGGGACTTCCTGGGAAAGTGAGTGCTCTGTCCTGGCACCACTGCTCGGCTGCATTTATCTGTCTGCAACTGCTAGGGCTCTTGTGCCTGTCTAATGCCTTAATTTCCCTGTTGCACAGCTGTCATCATCCACTGATTTTTCCATGGGACGTGTCTGCCATAACATTAAGATTAATGGTCATCCAAAATGCTCTTTACAATGGCCAATTATTTAACTAGTACATTTGGTTACAGACCACATATCTTAATGCTTAAGATAAATGACACATTTTTTAAGGATGTTTATGTAAACATTTGTGGATAAAGACAGCCCAGAAATTAAGTACCAAGTAAAATGTGTGCACTATGAGTTTTGTGGCTATGTATTCAGTTTATTGTGCATGCTGAAGTGTATGGCTCTGTTGCAAACTCTGATAAGCTGCCTCCCTGTCTACAGAGGCAGCTACCTTCTATGGCATCTTAACCAAAATGGAACCTTATAGTTGACTGATTAAAAAAAGCTCTTCATGGGCAGAAATTATGTTAATGGTCACTCATGCACATCACATCTAATGCATTTAACACGAGAACACCAATATCACACACAGTTAATTCATTAGCAAACAATTGAACAGTCAGATATTAGCATGTTGCTAAGCTAATGCTTCTGATGAGCACAAAAAAATACATAGCCCAAACAATCTCTTTCTCCACAAAGTATACATTCTGTAGAATCCTATATATTGGCCAAAACAAGGAACTTTATAATCTAGCATTATTTTAGGAACGTGCCTATGATACCTTAAAATGGTGCCTGGGTAGGCAGCCCACTAGATTTTGGAATGGAGCTTCTGTGTACATTACCTTGGTGCATGCTTCTTTTTATCATTATACTTGTTTACTGATGTGTATATTGTGCTGCGTAATAATTATGATGTTTCTTTGCTTTTTGTGAAAACTCTCCCAATGTTAATCAAAATTGTTGCTTAGTTTCATTGCAGTAGTACTTTTCTTTTCCACATTGTGTGGTTAATAAACCTTTTTCACAGAATGATGACACATTTCCGATTTATTTAGCAGCGTAAATCTAGCAAATTTTTTTACATTAAATATTGAGTGTAAGCTTATAACATTATGCTTTGTGCTCTATTACCCTAGAATTAGGTTTAAAAAAATTATTACCACAGCTGTGAGGGGGTTTTGATTACAGCTGCTGAGAGAGTGACAATATATTTGTCTTAATCCGCTGCAATAAAAAAAAAAAATCAAGACCGTACAAATAACATTTGCTCACTCCCATTCACCGTTGTCGAAGTTTACACTGTAATTGTTTACTTCCACGTTCCAAAACCCAGAGTGTGAAAAAGGTCTATGACGTGTGATAACTGCATACTTGGTATATCTATAGTGTTGATGGCATGGCAACATGTTAATGTTTAGACATATTCCACAAAGACACCAAGATTAAAAGGGTGGTTCACCCTAAAATATAATTTTGTTCATCATTTAACCCCCCTTCAGCAAGCACAACTTGATTATCAGGTTCCTTAGAGGCGCCCGGAGGCTGAATCCTCCCCGATCAAGCCTTGGACCTCTCGGGCCTTCAGAGACCCCCCTTCGAGCTGCTTGACTCTCCTTGAAGACGGCCCTCCTGATCGTGCTCGCTTCCATCAAGAGGGTTTAGTTTAGTTTAGTTTATTTGTTTAGAATGCTTAGTACAAGTACAGAACAATGCAAGGAGGGAACGAAGCCACTCTAGGCTTGTACAGAGTTCCACTCCTACTCCTATTAACTCATAAGACATGCAGACTAAACATCAAAAAAAGAAAAAACAAAAAACAAAACACACAATAAAAAAACAAACAACAAACGATAGAAAGCAATTCAATACAAGCAAACAATAACTAGAAAAAACTACATAAAAGGCGTCAAGCTAGCAATAGTTGTCTCTTCAAATGCTTTTTAAAAGCTGAATAAGAGGACATTGATCGCAACGATGGACTTAAATCACTCCAGAGCTTAGGACCTCTAAAAGAAATATTAAATTGATGTCTTGTAGTTCGTGTGTATGGTAAGACTAAATTATTATTGCTATGTCTAGTTTGAAATGAGTGTACATGTGAGATAGGGATAAACAAACTCTGAAAAGAGTCTGGTAGAACTTGTTTCCTATATATAAACTTATGCATAAGTAAACATGTTTGATAAATATTTACCTTATCAATAGGGAGAACTTTAAATTTATTATAAAGGGGTGCCGAGGGTGCATATCTATTTGAATGAGAAATAAATCTGAGATATTTCTTCTGTATGACTATTAATTTCTTCAGGTAGGTAGGATAGGTAGCTGCCCAGACAATATTGCAATAATTAATGAATGGAAACAAAAAACTATAATATAAGGTTAGAAATGCTGAAGAATGAACTAAAGGACAAACCCTCCTCAATATACCCAACATTTTAGCTGACCTCTTAGATACAAAGTTGATGTGGTTAGACCAATTAAGACCACTATCTATTATGACTCCCAAAAATCTGGTATGCTGAACCAATTCGATTTGAGTATTGTTAATAAAGATCTTAGATAATTCAATAGGGTAATGTTTCTTAATATAACAAAAAATCATAAAGTTGCATTTTTTTATATTAAGAGTTAGTTTGTTCCATTGAAACCATTCCAGGGTTGGGGTCCTGCAAGCATTCTCCGTCAGTGACACCTGCCTGGAGTTCGGTCCTGCAGGCACTCATGTCGTCCTAAGACCATGACCGGGCTACGTGCCCAAGGTTCCGATGACCCCCTTCAGGGACCAAGTAGTGAAACTGCAAGCGAAGCTGCCCCAGGAGGAGGCAGACCCAGCCTTTCGTTGATGTGTCCCTTTCTTCTAGGAGGTGCACAACGAGCTGATGAGGTCGTGGGGGACAACTTTTATTGTCCGAACCCGATCCCTTTGCTCGTCTGCTCTCACTACACTCGAGAGCAGGGCAGCCGTGGGTTATGCCGCGATTCCTCAGGTGGATAAGGTGGTTGTGGTGCACTCGTGCCCGTAAAGTGCCACCACCTGGCGGATTCGCCCGGCCCTCCCTTCCCTGTAGTATTACGTCATCTCTGGAGGCCAGGTTGACAAATCAGGTTGGCCTTTTCAGTGACAGTCAATGACTTCGCCCAGCAGCCGGCGGTGAAGAAACAGACAGAGGCGATACAGCACATCTTGCCCCGGCATGGCACAAGAGTGCGTACCCCATCTGCTTGCCGAGGGTGTCCCCCTGCACCGATGAAAGCCCAGGTGGCTCCGCCCCAGCAGCTCCGCCCCAGCCCGAGCTGAGCCTCCTGGCGTAGAGCCCCCTGCAGGAAGCTAATGCCCCCCTCCTTGCGGCTTGGTGCTCAGACCCCTAGGAAGGCTCCTAATCGCCCCTGAGATGGACGACCTAAGGAGGAAGATGTCTGCTGGAACTCGGGAGCTGGTGACCAGACCACTTTGTCCCCCAGTGGAGTGCCGGGAGGAGAATCTTTTGTTCCCCTTTTGTTTTGTGTTCGCTGCACCCCGGACAGGCTGCGGTACCCACATTGTCAAAAAAAGAGCAGGTTCCTCTCTCCTTGGGTCACACAGCCTATGCCCAAGGCCGACATTACTTCGGTGACTG
Source organism: Xyrauchen texanus (assembly GCF_025860055.1). Classification (NCBI taxonomy): domain Eukaryota; kingdom Metazoa; phylum Chordata; class Actinopteri; order Cypriniformes; family Catostomidae; genus Xyrauchen; species Xyrauchen texanus. The sequence goes on from NC_068314.1 coordinate 8,062,798, forward strand.
GACACCGAGCACTCGCAGCCATATCATCGCTAACGCGGTCCCCTGCCTTCGCACGTCCGGCTGCACCGGTTAAACTACACCCCCAGCCAGCCGGTTGTGACGAGTCTCGAGGTCGGCCCAAAAGGCCTTCATTCTCAGTTGCCGACCTGCCCTACGCCATGCACGCAGAGCAAGGTAAGTGCTTCAAGCCACCTTGGGTCAAAGCAATGCTCCTCGACATGGTGTTTCCTGCTCCCTAGGGCTTCGGGTCAACTGGGAAAACTCAGAGCATAACCTTTCTCAGCATGGAGTTAGACTCGGTCTCAATGATAGTGAGCCTCACAAGTGAGCATGCGCAGATGTTACCTGAATTAATTCAGGCAGAGGATAGCGGTTCCACTGAAACACTTTCAGAGGCACCAGGGGCATATGGCATCCTCCGTGGCGATCAGGAGTCCCGAGATGGGCATAGCGCATATCGCGTGGCCATCACACCGGTCTGCCACCACTTGTTCAGCCCTTGGACAGACCTTGCATTTCTATGAGCAGGAGTCCCCCTACAGCAAGTATCCAGGCGCATTGTGGTTACAACAGATGCCTCCAAGTCAGGCTGGGGCACCATGTGCAACAGGCACGCAGACACCGGCTCCTGGACAGGACTGCAGCTGTGTTGGCACATCAACTTCCTTGAGTTGTTGGCAATACAGCTCGCCCTGCGGAGGCTATTGCCATTGATCCAGGGCAAGCACATGTTGGTTCGAATGGACAGCACAGCCACTGTAGCGTATATAAACTGCCAAGGCAGCTTACATTCTCATCACATTTCGCAACTCGCCCGCCATCTCCTCCTCTGGAGTCAGCAGCGGGCCACTCACATCCCGGGCAGCCTCAACACTACAGCGAACACGCTGTCGGGACAGACATGCTGGCACACAGCTGGCCCTGGGGGCTGCGGAAATAAGCATTCCCCCCAGTGAGCCTACTTGCACAGACCCTGTGCAAGGTTAGGGAGGACGAGGAACAAGTCACCCTTGTGGTGCCGTACTAGCCCACCCAGATTTGTTTTTTGGACCTCACCATTCTTGCAACAGCACCAACCTGTAAAATTCCCCTGAGGAAAGGCCTCCTCTCTCAGCAATGGGGCACCATCTGGCACCCACGCCCAGACCTCTGGAACCTCCATGTCTGGTCCCTGGACAGGATGCAGAAGACTTAAGTGGTCTACCGCTCGTGGTGGTAAACACGATCACTCAGGCCAGGACTTCCTCCACAAGGCAGCTGTAAGCCCCGAAGTGTCATGTGTTCACGAATTGCTGTTCTTCCTGAAGCGAAGAACTCCAGAGTTGCGCAGTCGGGTCAGTGCTTTCCTTCATGCAGGATAAGTTGGAGGGGTGGCTGTCCCCCTCCACCTTGAAGGTGACCCAGAGAAAGGTAAGTCTCTTGGGAAGCACGACTTGATCATCAGGTTCCTGAGAGGCACCAGGAGGCTGAACCCTCCTAGGCTGCGCCTCTTTCCCTCATGGGACACCTATGGTCCTTCTGGGCCTTCGGAGAGCCCTGTTTGAGCCCCTGGAGTCATTTGAGTTGAAGGTCGTCTCTTTGAAGACCGTCCTCCTGACCGCCCTCACTTCCATCAAGAGGGTCAGGGAACTGCAAGGGTTCGCTGTCAGCGAAACATGCCTGGAGTTTGGTCCGGAGGACTCTCACGTGATCCTGAGACCCTGACTGGGCTATGTGCCCAAGGTTCCCACGACCCCTTTTAGGGATCAGGAGGTGAGCCTGCAAGCGCTGCCCCGGGAGGAGGGAGACCCAGACTTATCATTGCTGTGTCCGGTGCGTGCTTTGCGCATCTACTTGGATTGCATGCAGAGCTCATAAATGTATGAGATACTAGATACTAGATAGATGTGGAGAACTTTATGATATTTTTAGGGGCATTGGGGGGGGGAGGCTACATGCAGTCCGAGTGCATCTGCTTTTACGCATGCAGTAGCCTGCTTGCACCTGCATCGGCAGTTCACGTAACACAGTTCAGATTTTGTGGAGTTTTGTGTAGGGACCCCTAGTGTCACTACATCAACACAACGTCGAGTGAGTGAGAGAAGGGGAATGTCTCGGTTACTGTCGTAACCTCAGTTCCCTGATGGAGGGAACGAGATGTTGTGTCCCTCTTGCCACAACACTGTACTACCCGATGAAATGTCCGGGACCTTGTCTCGGGTTCTCAGCACAAAACCTGAATGAGTGGATGCGTTCTAGCAATTCTCATTGGCCTTTTCTCAAAAATCTGAGGTATTTGGGGCTCACAAGAGCGACCCCTAGTGTCACTACGTCTCGTTCCCTCCATCAGGGAAGGGAGGTTACAACAGTAACCAAGGCGATTTCTAAAGCCATATAATGGTGTGAGGAACATTCTAAAATGTAAGTAATTTTTCATAATGACTTCCGATTTGGTTTGTTCTGCCAGAGCTCTCAAATCTAATTTGCGTTCACATATTTTCAATTCTGTTGCATTCAGACACATCATACCAGATTTGGTGCCAAAAAAATTCAGATGAGTTTGAAACAACTGGATGGTAATGTAATGGGATAGAGGGTGTTTAAATGATGACAGAAGTTTCACTTTTGGGTTGGCTATTCCTTTAATCCCAGAAATTAAACTTGGAACAATAGCTTTTCACATGCATTTGTTAACTAAAGCCAATGAAATCCCTAAGAAAAAGATTTTCAATCTTTGTGTATTTTATACCACTGTGCTTTGATTATTTGTATGACATCTCAATCCGCATTCATGACTTAACACTACTTTACACTCACACACACACAAATCAGTGACGCTTATGTGCTCTTTGTGTATGCTGCTCACTGTTGCTGGCAAATAAGGGCTATCTCTCAAAGCGGAGACCCTTTACTGACCCTAAAACACCCATTTCACCTGCTAATTTGCATCTTCTCTTCCCTTGACCAATCATATTGCTGCTGCCTTCAGCTCCTTCTTTTAAAACATCTCCTCATAATCTCTTCTACTCACTCACTGCTCTGTTCTCCCCTCTTCTGAATGGTTCCTCTTCATCCCCACCTACCTTTGCCTGCAAAATTTCCCCAATTGGCCATCTTGTTGGCCTGCATGTGATGTTCCACAGCACTGCAGGCCCTGCTCTGCTCTGTGAATGAGCTAGGTTTTTTAGGTAGGGCTTTACTACTTGGCAGAGTCTGGTGATCCTTAAGTGTGTAGGTTTGCACCTTTATGCCTGAGCGCACTTGCCCCGTTTGCCCCCATTTTTCTCTTTAAGAAATGAATAGTCACTTTGAAACACAAGTTTAAAACATGACCACTTACATGAGCTGATTGCATCCATTATATAATGGTATATACACGATAGTGAATGTATGATAGATGTTTTTGACACCCCAAGTATGAGTCTTGTGAAACTAAGGCTTGAAGGGTGAAAGTTCTACCTTTCAATCGCTAAAACAAGACTTTAAAACTTTGCCAGCTATTCAAAATCAACATGCAGTGACACAGCTGAGAAGCAAGCACATCTTCACTAAAATAACATTTAGTATTTGGCACTAAACATCATATTTGCACTTATAATAAATCCAAGTAGGCCTATAATTGGCAGAAACTGTTCACTGATTTTGCACACATTCTTTTTAATCTTGTACTTTTTCTGTGCTTTATCATGCAGTAGTAACACACTGACGCAATGATTGATGTATGCGGTCATGAAATCAGACAGCCTCTGCTCAAAATCCATATCTGTCAAATGTCCAAAAGCAATTGGAATAATTATCAGTCAATGTTTAAAAACAAATCTGTAAAAAAAAATATGTTTTTCAGTTAACGCAGCCCCTGGCCATACCGTCTTCTTTTTTTCTTGTAAATCGCAAACCATTACTGCCACAAGGAATTAAAATATCCTTTTCTGGCTTTATGCTTTGTATTTATAATAGCCTGAAAATTCATGCGATTGCTTCGAAATTCACCAGGTTAAAGTTGTGTAGTGAACCACTGCATCTTTATGATTATAAAATAAACTCGTATCATGTGCAGGAGCTCACAAACTCCTAAGTCTCAAAACTCAAACGTGTACGCTTAGCCTAAATCCAAGATGACGTACATAAAAAATACTGAGTGCACCTACAATGCCAGGTGTAAACAGGCTCTCACTTGACTCTTTCCAGTTGTTTTCTGCATTATTTAACCAAATTCTAAAGTTTTTCTTAATTTTACCTCTTTCTTTTTTTGCCTCTTCCCATTTGCTGTATTGTGGTTTCCTTTCTACCTGTTCCTGCCTTCTTGCTTCCTTCCTCCTTCCTCTTTCTCCTCTACCGCCAGTCTTGCTCCCAGGTAAGTAGGGTGTTTCTCAAGTGTTCACCTGAGAGATGAGACCATCTCAGCTCTCACAAATTTATCTCTTTAACCCTGCAAGGCATTCTGAGCAATAAGCCAAGCCTGTAAGTCGCGTTTTGTCTGTGACTCACCTCATAATAGTCTCATCTGTGTCTAATGTTTCTCACATTGGCACATGTGTCATTGTCATGGTAATGCTAAACCTAGGAATGTGTCATTTCATTAGGATGTTGTTCTTGTTTTATAGTTGTTCTAATTAATCACAAATTCCTGAAATGCATTGGCCCCAAAAAGTATTTGGACACTTAAGCCACACTTAAAGTATGAATTTCACTGTATTATGTAAAAGAATATGCAACCAAGTGGCATCTGCCAACAAATGCTGCTAGAACTTTTCTCAGATCTGACTTTCTGAAGCTTTTTGCTGGTCCCAAGGTAATTTTTACTGGATGTATAAAGTTAGTTCCCCTCAGGTTTACACAAGTGTCCTAGCTCAGTAACCACAGATGTAATTTATTGCTATTGACATGTATCACTAATGTATGACAACCATAAAGTGTCAAAATACTTTTTTTGTGAAATGTTTATCTTGAAAAGTGTTCTTTCTTTATCTTTCTTTAAAATAAATGCCACAAGCTTAATTATTTTGTTATCTAATGACGACATTCCTACATGTTTAATTGCAGGTAAAGTGTCTGAATACTTTTTGGGGGACTATTATCATGAGGTATTAGGTTAGGTCTTGTTTTGGTATAAAAAACAGCTATTCAAGTGAAAATCTGTTTGTTTTCAAAGGCAAAGCAAGGATCAAAATAAAAAGGGCCCAGGCATCAAGCTTGGCCCACAGATGGACAACCCAAAGGTGTGTATGTGTCTTTTACACCTGTGAATGGAGATATCTCGGTGTTAATCTGGAGATTTCCTCTTGAAGAGAACACTTCAAATCCTACAAGACATTCAGCAATGGTGACCAAATGTTTTTTTTTCTGTTCCTTGCACCTGTTTTTCTCTCTCTCTCAGATGGAAGAGGTAATGAATGTTTTGGAGAAGACGAGACAGGAGCTGGATGCTACCAAACAGCGTCTGTCTTCCACCCAGCAGTCTCTGACCGAGCGAGACAGCCATTTGACCAACCTCAGACAGGAACGTAGAAAACAACTTGAGGAGATCTTGGAGATGAAGTGAGAATTGCATGATATTCTCTTTTTCTTGTGCCTGGACTCGGGTTTTTCTTTCTGTAATAATCTTAAAGGCCCCGGCAAACTTATATAGAAGTTCTTCTTCGTTGTTCGTTTCGAGGATCATTTCAATATGAGGACACCCAAGACTACACGTAAAACATAAATATGTGTTATCAATGACTTAATACCTCATTCTGTGTGTAGAATTCACACAAGATCAGTAAAGTAAGCTGTTTTAACCTCTCAATTATGAATTAAAGTAACATACATGAAGTAGATAATGTGTCATATTGTCATGTTTATATTTTGCATTCGTAGCATTAATGCGCTTATATGTGGCAGTGACTTTCGTTTATTGTAATTAATGATGGCACTAATACTACTGCAAAGATGGGTGTATGAAAGAGTGTTAATTGCTTGAATATAGACAAAAGATGTGTGAATGACTTTTGACTGATGGCACATCAAAGTGATTTAATGGGCACTTGGATTATTTAACCCTCTCAAACCCTTTTTGAAAAAACAAAAAAATTATGTAATTGAAATAAGGCCATATAACACATACTTAACATTTGTCCACAAGCCTTTTGAGAACTGGATATTGTAGCCTAGAGTTTTTGCTACAAACTGATGTGAAAACTATCCTTATCACTCATTCATACAAAACAATATACTAATTTAACTTTTGTAAGACACTTTTAGTGTTGAAAGGCGATATGCGAGGAGGCGTGAACTATCATGAATATTGAGGTAATTTACACCTGAGGAGACAATGGACCCCTCCCCTGGGTCCATCAATGAGGAATGTGACAGAGAGAGAATGAATGTGAGGAGACTTAATTATCAAAATCAAGTTTTAAGTAATCTGACTGTACATTTTCTTTAAATAAAGACTTAATTGTAGACCTACACTACCGTTTAAAAGAAGTCTCTTCTGCTCACCAAGACTGCATTTATTTGATCCAAAATACAGTAAAAACAGTGATATTTTTACAAATTAAAAGAACAGTTTTCTATTTGAATATATTGTCAAATGCAATTTGTGATCAAAGCTGAATTTTCAGCATCATTACTGCAATCTTCGGTATCACATGATCCTTCAGAAATCATTATAATATGCTGATTTTCTAATATGGGCATATTTAAAGTGCATTTTACTCATTTACACCTGAACAGATATTTGCAAGCACAAGCTTTGTTTATGATAATGAGGCAGCATAAACACTAGTTAGAATGTAATCTAAATATTAATATTATTTTTATATCATATTTATATCATACAGCATACAATTTAAATACCTGCTTTAGCCGAAACAGCATTTAAATGTAACTAAAACTTGCTTATTAGGAAATATTTCAAATGTCAATACTCTGAATCCTGGCTGGCAAGTCTGGAAACAGTCCCACTAGTAAAATATGTACATGTTTATATAAAATAGCATGTCAGCTAAAGAAAACTAAATTACTTACTCGTCCGAAATTATATCCTCTGCTGGATCAAGTCTCTCTTCAAAATACAAATGTTCATCAGATTCCCGCTCTTCTTCTGAGGAAAATGTTAACTCTTCCTTAATATCCAGAAGTTTCATCGCCTGTGTATCGTTACAAACGCGCAGTAAAATGAATTAATTGTTTATATCAAACCTCTGAACACTGTCAGGGGCATTTCCCATTTGCCTTGATCGTGTCAGTACATTAGCATGTGAATGGCGCGCTCTGCTGGTGGGTGTGATCACATTAGATATAATGAGATGAACCGGTAAAAACTGTACATCGCTTTGTTTCATACAGATTACATTGCAGGAGAATATTTGTTTTAAATTTGAATTGTTTATTTTAAGCTTTAAGCTCATTTTAAGCTTTCTTTATACATATGTTTCGTGTTTGTGTTTCACTGAGTTTCAGTTCATTTTTGTGACGTGTTTCAGAAATATGCTCGTGAAAACAGAGACTTTCTTTATTTTACAAAAGCACAAGATTTTGTTGTTATTGTGAGTGTACACAAATAAAAGTAGATCCTTTATAGTCTCTAATGATGTCTTACACGTATCTGTATGACCTAAAATGACGCAGTATTTTAAGTTGTTTCCGCTGTAATGACGAAAATATCCAGCAGGACACGCCGGCGCGTCCGTCGACCCCAGAGGGTTAAGTAGGTTTGATTCCTTTTGTAGACAAATTTAAAAAATCTAAAATTGCATGAGATGTTTTTATAAAATGTCTTCATGCTTACAATCATACAGCGGTATTTAAGTATGCACCAGCTCGCTAATAACTCTGCATGCCTGTGTGTTAATTTCGACTGAGCTCCAGGTCACACTTACAGATGACGTGGACCAATGGCAGTGAGAAATTTTTAGTAGCCAGTATGAAGTTTTCCTAAAAATGTTGCACTTGGCAAGCTGTTAAAAACCACAAAACGAACTCAAACACCTTTGTTTTTGCCAGAATTGGTTCTAAATGTCACCCATTCACTCTTAGTTTCCATATATAGTATGCCGGGGTCTTAAAGTGTATGTTCCTTTCTTAAAACCTGAACAGTGTACATGCCTACACATCTCACATTATCTGTTCCTCACAGACAACAGGCTCTGCTCGCTGCCATTAGTGAAAAGGATGCTAACATCGCTCTGTTAGAGCTGTCATCCTCCAACAAGAAGAAGACTCAAGAGGAAGTTTTGGCCCTGAAGAGAGAAAAGGATAGACTGATGCATCAACTCAAACAACAGGTCAGCAAATATCAAAAGGAAGTGAGTCACAGTAGTGCTCTGGCTTTTGTAGATGACTATATAATTGTCATCTGGCTGTGGCTCAGGTGGTAGAGCGGGTCGGCTGCCAATCGCAGGGTTGGTGGTTCGATTCCAATCCCACACGACTCCACATGCCGAAGTGTCCTTGGGCAAGACATTTACATTTACATTTATGCATTTGGCAGACGCTTTTATCCAAAGCGACTTACAGTGCACTTATTACAGGGACAATCCCCCTGGAGCAACCTGGAGTTAAGTGCCTTGCTCAAGGACACAATGGTGGTGGCTGTGGGGCTCGAACCAGCATCCTTCTGATTACCAGATTACCAGTTATGATGGAGGGAACGAGACGTTGTGTCAGAGAAGCGACACTAGGGGTCTCTCTTGAGCGCCGATATCCACCTCTGATCTATGAAAAAAGGCCAATGAGAGTTGGCAACCAGTATTTGCATGTCCCGCCCCCGGACATACAGGTATTTAAGCGGCACAAATACGGGAGTTCATTCAGGATTTTTCTGAGGAGCCGGAAATGGTCCGGCCACAACAGGGGCTCGGCTCAGCGATGTGGCAGGGGAGACACAACGTCTCGTTCCCTCCATCGGGGAACGTAGGTTACATACGTAACCTAGACGTTCCCCTTCTGTCGCTCTCTCCACGTTGTGTCAGAGAAGTGACACTAGGGGTCCACTTAAAAAGAGCAATGCGCTGAGCCGTGTACGTGATCTGCTGATACAGGAGCGAGCAGGTATTCCTACGTGCAGAACGACCAACTGTATCAGGCTGCACGTACCCTTCCCCAATGCCCCATTTAAGCCATCAGGATTCCTTATCGTTACCCTGGAGGGGGGAACAAGGTGATGGCCGCCAACATGGGAACGGGCCAGCCTGGCTGGGCCTCTTTTCTCTCTATGTTTCTCGCATAGAGCAACTACAGCCAGGGCCCTTACACGCATTGAGGGAAGGGGGTCTTAGCCCTTATTAGGGTGGAGAAGACCCTGCGGAGGCCACACCTACCCGGGAGGGGAGGCAAATTTTGAGTGGCAAATACATCGCATGGCCTATACTTAGGTCTTATGCGGAACAATAGTGCGGTGGTAGATCCAGCCTCGCAGAGGGGGGGAAGCATACAGCACGGCACCCCAGGCAGCTGTAACTGCCTAAGGAAAACACAGAGTCAACTCTCGTGAGGGGACAGAACCGTGGTTTTACACACAGGGGGAGTCCGAACAGGAGGCCTTACCTGTGGGGCACCAATACCAGTACAGGGTAGCTAGTGGTACCCGCAGTGGTTTGGGTCGGCGAGTTCCTCCGCAGAACTGCGACCCACGAGGGCTAGGGAGGAGTCAACCAATGTCCCAAACCTGGGATCTCCTGGGAAGAAGGCGCACTGTTTCCCCTGGTTAGGGGGAAGGGCGCTGGGTGCAAGCGATTCACCCGGTCAGATCGTGGACGTGCCACCGAGTTCTACGGGCTTGGTACCTGAGAGAACACGGGACGATACTGACTCAACTCGGAGATTGTAGAATCTCGCAAAAGTGTTAGGTGTTGCCCAGCCCGCTGCTCTACAAATGTCTGCTAGGGCAGTGCCCCTAGCCAGTGCCCACGAGAACGCAACACTCCTGGTGGAGTGGGCTCGGACCCGCAAAGGGGGGGGCACGGCCTGGGTGTGATAAGCCAGGGAAATGGCGTCGACAACCCAGTGGGCGAGTCTCTGCTTGGAGACAGCATTCCCTTTCTGCTGTCCCCCAAAGCAGACGAAGAGCTGCTCAGAGCATCTGGTGCTCTGTGTGCAGTCCAGGTAAATACGTAAGGCACGTACTGGACACAGCAGTGAAAGGGCTGGGTCTGCCTCCTCCCGGGGCAGCGCTTGCAGGTTCACCACCTGATCCCTGAAGGGTGTGGTAGGAACCTTGGGCACGTAGCCCGGTCGCGGTCTTAGGATCACGAGTGTCTGCCGGACCGAACTCCAGGCAAGCGTCGCTAACAGAGAACGCATGCAGGTCCCCGACCCTCTTGATGAAAGCGAGCGTGATCAGCAGGGCGGTCTTGAGAGAGAGGGCCCTGAGTCCAACTGAGTCAAGCGGCTCGAAGGGGGGTCTCCGGAGTCCCATAAGGACGACCGAGAGATCCCAGGAGGGAAACAGGTTAGGCTGGGAGGGAGTCATCCTCCGGGCACCTTTTAGGAACCTGACGATTAAGTCGTGCTTACCAAGAGACTTGCCGTCTACCGTGTCGTGGTGGGCCGCGATAGCGGCAACATACACCTTGAGGGTGGAGGGGGACAGCCTCCTCTCCAGCCTCTCCTGAAAAAACACGAGCACTGACCTAACTGCGCACTTCTGTGGGTCTTCGGCTTGGGAAGAACACCAGTCTGCGAACAGACGCCACTTCAGGGCGTAAAGATGCCTGGTCGAAGGGGCTCTGGCTTGGTTAATAGTGTCTATGACGGCCGAAGGTAGGCCGGCTAGATCCTCCGCGTCCCGTCCAGGGACCAGACATGGAGATTCCAGAGGTCTGGATGCGGATGCCAGAGCGTGCCCCGTCCCTGAGAAAGAAGGTCCTTCCTCAGGGGAATTCGCCAGGGAGGGGCTGTCATGAGGAGCGTGAGATCCGAAAACCACGTCCGGTTGGGCCAGTTGGGGGCCACCAGAGTGACTTGCTCCTTGTCCTCCCTGACCTTGCATAGCACCTGTGCAAGAAGGCTCACTGGGGGAAAAGCGTACTTGCGCAGCCCCGTGGGCCAGCTGTGCACCAGAGCATCTGTCCCAAGGGGAGCCTCTGTGAGGGCATACCAGAGCGGACAGTGGGAGGTTTCCTTGGAGGCAAACAGGTCCACCTGGGCCTTGCCGAACCTGTCCCAAATCAGCTGGGCCGATTGGGGGTGGAGCCTCCACTCCCCGCTGGGCAAGGTTTGTCTTGACAGTGCGTCCGCTATCACATTGAGGTTGCCGGGGATGTGAGTGGCGCGCAGTGACTCCAGTCGCTGCTGACTCCAAAGGAGGAGACGACGGGCGAGCTGTGACATGTGGAGGGAGCGTACTCTGCCTTGGCGGTTTATGTAGGCTACCACCGTGGTGCTGTCTGTCCTGACTAGGACATGCTTGCCACGAATCAATGGAAGAAATTTCTTCAGGGCAAGAAAAACGGCCAGCAGCTCTAGGCAGTTGATGTGCCAGCGGAGCGGGCCTCGGTTCCACCGGCCTGCGGCTGCGCGCCCGTTGCACACAGCGCCCCAACCCAACTTGGAGGCATCGGTTGTAACCAGAATGTGACGGGACACCTGCTGCAAGGGTACTCCTGCCCGTAGAAAGCAGAGGTCTGTCCAGGGTTTGAAGGTTTGGAGGCAGGCAGTGGTAACTTCCACGCCGTGCGTGCCGTGGCACCATGCTCGTCTCGGGACTCGAGTCTGGAGCCAATGCTGAAGTGGTCTCATATGCATCAACCCTAGAGGCGCGGCCACCGCGGAGGATGCCATATGCCCCAGGAGCCGTTGGAAACGTTTCAAAGGGACCACGGTGCCTGGTTCGAAAGAAGCGAGGCATTCCAGCACTGACTGTGCGCGTCATTGAGACTGAGTCTAACTCCAAACCGAGAAAAGAGATGCTTTGGACCGGGGTGAGCTTGCTCTTTTCCCAGTTGACCTGAAACCCTAAACGGCTGAGGTGCTCGAGCACCTGGTCTCTGTGTGCACATAGTAATTCCTGCGAGGAGGCCAAAATGAGCCAATCGTCGAGGTAATTGAGTATGCGTATGCCCGCTCCTCGTAGCGGGGCAAGAGCCGCCTCTGCGACCTTCATGAAGACGCGAGGGGACAGAGACAGGCCGAAGGGGAGGACCTTGTACTGATACGCCTGGCCGTCGTACGCGAACCGTAGAAAGGGCCGATGTCGAGGGCGAATTGAGATGTGGAAGTACGCGTCCTTCAGGTCTACCGCTGCGAACCAATCTAGATGCCGGACGCCAGATAGAATTTGTTTCTGGGTAAGCATTTTGAACGGGAGTTTGGACAAGGTCCGATTGAAAACTCGCAGGTCCAAGATCGGTCGTATGCCGCCGCCTTTCTTGGGTACAATGAAGTAAGGGCTGTAGAAACCCTTCTTCGTTTCGGTCGGAGAGACAGGCTCTATCGCATCCTTGACTAGAAGGGAGGCGATTTCCTCGCGCAGGGAGTGGGCATGTTCGCCGTGCACTGCGGAGGAACGAACGCCCATGAAGGGAGGCGGAGACCTGGCAAACTGAATTGCGTAACCGAGTCGGATGGTCCGGTGCAGCCACCGTGACGAGCTGGGCAGTGAAAGCCATGCCTCTAAGCTCCATGCTAGGGGCACCAAGGGGAAGAGTATTTTGGACGTACCCGGCGGGGCTTCGCAGCGGTGCGGAACAGGTAACGCAGTGTTGGGAGGCGCTGTGGCGTCCCGAGGCTCTGGTGCTGAGAATAAACTCAAAGCACTTACCTTGTTCCGCGCACCCGGCAGGGGGCGGGTTCGTGACTGAGGAGGAGGTCTGATGCTGGCGTCCTCTGGACTCGTCTGAACCGGCCGGCCGGGGAACAGTCGTGGGGCTGAGGGCGGAAGCACCGCATCCTGGGCGCCGAGACTGTTGAGGCCTGAAAGCAAGGTGCCGTGAGAACGGCATTTGCGGGCCATGTGACCCAGAGGTAAAGGAAATAGCTCTTTATTGAGAATTTGGGTACCGCAGCCCCCGTCAGGGGGTGCGGCAAATGAAAAAACAAAAGATCCTCCTCCCGGCCCTCCACCGGGGGACGGAGCGGTCTTACCATCTGGCGGTCTTACCATCCGTGAGGCAGGGGGCGTACGCTTCCTGCGGTTTGCTCAACGCCGGGGCTGAGAGCTGGGCCCAGGATGGGGCGGAGCAGAAGGTCTTCTGGCCGCGGGAGGACGCCCTCGGCGAGCAGGTGGGGCCTGGGCCGTGGCGGCAAGCTTGCGGCGCGGCATGATGTGCGAAATGGCCTCCGCCTGCTTCTTCACCAGGGAGAACTGCTGGGCAAAGTCCTCAACGGTGTCGCCGAAGAGGCCGAACTGGGAGACAGGGGCGTTGAGGAAGCGAGTCTTGTCGGCTTCACGCATCTCAACCAAGTCCAGCCATTGCTGACGTTCCTGGACCACCAGGGTGGCCATCGCCTGCCCGAGAGCCTGCGCTGTGACCTTCGTCACTCTCAGGGCAAGGTCGGTCGCTGAGCGCAGTTCCTGCAGCGTGTCAGGATCAGGGCCACCCCCGTGCATGTTGCGAAGTGCCTTGGCTTGGTGGACCTGCAGGAGAGCCATGGCATGCAGGGCGGAAGCGGCGCGTCCGGTAGCGCTGTAGGCGTTTGCGGTGAGCGAGGATGTTGCTCTACAGGACCGGGAAGGGAGTACAGGGCGGCCCCGCCAGGTGGTAGTGCTTCCGGGACATAAGTGGAGCGCAACTGCTCTATCCACCTGGGGGATCTCTGTGTACCCGTGGCGCGCTCCGCCGTCGAGGGTGGCGAGGGAGGATGAGCAGGTGGCGGTGCGAAGAGTGGAGAGGGGTGCTCTCCACGAAGAAGTCAGCTCATCATGCACCTCCGGGAAGAAAGGAACCGGGGGGGCGAGGCTGTGAGCAGTGCCCCACGCCCAAGAACCAATCGTCCAGCCATGATGGCTGTGGGGAGGATGGAGTGTTCCAATCCAGGCCCACGCTGTTGGCTGCCCGGGAAAGCATATCGGACATCTGCGCGTCGGCCTCCTCCTGGGCGTGCAAGCCCGAAGGCGGCAGCCCAGAGGAGCCCTCAGCGTCAGAGCCCACGCCTCCGATGTCGCGGCGAACTCATCTGCTTCCATCGCAAGAGGGTAGGCAGACTGGCTGTGAGGCGAGTCGCCGCCACCTCGAAGCGGGACGGAGTCAACGAGCGTGCCGGGCGCTGGTGGTCCGAGGGGCGTACCGGCGGAGCTGCACCCACTGCCATCCTCGAATCGCCTCCATCGCCAGCCGCATCGCCCTCAATCCCGTGGGAAGGAGGAGCGACGCGGGGGGCAGCTGGAGTGGCTTACTTACGGTTGTAAGCAAGCCGCGACCGCAACGTTGTCATGGTCATGTTCTCGCAATGAGAACATGAACCATCCACAAACGCAGCCTTGGTGTGATCACTGCCCAGACACACGAGACAACGCCTGTGGTCGCCGGAAGCGGAGAGTACTCTACCGCGATCCAGAAACAACACAGGGGCGGAAAGGCATCTTTAAAAGACACGCCCTTAAAAGGACGCTCAACGCCGCTGTGTTTTTGCTCTTTAGAGGAAATTACTCTTTTAAATAAAATCACTCTTTTATGAATGAAAGACTCGTGAGAGATCTTTCTTATCTGCAACTGTCGATGCGCTCAGGGGCAGAAAGTGCACAGCCGTGCAAACAGGAGAAAGCCGCTGTTGTGCACCGTAGAATCCAACAGCATGCAGCAGAGGATAGCTGGAACTCAGTGTGTAATACGCAGCAGTCTGCAAACACGACCATCGGCTCCGAAGAAATTTTCTGAATGAACTCCCTTATTTGCGCCGCTTAAATACCCGTATGTCCGGGGGCGGGACATGCAAATACTGGTTGCCAACTCTCATTGGCCTTTTTTCATAGATCAGAGGTGGATATCGGCGCTCAAGAGAGACCCCTAGTGTCGCTTCTCTGACACAACGTGGAGAGAGCGACAGAAGGGGAAACAGTACTACTGTACTGCTCCTCCTAGAATTTTGTAATACTATCCAGAGAACAGGAAACTTTCCTTTATCCTGGCAAGATGCAATAATTATACATATAATGAAACAAGGCAAGGACCATTCTGACGCTATCAATTATCGCCCAATAGCACTGACCAGCTGCCTCTGTAAAACTATAGAGTGAATGGTCAATGACAGTCTGGTGTGGATACTAGAGTCTGACCACATGATCAGTGAATTCCAGTGTGGGTTTAGAAAAGGAAAAAGCACAGTGGATTATTAGATTGGAATCATTTGTACAGAACAGTATTATAAAATAAGAACATGCTGTAGCAGTTTTCTTCGATCTGGAGAAGGCTTATGATACCACTTGGGGATATGGCATCCTTAAAGATCTAAACGAAATAGGACTCAAATGCAAATTACCGATTTTTATTTCCAATTTCCTGTCCAATAGATGTTTCCGTGTCCAGATAGGAACTACTCTGTCAAATTCACATGTACAAGAACTAGGGGTCCCTCAAGGAAGCATTCTCAGCAACTCATTTGCACTCTTCAGTATTCAAATAAATAGTATAGCAAATGTTATAATGCCCAATATGTCTTGCAGTCTATATGTTGATGATCTGTGCATTTGTTACAGAGGAAAAAATATGAATGTAATCGAACGACAAGTACAATTATGCATCAATAATATAAATGAATGATCAATCAAAAATGGGTTTACATTTTCTAAAATAAAGAATGTTTTGTATGCATTTTTGCCTTTTGCGGTCTCTACATCCTGACCCAGAGTTTTTTTTTGGGATGTAGAACCCATCAAATTTGTTGAAGAACTTGTATTCGATAACAAACTTACTTTTATTCCAGACATGAAAAACCTGAAGAAAAAGTGTTTCAAGATATTGGATTTTATAAATGTGCTGGGAAAATCTAAATGGGGTGCTGACTTCAATGTACTTTTATGCCTTTATAGAGTACTAGTCAGATCCCGCTTAGACTATGCATGCGTTGTATATGGCTCAACATGTAAGTCCTACATTCAGATTCTGGACACCATACGTCAAGGACTATGACTGGCATTAGGAGCATTCAGGACCTCTCTTGTTCAGAGTCTTTTCACAGAAGCCAGGGAACCTTCACTCCAGAACAGACATTTGAAATTGGCACCACAATATGCAGTGAAACTTAAGGCAAACCAAAGCAATCCAGCCTACATGACAGTTTTTCACCCCGAACGATCTTACTTATATGAAGCCAGACCTAGATATATCAGACCTTTTGGAATGAGGATGAAACCTTATTTAGAGAACCTGGATATCAATTTGGACAACTTAACCAAGCAAATTTTTGTCCTATGTCTCCATGGGCTCTGAAAAGGCCAAATATCATTTTGGCAAAAGACAAAACACAGAGACACATCCTAATGAGTACCACCAGCAATATTTAGATACAAGATGTGATTTTCCACTCTTTTCCATCTTTTCTTTAACTTTTAAAAATAGACATGATCAAATAGTATATACTAGGTGTTGAATAAGTCATTCAAGACTGACACATGGATTTTTATTAAAAGGTAATGAATCTCCATCATGTCTTCCCTGTCAGACTATACTTACTATCATACACATTTTAGTGGATTAAACAAAGGTTTTATTCAGAAACAAGCTTAACAGATATTTAAAAAAATGTAAATGAGTTTCTGTCTAAAATCAATCTAAAATTCCTCATTTAATTTGTATGTTTTTTGATATTTAATCTATTCTCGTCATGTGGATAGCCTTGTTGCTGACATGGTGCTAAAAATTAATAAATAAATTAATTAATACATTTTACATTGAAACTTGTTTGAGTCAAGATTAGAGTCTCTAGTATGGCTGCCACCTGATAGTCGACCAAAGGTTAGTCCATGAGAAGAGTCTTGATCGACCAAGTTTTGATTGGTGGTCTGATCCTGATGTGCTGTAGGAAATGTGCTCTGCTACTGACCTCGCCCTCCGGGCTACGAAGGTCACAGCACGGGCACTTGGACAGGCGATGGCCACCCTTGTGGTCCAGGAACGACATCTGTGGCTAAACTTGGTCGAGATGCTCGCTTTGTCAATGCCCCCATCTCCCAGCTCAGTCTATTGTGCGACACCATTGAAGACTTTGCCCAGCAGAACGAACAGGTAGCTCCTCCTCAACCAGGGCCCAGCTCTCAGCCCCAGCGTTGAGCTACCTGCAGGAAGCGGATGCCCCCCATCTCACGAACCTCTTTGAGGACGCAGAAAGCTCCCAAGCGTTCCTGAGATGGACCACCCAAGGCACGAGATGTTTGAAGAGGAGCTGGTAGCCAGACCATTCCTTCCCCAGGTGAAAATCCTTGTTTTCCTTATTTTCATTTGCCGCACCCCCTTTGGCTGCGGTACCCATATTGTCAATAAGAGAGCAATTTCCTCATTCCTTGGGTCACCTAGCAAACGGCATTGTCGCGGTGCCCCGGAATCAAACTCTTACAGGCAATGTGGCACTATGGACGTAGAAACTTCACCACCACACCCACTACTGTACAACGTACACAATCCCGGCTGGCCGGTTGTGATGAGGCCAGAGGACGCCTCACTAAGACCTCCTCCTCAGTCACTAACCCGCCCCCTGCCGGGTACGCGGAGCTAGGTAAGTGCTTTGAGTCTTTTCTCAGCACATGTGCCTCAGGACGCAACTTTGCCTCCCGACGCAACACTACCTGCTCCCCGCCGCTGCAAAGCCCCACCACGTATGTCAAAAGCGATCGTCCCCTTAGCGCCCCTAGCGCAGAGCTTGGGCACGTGGCTTACGCTTTCCAACGCGTTGCGCTGGCTGGCCAGGACCATCCGACTTAACTACGCGATTCAGTCTGCGTGCAGAAATCGCTACACTTTTACTAAAGGATGTTAAAGAGCCTGTCCATCCAGCCGAGATAGAGAAGGGTTTCTACAGCCTTACATCATCGTACCCAAAAAAGGAGTTGGGTTGAGGGCAATCTTGGACCTGCGAGTTCTCAACCGGGCTCTGCACAAACTCCCGTTCAAGATGCTCACGGAAAACACATTCTAACATGCGTTCGGCATTAAAATTGGTTCATAGCGGTAGACATGAAGGACGCATACTTTCACGTCTCGATTTTGCCCCAACACTGACCCTCTCTACGGTTCGAGGGCGGGGCATACCAGTATGTCCCTGTCCCCTCATGTCTTCACGAAGGTCGCAGAGGCCGTCCCTGTCCCGCTAAGGGAAGTGGGCATCCGCATACTCAACTACCTCTCGAGAGGCACTATGCGCTCACAGGGACCAGGTGCTCAGGCACCTCAGTCGTTTAGGGATTCAGGTCAACTGGGAAAAAGCAAGCTCTCCCTGGTTCAGAGCATCACTTTTCTAGACATGGAGCTAGACTGCTGACAGGTGTCCCCCTACAGCAGGTGTCCAGACGCATCGTGTTCACCACAGATGCCTCCAAATAAAAACACTGGGGTGCCGTGTGCAATGAGCACGCAACCGCCGGCCCCTGGATGGGCCCACGGTTACTTTGACACATCAAACTGAGTTGCTGGCTGTATTTCTTGCCCTGCGGAGGTTTCTCCCGCTGATCCGAGGCAAGTATGTCTTGATCCATTCAGACAGCACCGCGACTGTAGTGTACATAAATCACCCCAAGAGATTCTCAGACCTTAATTAGCTTGTTAGGGCTATGACTTCTTCACAATTATAATTTGGACAGGCCAGGTGATGCAAATTTCAAAGCTTTATACATACTCTTACTCCTCAAAGCTTGTCCCAACAATCAACAGCCATGGGCTCCTCTAAGCAGCTGCCTAGCACTCTGAAAATTCTAATAATTGATGCCCACAAAGCAGAAGGCTATAAGAAGATAGCAAAGCGTTTTCAGGTAGCCGTTTCCTCAGTTTGTAATGTAATTAAGAAATGGCAGTTAACAGGAATGGTCGAGGTCAGGTTGAGGTCTGGAAGACCAAGAAACCTTTTAGAGAGAACTCCTTGTAGGATTGCTAGAAAGGCAAATAAAAAAGACCGTAAGGAAGATTTAACAGACTCTGGAGTAGTGGTGCACTGTTCAGTGACACCTGTACAAATATGACCTTCATGGAATACTCATGAGAAGAAAACATTTCCTGCATCCTCACCACAAATTTCAGCGTCAGAATTCTGCAAATGAACATCTAAACAAGCCTGATGCTTTTTGGAAACAAGTCCTGTGGACTGATGAATTTAAAATCTATATTTGTTGCCACAATGAGCAAAGGTATGCTTGGAGAAAAAAATTATGCAGAATTTAATGAAAAGAACACCTCTCCAACTGTTGGCATGGGGTGGATCGATCATGCTTTGGGCTTGTGTTGATGCCAGTGGCACAGGGGAACATTTCACTGGTAGAGGAAAGAATGGATCAAACTAAATACCAGCAAATTCTAGAGGCAAACATCACACCATCTGTAAAAAAGCTGAAGCTGAAGATGAAAAGAGGATTGCTTCTACAACAGGGTAATGATCCTAAAAACACCTCAAAATCCACAATGGACTACCTCAAGAGGCACAAGCTGAAGGTTTTGCCATGGCCCTCAGAATCCCTTGACCTAAAATCCATCGAAAATCTGTGGATAGACCTCAAAAGAGCAGTGTATGCAAGACGGCCCAATAATCTCACATACCTAGAAGCCTTTTGCAAGGAAGAATGGGCTAAAATCCCCCAAACAAGAATTTAAAGAAATTTAGCTGACAACAAAAAGCTTTTACAAGCTGTGATACTTGCTAGGGTGTTGCATGCAGGGTCAGTACTTAGTACTGCCCGAAGTACTTCTGCTTCAGGCCATTTTCCTTTTTTGTTATTTTGAAACTGTAAAAGATACAAAAGTAAAATTGCTTAAAATATAAAAGAAATGTGTCATTTTAACGTTATGCCTTTTTGGGAATCAGGCCATCTTTTGCTTGCTTAGCTATTCACAGCAACAGAAATTTTTATCAGGGGTGCCCAAACATTTGCATGCCACTGTCTGTATGTATGTGTAATCCATTTCACAAGTGAATTTGTCAATCAGTTGGAGATTTATTATGAGGGCTTGTTTAATGAACAATTGTGTCAGATATTTTAATATATTTTTTTAAACAAGCCAGGGGTATACATAGTACACAATACTACAGATATATTTTACAATAATACCAAGACATTATATTCATTACATAGTGCAATGCTTTTCAATGCATTGGAGTTGTTGGAGGTACAAAGAGTATTTAAATAATATATTTAAAATAAATTCTCCAAAATACTACTGCGTGGACACATTCCCAAAAAAGATGAGGGGCAGATTTATCTACAGCATTACAGAAGGAGCAAAGTTGATCTATTTCAGGGAGCATGTTTCTTAAATAAAAATTGACTGGGTAAAAATGGTGTAACAGTTTAAAGGACACCTCCTTAACCGGTAATTATATATTTGTGAGGTAAAGACCATATGATAGGGTGACCACCTGGCTATTGCTCTGTTGCAGGTCAGCAGATTTTGCGGGACAATGCAGGACACGAGGGAGAGATAACTTACTATTATTGTAATAGGTGAATAAATATTAATTTTATATTATATGTATTTTTGCAGTGATGTTAAATGTTAATGACGGCGCTGTGAATGTCACTCAGTTTCTACGAGGTCTACGATACAAACTAATTATAAGCACATCAATTACATTATTAAAGACTAGAAAGATTAAATGCGTTCTTACCAGATTTAGTGCATCTTGAATTTTTTTTTTTTTTTGTCTGATCTGGCTGCTTCGAGTAGGGCCATCTCATTCATTATGACTGTAGAACTCCTGGCAGGTGTAGGTGTTCACTTTCACCAGGAGTTCACTTTTGATGAGGTCCACAGATGCTCAGTTCCTTGTCTCTGTCCACGCAGCAGTCATCAGTGAAAACACCCTCTACACGAACGCGTTGGTGACAGGAATGCTCAAAGCCAAAGATATCAGAGCTGTCATGTTTGGGGCACTGAAATGTTTCAGCAGAGCTGTCCGTGAAACTTCGGTGGCATACCCTGCACTCTCCTTTTTTAGGGTCACCTGTAACTGTTTTAACCATGTATTTATTTTCTCCAATTCTTTATTATACGAACAAAGACACTTTTTCTTCTCGGGAGCTCCGGATAGACCCATTTTTCTGTTGCAGTTTTTTTCCCCAGTGTTTTCCCGCTCTGGCAAGAAAAAAAGGCTGCGCTGCGCATGTTCAGTGTTTTCTTATTAACTTTTTTTGTGGCTGGTGTGCCGTTCCTTCAGTTGAGGGAAAGCAGTGACCGCAACGTTCAATGGCGCTGTGTATTGCTCTTTTAAGAGGAAAATACTCTCTTAGAGAAAATCACTCTTTTATACAACACTCTTTTAGTATTGCGCTGTCGAAGCGCCCAGGGGCAAACTGCACTGCCGTGCAGAGAAGGAGAAAGCCACTGAAGTGCGCCGTAGATCCAACAGCAGTAATTGCTCAGAGGTAGAGGAACAGGTGTGTGACTCGCAGCATACACAACCATCGGCTCCAAAGAAAATTTCTGAATGAAACCGACACATTTCCCCGCCTTTATACCTGTATGTTTGTGGGCGGGACATGCAAATTCTGTCTGCCAACTTCTCATTGGCCTTTTTTCATAGATCAGAGGTATATTCGGCGCTCAATAGAGACCCCTAGTGTCGCTTCTTCGACACAACGTCAAAGTGAGCGATAGACGGGGAACCTGACATTTAACACAAATTGGTAATCACTTATTCTGCTTCAAACAGTAGCAATTCTTTAATATCTTTGAAAGAGTCAGTGCCATACATTTTGCAAGCTTTGGCAAATATAATAAAAAGTTTAAGACTAGTTCTTCCGAGGTGCTCATTGAAGCAGTCTGTTAACTTTTAAAGAAAACTTGAAGAACTTGATGATAAAAACCTGCACAATTGTTTCACAAGAGATACCTAAAGCATGCGAGGGAGTCCGACTGAATCTTCTTGCCATTTTTGCTCTAATATGTATCATAATCACAGTGAATGGTCTGTGGGCATTCCATGGACATGCTGTATAAGAATGAGATTAACCTTTAGCATTAAGCAAATTTAAATATACCTGAGACTTCCTTGCTTTATTGTAATGTTGATTGTTTTACAAGTATAGCAGCCAAAACATATGGGAGAGCAAAATAAATGATGAACCACCTTTTAATTAAACCCATATCTGTAACACATTTTGATATAATTATTACGTATTTTATTACTATTCATATACATTTTCAGAGAAATTATAGCAATCTAAAACTCCACCACACCAAAAAAATGTTTTTCTAAATTCCTGCTTTGTAAATAAATAAATAAAAACACTAATACGGTGATGGTATTTAATGGTTTTATTAAAATATTAATTATAATGGTTTATAAATAGACCTATGAAAAATGCATATCTGTCGAACACTTATTTTAATAGATTATTAGAGGAGCTCATCCCACTGTGGTGTTTCAATAAATCTCAAACATGTTGAATACTGTGTTTTTCAGCTCTCCATTCTTAAAACTCGTCCTCTAGAAGACGAACATCTAAAGATTCACAGACTTTTAGGGAAAAACATTATTATAGCATTTTATTTGATTGAGTGGCCACGTGACCAGTGCACAGTGTAGAGGGAACATTACCTCGACACTGAAAACATGTTCATGGCCATGAACTATAGTTTGAGCGCTTAAGTTTTCTCTGTAGCAAAGTAGACATAAGTCTAATTGAACTTTACTGATTGTAGGCCTAATATATTGACTCATTGTGCAGGTTTTTTTTTTTATTTATTTATTTTATTGCAATGCTCTTAATGGATTTTTCAAAATCTTAAGGATTTTCCAATGTTCAATATTCTATATTCAACTGAGGGTGCTCCATGTAGAACTGGGCCTGGATAGGACCATGATGATTTCAGAAAGTCTCACAGAAATTCTCAAATTTCGCATCTACTTCTTCATCAGAAGTCTTTGTAAACATGAATTTCTCTGCAGTTTGTGCACTCTGACTTTCAAAATTTGCATAGAAGTCAGCCAATTAAATAGGTTGATAAGTTACACCACCACCACCACGGTTCTCTTGTATTTATCCAGTACACTTGTTTGTATCCATTTAGACGCAGAGCAGGATGAAACTGATTGCCGACAACTACGAGGATGACCACTACCACCTTCATGCTCCACCCCCCATATGCAACCCCTCCACCCCCAAACCCAACCCCAGATCCCCTACCCACAAGGCCCACAACCTCACCAGCCCCCTTACCCACACGCACCACATCCCCAACACTCTCAGCCTCCACCCCACCACCCACAACAACCCCCCCAGCCACAATATCCCCACCCGCAACACCCTCAACAGCCTGGTCAACACCCACACCTGCCCAGACCCCAACAGCCACACCCTCAACACCCTCATACCGGGGTCCCTCCACAGCAGCATCCACACCCCCAGCACCCCCACGGGCCCCCACCTCAGCAAGGCCCCCACCCTCAGCCCCTCCCACACCCGCAGCAGCACCCCCATCACCCCCCACACCCCGGACCTCAGGGCCCACACCAACGACAACCTCCACCTCTACACCATCGAGGTCCAGGCCGTGGGCCGCCCCATCCCGGACACCGACCCACCCCAGACCAGGTTTGTATGGTAACTCAGGTAAACTTAATTGTTTTGCTATAGTTGTAAATAACAAAATATGTGTAAATTTAATCCAATTAAATTATTTGTTTTTTATTCAATTTAAAACCTGGCTCTGTCCATTATATGTCTTTTATCTGACCCTCTGTAATATGTCTTATACAATCTATATGTCTTTTAACAGCTGTGAACTAAAAACAGCAATGCATGTTATGGCTAGCCCTGTTGAAAAGACCAGCATATGTGTTTTGAATGCTGGTATTCTGGTGACCACTATTTTATAAGGATTAATTAAATAAAAAAGTGTAGGATGCAGTTGCTTCAGGCTTATGGTGCAGATGGTAAGTTAACTTGTTTTTGGAAGTGCATCCTTTTCTTATGAAGAATATATAAACATTTAAAGGTTTTGGCTGTTGTTTGAACAAAGAGATATTGCTATTCAGTGATTTTACATAATTACTTATTTCTTACTATATAATTAAACTGTGTGATTGAGCCAAAATCTGTGGTCTCAGTTTTGTGTTGTGCCAAACTCTGTGGTCTCAGTTTTGTGTTGTGCCCAGTTTTCGCACCAAAATGCCACACGCATAAGTGCCACAACTGATTAGTGAATTCACCCCTAGGGTTTTTAACCAGCAAGACTGTATTACTGTAGTTGACCAGCGTAACCAGCAAAAACATGTTGTCTCATTAGGTTAAACAGCAAAACCATCTTGGTCGGCCAACCAGACAGCACCAAAACAGAACTAATCTGCATTGACCAGTTGTATCTCCAAAGTACCTAACAATACATATGACTTGATTCAATACAACGAGATGAATCACGTCATCAAAAACAACTATAAATTACTTAATATTCCAGGTCATTCAAATATGCTGCTTCAAGGGTTTGACATCAATGATGTGAACGGCATTGGTCTTTTGCACGTTGTAATGATCGAGATGTACCAAATGGGAACAAGTGATGTACTGTAAAATAAGTGTGAATGAGATTTAAGAGCAACACCAGAGGACAAGATTATTTTATGTATCGATTAACTACTGTGAGAAATAAAATTGCTACATAGGATTGAATTGGTGCAGCCCTAGTTTAAACTGGTCTTTTCAGCAGGGGTTGGATCTGTAATAAATCTGCCTCTCACTTACTGTAATTCAACAAATCATATTTCTGTTATCTCAACAACCTGCTTTTTCACCTTTAACTCATCTACTTCTCATTTCATGCTGACCTCAGGATGATGAAGAAGGAATTTGGGCTTAAACATTTCAAAACCAAAGCAATGATATTGTTTTATGGGGTGAGATCCGTAACTGATTGGTGTCTGTTTACGTGTTTAGGTGTTTTACCAAACAAAATTCTGATGACTGCTCTTCTTATTATATTTTCTCCTTGTCCTTGTCTTATTTTCTTTCTTCTCTTTTCATCCTTCTATAATAGACAATTCAATCACTAATGGAGGAACAAAGCCATGCCATGCAAATAAAATTACACATTGTCCACTTAGCCAGTCTTTATCTATAATCAGTTTCATTCTTTTGGATGGGGCCCCACTATATCCATGCATTAAGGAAAGAGGCAGAGCATTAGTGTGAGTGGGAGGAGCAAAGCTGGAGATGACCACCTGAGCAGGTAAATGTTACTGTAAATTCACTAATATTACTTTTAGCCCAAACTCTCAAAGTGATTCTTTTTAACCATGTTTTGTTTTTACAGATGAATAAAAAACAAAATAGACAGGAAGACTGGATTATAGAGCAGTGTCACTTCCTGGTGCAGTCCTTTTTCAAAAGACGTTTGCCTTGAAGACTCTCATTGCTCAATCATCATAAGATGAGAGACATGCTCAGCTGCAGCTGCTGTTATCCTGGTTGTTACATGCTACCAGTGCATGCATATAGTGTCTGGCCCCTCCCCTTCATAGTCTGGCCCCACCCACTCTAATCTAGCCCCACCTCTTGAAAGAAGCAACAAATCAATCCACCTAATTGACTGCACTCATTCAAGCCTTGATAACGCACATCACATACTAACCAGATTTGCCCATTTGTTCTTGCTTGAGCTCCACTCCAAACCCCAGGACTAGTCTGCATTTAAGTTGTCATGCACCTATGTACCTCCAACAGGGACCATTTCAAATGGTGCTTTAACTGGTGTTCAGGCCCAAGAGATGGAGACAGCCATGGCTACAATCTGCAGTTAATTAGATTTCTAGTAATCTATGGACATCAACTGATCAGGCTGTCTGTGCTTTTGTCTGTAACGCTGTAATGCTCCAGGACATCATCGTGCAAGTTCTGTTCAATTCTATGGAAGTTAATTGAGATGTTTTTCCAACCTATACCTGCAGGTTGTAGTTTTATGTTCCACAGATCACAGGTAGGTCTAGAATGTCCCAGAGCTCACAAGAGTGATTGGTTAGACTTGTTTGCAGGGCCAGTTCACACTGAGTGTCCCATAAACGGGATGGCTTTCCTCCTTTAACTTACCACCCCACCAGGTATTGGCGAAGCTACCACCAGGAGCTAAAACGCCCAACCCAAACTTCTCATAGTGTCACAACATGGTGGCGAGTGCCTATTTATATATAGATAGTAGATATATACATAGAGAAATAATAGCTAAATAAAGTGTGTCTACTGTAGACAGACAATTGTGTCAGATATCCAAGAGAACGGTTTCCATTTTCTTATGTGTGTTACCATCATCTGTTTGGCCCTCACAGTGCTCCTGTTATAAGATCTTGGCACTGGGGTCTATGCAAAATATTAAACAAATAACAAAAGGTCTTTTTGCAGGAACTATGGTGGAATTTACGGAATCTTTATCTAGAAAAAGCTTTATGTTGCACCTTGCAAGAACAAAACAAAATTATAAAAAGCAATGAGATCTGTTTGAAATGTCTACAACATTATGGACTGAAACCTGAAATTGAGGGTAAGAAGCATTATCAACATTGTTAAAGTGAAAAATTTCATTGAGATGGCCAATATATTGTTAAGATAGCTTACGTTGTCTTAAATGTGTCATTTCACTGCTGTTGTCTGTAGTTGTAGAGTTCTCATTTGGACTTTTGCAAAATCGTTCAGAATATGGCCAAGATCTGACTGTTAATATTGAACTGTTTGTGCTTCCATGTTGCATTTAATGCTCTTGCTTTCCAAATGCCTTTCAAACGACTTCTGTTGAGTCTCTTGTTTTTGAATGTTCAGTGTCAGTCTTACATTGCTTATTCTCTGGAAAGTTCCTGTTGCATCCTAGAACATTTAGCTGGTGTGGTTCTACAACAAACAGTTGCTGATCCAGAATATCTTTACTGTGTGATTCCCTGTTCTGTCTCTTGGATGTTTTGAGTCCTTTTTTGCTAATGGCAATTCAGTTTCAAACACAATGAGTGTTTTAGCTGAAATTCTAACTCTGTGTCCTAACTAGGCACTATGCAATGGGCGACAGGTGATAAAACAGTTTTCGTCCTAGCCAGTCGTGACAAGCGATGGGCAACGGGTGATTTCTGTCATGTCCCACTGGACAGACCAATCCTAAAATGAAATCTCACTGGCCAAAACTTCTGATTGGCTGTGATTGTATGTCATGCAATATTTTCACTTTTAGGCCAGAAACATATGCAGATGCAGGCACTTGGCCAAGGCATTCTCAACGCATGGTCTGGTTAATGCTGAACATGCGTTCTTGCATTTCTGTGCAGTAACAAATCTCAGTTCACAAGTGGTCAAGAGAGTTATCTTCAAAAGTCTTTGCCATTAAACTGGTTGTGTTATTCGGGTAAGTTGCAAGAACTACTGTACAGTGACTTACTTGCTCAGCAATATTCTCTTCAAACTGTTGCTTCCCCATGACAGTGGTTGTCTTGAAAGAGAAAACTCACCGTAGAAGCAAACAGTTCAAACAGTTCAAACTAATGTCCGTCATAGCGCCCCTTGCAGCAACATTGAGTGTTCAGCGCCTACTAGCATTGTTAAAAATTGCATTCGGACACATTTTAGAACACAACAATGCACAAAATTGAGCTTGTGTAGCTAGATGCGTCTGCGTTCATGTACTTGCATAGGCCTTTAAGGTGTAAGCTCAATTTCGTTCATTGTATGTTTTTACTTGCGTAAAGTAGGTTTTGTTTTTGCGTGTCGACAGGCAAATTGTTGCATCGCTTCTGGTTAGGACTGTTTAATGTTTTGTTGTCTGTCTGTTGTGCAAGTCTATAATTGTACTATTAGACACAGCAAGAGGACAAAACACATCAAACCTTACCTTCTTGGAGGTGTATTGAGGTCCTTTTTTAACTATTGAATACTTGAAGTAGGGCTGATCTCCTGCCTTGGTAAAAAAAATATGTTATATAGAATAAAGCAAAAAGAGTGATGATGATGCATGATTATTTACATTATGTGCCAACACTGGGCTGTGGTGAAGACAGGTCTAATAGATCTAAATGCGAAATACTGAAGACTTAAATAATGAGATATACTGTAATAAAAAAGAAAACAAGTTCCAGCCCTGTAGGGACTTTAAAACTCTGACTTATGGGCCTCTGGTTTGAGCACAGGTCCAAAATAAAGAGAACAAAAAGATCTCTCTATATATTTATTTTTGTTGTGTGCCAGTTGCATTGTTTATTTTATTCATGATGTCAAAAAATACAAATAAACCACTGTGACAAATGCCAGAAAAAAAAGAGTAATTCTAAGAAAATATTGTTTTTACTTTTTTTTTTTTTTTAGATGTTTGTTACATTGTTTTGTTTTTATATTATTGTTCATTCTTTTTTTTTTTTTTTTACATGTCAGTTTGGGGCTGTATTGTACAATTAGTTTTTCATTTTATTTCTTGCACAGCAGTGAAAACTAGTCTGATTTGAGCGTCAGCATGCTGAATGATACAGTGTGAACGTTGGGTTCATTTTCCATGGTGCATCAGTTGGCATTATGATGGTGTAATGTGTTTGAGAATGGTGTATCCTCACCCCCACCCACTGCCAGTGGATTGCCCGTGCATCAAAATAAACGTGTTCGCATGTATTCAGGGTGCAGATTTGAGATGCTGAATGAGTGTGGAATATTCTTGCATGATTGTGTCTTTGTATGCAATTGTAGGTTTGTAAAAGTGTGTGTGTGTGGGTGAGAGAGAGACAGCAGAAAATAAGGTGCGAGAGGTGTTCAGTGTGAAATCTGTGTCATGTTTGATGTATTTAAACACTGTTGGGCTTACCTCCGAGTCCTCCTCAAACTCCCCTGATGTTTGCTAGTGTATGTGTTGTAACCCCAACTATTCTTGAGTGTCAGTTGGCTTGTTTATCCATTAAATAAAAATTACTTTCTTTCTGAGATATACATTTATTTGGATTAATAATAATAAACAAGTTTATTAGTTGATGTCTAAAGTGTTACACTGTGTCCTGATAAAGAATACACATTGGATTGGTATATTATTGTTACATGGTATTTGTTAGTACTAGGGCTGTCAATTTAACGCGTTAAATTGACAGCATTATATTGAAAATACCGCTTTATAAACATAATTAATCATGCCTTAAGACTGTAATAAAGAATCTTCCTTCCATCACAGCAATTCAATCTTAAAGTAGCCTAAGCACAACTCAAGCTGTACAAACAACAAACCATTCTGACAGCAGACAGATGATGAGGATTCGTTCAAATACAACTGCAGGGAGTGCAACTCTGATATACATATATATTTGTGTGTATGTATGTATGTGTGTGTATATGTATGTATATATATATATATACATATACATGTATACACATACATACATACACACACACATACACAGTATCTCACAAAAGTGAGTACACCCCTCAAATTTTTGTAAATATTTGATTATATCTTTTCATGTGACAAAACTGAAGAAATGACACTTTGCTACAATGTAAACAGTGTAAATTTGCTGTCCCCTCAAAATAACTCAACACACAGCCATTAATTTCTAAACCACTGGCAACAAAATTGAGTACACCCCTAAGTGAAAATTTCCAAATTGGGCCCAATTAGGAATTTTCCATCCCCGGTGTCATGTGACTCGTTAGTGTTACAAGGTCTCAGGTGTGAATGGGGAGCAGGTGTGTTAAATTTGGTGTCATTGCTCCCACACTCCCTCATACTGGTCACTGGAAGTTCAACATCGCACTTCAAAGCAAAGAACTCTCAGAGGATCTTAAAAATAATTTTTGCTCTACATAAAGATGGCCTAGATTATAAGAAGATTGCCAAGACCCTGCCACTGAGCTGCAGCAAGGTGGCCAAGACCATACAGCGGTTTAACAGGACAGGTTCCACTCAGAACAGGCCTCGCTATGGTCGACCAAAGAAGTTGAGTGCACATGCTCAGCATCATATCCAGAGGTTGTCTTTGTGAAATAGATGTATGAGTGCTGCCAGCATTGCTGCAGAGGTTGAAGTGGTGGGGGGGTCAGCCTGTCAGTGCTCAGACCATATGCCGCACACTGCATCAAATTGGTCTGCATAGCTGTCGTCCCAGAAGGAAGCCTCTTCTAAAGATGATGCACAAGAAAGCCCGCAAACAGTTTGCTGAAGACAAGGACATGGATTACTGGAACCATGTCCTGTGGTCTGATGAGACCAAGATAAACTTATTTGGTACAGATGGTGTCAAGCGTGTGTGGCGGCAACCAGGTGAGGAGTACAAAGACAAGTGGGTCTTGCCTACAGTCAAGCATGGTGGTGGGAGTGTCATGGTCTGGGGCTGCATGAGTGCTGCCGGCACTGGGGAGCTACAGTTCATTGAGGGAACCATGAATGCCAACATGTACTGTGACATACTGAATCAGAGCATGATCCCCTCCCTTCGGAGACTGGGCCGCAGGGCAGTATTCCAGCATGATAACGATCCCAAACACACCTCCAAGATGACCACTGCCTTGCTAATGAAGCTGAGGGTGAAGGTGATGGACTGGCCAAGCATGTCTCCAGACCTAAACCCTATTGAGCATCTGTGGGGCATCCTCAAATGGAAGGTGGAGGAGCACAAGGTCTCTAACATCCACCAGCTCCATGATGTCGTTATGGAGGAGTGGAAGAGGACTCCAGTGGCAACCTGTGAAGCTCTGGTGAACTCCATGCCTAAGAGGGTTAAAGCAGTGCTGGAAAATAATGGTGGCCACACAAAATATTGACACTTTGGGCCCAATTTGTACATTATCTCTTAGGGGTGTACTCACTTTTGTTGCCAGCGGTTTAGACATTAATGGCTGTGTGTTGAGTTATTTTGAGGGGACAGCAAATTTACACTGTTATAAAAGCTGTACACTCACTTTACATTGTAGCAAAGTGTCATTTATTCAGTGTTGTCACATGAAAAGATATAATCAAATATTTACAAAAATGTGAGGGGTGTACACACTTTAGTGAGATACTGTGTATATATATATATATATATATATATATATATATAATCATATATTTAATTTTCTTTTATTTGGGGGACTTTTGCAGCAAATACTGATGTATGCAAATGTCAATTCATATTTTTATATTCATATATTTATACACATATAGATACTGGTGGCCAAAAGTTTGGAATAATGTACAGATTTTGCTGTTTCAGTAGAAAATTGGTACTTTAATTCACCAAAGTGGCATTCTGCTGATCAAAGTATAGTCAGGACATTACTGATGTAAAAAACAGCACCATCATTATTTGAAAAAAGTAATTTGATAAAATCTAGATAGGCCCCATTTCCAGCAGCCATCACTCCCAACACCTTATCCTTGAGTAATCAAGCTAAATTGGTAATTTGGTACTAGAAAATCCCTTGCCATTATATCAAACACAGTTGAAAGCTGGTAAATGAAGCTTAACATTGTCTTAGTTTTTGTTCCTGAGTTGCCACAGTATGCAATAGACTGGCATGTCTTGAGGTCAATATTAGGTCAAATTGGCAAAAAAAGAAACAGCTTTCTTTAAAAACTTGTCAATCAATCATTGTTTTGAGGAATGAAGGCTACACAATGCTTGAAATTGCCAAAAAATAAAAACTGAAGTTTTCATACAAAGGTGTACACTATAGTCTTCAAAGACATCAGAGTTTATAGTTTGACGCCTCATGTCCTCAGCTGACAGCTTCATTGAATTCTACCTGCTGAACACCAGTTTCATGTACAACAGTAAAGAGAAAACTCGGGTGCAGGCCTTATGGGAAGAATTGCAAAGATAAAGCCACTTTTGTCATGGGCTTTTCCCCGCCTCTCTAGGGCTGGGGAGGGGGACGAGGGAAGGGAAAAAACGAAAAGGGAAAGGGCAGAGCAATAGCGAGAGAGAGAGAGGGGAATAACCTTGTTTGCCAGCACAGATTCGCTGTCGCCCGGCTCTCAGCCACTCCCCAACATCTGGAGGATGACAGCTGCTCCTACCTGGGCTGACCGGAGCAAATCCTCTGACCCCTGGCAGAAGGAACTCCCCTCCACGTTTTGGCATCCGGTAGGGAGCCCAGTGAATGGCCCAGGCTACTCCTTTAGGTGGATGGCAGTGGCGAGTACTCCACGACAGCGCATCCCTCCTCCTTCCCTTGTTTCGGCACCTATGTAACAAGGTTAAGGTTGGGAAAGGAGGAGGCGGGAACTGGCTGGACCGTCAAAATAATGTTTTATGAAAACAAAAAGACACACAACATAAACACACACATGGCAGCTGCATGTGGTTCTCCCGATCTGACGCGGTCCGCTGCACTTCGGCTGATTAGACTGATTGGGAGCCGGGCGTGTGTAGTCACGTCCCCGCCACGCTCTCCTCCTCGTCACATGGATCTTAACCCCATTGAGCTTTAGTGGGATCAGCTAGATTGTAAGGTGCATGGCAAGTGCCCGACAAGACAGCTCCATCTATAGCAAGTGCTACAGGAAGTGTGGGGTGAAATGTCACCTGAGTATCTGGATAAACTGACAGCTAGAATGCCAAGGATCTGCAAAGCTGTCATTGCTGCATGTGGAGGATTTTTTTTAATTGAACTCTTTTTTTTTTTTTTTTCTTTTTCAAATTGTATTAGTAATTTTTCACATTATTTATGTCCTGAATATACATTGTGATCAGTTGAATGCCACTTTGGTGAGTAAAAGTACCAATTTCCTTTCAAAACAGCAAAATCTGTACATTATTACATGTATTACATGTAACGGGAATATGTATTTAAAATACAAAATATAAGTAACTGTATTCCACTATAGTTACAATTTAAATCACTGCTATTAAGAATACAGTTACATTCAAAAAGTATTTTGATTACTGAAGAGATAAGTTTGCACTTCATTGTCATTTGTTTCATTTAATATTTAGTCCTTTCAGATGGAAAACATTTATACATATAAATGCGATCCAAAGTTCATTTGAACAGCGGTGAAACACTTTCTTATGATGTGTTACATTCATACAAGCAGATAGATAAGTAAGATTGGAGCAGAAGAAATAGAAATAAACCTTGTTTAAATTGCAATATCTTGCCATTTTACATGAACGTCACCAGGCACGATCATATTTTTTTTTATCAAGAAAATTTAAGTTGGATCATAATTAATTTTTTTCTAAGTAATATTAGGGCAAAAATCATATTCTTGATCATAATTTTTGTATTGTTTTCTAGTAAAAAAATAAAAATCAGCATTTCATGTAATTAATTAGATTAAAACAATTTATTGACAGCCTTAATTAGTACGCAGTCACAAGAAAATATCTTGTCTTTGTCACTAGAAAATGTCTTTTTTTTGTTTCATTTTAATCTTATAATTATAATAATTCATGTTTGGTGTCACTGATATCAAACCTTTAAAAATATTTGAAAATGCAAATGGTAAAAAAAATAAACATTTGAAAGTTTGAATGGGATTTAAGAGTTCAAATGAAGATAATTGTATCAGTCAAGTACTATTTTATGGCTTCAGAAGCTTTGGAAATTAGCCCACAAGTAAACTTTTTGTACCCTTTTGTCATTTTATGAGTTTGATGGCGTGAACTAGTTCTTTTTTATATTTAGCAAACATCTTGACATTTTCCTTGGATCAATTAGAGTTAAGCATCAACATATGGGTATTTTGCAGTGTTATATAGAGCCACAACCACAAAAAAATTAATAATATTTAAAAACTTAAATTGCAAATAACTTTACAAGTTTGTTGCATGAATGTGTATGTGTATATATATATATACACATACATACACACATTTATCTCCCT
Source organism: Xyrauchen texanus (assembly GCF_025860055.1). Classification (NCBI taxonomy): domain Eukaryota; kingdom Metazoa; phylum Chordata; class Actinopteri; order Cypriniformes; family Catostomidae; genus Xyrauchen; species Xyrauchen texanus. Next base: position 8,096,643 of record NC_068314.1, read on the forward strand.
CTTATGAGAGTGTCCATCACTCGATCACTCTTGTCAGAGAGCCAGTATCCAGCCATGGCAGCCACAGCACCCATGAAGATGGAGGTAAACACCAGGTCCCCTTTTGCCGCCAATGTGGCCAATGCACACAGCACCACACCAAAGAACATTTGCTGTAGAACCTCGATTTCATCCTCCTGGATGTCATCAAAAAAACCCTTTTCTTCACCAGCTGAGGAGAGAGATATCAAAATGTCAGTGAACTTTAAAAATCCCTAAAAACCATATGTGCTAGCAACTGGTGAAAATAAGTTAAACCACATCACAAAAACTAATCGGAGTAACAATTACCAGTCACAATTCTATTTAAGAAAAACTGCACATGCAAATCTCATAAGAGTTTTATCTCTTTTGTTTAAATGTAGTCTCTATCTGTAACCAGAGATCAAAATCTTGTGACGTCAAAAGCACAGCACAGGTGATTTTTGGAGAAGTAAATAGCTGCAGGCAAAGCTCCAAAAAAGGGTGGGAGTAAAGAGAGTCCCTAACCTAACACTTTCCCTAACCCTTGTGGAAGTGATGCCCCCTTCTGGAATTGGCACAACTCACTTTTGGAATAACCCCACACATTCCAGAGTAACTTTGCCCTCTTTTGGAGATTCAACCCCCATTTTGAGATATCTGGCCTGCACCTAAACCTACTTGGATTTTCCAAGTAGGTATATCTGCAGGCCGGAGACCTCCAAATGGGGGCAGAATCTCCAAAAGAGGGAGGATTTCCTCCAAAAGGGAGAGACGTTACTCAAAAATGGGGCTTCACTTCCACTCACAGTTAAGGGTTAGGTTTAGCGGCAGGGTTAGATAAGGGGCTCCCTATATCTTCAAATGGCGATTTGGAGTGAATGCCTCTTTTTGGAGCAATGCCTGCAGCTATACCCTTCTCGGATTTTGGGGGCATGAACGTACACCACACTGTAGCGCTTTTACGGAATTCGGCACATTAGGCCAGAATTAAGGTGGAGAAATAACGGGGCCCACAGAGTAGCATCACACATACAATATGTGTTCCCCTTCTGTCACTCACTTGACGTTATGTCGATTGTAGTGACACAAGGGGTCTCTTCTGAGAGCGGTATCTCTCCAGATCCGATGGTCATAGACACTGGCTTGTGTGCCTGGGTAGCGATCACACTGAGGCAGCGTTTGTGGATGGTTCATGTTCTTACTGCGAGGACATGACCATGGCAACGTTGCGGTCACGGCTTTCATTTCTCAAAATGAACGCCACTCCAGCCACCCCCCCATTGCACCTTCTTCCCACGGGATTGAGGACAACCCGGCTGCCGATGGAGGCGATTTGGGGATGGCAGCGGGCTCGGTTTCGCCAGGCACAGCCCCACGAACCACCCGCCCCCCGGCACGCTCGTTTGCTTCCGTCTGCGCTCGTGATGATGGCGGCTCACTTCACGACCAGTTTGCCTCATCTCTGGAGCCAGGTCTGGATGATGACTTCGCCGCTGTATTGGAGAGTGTTCAGGCATCTGACACTGAAGACCTGACCGGACTCCCGTCCTCGGGTCAGCCCGCCCAGTCATAGTCTGACACGCAGATGGCCAACAAGCTTTCCTGGGCCGCTGTAAGCATTGGGTTGGACTGGAACCTTCCCCCCAACCCTCGCGGCTTGGTACCTCGGATCCGGGCGCCACTCCCAGCCACTCCCTAATGAAGGCCCCTCTCGGCACAGACATGCTGGTACACAGCTGGCCCCAGGGGCTGCGCAAGTACGCATTTCCCCCAGTGATCCTTCTTGCTCTGGTGCTGTGCAAGATCAAGGAGGATGAGGAACAGGTCGGCCTTGGTGGCTCCTTATTGGCCCACCCAGACCTGGTTATCGGATCTCATGCTCCTCGTGACAGCACCTCCCTGTTACAAATCAGTTTTTCAAATCTATGACGAGAAACATAGAGAGAGAAAAGGCGCGGTGTCACAGTTAAGGGTCGCCTGTTCCCGTATGGGTACTGGGAACCTAAGAGCAGTATATGACACCTTTTAGTGGGAGCGTTGGGTAGGGTTACGTGCAGCCGACCCAGCGGCTTCTAGCACGCAGCAGCCTGCTTGCCCCTGGCTCGGGAGTCACGTAACATGGTGTGTGCATGGCGTTTTGAAGTGGGACCCCTTGTTTCACTACAATCGACACAAGATCGAGTGAGTGACAGAAGGGGAACGTCATGGTTACTGTTGTAACCTCTGATCCCTGATGGAAGAAATGGTGCGTTGTGTTCCCCTGGCCACGTCACTATCCCTACCACTGTAATGCACTGTAACCTTATTCTCGGCTACTCAGTGAAAACCTGTCTGACATTTGATCGCCTGCTCCCCTTCATACCCGTATGTCCAGGGACGGGGGATGCAAATTCTCTCTGCCAACTTGACATTGGCCTTTTCTGAAGTTCAGAGGTACGCGAGGCTCTCAGAAGAGACCCCTTGTGTCACTACAATCAACACAACGTCTCGTTCCTTCCATCGGGGAACGGAGGTTACAACAGCAACCATGAGGTTTCAGCAACAGCCAGTTACGTTACAAGTTGCCAGATTCAAATTCATGCTGACACAGGCTGCACTGGTCAAGCATCTGTAATTTATATTTTTTCAAACAGTCATTTATACAGTCTTTTAAAACACAGAATAAGTTTATTTTATATACATACATCCAACTCATCAACAAAGTACCACAATAAAATGTTGACAGCTTTTATACCCACTGTCAATACATCAAATGTGATTTTCTCTGATGCGTACTGCCATTTGTTTACTTTAGTAGCAGAGTCTTTTCAAGCACATAATATGTTTATTTTAACAAACAGACTAATTGTCACAAAAGTACCACGATAACAATTCACAGCTTGTATAGGCACAGAGCCATCATATCTAAACACATGCAGTTTTCATTCACACAAACAGCAAATCATTCAGTCTTTTCATGCATATAATACTTTTTCTAACAGACAGACAAACTATCACATAAGCACCACAATAACAGTTAAAAAACTCATATACTCACATTGAAATTATGCTGATCAAGCATGATTATCAGATACATGCAGCCAAGTCTGTTGACATTAGCGCTTGTCTCACACACACACACAGACACACACACAAAGACACACACACAAAGACAAACACACACTCAATGTCTCAGAAGTCAAACAGTGCATACAGGCAAATCGGACTGCTGATATTATTTGTTAATTTGTTTTTTACAGCTATGAAAAAAAACTACAGTAAAAAATACAGTACAGCAAACATAGCCCATTTGTTCACATGATTACTATATTATATACAGTATTTTATTAAAAAATGTATGATAAGAAATCAGAAATTAAAATAAAACAATACTCTACACTCTGCCCACCTCTACCGGCTGGGCAATGTCACGTGCAAAAATTACTCACTACAGGGGGCACTACAAGGGAATTTAGACCATACTCATCAAAAGGTTAATGGCAGATTACCAAGACAAAAAAATTTAAGTAATCTTGAGAGTAATGTGCACTGATGAATAATGCACAACAAGGCCAAGAATGGGAATTAAGACAGTAAACAAGGTCCATTTTGATTTCATGTGGATTTAAAATAGTAATATTTTACAGTTTAACTTTTGTTTAACATCTATAACAACCTTTAGTGTCATATGACACTACTGTTACATACAAAACAGGTTTAGCCACTCTTGGACCAACATGTGCAACAAGCACAATACACTGGATGAGTTACACAATACAGAACCTTTTGGGTCAGATCTGTTTAATTCAGTGGTTGAAGTTCACATCCGCTGCTCATAGATTAGATCTCTGTTATTTTATATCTGAGCTTGGTACTAAAATTACATTTCCAGCTCACCTGCTGGTTGGTTCCTCTCACAGGTGTTGTCCTTGGGTGTGTATCCCTCTGCACACTGACACTGATAAGACCCTTCTGTGTTCACACAGAAGACATTGAAACCAGGGCAGGCCAACACCTCCTCACTGCATTCATCAATATCTGCAGGATAACCAGGTCAAACACAATGTTCAAATAGAACCTGAAAAGAGGTTTTTTGTTGTTTTATTTTTTTCCACTGTGGTTTTAACTACGTTCGACTTAGTAGTAGTTTTTGTTTTATTCTTGTTAACATTCTTAAAAGGATAGTTTTATCACCCCAAAATATAATACCTGTCCTCATTTACTCACCATCATATTGTTCCAAACATGTATTAAATTTTTACTCCATGGAACACAAAAAGGGATGTTAAGCATGATGAAAAAATTGTCTTCTTCCATAGTATCAGTCACGGCGTAACGTGTCCTTGTGTGTTGTATGGAAGAAATAAAGACATATGGGATTGGAGTGAGTTGACAGGTTTCTCATTTTGGGTGAACTATCCCTTTAAATGTATACTCTTGGTTCAAAATAAGCTCAGTTGACAGCATTTAGGGCATAATGCTGATGACCACAAAACATTATTCAAACCTGTTTCTTGTTTATTTAAAAAAAAAAAAGAGAGAGAGAAGTATAATCGCAGTTACAGGCACTTACAATGGAAGTGAATGGGGCCAGTGCATAAACATTCAAATACACACTGTTTCAAAAGTATAGCCACAAGAGGTAAATATTATGCATATTATTTTAGTGTGATTCGTTTACAAATCTTGTCCGTGTACATTTATAGCCAATATTACAACTTTGTTGTCAGGACTATGCAACACGGTAAACCCAGTAATCTCTTAAATGCTGTAAAGCCAGTAAATCCCTTTATCACACTAAAATCATGCTAACATGTATAATGTTTGCATCTTGTAGCTAAACTTTTGAAACAATGTGTATTTTAACATTTATGGATTTTCCCCATTCACTTCCATTGTAAGTGCCACACTATAACCCATATTTTTCCTTCCTTTTTTTCTAAATAAAACACCAAAAAAAAAAATTTGGGGGTTATTATCAACAGTATACCGCAAATGCTTTTGATTGAGCTTAACAAATCTTGTATCCGGAATGTAATGACCGGCCCCTTTAATTTGTTTTTCTTTACATCTCTACTAGAGGGCGTAAGGTACGCAAGGGAATTTTTTTTGCAACACAGAAGAGAGTTCACATATGTTACACAAGCTCACAGTCAACAGTCAATAAGCTCTAATTATCATTAAAAATGTAAATATATTTTGTTTTAGTAACCCTTTGGAAAGCGGAGCGAGGTATGTTATGTTTCATGTTCATTTCATGATCATTTCATAGTGCTTTTTGATTTCTTATTTCGAGCATAATATTTGTTATTAAACTTTGGCTAATAATATGTTTCTTATGCTGTGAACGCTTAATATCATATTGTGAATATGTATTTACATTTGTTTATTCTTTATTTGTCTTTCTTTGTAGTTTTACGGTGCATTACGGTGCTTTACGGTGTTTTGAAGTGCTTGCGATGTATCAGGAGGAGATTTGAAGTGATGTGATACGACGAAATACAATGTTCAATACAGTGCTGCAGAAATGTGATGCATAAAGGTGATTGATATCAAACAAAGGCATCGCTGAACATTAAAGTTTATTGCACCTGAAGCTAAATAAACAAAGGCACCCGTAGGAAACTCTCTGCCTCCTTCTTTCAATACCAAAGGGCCGCTACACGGAACTTTCCTGTAATGTTTTTGGTGGGAATGCATCTTTAGTTACAAGATACCATTTCAAGCAGTGCAACTTAAAGCAACACTTATAAGTATATTAATACGTGCCAATGCAGAACAGAAGAAGTGGTCATATATTTGTCTAGCTTGAAATAATAATGGTTTGGGCAGAACACGCCCAAAACCATATGGTGATATATCCTATTATATATAAACAGGCATACTATAAAAACTATGGCAATTAAGAATAATGAACTTTTCTGGTTGTCTGCATTGCTAAGACAAAAAAAATATCACGTAATATCACACAAGCAAAAGTGCGATATGGCCCTACATCAGCACTGCTGTGATTCGGCCGCAGGCCGAGTGCCGTAGGTAATTACAGCAGTGTTACTCGAGTTCTGTAATCAAACAGTCCTTTGTGTCTCTCAGCTGCAATGAGCCTTAATCCTCAAATTGTTCATTTAAAGCTGTTTAAAACGCTTAAGTAATGTAGTGGTAACACGAGCATCTGTTATATGTAAACAATGACTAACGGATTCACTTTACGTCACCAACTGGCTCATATTACACACAAAAATGATCTTTTGTCACCACCTGCTGGCTAACATATGTAATTTCACTGCTAACAGATATATGCTGCTCTTACGCCCGTTTCACACATACTCCGTTTGCATTGCGTATGCGGTGCGTATTTTTTTTCGTACCCATGTTAACAGGTTAGAGCTTTTACACTGCACGCGTATGCAGTCCATCGATCCGTTCCAGTTGCGGTGCGTATACAGCAGTGCAGCGATCGTTTACGGACCGAGTCTATTTTTGCTGTGCTGCACCGCACTGAATTAAAGTGGCAGCGCATTGTTCACATTAAAATAGACATAGATTGACAAGAAACTGTAATAATTTCATCATATACACATAATTTCAGTTAATGTGTTCTACAGTTACTAAATTACAGGGTCAAGAAAAACAAAAAAGTATGATTATAGTCCCAAAAGTTGCAAAATGCCATCATATATGATTGTTTTTACCCTAAAAAAAGACAGAGTGAACCCAAATGCATCTCATTCTTCTCCTTCTTAGCAACAGATATAGCGCGATAGCTTTTCTTCTGTCAACAACTCGAACTACATTTAAAACAAAGAATCACAATGATTAAAATAAATTTTCATACTGTTTCAATGTCTTAAACAATGTCAAAGTTAACGATTTTGTGGCACACAGAAACTGCGGATCAGTAGCGCACTGCAAACGCAGCATATGTGAAAGCACTATAGCGCGTGCTGCTCCTGTACCGTATACACACAGCATAAGCACCGCATACGCACTGCAAACGGAGTATGTGCGAAATGGGCGTTACACCTTAGTTTAGAATGGCACGAATACAAGCGGAGTGATACACACACAATGAAGCGTCTGAGTGCTGATCCTGTCAGAACATCAGTGCTCATGGAAAGTCTCTCATCCGGAACTAACTGTTGTGTGTGTGTGTGTGTGTGTGTGTGTATATATATATATATATATATATATATATATATATATATATATATATATATATATAATGTATTTAAAAAATAAGGTGCAAGTCCATTTAAAAAAAAATCATAAAAGATACTGAAAAATTAACTATAGAACTTCAATCCAATGTTTGCCTTGACAAAATCCACTGACAGTGAAAAGTGCTTGATTGAAACGTTTTGGATTTTTGATTATCGCAGCTGACAAAAGGAATCAAGATGTTTGTTTTCAAATTACTTAAAAGAAAACTGTTTGAATGTCGATGCAATGCCTAATACAGCCTAGAGAGTTTTTCAGAATGCAAATTCAGCCCAGAAGTGAGCATTGTGAATTCTCTAACCATACCACAAAGTTTGTTTACGAAGGCCATCAACATGAATTATTTTTGTGAGTCAGTTTGTTTTATTATTATAATTTTTGTAATGGCAACAAAAACGTCTAGGTTACGGATGTAACCTCCATACACTGATGGAGGGAACGAGACGGTGTGTCGGAGAAGCGACACTAGGGGTCTCTCTTGAGCGCCGAATATGCCTCTGATCCATTGAAAAAAGGCCAATGAGAAGTTGGCAGTCAGTATTTGCATACCCCGCCCCCGGACATACGGGTATAAAGGCGAGGCAAATACTAGAGTTCATTCAGGATTTTTCTGAGGAGCCGGAAAACCACTTCTGGCCACTACAGCGGTTCGGCTCAGCGACGTGGCCAGGAAGACACAACGTCTCGTTCCCTCCATCAGGGAACGGAGGATACATCCGTAACCTAGACGTTCCCCGTCTGTCGCTCTCTCCACGTTGTGTCGGAGAAGCGACACTAGGGGTCCAATTTAAATCCGCCATGCGCTGAGCCGTGTACGTGTTCTGCTGACACAGGAGCGGGCAGGTATTTGTTACGTGCCAAACGACCAGCTGTGCCAGGGCACGTACCCTTCCCCAATGCCCCAGAAAAGTCGTCGGGATCCTTTTGGTTACCCTAGGCAGCCAACCTGGGAACGGGCCAAGCCTGGCTGGGCCTCTTTTCTCTCTATGTTTCTTGCATAGAGCAATAGACAGCCGGGGCCCTGGAGTCTCCTGGGAAAAAAGATGCACTGTTTTACCTCAAGCAAGGGAAAGGGCGTATACGCAAGCGATTCACCCGGCCAGCCCATCAGCGTGTTACCGAGTTCTGCTGGTTCGGACCTGAGAAAACACGGGATGAAACTGACTCAACCCAGAGATTGTAGTATCTCGCAAAGGTGTTGGGTGTCGCCCAACCCGCTGCTCTACAAATGTCTGCCAGGGAGGTACCCTTAGCCAGTGCCCACGAGGACGCAACACTCCTTGTTGAGTGAGCTCAGACCTGCAAGGGTGGGGGCACGGCCTGGGTGTGATAAGCCAATGAAATGGTTTACAACCCAGTGGGAAAGCCTCTGTTTGGAGACAGCGTTTCCTTTCCGCTGTCCCCCAAAGCATACAAAGAGCTGCTCAGAGCGTCTAAAGCTCTGCGTGCGGTCCAGGTAGGTACACAAAGCACGTACCGGACACAGCAACGAAGGGGCTGGGTCTGCCTCCTCCCGGGGCAGCGCTTGCAGGTTCACTACCTGGTCTCTGAAGGGCGTGGTAGGAACCTTGGGCACATAGCCCGGTCGCGGTCTTAGGATCACATGAGTGTCTGTCGGACCGAACTCCAGGCAAGTGTCGCTGACAGAGAACGCTTGCAGGTCCCCGACCCTCTTGATGGAAGCGAGCGCAATTAGCAGGGCTGTCTTAAGGGAGAGGGCCCTAAGTCCAACTGATTCTAGCGGCTCGAAGGGAGGTCTCTGGAGGCCCGCGAGGACTACCGAGAGGTCCCAGGAGGGGAACACTTGGCCGGGAGGGATTTAACCTCCGAGCGCCTCTTAGGATCCTGATGATTAAGTCGTGCTTACCAAGAGACTTACCATCTACTGCGTTGTGGTGAGCCGCGATAGCAGCGACATACACCTTTAGGGTGGAAGGGGACAGCCTCCCCTCCAGCCTCTCCTGCAGGAATAAGAGCACTGACCTAACTACGCACCTCTGTGGGTCTTCGGCCCTGGAAGAACACCAATCTGCGAACAGGCGCCACTTCTGGGCGTAAAGCTGCCTGGTAGAAGGGGCTCTGGCTTGGTTGATCGTGTCTACGATGGTAGGTGGTAGACCGGCTAGATCTTCCGCGTCCCGTCCAGGGACCAGACGTGGAGTTTCCAGAGGTCTGGATGCGGATGCCAGAGCGTGCCCTGCCCCTGAGAAAGAAGGTCCTTCCTCAGGGTAGGGAGCCACTAGTGTGACTTGTTCCTCGTCCTCCCTGACCTTGCACAGCACCTGTGCAAGAAGGCTCACTGGGGGAAAAGCATACTTAGCATAGCCCGCTGGCCAGCTGTGCAGCCAGCTGTCTGTCCCAAGGGGAGCCTCTGTTCGGCCGCACCAGAGCAGGCAGTGGGAGGTCTCTCGGAGGCAAGCAGGTCTACCTGGGCTCTGGCCGAACCGCTCCCAAATCAGCTGGACCGACTGGGGGTGGAGCCTCCACTCTCCACTGGGTAAGCTCTGTCGTGACAGTGCGTCCGCTACCACATTGAGCTTGCCGGGATTTGAGTGGCACGCAGCGACCGGAGTCGCTGCTGGCTCCAAGCGAGGAGACGACGGGCGAAGTCGTGACATGTGGCGGAGCGCACGCCTTTGGCGATTTATGTACGCTACCGCAGTGGTGCTGTCTGACCTGATTAGGACGTGTTTGTCTCGAATTAACGGGAGAAACTGCCGCAGGGCAAAGAAGACAGTCAACAACTCTAGGCAATTGATATGCCAGCGCAGCGGGGCCCCTCTCCAACGGGCCGTGGTTGCGTGCCCTTTGCACACGGCGCCCCAACCCAATCTGGAGGCGTCGGTAGTGACCAGGACGCGTCGGGACACCTGCTGTAGGGGCACTCCTGCCCGTAGAAAGCAGAGGTCTGCCCAGGGTTGTAGTGTTTTTCGGCAGGTGTGGGTGATCGTCACACGGTGCGTGCCGTGGCGCCATGCTCGTCTCGGGACTCGAGTCTGAAGCCAGTGCTGAATCGGTCTCATATGCATCAACCCCAGTGGCGTGGTCGCGGCGGAGGATGCTATATGCCCCAGGAGCCTCTGGAAGAGTTTTAAAGGGACCGTTGTGCCTGGCCTGAATTTGGCGAGGCATTTCAGCACCGACTGCGCACGCTCGTTGGTGAGACGAGCGGACATTGAGACTGAGTCTAACTCCATGCCGAGAAAGGAGATGCTCTGGACCGGGGTGAGCTTGGTCTTTTCTCGGTTGACCTGAAGCCCCAAGCGGCTGAGGTGCCTGAGCACCTGGTCTCTGTGAGCACATAGTAATTCTCGGGAGTGGGCCAATATGAGCCAGTCGTCGAGGTAGTTGAGTATGCGGATGTCGGCTTCTCGGAGCGGGGCAAGAGCTGCCTCTGCGACTTTCGTGAAGACGCGAGGGGACTGAGACATGCCGAAGGGGAGGACTTTGTACTGGAACGCCTGGCCGTCGAACGCGAACCGTAGAAAAGGTCGGTGTCGCGGCGAGATTGAGACGTGGAAGTACGCGTCCTTCAGGTCTACCGCTGCGAACCAATCTAGGTGTTGGACGCTTGTCAAGATGCACTTGTGCGTGAGCATTTTGAACGGGAGTTTGAGCAGCGCTCGATTGAAAACTCGCAGGTCCAAGCCGCCGCCTTTCTTGGGTACAATGAAGTAAGGGCTGTAGAAACCCTTCTTCATTTCGGTTGGAGGGACAGGCTCTATCGCGTCTTTGAGTAGAAGAGTAGCGATCTCCGCGCAGGAATTTGGCATGTTGGCCGTGCACTGCGGTAAAGCGGATGCCCGTGAAGGGGGGCGGGGGCCTGGCAAACTGAATTGCGTAACCGAGTCGGATGGTCCGGGCCAGCCAGCAAGACGGGTTGGGAAGTGAAAGCCACGCATCCAATCTCCGTGCTAGGGGCACCAAGGGGACGGTTATTTTTGACGTACCCGGTGGGGCTTTGCAGCGGGGTGGAGCAGGTAATACGCCGTCGGGAGGCGCGGCCGCGTCCCGAGGCTCTGGTGCTGAGAAAAAACTCAAAGCACTTACCTTGCTCCGCACATCCGGCAGGGGGCGGGTTGGTGACTGAGGAGGAGGTCCTGTAGTGGCGTCCTCTGGACTCATTAGAACCGGCCGGCCGGGGTACAGTCGTGGGGCTGCAGGCAGGCCTGAGGCCGCGTTCAGCGTGCCGGGACTGTTGAGATCTGGGGGCAGAGTGCCGTGAGAACGGCATTTGCGGGCCAGATGACCCAGAGACAAAGGAAATAGCTCTTTTATTGAGAATTTGGGTACCGCTGCCCCGGTTAAGGGGAGCGGCAAAAGAAAAGTTATTAAAGGAAAATTCTCCTCCCGGCCCTCCACCGGGGGACGGAGTGGTCTTACCATCTCCGGAGCTAACATCTTGGGCTCTGGGTCGTCCGTCTAAGGAGCGCCTGGGAGCCTTCCGGGTCCTCGAGGGGGTCCATGAGACAGGGGTGTCTGCTTCCTGCGGGGTGCTCGACGCGTGGGCTGAGAGCTGGGCCCGGGTTGAGGCGGAGCAGCTTGTCCTGAAAAGGACGTTCAACGCCGCTGTGTATTTTGCTCTTTTAGAGAAAATCGCTCTTTTAAAGAAAATTTCTCTTTTAAAACTCGTCTGAGTTTTTTATACTGCGCTGTCGAAGCGCCCAGGGGCAATATGCACTGCCGTGCAATGAGAAGAATCGCCGCTGTAATGCGCCCTCAATCCAACAGCATGCAGTAGCGTCAGAGGAATACAGGAACGGGTGTGTTTCACTGCGAACAGCATGTACAACCATCGGCTCCGAAGAAAATTTCTGAATGAACTCTAGTATTTGCCTCGCCTTTATACCCGTATGTCCGGGGGCGGGGTATGCAAATACTGACTGCCAACTTCTCATTGGCCTTTTTTCAATGGATCAGAGGCATATTCGGCGCTCAAGAGAGACCCCTAGTGTCGCTTCTCTGACACAACGTGGAGAGAGCGACAGACGGGGAACCATAGCGCTTTAGGCTAAGTATAACACTGAGAAGCACCTCACTTGATGACCTAAACTATATCAAGTATCACTGAAGTATAAAAATATAATACTATTCAGAAGCCTTGAAAATTGCTCTTTTGGGTGATCCCAAAACGGGCGTCCCCCTTCACGGGCGTCCGCTCTACCGCTTTACCGCAGCACGCAGCGGCCACTCCGGATCCACAATGGTGCTATTTTTGTTAAAAAAGCCCGACTTTTGCAACACATGGACATCGGAGCAATCGGTGTTCGTGTCTACCATCGCCAGACAAATATAAGACTCATGCAAAAACCAAGCTGCATGATGATCTGCAGGAGGCGCTACGCGTACTCGGCTTGCTGCGGAGACCAGGCCTCCAGCCCTCGGCGTCGCCTGATGCCGGTGGCCGGGGAGAGGACGTCGTAAGCGGTGTGCGAAAGCGAAGCGCGGAAAGAGGGCGGGGTCCATGCTAGGCTAAAACAAACCCTAGCCGGCCGGCTCTCCCGCCTATCCTGCTCTCAAATGTTTGCTCCCTGGACAATAAACTGGACTATATCCGACTCCAGCAGGCTACGCAGCGTGAGTTTAGAGACTGCTGCGTCTTTGTTTTCACGGAGACGTGGCTCAGCGACAGAGTTCCGGATGCCGCCATTCAGCTAGACGGGCTCGCCTCGTTTCGTGCCGACAGAAATACAGCTCTCTGCGGTAAGACTCGCGTTGGTGGCTTGTGTGTTTACATCAACACGGAATGGTGCAAGAACTCTATGCTAGTCTCTAGTTACTGTTCATCGCTGTTGGAGCTTGTGACTGTTAGATGCAGACCTTTTTATCTACCACGGAAATTCACCACTGTTTGCATAACCGCAGTTTACATTCCCCCCAGCGCTAACGCTAAGGAAGCGCTCTGTGAACTGTATGGGGCTATGAGCGAACTGCAGAACGCTCACCTCGACGGACTGTTTATTGTCGCCGGAGATTTCAACCATGCAAATCTCAAGACAGTGCTCCCTAAATTCCATCAGTATGTGGACTTTGCAACGAGAGGGCGTAACGGCTTGATCTTGTTTACACAAACATCCCAGGCGTGCACGGGCGGAGCCCCGCCCCACCTCGGCTACTCAGACCACATCTCTGTTATGTTAATTCCAGCATACAGACCGCTCGTCAGAAGCACAAAACCGCTTCAGAAGCAGGTGAAAACCTGGCCAGCAGGAGCCATCTCTGCTCTTCAGGACTGTTTTGAGTGTACTGACTGGCACATGTTCAGGGAGGCTGCAACATATGGCGATTCTACCAACTTGGAGGAATACACAGCATCAGTGACCAGCTACATCAGCAAGTGCATTGATTATGTCACTTTCTCCAAAACCATCACCACACGCTCCAACCAGAAGCCGTGGATGACTGCGGAGGTGCGCACGCTGCTGAGGTCCCGAGACTCCGCCTTCAGGGCAGGCGATAAGGCAGCCCTAAGTACAGCTAGGGCCAAACTGTCACGGGCAATCAGAGAGGCAAAGCGCGCACACGCCCAGAGAATCCACAGTCACTTCCAGGACAGCGGTGACAAGCGGCGCATGTGGCAGGGCATCCAGGCCATCACCAACTACAGGACAACATCAGTTGCCTGTGACAAAGATGCCTCCCTTCCAGATGCGCTGAACGACTTCTACGCTCGGTTTGAAGTGCAGAACGACGTGATGGCGAGGAAGTCCACCCCTCCTCCCAACGACCAGGTGCTCTGTCTTACCACGGCAGATGTGAGGAAAACTCTACGTAGAGTCAACCCACGGAAGGCTGCTGGACCAGACAACATTCCTGGCAGAGTGCTCAGAGGATGTGCAGACCAGCTAGCAGATGTTCTTACCGACATCTTCAACATCTCTCTGAGCAGCGCCGTCGTTCCAACGTGCTTCAAGGCCACCACCATCATCCCCATGCCAAAGAAGTCTTCAGTGTCCTGCCTCAACGACTACCGTCCCGTCGCACTTACAACCATCATCATGAAGTGCTTCGAGAGGCTCGTCATGAGGCAGATTAAGACCCAGCTGCCCCCCTCACTAGACCCACTGCAGTTTGCGTATCGTTCAAACCGTTCAACGGACGATGCCATCACCACAACCCTCCATCTGGCCCTCACCCACCTAGACAATAAGGACTCATACGTTCGAATGCTGTTCATAGATTCAGTCCGGATCGGGAACAGCATCTCCACCACCACCACACTGAGCACTGGGCCCCCCAGGGCTGTGTGCTCAGTCCACTGCTGTTCACTCTGCTGACTCACGACTGTGCAGCAATGCACAGCTCGAATCACATCATCAAGTTCGCCCATGACACGACCGTGGTGGGTCTCATCAGCAAGAACAACGAGTCAGCATACAGAGAGAAGGTGCAGCGGCTGACGAACTGGTGTAGAGCCAACAACCTGTCCCTGAATGTAGACAAAACAAAAGAGATGGTTGTTGACTTTAGGAGAGCACAAGGTGAACACACTCCGCTGAACATCGACGGCTCCTCTGTGGAGATCGTCAAAAGCACCAAATTCCTTGGTGTTCACTTGGCGGAGAACCTCACCTGGTCCCTCAACACCAGCTCTATCACCAAGAAAGCCCAGCAGCGTCTCTACTTTCTTCGAAGGCTGAGGAAAGCACATCTCCCAACCCCCATCCTCACTACATTCTATAGAGGGACTATTGAGAGCATCCTGAGCAGCTGCATCACTGCCTGGTTTGGGACTTGCACCGTTTCGGACCGCAAAGCCCTGCAGAGGATAGTGAGGACAGCTGAGAAGATCATTGGGGTCTCTCTTCCCTCCATCAAAGACATTTACAAAAAACACTGTATCCACAAAGCAACCAGCATTGTGGACGACCCCACACACCCCTCACACAAACTCTTTACCCTCCTCCCGTCTGGCAAGAGGTACCGAAGCATTCGGGCCCTCACGGCCAGACTGTGTAACAGCTTCTTCCCCAAGCCATCAGACTCCTCAATACTCAGAGACTGGTTTGACACACACGTGTCCTGAGTTGCACTTTAATTACTGTCACTTTATAACTGTCTGCTACCTCAATAACTGCTATGTGCATAGAACATTATCTCATAGTATGTTATGTTTACATTTTTAGAAACTGTCATCTTTTTGCACTACTGAGTACTGGTCGGCGCTGCACTGTCTATTGTCCTGTTCATTGTCAGTAATTTGTTGTACTGTCCTGTACTTTTTGCACGTTTGCACGTGCACTTTATATAGGTATATATAGGTAGTTTATATAGGTATTTTATTTCGTTGTATAGTCTCATGTGGTCCTATGTTGGTCCTTTGTTGTTTTTATGTAGCACCATGGTCCTGGAGGAATGTTGTCTCGTTTTGCTGTGTACTGTACTAACTGTATATGGTTGAAACGACAATAAAAACCACTTGACTTGACTTGACTTGACTTGAATAGAGAATAATAAGGACTAGAGAATGTTTACTGATATGTTTATGGGATATTTGTGTGGTTCCTCATGTCAAAAGCTTGAAAAACTCTACAATGTTTGCATGCTTTGACTAAACCTCACCTAAACATCTCATCCCTGATGATCTGTATCCTACAGCACATTTCTTACAACGGGCAGCTCCTCCACCCACACAGCCTATACAAGCCTTGTCACATCCTGGTACAAAGGACATGGAGAAATCAGTATTAATTGAATATTGATATGAAATTATGAGCATTTTTGATTGTTGTTGTTGTGTTTTAAAGGGATAGTTTACCTAAAAATTCAAATTATATCATCATTTACTCACCCTCATGTTATTCCAAACCTGTATCTGAGATGTTAGGAAGTATTTTAGTCTCAGTCACCATTCACTAGCATTGCATCTTTTTTCCATACAATAAAAGTGAATGGTGACCGTCATTCTGCCTCAGTCACCATTCCTTTTGTGTTCATACAGGTTTGGAACAACATGAGGGTGAGTAAATGATGAGAGAGTTTTCATTTTAGGGTAATAAAATACCTCCGGGAATAAATCACACTGACCTATGCACTCATAAAATCCATGGTTGTTCAAGCAGTATGTGTTGTAAGGGCACTGACCCAGTTCAGTACCACATTCGTCAATATCTGTCAGAACAGAAATACAGGCATTTATTATTATTCCAGAACCAAATGGACCATGAGGTCAAGAGTATACTCAGTCTGTTCATCTGACTTACCCACACACATGTTGTCGTGCAGGGTAAATCCCGTATGACACTGCAAGCACTGGTCTTTCTCTATTCCTCCACATGCTTTACAGTTCTCTGAGCAGTTCTGACACAAAATTAGATGAAAAAGGGCAAAGCAGAGCACAGCAGACATGAAAGACATCCGAGAGTGGGACATCTCTCTACACACACAAGTATAACCCTACAACATTGGGGAATAAAAGAAAGAAAGAAAGAAAGAACGAAAGAAGAACTTTTTTTATTAAAAACAAGCAATTTAAAGAAAATAATTTTAACCACTTTTCAATTAGAAGTGTAAAAGATTTTAAGGTGTGATGTGCTATAATAAGAAACTAACTGTAGCGCTTTATAATTTAGGAACTATATATTTATGTACATTACATTTGTTAATTATATTAGCTCCATATGAGATGCCTAGTTCTCATGAGAGCTGCTTTGCAAATGAAAACAGATCAGGTCGTTGCGCTTAAGAATAAAGTTTTAGAACAAAACTTAACTGTTTTACACTGAAAAAAAATATGTGTTGGATTTACTTAAAAAATATATGTAGCATTTTTTGCATCACACTTTTTAAGTAAATTCAAATTTCATGTCTACATAACTAGTAAACATTTCTTAGATATGCACAAATGTAAAATTTAATTCAATTTTATTTACTTAAAAATGTGTCACAAATCATATTTAGCAACTAATAGCAAGTTGTTTCAAATTAACATTTGTGTCACTGTTTCTACTTAATTTACCTGTCTCTAAAGATTTCAGGCATTAAACTTGATACCCTAAAGAACTGCACATAAACTTGCGCAAGGAATACTTGAAACATGAAACGGCTATTTACAGTAAAACATCAATAATAACCTACTAAATTTGGCTATAATATCTATGAATTCTTAAAAATAATAATACTTATTAAATACCCACACAAGTTCATTTTGACAATGTTCATGTGATATGAGCCTGAAGCGATTATCTGTGTTTCGCAACTGCTTCCGGGTCCTTGAATAACTTGCAACGTGCGAGTAAGGGCAGCCGGTGAACTTTCTGGTGCCATCCTAGAGTAAGATGGTGCCCCCTTAGGGAGTTGGAGCCCTAAGCAGACTGAGTATTCCCACAACCTCGGTTCTGTACTTGATTGTTTGAGTTAGTAGTACTTAAAATCTTAATTTCAAACTAAAGAAGTTCAAGGAACTCAATGTTATTAATTTACTAAATGCAACACTCAAATTTCACCTTAAAATGTATATTTTGATTGTACACAATGAAAGTTAAGTAAAGCTAAAAAATGCCAACAAATCATTATTATTTTAGCATACCAACATGTTATTTTCAAAATGTCAAAGCTCTTCATAGACATTTACATTTTAAAATGTCTAATTTTAATAAAATTTTCATTTTAATGTCAGGAAAGTGACTGAGTGCTTTTACTGTGTACATTTATGATTTTGTTAAAACCAAATAAAGAAATACTGTCAGTTAATTAGTAAATGTTTAAGCCAACATATTTTATTATCGTTCATGCCGACACTAAAATTCTATATTTAGGCTTTGCATTATAGTTAATTTTTTTCTAAGTTTCTAAATTTAGAAATCTAAAAATAAATTAAGTACAGTAGGCTAATGGAAGTATTAAGATATTTATATGTATGTAATTATGTTGTCGCGACTGTTGATTAATAAAAAGGGAGTTATATCATGGAACTTACATAAGAAAGTGAAATCAGCAGAAGCACTGCAGTGTATTAGTAAAGTAGCACACTTAATATTTCAAAAGTAGCTTGCGAATGTTCGACATGGAATTTATTTTCAATAACTCACAAATAGGCAACAATGCTGGTTGGACTGTCAAAGAAAACCAGTTTCTTTCGCTTGTTCGAGCGACGATTCACTCCAACGCATATCACGCTTGACCAAATACGAATCCTAAAACGAAGGCGTACCTCATGAATATTTATTACGTTAATCCGTCGGTGATTACCGGCGTTGGTTGCTGTTGTATGGCAAAGGATTGGCATAAAATGCAACAAGTTCCTGGTGTCCGTGGCAACTTTTCAAAGACGATGGGTTGTCTCAAGAATATTAGGACGGTTCTTCATCGTAGTATTTTGGCTGTGGTCCTTTCATTGGGAAGAACTTGTTGTGGGCAAATAACTGTTTCATGAGTGCGTCTTCCTCTAGTTGGCGCTGTCAGGCTCAAAGGGTCGAATCCTCTATTTAGGCACCACTTTGAGTCTCAAACCCTTTCTTGGTGAAGATATTTGTTTATAAATGAAATACGTGTAAATTCGCTCAAGTAATGTAAACAATCTATAAAATAAAAAAATATCGTTTAGTAAATAAAAACGAGCGTGATTGGTCCATACAAACCTGCGCGGAGAAAAGTGAAGTGAAAGGGGCTATTCATCTTAACGCGTTCTTACTCCAAAAAACCTAGATTCAGCGCCACGAGTAGAACAGAACGCTGTTGTTTCGAAATGCGTTTGTAACAGCTGTAGTTCTGTTTAACCTGACAAGGCATCTAAAAACGCGGCAATAGACCGCGCGTGTTAATATAGAAACACTGCACAGACGCAAAAACGTGTTCCGTGTGAACAGGTGGCTACACGTGAAAACGCCATGTATGTGCCTCTTCAGCAGCGAACTGGACAGTGTGTAAAACCTGTATAATGACAGTGAGAAAATGCAGTAGAAATTGAATTAAAAATACACAATAAAGAGATTAAAGAAAACGTCCGCTCCGTTAAGCCCCGCCCACTTTATACACATGTAGCATTCCCATCCCTTTAATTTCTGTAGTTTGCCTTAGTGGTTGGCGATCTTAAAAAAAAAAGCTGTCGCGCACTTTGCACGCTGTGCTTCTCAGGAACCGTATTTATTTATAGAAGTCTAGTGATATTTGATCCTGTTGGCCTTCTAAATGCAGATGGCATATTCCATCCGTCTCATGTAGGCCTACAACGCAAGACACAACACTCAAATTGTCAATAAACTGTATATTTGAGTACAAGCAGATAATTTTAATTGAATTGTACAAATTCCCAAATATTTTACTATTTACACGTATTTACACTTATGAATGTTCCATTGAACATGCACTATAGTTATTTGTTTTCTTAATTTAATGCCATGTCAACTTCTATGGCTATTTGCATGGCAAAATCAAGGTTAAAATAGGTATAACAACAGAAAATCTACATATGAGGTTTTACGATCCATATTGATAAAAACTCTTCAGGGCTGACTTTGTCAAACACTTTTTCAAGGGTGCACTCTATTGCAATTGTGATTGTTATTTCCTATAGCTATATTGTGCTGTTAAATTCCCCCATTTTCCTTTGTCCTTAAGTAAAATATGTAGACTTCATATTTAACAACCACTCCACTCTGATTTGAGCCATGTTAAAATAATTTCATGTCAGGTAATATACTATGGTACTTTACGATATTACTATATTTATGTACCATGGCATTTAAATGGTACTCCAAGGTACTTCAAAACATTACGATAGCAGAACTACTATGGTAAATGTCCAAAAAGAATGGTATTAACATGGTACCATGTCAGTGCTCTATAACTGTTCAGTTTTTAGAAAAACCTTCTCCTCCATGTCTTCTGTGTCTAGGCTGATTGAATCCATCTGAGTGAGCATTGATTCAGTCCTCTTCCTCTTCCCATTACAATCATTCTTTATTCCTTGAGCCAGCTTCCTCCGTGCCCACTTTATCCACCACATCTTCTTCAACTTTCCACTCACGCTGTTCGGACTTTCCAAACACAGCTCTTTAAGTAGTGCTTGACTCTGTGAAGGGAGTTTATAGAGCGGCAGACCCCTGAGCAACATTGGCATGTTATACCCTTCATTGATCAGATGTTCATGACTGTCTAACTGCACGAGAACGAACCGCTCTCCAGCGCCACCCTTCTGGAAATCAGCAAAAATGCAGTCCAGGGCAGCACCCAGTATATCTGAGAAGTTTATGGTACGGTTGCTGTGGCTTTCTTCCATCCCTTCCCTTGAAAAATTCCAGTAACATTTGGCTCGCTGTAGTGTTGATGGAGAAAGCAGCAGAAGAGCTTTGCCTCCCTGTTTCTGGATGTTACCGAGCTTGGAATGGAGCCACGGCATTGGGCCCAGAGTACTGAGCTCTGCCTGGTTCCAAAGGTCTAGAGACACATGGAAACCCAGCTCAGAAAGCAGTTGGCCCAGCTTGCACACCAAACGCGTTTGCCATGGTTCAGCAGCAGAGTAATGCAGCAGCAACACCTGCCCTCTCGTATCTGGAGATAAAGAAAAACAGGGCATTAAATCATCATGAATAAAGGATCAGGTCACCCAATAATTTAAAATCTCTCAACATTTACTCACCCTCATGTCATTCCAAAACTGTACGACTTTCTTTCTACCATGAAATACAAAACAAAATATTTTGCAGAATGAATATGCGGCTCTTTACCATACAATTAAAAATGAATGGATACTAATGGTGAGTTCACATACAATGATAAGCAAGCGTTTCGCCTGGCGCGATTACATACAAAGTCAATGCAAAGATGCGAATAGATGCGAATAGACGCAAATTCATGGCGGGCGGTGAATGGCGTGACTCGAACATGCAAATTCACTTCATTCGCTTCATTTGCAAAATTGATATTGTGACGCATTGTCGCGAAAGCCTAAAGATTGAAAAGAAATATTGTCCAGATGTCACTGACGTACTGACGTAGTAGCAGAAGAAATCTGGAAAAATGGATGAAAAAATTGTTGTAGTGGTGTGTGAGCACCCGGAATTGTATGACACAATGTCATACGTGTACAGAGACCGGACGAAAAAAGACATTGCTTGGAGGAAAGTGAGCGAGGAAGTTGGACTACCTGGTAAGGTCTGAAAATATGTGCATCTACTTGATTCCAGCTATTGGTTGTACTTTACTATGAACCAAGTAGTAGAAGCCTGGAAGAA
This sequence comes from Xyrauchen texanus, assembly GCF_025860055.1. Lineage (NCBI taxonomy): Eukaryota > Metazoa > Chordata > Actinopteri > Cypriniformes > Catostomidae > Xyrauchen > Xyrauchen texanus. The sequence continues at coordinate 8,118,017 of NC_068314.1, forward strand.
AAGGGGGAATACTCGTGGGACCGCGTTACTTGTGCAAACGCGAGTTTAAACACAAATTTATAATCCAGTGGTCCAACTCGCATGAGCAATGCGAGGCGAAATTTTTCTTCAAATTGTATGAGAACGCACCATAAAGTTTGTGCTTGTGATAGAGCCCCTTAAAGGACAAGGAGGGAATTTATTTTCTTGTTGTGGCAAAAGGGACACAACATCTCATTCCCTCCATCAGGGAACGAAGATTACGACAGTAACCATGACATTCCCCTTCTGTCACTCACTCAACGTTGTATTGATGTAGTGACACTAGGGGTCCCTATAGAAAAACGCCACAACAGCTGAACCGTGTTACGTGAACTGCTGATGCAGGTGCAAGCAGGCTGCTGCGTGCGTAATAGCAAGTGCATCAGACTACACGTAACCTCCCCCAACGCCCCAAAATACGACATGTAGTTCCCCACATCCCTGAGGGGGGGAAGCGACATAACTAGCATGGGAGCAGGCCGTGCCAGCCGCGGCCTTTTCTCTCTATGTTTTCTCTCCACAGAGTAATAGATTCGGCTGGGGACATCTAACGCTATTATACACATCGGGGAAGGTGTTCTTTTCCTTTCCTATTCTTTCAGGGGGAAAATACCCCATGGAGACCACATCCTGCCAAACAGGGGAAGTCTATATGTGGCAATACGACACATGGGCTCAGCAGCCGCACATGGAAGAGGCGCGGTGGTAGGTCCCGCCACAAAGGGGGGGAAATCTACAACCACAGCGACCAGGGGCAGTGAGAGCTTTGCCCAAGGGAGACACGGGTCTGCCGACAACGAGACCGTACCACAGAATATACATCACAGGGGTTACCGGAGTAATCTGCACCTGTGGAGCATCTATACCAGTACAGGGCATATTAGACCCTGTAGTGGGGCTGGCTGCGAACTCCTCCACAGAGTTTGCGAACCATAGGGCTAGGAAGGAAGGACATCCAGGGTTCATGACTTCGTGAACTTGACTGGGGGTAAAAACACATGTTTTTTGCCTCAGGGGAGGGGAAAGGCACTGTACGCAAGCGATACACGCGGGAAGCTGTTCCATATTACCAAACTCTACCTGTTTGTACCTGAAAGAACACAGGATGTAACCGGCTCAACCCAGAGATTGTTATTTGGTGTTGCCCAGCCCGCTACTCTGCAGATGTCTGCTAGAGAGGTGCCATTGGCCAGCGCCCACTCTTTGTAGAGCATGCTCAAACCCACAAGGGGGCAGGCATGGCCTGGGTCTGGTAGGCCAATGCAATGGCATCCACGATCCTGTGGGCAAGCCTCTGTTTAGAGAGGGTGTTCCCTTTCCGCTGTCCACCAAAGCAGACAAAGAGCTGCTCAGAGCATCTAAATGGTCTGCACTTATACAGCACCTTTTCAACCTTAATGGTATTCAAAGCGCTGTGACACATTCACCCATTCACCCATTCACACACATTCATACACCAATGACGGACCTGCCGACCAATGCAGAGCTGCCGTGCAAGGTGCTAGCCAGCCATTGGGAGCAACTTGGGGTTCAGTGTCTTGTCCAAGGACACTTCGGCATGTGGAGTCGTGTAGGCCAGGATTCGAACCACTAATCCTGTGATTAGTGGCCGACCCGCTCTACCACCTGAGCCACAGCCACTCTGTGTGTGATCCAAGTAGATGCCCAAAGAATGCACCGGACACAGCACCTACAGGGATGGGTTTGCCTCCTCCCAGGGCAGGTGCTTGCAGGTTCACGCACCTGATCCCTGAAGGGAGACGGGGGAACCTTGGGCACATAGCCCAGTCGGAGTCTCAGGATCACGTGAGAATCTTCTGGACTGAACTCCAGGCAAGAGTCGCTGACAGAAAATACTTGTAGGTCCCCCACCCTCTTTATGGAGGTGAGCGTAATCAGGAAGGCCATCTTTAAGAGAGTGCTTTCAGCTCGACTGATTCTAGTGGCTCAAATGGGGCTCTCTGAAGGCCCAAGAGGTCCACGGAGAGATCCCATGAGGGGAAGAGGCATGGCCTGGGAGGATTCAGCCTCCGAGCACCTCTGAGGAACCTGATGATCAGGTTGTATTTCCCTAGTGATTTACCATCCACTGCGCCGTGGTGTGCGGCTATAGTGGCCACATATACCTTCAAGGTAGAGGGGGACAGCCACCCCTCCAGCCTCTCCTGCAGGAAAGAAAGCACTGACCTGACTGCTCATCTCTGGGGGTCTTCGGCTCGGGAAGAACACCAATTCGCGAACAAACGGCACTTCAGGGCATAAAGCTGCCTGGTAGAGGGAGCTCTGGCTTGAGTGATCGTGTCTACAACTGCTGGTGGTGGGCCACTTAGATCTTCCACGCCCCATCCAAGGGCCAGGCATGGAGATTCCAGAGGTCTGGGTGCAGGTGCCAGATTGTCTGAGAAAGAAAGTCCTTCCTCAGAGGAATCTGCCAGGGCGGTGCTGTCATCTCAGTACCTGAATGACTTCAGTCAGTCCAGCACCGATTTCGCATGCTCTCTTGTGAGGCGAGCTATCATTGAGACCGTGTCGAACTCCATACCGAGAAAAGAGATGCTCTGAACCGGGGAGAGCTTGCTCTTTTCCCAGTTGACCCGAAGCCCTAGACGGCTGAGGTGCCTGAGCACCAAATCCTCTCGACAAATCTCGAGAGTGTGCTAGAATCAGTCAGTCATCGACGTAGTTGAATATGCGGCTGCCGACTTCCCTTAATGGGGTAAGAGCTGCCTCTGCGACTTTCGTGAAGACGCGAGGGGACAGGGACAGGCCGAAGGGGAATAACCTGTGCTGATATGCCTGGTTGTCGAAGGTAAACCATAGGAAGGGTCTGTGTCTGTGTCTGTGTCGACCGCCCCTCCGTCGAGGATAGTGAGAGCAGACGAACATGGAAGTCTTTTTCGGGCAGTGAAAGGTGTCTTCCATGAGTGTCCTCATCAGTTCGTCGTGCACCTCTGGGAAGAAAGGGACCCGGGGAGTGGCGCCATGCCACGAACCATGGAACCAATTATCAAGCCGCGAGCGCTCAGGGGAGGGTGGAAGGTTCCAGTCCAACCCGATGCTTATGGCGGCATGGGCAAGCATGGTGGTCAGCTCTGCGTCAGCCTCAGACTGGGCAGGCAGACCCGAAAGTGGCAGCCCAGTCGAGTCCTCGGATTGCGATGACTCGACACGTCTTTAACAAGATGTTCGACATCAATGTGTGTGCTCTAATAGAGAAAATATACTCTTTAGCAGCAATATACACCCTTTACGTGCAAAATCTGCACTGTACGTGCAGAAGGAGAGAAAACCGCTGGAAATGCACCGTATATCCAACAGCATACACTTCTTAAGAGGTGATTGGAACAGCAGGAGTATTCAGCTCGCTGATAGTACAACCACTCAGCTCTGAAGAAAAAATCTGAATGGAATTGCATTCCAGCTCCTTTTATACCCATATGTCCAGGGGAGTGGCATGCCAATTTTCTCAAAGAATGGGAGGTGTTCGTGGATCTCAAAAGCAACCCCTAGTGTCACTACATCGACACAACGTCGAGTGAGTGACAGAAGGGGAACTGTGGTATAAAAATTATACTTGCACCACAAAAATTAACCATGGAGCAAAACCATGGTAAATTTTGTGGTTTACTACATTATAGTTCAACTGTGAAATGCGAGGGAATGCCATCTTATTTAATAAATAAAATTCTCTAAAGGTGTGCTTTTGTATGCATATAATTCAAACAAGACATGTTAAGATGTTAACACCATGCCAGTCTTGACATTAGTGATGTCAAACTTCGTTGATTCATTCGTGTTTTGTGACCGTTTGCCATTGATGTCAAACCACTCTCTATGTTTGAATGTACAGAAAAGTAAATAAGACCTAGGAGCTACTGTGGATGGTAGATTTTAAGTGGATAAAATAAAATTAGGTCTGTTCCTCGCACAAAGTGAAGGTATGATTTCAGAATATTTTAAATATAGTGCGTGTCTCCAGTTGATCACTTTTATGTTACTTTAATGGTGCTTTTTTTTTCATTTTTGGAGCTTGAAAACCCCAATTTCCATTCACTTTTCTTGTATGGAAACATTTTGACATTCTGGCAAAATACATTTGTTTATGTGAAACAGGAAAAAGAAAGACATACAGGTTTGGAATGACATGAGGATGAGTAAACAATTTTTGGGTGAACAATTCCTATGCAAAATAGCCTCTTAATGTTAATGACTATACTGTAAATAAGACCAATGTTGCCATTGTAGTACCTTTAGAATGATGACTTCTGTCCCATTTGCTAAGTGACCCTGTAGCTACACACAACAACATAAAACCGCATCAGTCAAGTGGTAAGGTTTTCTATAATGCTTTTAGAACCACTAAGAGCCCCAAAAGACCTTTGCTTTGTCCTTTTCAGTGTAATACACAGAATAATTTAATAAATGCATTCTAGACATCAGCACAAAAATATGCACCATTGAAAGAGACACATGAATGGACCCATTGAGATGCAAAAAGGACACAAATTCAGTCTGGTCAACATTTCAGATTGCAGAAAATAACATCAACTTTCCTTCTCAATCTCACAATTATTCAGGGGACGAATGTATAAAGTGTTTGTCAGTAAAATGTCTATATCTAGATTTTTCATTTTTATTCTGGCAGCACAGCTACTTATCAATCTCCAGCAAAAAAAGAACATATTTTGACCCTAAAAGAAGATATGAAAATCAAGGCACACTTAAAAAATAAAAAGATAAAAATACATAGTAAAAGCCTTAAAAAGACTCTTCGTTATTGCTAAATTGGGCACACCTGCTCTGAAGAAATCACTAACACACATAATTTGAATTTAAAGTGGAGTATAGCTAGGCACTTATATCATAGTAAATGTCACAATAAAGGTATATATATATACATACACCTTATAATTGTTATATATATATATAAATAAATTATAACCACAATAGGAAAAATACATCAACTATTTAAAGAAAAGTACATTTCTTCATTCCACCTATTGTATTTCTGACACTAAATTATGTGTGTTAGTGATTTCTTCTGAGCAGGTGTGCCCAATTTAACAATAATGAAGCAATTTTATTAAGTAATTTTTGTGTGTTGTAGGCTGCACCCTAAAGAAGGTATTTTTGCTGATACGTGTAGGTTTGCTGTCCTCTTTTTTCCATTGTTTTTGACAATTGTTATAGCCATTGACAATAAAGGATTTTACTATATTTTTGATCTGGAAGTGTGCCTTGATTTTCCTTTATCTTTTTGGATTATTATTTCCTCATTAAGGAAACCTTTATATATATTTGAAGAACTTCAACCGCATACCAGATTTCGTTTTTAGAACATATTTTGACGTTTGAATATGTGCAGGTATACTGAACTTCAAAAGTCATCAAATCAGACTTTTTTGGTGGTAATTGCATGTTCTTGACTGATATAGGTTTTTCAATGGCCACTGCTGATTTAATAACAATATAATACTCACCAAGCATTTTATAAGGAACATCTGTACAACTACTTATTTAAGTGATTCATTAATCAGCCAACCATGCTGCAGCAATGTTGCTAAAGCTGTTGGTAGATTTTGGAACCGAGACAATGGGAATCCAACACTAGATACCAATTAATACAGTATATTATGTATTTAGTATATTGCTAGTTAGTTTGCTGCTCTAGTTGTTGCTCTTCGGTAGAAGAAAAAAATACTATGGAGACTAATAAATGCTGTATTCACTGAATGGCAAAGACTCACATTTGAGTTTGTTCATGAGTAGAAGGCTTCCAAAAATAGCCAGACAAACAATGATTAACGGCAGAATAATGAGAAGGCTCCAGTACTGCCGTTCCACTGAAAAAACATCACATGCAACGATGAACCAATTGATAAAAATCACCACATTTTTACATAGTACAGTTTCATATATGCTAACACATAAATCATTGTGACAATATGACAATAAAAGGCAGCTTTAAACAGGCTATTATATAAAATGTTATATAAGTATATAAAAGCATTTTAATGCAGGATAGATAAAATTACAGTATATCAAATGGTTTCCCTAATCACACACTTACAGGGATGTTGGCAGTTATAGTGCAGAATCTTTCCATCAACTTGAAGCTGAAGACAAACAAAAAGACAATGAATAATGTTTGCCATTGTCATGTTCTGTTTGCTCTTAATTACATGCTTAAAAAATTTGAAATCAATTAGGGAGATAGTATCATACCATCAAACATAGTTGATGGGGATTCCGAGAACTAATATTCACAAATGTCCCGGATGCCTACAGAGAACCAAAGGGAACAAAAATGTTCACGCAAACAGCTTATTTTACTGTAATTGTAAAAACGATTATTTTCTATAGATCTTTGTCAAAGTAAATGTAATATTTAATTGGAATCAAATGAAAATGGAACCATTAGAGATAGAAGTACAGTTCATTCAATATGTCGTACTGTTGTGTAACTTTGTGTCGAATGTTCAGCTTACACAACATTACAAATATAGTGAGGGCCAAAAATTTGTGACCAATAGTGAAAAATCTTCTTGTCCTGTGGAAACCAGGAAGTAATCGTGTTCACATATGAAGAGCATGTTTCGAAGGTGGCATTTACACTCTAAAATTAACTTTTTACTCGACAGATAATTAGGTTTTGGGTTAGGGTTAATAAAATATGCATTCCTGTTGACTGTATTACATCATTTACAACTAAAACTTGCTTTTGGCACCACTTTGTGGACAGTTCACCTCAACAACACTTCCAGCTTTGGCCACTGGGGCAGTGGTATCAATTTAATTAAGCACAGAAGGTAATGTCACCTTTTGCTTTAAAGACAAAATGCACTAGAGCTGATTTTTCAAAGTCCCATAATGTTGTGATTATTTCCAGGTTTAAACAAGTTCTCTTACGAGAGGTTCTCTCGTATTGCGTAAGCTAGCTTACGCTACGGGAAAGATTCATCTTTTCTGAGATATTGAAGCCCAAAAATTATCCTTAATTTTGTATCCATTGTCAACGCAGTGCAGCAGCTGCATACCTTGAGCGGGCTAGCTAGCGAGCTCATTGGTTGCTCTGCGGCAACTGCTGCAGCCTATAGACGAACTTGAGTGAACTCGCGTCCAATGAGAGGCGCCCGCACCGTCAATGTATCAAAGCCCGCCAGAATGGGCGTGGCTAGAGTGCATATAAGCGTAAGTTCGTAGGCTGGAACCCTGATTTTCATCTATTCAGCGAAGCTCTTCACATCTCTGAACTGCAGAAGCCGCTTCGCCGTTCGAGGGGCATCTAGCAAGCTTGGACAGCGCTCGAAGAAGCCGGCCGTCGTCGCCACCTTCAGCCATCCTGCGAGCTACGCCATCTGGCGGCGTATCCTTTTAGAGCAAGCTAGTTCCTCAGCGAACTTCACAAAAAGAGCAACGAGCGTCTTTTTAAAGATGCCTCGCACCACCTGCGCCTCATGCCGCGCTCCTCTCAGCGCCGGAGACCGCCACCTCATCTGCGCTCTCTGCCTGGGACTGGAACATGCAGAGCTCGCCCTCGCTGACGGCGGATGCGACCTCTGCGAGGAGCTTCTGATGTCGACCCTGCAGGCTCGACTCGAAGCACTCAAGACCGAAGCCGCCGCGCCGCCTTTCGTTTCGCCATGCAGAAAGAAGCGCCGCTCCCAATGGCTGCCAGAACCGGTGTTAGAAGCGACTACCTTGCCGGAGCCTCTCCCTCGAGCCTCGCTTTCACCCTCCCCACCCCCCCGGGACGCGCAGTTGCCGCCGAGCGGCCACACTGCTGCCATCTCGGATGACAAGGCAGAGGATAAGGGCTGCTGTTCCATCATGGCTTCGGACAGCGAGGAGTGGTCAGGCTCCCAAGCCTCCTCCTCGGCCCAGGAATCCAGCAGGAACCGCGCTGGAGTCGAAGAAGAACTAACGCGCCTCCTCACACAGGCCGCTCCCTTCCTGCCGGAACTCCACGCCGAGCTCTCTAAATCGCGGAACGCGCCTCTCTTGGCCAGGAACCGATCCCATGTCTCCACCTCTCTCGCTCCGGTGGACGGCGCCACCGAGAGGGGCTACTCTTCCATCCCCCCGGTCGAGGATTCGGTAGCAGCACAACTTTGCCCGCCCTCTGCGAGATGGCGGTCTAAGCCAGTGCTCCCGTCTAAGGCCTGCAGAGCTACTTCCGCCTGTGTTGGCCGCGCCTATGCCGCCGCCGGCCAAGCCGCATCTGCTCTGCATTCCATGGCCATCTTACAGATCCTCCAAGCGGACCTTCTTCGAGAGTGGGATGAGAAAGGCAGGCACCCAGAGGCTGTTTCAGATCTAAGGAGCGCGACGGATCTCGCCCGCCAGCGCCACCAAAGCTGCAGCTCAAGCCCTAGGGAAGTGCATGGCGCGCTGACTGTGACCGAGAGACACCTATGGCTAGCGCTAGCCAACATGGGAGAAGCTGAGCGCTCCACGTTCCTCAGCAGCTGCTCTCTCCGTCCGGTCTCTTCGGTTCCGCGGTGAGTGGCATTGTTGACCGTTTCTCGGAAGTCCAGAAAGCCACCCAAGCCATGAATCTCTTCCTGCCTCATCGCGCTAGCTCCTCTGCAGGCCGCCCACGTGACCAGCCTCCTGCACGAGCTTCTTCACAGCGCCCAGCTCAGCAAAGCCAGACTTCTCAGCGTCGACAGGGCGGCCGCCCTAGATCGCGCTCAGACAGCCGCCGCAGACCGCCACCCCCCCGCGGGCCTCGGCCTAAGATTGCGCTGAAACCTGAGCAACCGAAGTCCTCCTAGCTTTGTTGAGGAAACGACGGCTCAGTCCCGCCGCGGCCGGACCACCGTCAAAGATTCGCCCCCTGTCAGTCCCCTTCTCTCAGTGTTTTCAAAATGGTGCACCGACAGAGACCTGGACCCACGGACATGTGGGGTGTTGTCGCTGCTCGAGTTTTTACAAGAGCTGCTGGATAAGGGCAGATCCCCATCCACGCTCAAAGTGTACGTGGCGGCCGTCGCGGCGTTCGCTGAACCCCTGCACGGCCAGTCACTGGGAAAAAACGAGCTGGTCATCCGCTTCCTCAGGGGAGCTAGAAGGATGAACCATCCGCGCCCCCCATCGGTTCCTATCTGGGATCTTTCTGTAGTTCTCGAAGCTATGAAAGCCCCCCTTTCGAACCGCTTCAATCCGTGGATTTGAAATACCTTTCACTCAAAACCGTTTTTCTAACTGCCCTGTCATCAGTTAAGCGTGTGGGAGACCTTCACGCGCTGTCTGTCAGCGCTGCGTGTCTTGAGTTTGGACCAAGTGACTCCAAGGTCATTTTTAAGCCTAGACACGGCTATGTCCCCAAGGTGATCGGTACTCCTTTCAGAGCACAAATCATTTCCCTATCGGTGCTGCCAGCATCCGATAGCGAACGTGACGCCAATCTCCTTTGCCCAGTCAGAGCACTGAGATTGTATACTGCGCGCTCCGCCTCTTTCAGGCGCTCTGAGCAGCTTTTCGTTTCATTCGAGGGCGCACCAAAGGTTTCGCCGCCTCGAAACAGACACTGTCTAGATGGATAGTGGGCGCTATTGCTGCCGTGTGCGGCGTCAAAAGACCTACCATGCCCGTTAGGCATTAGGGCTCACTCTACTAGAGGCATGGCCTCCTCGTGGGCATGGTCCAGCGGGATTTCCATTCACGACATATGTGTGGCAGCGGGCTGGGCTTCCCCCTCCACCTTTGTCAGATTTTACAATCTGGAAGTGCCCGCCCTGCAGGCAAAACTACTAGCGGTTTAATACGCTACAGCTCCCCTGGTGAGCTGCACTGACGGGACACATTCCACACAGACCGGCACCGGCGCTTTGTCTTTCCCTTCCCACTATGTGCTTATGTATTACACACACACTGGCCCGCACTCTTGCCGGCCAAATATTATTCCCCCACTCACAAGGGCTCCCCGGTCCCCCACCCGGGGCTCATGCAGAGGATGCTTGGCGCGACGGCGTTGACAATGGGTTCCCGTAGCGTAAGCTAGCTTACGCAATACGAGAGATCCTCTCGTAAGAGAACGAATCGGTTACCTAACGTAACCTCGTTTCTCTCTAGATGAGGGAACGAGTATTGCGTAGCCGGCCGTGCTCGTGCCACGAGCGACTTTTGCTTCATTCAATGAAAACCAGGATTCCAGCCTACGAACTTACGCTTATATGCACTCTAGCCACGCCCTTTCTGGCGGGCTTTGATACAGTGATGGCGTGGGCGCCTCTCATTGGACACGAGTTCACTCAAGTTCGTCTATAGGCTGCAGCAGTTGCCGCAGAGCAACCAATGAGCTCGCTAGCTAGCCCGCTCAAGGTATGCAGCTGCTGCACTGCGTTGACAATGGATACAAAATTAAGGATAATTTTTTGGCTTCAATATCTCAGAAAAGATGAATCTTTCCCGTAGCGTAAGCTAGCTTACACAATACTCGTTCCCTCATCTAGAGAGAACCGAGGTTACGTTAGGTAACCGATTCGATTTTCAACATGGTTTCAGACTTTTGGATCCTACTGCAAATCTTCCCACAAATTTCCAATGGCCAAGAAAACTCCAGAAAATGTGGTTTGTGAAAATTATACATTGACAGTAAGACACATTACATGGAATGTACTTCTATGCCTCATAACCCGGCCCAGGCAGAATTAGCAGACTTTCAATTTCTATGTTGATTTTAAGGGACAATTGTTTTAAAAAACAAACAAAGGGAAAATCAACGTTTTACAAAACCCTCATCTGATTATGACACAATTAGATTGTATTTTGGTGCCCCCTGCTAGACATTTCTTGGGGAAACTCGAGCAGAACCTGTCATTTAATTTTGCAAAATATGTTGCCCCGGTCACGTATTGTTCATAAGACCGTGCTGGATTAAGGTCTATACAGAACTGAAAACAAAGACACACCACTTTATAGCTGCCCATATATATTTACCCATAGAGCTGTGACATTTTCTTCCCAATCTTTCTTATTACAGCACTGCAATCTGAATCCGTCAACCTCTTTGCATTCTCCATCTGCCTGCACCTGGCATGGCCATAGTTCAGCTTTGAGTCTGCATGGCGCTGTTAAAATCCAGCTCAGCACCGGCAGACCATCATATGTCTTGGTGTGGGCCACAGACACTGACACGTTGTCCAGGGCATTTTTTCTGAATTCTGCCCAGGTAAAGACATTGGGAATAGAAAACAAGATGATTGTTGAATGTCCTCCATATCTGAGATTACACTCATAGAGTATTTGCATTTTGTTATGAAAACTTGAGTGTGCCTGCTGCGCAATACTTGCCACCACAATGCTAGGGTGTTCTAGGGTGGTTGCAAGGGCATTGGCAGGTAGTTACTTGGGTGATCAGTATGGTTTCTAGGTGGTTACTTACACCTAGAAACACCACTAATAAATATCCTAAAATTGTTCTTTCCAATACCATAGGCTCAGTAAATAACTTATCAAGATCTATTTTTTCTTTGGAGATTAAAATGTTGGTAACACTTTTCACAGAGGTTTCATTTGTTAACATTAGTTAACACCATTAGTTAACATGAACTAACAATGAACAATACTTTTTAAGTATTTATTAATCTTAATTAATGTTAACTAAAACATCTACTAATATTTTTTAAATCAATAGCTGTATTAGTTAACATTAGTTAATGCACTATAAACTAACATGAACTAACAATGAACATTTGTATTTTTATTAACTAACATTTTTACATTAATGTTCCCTTTGTTAAGGGTTTATAAAGGGTTAATGACTAAGAAGTCACATTATATATAATTGATTTGAAATTCTAACAACATATATCAAAAGAGCAACTTTCATATGATACTTGCCAAATAGTGAGCATTTTAACCTAAATTTTATAAGTGCTTAATAAAAACACTTATTCATACTTAAACTAATTAAAACAATAAAATGGCTTAATTCATTATTTATTTCAAAGTGCAGCAAAAATAGACTTTTATAGTGGGATTAAAAGGAGTGATTAAGTCATTTTGCAACAGTTCACTTTGTGTTTATATTAATTACTATAATGTCTTGACTCACTTGTGTTGTCACTTTCCTTAATACATTAATGCCAAAAGAATGGTGCTAATCTGAGTGGTGTCCCAATTTGCCTAGTCCTAGATACCTAAAGCCATCTGTAATACACTTTTCAGGTCTTCATGCTCATTTTCTTAATACACTATATAATAAAGACCAATGACCATTATTAACTTATATAGAACTTTACATACATATATGGAATGATATTCCGGACATTATTCAAAAGGAATTGCAAATTGTATTTGCAATTGCGTTTTCAATTTGTGGACGCATAAAATGTGACATAATCCAAACGCAATTGCAAATCGCGCATTACGGTTTGCATTTTCGTTTAAGCGAACGCACAGTGACTGCCAAATTTCAAATGGAAAAGCAAAGTCCGTTTGCAACTGTGTTTCCCATATCTTACAAGTTTTGGCCCTGTCATATTTAAATAGCAATTTCAATTACCACGTCTGCTTTTTCACTTTCTCAGCGTCGCGTATGTAGCCAACCAAAACTCAAATGGAATACTATTTTTTTAATTTTTTTTTATTGCAATATTAACAAACAGAACAAGACGATACATACAAGAAATATAAACAATCTTTCAAAACAAAAGAGAAATTATGGTTCAGAATACATTAAGAGAGGAAATGTGAAAGAAATTTAAATATATTCAACAATAGTCTAAAAAGAAAAGAGAGTAAGAGAAGAAAGAAAACAAAAAGAAGAAGAGGGCACAAAAGAAAAAAACATTAAGAGAGAATATTAAACATGGCACTAATTCTGGATGTTTTCACTGCTTTCTTGTTAACAGAAGTTGAAATTGTATTTAAATACATCTTCAATTCTTCTTTGAAAAAGCTAAAGTGGGGTTTACTTTTCATATATTTACATTTATGGATATGAAACTTTCCAATATATAAAAGAAGGTTTATACAAAAACATGCATTAATTAGATTCTTGTCTTTAACATAAAATCCAAAAAGAATGTGTCTATATGATAAAGAAAAGTTACATAAAACCTTTTGGACAATCAGAGCATCAATATTGTTCCAGAAAGACCGAGTAAAAAGACATTCCCAAAACAAATGATCAACAGTTTCAGAGGAGGCTTCACAAAAGAGCAGGAAGTATCAATATCATTTCTAAATTTCTTTAAAAAGTATTTAACTGGATAAAATCTATGAATAATTTTATAGGATATTTCTTTAACTTTATTAGTTAGAAAGAATTTCTGAGGAAGTGACCAAACATATGACCATTTAATATCATCAAAAGGTTATTCCAATAAGAAATGGAGGAAGGAATTGAAGTAACAGGGTCCAAAAATAATTACCTAATTTTATAATTGGATTTATGTATTGAAAAACAAATAGAACCAACCACAGTAGATTCAGGGCTAGGGGGAGAAACAGAAGTCACTGTAGCACTATTATTGTTTCTAAACAGCATACAGATTTCCAAAGAGATGGCCTTGAAAACTATATTAAATTCTTTACTAGATACTGCGAATTGGTATCCTGAAACAAAATCGGAATAATTAAATAAATTACCTTCACTATCAAATAGCTGGTTTACTAATAGCACCCCATTATTGAACCAGTTTTCAAGAAATAATGATTTTATGCTTGTAAATAAGTTTCCAAGCCATAAGCATCTGCTGATGATAATTGGAAAGTTTGACAGGAAGTTTACTAATTGAATAATTGCACATTAAAAGAAAATGTATACCTCCTAATTGAGAAAAATATATCTTGGGATTATACTCCAAATAGAAGATTGATTGTGAAGGAAACGTTTAAGCCAATTAATTTTCAAGGTTTTGTTAAGAGAATCAAAATCAATGAAATTTAAGCCACCTTTATTATAAGAATTCAAAATAACTGATTTTCTAATACTCAAATGGAATACTAATTCCCTTAGTATTTCCATTTCCGATGCCTTACACAGAAACCTGTCAATCAGGGTCAAGGGTGGGATTATGCTATGGGGCGTGTTTGTCTTGGGAAGTGATGTCACTCACAGTCGGCCGGTCAAGAGGTGATGCCCTGAACAGGCGCCGGTTTATCAAATCAAATCAAATCAAATCAAATCACTTTATTGTCACACTACCATGTACACAAGTGCAACAGTAGGTGAAATTCTTGTGTGCAGTTCCGAGCAACACAGCAGTCATGACAGTGACGAGACATATACCAATTACAATAAACAACATACTTACACAAAACAATTTACAAATCAAATGTACACATACTTACACAACACAATAATTATATACAATGTACAGTAAACAATACACACAATATACAATACAATAAGTAGGAGTATATGAATATATATATATATATATATATATATATATGAAGTAGTATATTGAGGAGAATATGTTGACAGTCCAGTGTGAGATTATAGATGAATAAAGTGCAGTGCTAATTATTGATCCTGATAGACTGTGAGTGATGTCACTTCCCAAGACAAACACGCCCCATAGCATAATCCCACCCTTGACCCTGATTGACAGGTTTCCCTGTAAGGCATCGGAAATGGAAATACTAAGGAATTAGTATTCCATTTGAGTTTTGGCTGGCTACATACGCGACGCTGAGAAAGTGAAAAAGCAGGCGTGGTAATTGAAATTGCTATTTAAATATGACAGGGCCAAAACTTCGTAAGATATGGGAAACACAGTTGCAAACAGACTTTGATTTTCCATTTGAAATTTGGCAGTCACTGTGCGTTAAGCTTAAGCGAAAATGCAAACCGTAATCGCGCGATTTGCAATTGCGTTTGGATTATGTCACATTTTATGCGTCCACAAATTGAAAACGCAATTGCAAATACAATTTGCAATTCCTTTTGAATAATGTCCGGAATATCATTCCATATACATAGGTAACTAGTGTTGAATAAGCACTTATAACATATGTAAAATAGCTCACTATTTGGAAACTCTTGTATTAAAGTCACCCTTTATATGAATTTTGTTATTAGCCCATATTAATGATTTATTATGCATTTGTAAATGAATAATATGTTATTAATGAACCCTTTTATAAACCGTTAACATAGGGGACATTCATGTAAAGTGTTACCAATTTTGTTTCCTAATTGGAGCATATAATTAAATACAAAAAGTATATTTTTATTTTAAAGATCTCAAGACCTAAGGTGATGGATTGAGGAATGAGATTAAATTATTTTATATTTACCTGCATGTTCTTTAAAGGGGCAGAATTCTGAACGAGTTGATCCGTCTTTCCAAGCCTAGCACATATACACACAAACACATGTATAAACACACAAAGGGCAAGGTCAAATAATGAGACATGTTTTAACAAAGCATTGTTTATAGTGTGTTGTTTATTCAAAGAAAACTATAGTACCTGAAAACATGTGCAGTTTGTGACTGACTTCAATGGAATGGTGTTATTCATGAGGAAATTCGACTAAGAAAAAAAATTGCATAAGATAACATAAGCTCCAATTCTCTGTCAAAGAGCTGATGAAAAGAGTTGTAAATAAAAATAATAAATTGGTTTGTACAAACAGACAGCTGTAATGTGTGAGTTCACTCACTGAGCATTTGCCTTCTCTTCCGCGTTTCATACACAGGTGCAGTGGTTCGGAATTTCCTCCTTCCTCATTAGCTAACTGCAGCCTAACAACACCGTTCTGTGTGTCAATCTTAGTGCCAACTCTGGGACCTAAAAGTTAAAACAACCAAAGAGTAAACATGAAGTATATCAAGTAAGTAATCTGCTTTCTAAAACAAAAGCTTCCAATTAGAACCAAAAAGTGTTTTAGAGCCTGATGCTAAAAAAGAAATTTTTTTGGTTCCACAACTTTTTATTCTCCAACTCTTTACAGTGAAAAATGGTTCAAAAGCTAAAGGGCTGCAAAGAACCATTGAGGGAACTTTGTTTAGGGTGTATTGGGGTACTGGACCAATTTTAGTACTTTAGACTGGTAATGTTGTTTTTAAATAAGCCTAGAATGAGCTAAAACTAGGAATGCTATTTTAATATAAATTCCTTGCATGAGTGAGCTGGTTTTGTATAGTGAAATGAGTCAAAAACAATAAATTCCAACATACCTTTACACGCCTTCATTTCCTTGTTTTGTGGTGAGGAACACACTGACAAGAAAAATAGTTTGAATGATGTCTTCTTGTGTATATGAATATTTCATGCAGTTTAATAGATATTCTGTAGTTATCTATATAGTAAACTGGCTTGTTAGGAATTAAATTATGACCTCTCGTTCAAAAAGAAGCATTTCCCTTTTTCAAACATATTTTTTCTTATATTTGTGTCAATAACGAATATCCATTTCAGATTTCCAAACATTCCTTTTGAAAACAAAATTTTATAGAAATGGAATCGCAAGCTGTAATTATGTTGGAAAGACTCTGCATCTTTATGCATTCATTCAATTCAGGCATCTCATTCAATCACAATCCAGCTTCTGCTTTATAAGATCTGCACAGCTGTCTTTCATTGCTCATTATGCCTCCATTGTTTTCATTCCCCTACCACCCCATCACCCCCAGTTGAGTTTCCATCCTGCCATGGAGGTAAGTTCCTCTCTCCTGCCATCATTGCCTTCTGGCAGGATCTGATGTTCGAGAAGGTATCTGAGAGCTGAGCCATAGGACAGTACTTATGCCAGAGGAAACAAATGTATCTCATTCTTGTAGGAATAGTCATGCAACAGATCTAAACATAGTTGACCCAGTCTGTGATTACATGAAGAGACAGAACCAAATGAGACTTGGATCCAAGATGCTTGGAACAACCAATCTGCCAACAACCTTGAAAAACTGTAAATGTACCTCAGAGAATTGGTGCTGTCTTAAAGGCAAAGGGTGGTTACACCAAATATATAATTTTTTTTTGTACTGCACTTTGTGTATATATACTAAATACACATAGTTCAATAAAATGTCTGACTCCTTTGTCTTGCTTTGGCTAATTTCATAGCTAACATTTTATGTATCCTAAATACACATAGTTCAATATTTTTTTCAAACATTTTGCATAATTTGAAAAAAATACAGCTTAACTGGAATTTACTCCAAATAAAAATATTCAGCTCACAAGTGATGTTTCACTTGTCTCAAGCATGCTCTTCACTGATACTTTTGTTGACGTAGAGAACAAGAAGTACAACTTTTAAAGAAATGTTTTTCTGGGACAAATTTGTTAGATGTACTGGAAATTATGTCATAACAGTGGGACTGTCATAATTGTATTTTAATGGATAGAAATCATTTTCATGCAATAAATAATGCAATTTTTTATGTTTATTTCACTATCTATTTAGATTATCATAGATTAAAACAAGTAATAATTTGTATTTTTGTATTATTTTTATAATGTCTGAGACAGGCTGACACAGTCAAATCTATACATAAAGATATTTGAAAAGAACCAAAAATAAACATGAAGACCTGATATAAAAAGTTTATAATTAATGAACATTACCAAATTCCAGCTGGGCTGTCATGTGATTGAGATCACAGTAAATTACAGTATTTGAAAACATACTGTATTCTGTTCACCCTACAGAATACAGTATGTGTGTATAATGAGTACCTGTTCGTAAGGTAGGGATTTCAACTTCAGCTGATTGAGAGAAAGATCCAACACTGATCTTCATTTTTCTGCCGAATTCAGCATCTCTATACTCAATCAGAATCAGCTGTAAAACAAACAGATGAGCGATCAAAAAACTGAGAACATGAGCAATTATCTGATTTGTACATACTTGTGAGGATAATCTTCACCAAAGCTTAAATAAGGATTTCCTGGAAATTCTGCATGTGTTCTCTTTTTACTTTGTGTCGGGTCAGGACAGCAATTTAAAATAAATAAAATACATTATTGACCAAATACATAATATAACAGTAACATTAAAATTTGTCTTAAGTTTTAGCATTTATTGTGTGTAGTGTGAAGATTGTGAAAATTATAAAACGCACAATGTAGCCAACAGTTTGTGGAAACCATATGTACTTGATCAAAATTCAATTTTAAAATCATATAGGCATCAATTCCCCCTTTGCTGCAATAACAGCTTCCAATCTTCTTGGAAGGTCTTCCTCAATACTAGTACTGGCTGCAGGGATTATTTGCTCCCAAGAGCATCAGTGAGGTCAGGCACTAATTTTAGGCAATGCTGTCTGGCTCACAATTGACGTTCAAATTCACCCCAAAGATATTAAGTGGGGTTCAGGTCTGGGAGTTGTGCAGGCCAGTCAAATTCTTCCACGCCACATGCAGTAAACCATTTTTCTATGGACCTTGTATTGTGTACAGGGGTGTTGTCAAGCTAAAATAGAAAAAGGCTCTCCCCAAACTGTTGCCACCAAGTTGGAAGTACACAATGCCCCAGAAGAATGCCATTGTATGGAATTGCAATATGATATGTCTTCACTGGAATTAATGGAGTAACAAAACTCGTTAATTAGAAGGGGGCTTCCACATACTTTTGGCCATATAGTGTTAACTCCATGAGACATGGGTCAAACTTACATTGAGTGGTTTGTAACCTGTAGCAGAAGTCACAATGAAGTCTAATCTCTTGCACCATGAGGGAAGTCTTTCTGCTGATGTGTAGCATATTGTAATGGCAGCTAGATAAAGAGAACACAGAGTTATACAGGTTTGAAAACATATATGTTGAAGAGATGCATTGGCAGCACTAAAAACCTAAGAAATATTTCAAGTTTTTGTGTCTACCTGGACTATTTTGATGACCCAGTTGATCTTCACATGGAGGGTATTTCTTCTGTTTAAAAGAGCAAGATATTAAGGTTTCTTAACCGTAATTAAAACAGATATAATTTTAAACAGCTACTGTTTGTATCTATAACTCCTATTTAAAGTATTCATCCATTAGTCTGTCCAGTTCATTCTGATGTTTGAGCTATTGTGAATGAGCATACAGTCCAGTAGCACTTACCTCTTGATATACTGATGTATAATTTGGGGTGGAAACACATTCTGAATCCCAGTTCCCTGAAATGTATAAAATGGATGTTTATGTAGTCCATAAATCTGTATACGTTGCTACTATAAGGACTTACCACTGTTTTCATCGTTATCTCCTGATCCCTCTATCTCTCTATACTCCTCACACTCAAGATCAGGGATAATACTCAGCTGGATGTTGATCCACAAACATGGTTTGCAATTGTTACGGTAACAGCACAATTTAGGTCTCACCGCCAGAGAACACACACGCACAGGGCCATAGTCCACATCATGTGCTCTGAGAGAGTTTGCATAATTCATTGTGCAGTTTAAAAAACCCTAGAGACACATACCAGGTTATAATCTGATAAATAACTTGCCTAGCTGTATCTGAGATTCAAATTTGGATTAACATAAACTGCACATTTCAAGAGTTTATATCATACTGAGAGCCAGCAAATCATATTTTTCAATGCAGTCAACTTATTTATTTATTTACTTGATAATAGCTCTATATCTGTCATACACAATAATAATTCAAAAGTGCTCTACATTAGCATACTAAAGAAAAAAAAGACAGACATGTAAAAATTACATAGAAGTCAAGTAAAAATGATTACAAAGAAAGAATAAAATATTTATGAAAGAGATTTAAGGATAGAAAATTAAAAATAAAATTTAAAAGTGGAATAAAATTAATAATAATAAGCAAATAAACAGTTCTGTAAAAACAAAATATAAAGAAAATAAAAATATCATAAAATATTCATATATAATTTAAATTACAGTTGAAGTCAGAAGTTTACATACACCTTAGCCAAATACATTTAAACTAGGTTAGTTGAGCAAGTTACCGCGGAGACGTAGCTCATGGAAACCAACGCTCAGGGCTGGGGAGTAACAGAATACATGTTACGGGATTACATATTTAAAATACAAAATATAAGTAACTGTATTCCACTACTGTTACACTTTAAATCATTGGTAGTTAGAATACAGTTACATTGAAAATGTATTTTGATTACTGAAGAGATTACTTTGCATTTTCGAACTCAGTGGTAGTCAGCATCAGTACTTTTCAATCAGTTTTTCACAATTCCTGACATTTAATCGTAGAAAACATTCCCTATCTTAGGTCAGTTAGGATCACAACTTTATTTTAATAATGTGAAATTTCTGAATAATAGTACAGAAAATAATATATTTCAACTTTAATTTTTTTCATCACAATACCAGAGGGTCAGAAGTTTACATACACCTTGTTAGTATTTGGTAGCATTGCCTTTAAATTGTTTAACTTAGGTCAAACATTTTGGGTAGCCTTCCAAAAGCTACTTAAGTAAAGAGAATTCCTCCAAACAGAACTGGTGTAACTGAGTCAGGTTTGTAGGCCTCCTTGCTCACACATGCTTTTTCAGTTCTGCCCACAAATTTTATATCAGATTAAGGTCAGGGATTTGTGATGTCCACTCCAATACCTTCACTTTGTTGTCCTTAAGCGACAATTTAGGAGGTATGCTTGGGGTCATTGTCCATTTGGAAGACCCATTTGCGACCGTGCTTTAACTTCCTGGCTATCTTGAGATGTTGCTTCAATATATCCACATAATTTTCCTTCCTCATGATGTCATCTATTTTGTGAAGTGCACCAGTCCCTCCTGCAGCAAAGCACCCCACAACGTGATGCTGCCAACCCCATACTTCACAGTTGGAATTGTGCTCTTAAGCTTGCAAGCCTCATCCTTTTTCCTCCAAACATAACAATGGTCACTATGGTCAAACGGTAAAATTTTTGTTTCATTAGACCAGAGGACATTTCTCTAAAACATAAGATCTTTGTCCCCATGTGCACCTGCAAACTGTAGTCAAGCTTTTTATGGCAGTTTTGGAGCAGTGGCTACTTCCTTGCTAAGCAGCCTTTCAGGTTATGTCGATATAGGACTCGTTTTGCTGTGGATGTAGATACTTGTCTACCTGTTTCCTCCAGCAAGGTCCTTTGCTGTTGTTCTGGGTTGATTTGCACTTTTTGCACCAAACTACATTCATCTCTAGGAGACAGAATATGTCTCCTTCCTGAGTGGTATGATGACTCTGTGGTCCCATGGTGTTTATACTTGTTTACTATTGTTGGTACAGATGAATGTGGTACCTTCAGGTGTTTGGAAATTGCTCCCAAGGATGAACCAAACTTTTTTTCTGAGGTCTTGGCTGATTTCTTTTGATTTCCCC